>NC_135497.1:74592782-75192782 GCF_052857255.1 Amblyomma americanum | reverse complement strand
AAGGTCATGTTACGGCACAGATATGACCTTAAAGCGGCCTCAATAAAAAAAAACAACAAAATTGTGGCGTAGGTGGGAATTGAACTAGGGCATCCGCCATGCGAGACGGGGACGCTTCCACTCCGCCATGACTTTTTTTCTTCTTTATTGCCTGTTCGACTCTTCGAAGTGAATAAAGGCGCGTCTAGTCTAAAATGTCTAAAAAAACGTACCTTCGAAATATGTACTCCGGCGTACATGAATAATTTAATTATGTGCATGCAAATTAGATATCCCAATTAAACAAGTAACAAAATAAGTTTCTGGTGAAACGTACTGGTGCACTCTACTGATGCGATGATTCAGGTGTTCTTTGTTTCCATAATGTTTCAGGGCACCTTGACCTTTTTGGATGTATTGTTACATCATTCTACTCTTGTGAAAGCCTGGGAAAGGCTCACAGTATTGTGAGATAAATTTCCTTCGTATATGGCGTGCAGTCGTAGCATCATATGGCACCCACTGAAACCCAAACACGTGACGACGCACGGCGATGGTCCAGCAGATGGTGCGCATCTAGTTAATGCACAGATGTCTTAGAAACGCGTTTCCCGAGTTACGTACTGAGGCGTTTCTGAATAATTTAATTATGAGCGTGTAAATTGCACATATTCCAATTAAAGCGAGCAGCGAAGGTGTCCGGAACGTACTTATCGTTACAGATATAATCTAATACACTATAGTTACAGACACCAGACTGCGTATAGTTGCCTGATACACCTCAGCTTTCGCTGTTTAACCAGGCTCAACAGTAGTTAAACCACAGATTTTTTTTTCTTTTCATCCTTAACTGGTTCCTATTGCCCCCCACCTCTTGCTGACCAGACTTGACAGCGTCTGGTCTCTCAGGCTGGCGTGATGTTTGCTAACGGCTGGAACTGAGTGAGCCCAATAAACTTGCCTACTACTACTAGGCGGGTCAGGCCGAGTTAGCACTATGGCAAGAAGCGGGCTGGGCCAGCTGGGCCCATCTGGTAATATAAATCAGTTACGATGAAAGAGAAGGCCCTGTTACTATATCAATCTCCACCGAGAGGGGATGGAAGAAAGGCGCCGTAATGAAGAGCGCCGGTTGAATATCGAACACCTGGGTTTTTTAAACATTGCATAGCAAGTTTTGCGTGGCGGCCGCCACGGCTGGACTCAAATAAACGCTGTCGCGGCAGTCTGGTCACATGAATGGGAGGAAAAAAATGTGAACCTGTTTGCTGCGCCTCTGACACAGCCAGTGCGCCGCAAAATAGCGGTTCAGCACAGCGTTACTGCGCAAGTGCCCCGAGGGGCCAGGTATGTGTGCACTTAGTCTCAGGACCATCTGCACATGTGCTTTTGGAGGCTGGTGGCAACGGTATAATACGGACGTAAGTTTCAGCATAGCATGACTATCGTTGCAGCTACCTTCTGTGCGTGCGCACTGGCGGCTGTGGTGACGGTTCACATAAGCATCGCCAAGTGCGGATGCGCAGTTGGCTCTGAGGAGGCAGGTGCAGTGCACATGGTCCCTCGGGGCTGCTGTCCAGGAGAGAACGTGCACGAATGGGAGTTCTAAAGCTGCAGGCAATTGTAGCTTAACAAGAAAAATGTAGCGCATAAGAACGAGGACAGGAAAAAAGGAACACATGCAAACAGCGCTAACTCGCCATTTTGCCTTGTCTTTTTTTTTTTTTTTCAGATTCCAAAATGCACCACCACGGCCAAGTAATCTGATAGTAGCTTGCGTCGCGGCAAAAACGTAACATTCCATACGACAAGACGCACGGCTCAGGCCTCGGAAGTCAGCATGAAGTGGCGGGTGATTCCACTTACAGCGCTGGGCTACAACCCGCCAGAGACCGACACCCCCAAGCTGACAACCCTCACTCCTCACAAAGCAACCTGCAGCTGAAGCCACTGCCCCGAAACATGCACCCAGACCACCGCAAAGGTCGCAGGGAAGCACGCGCATCCCACCTCACAAAACCATACAACAGAAGGTAAGACATACATACACCGACACCACACAGCCGCCTTCATGGGCACAGGCACTACACTAGGAGCAGCAATGCTGAGATCCACGAACACCACAGAGGCAGAATGCCTGGCCACATACAGGGTGTTTCACGTAACTTGAACCAAGGATCAAAAAAAAACTTAGGTGCAGTCATGCGAAAGCATTTCTCCTACTGGTGTCGATTATGTTGGTGCGTGTTTGTTTCTTTATTTAGGTTGGTAACAACTTTATTTAAGGTCCTGCAGAGCTTTCGCCGACGGGGCCTTAGGTCTCTCACATGGGGATATCGAGGTGTTGCCTTGCCGGCCTGCTGGACGGCCCAGAGTTGGTCACCGAGGCTGGGGCTGCGCAAGGCAGCGCGCACCGTGGCGGGAGGGTTCCGGAGTTAGCAAAGTATTACCTGGAGGGAAAGCTGGCGCCACCATCTATGCGAGTTTCTTAAAGGGCATTTCATCCACCATGGGAATGCCGGGAAACCAGCTAGCGTACCTGGCTTGGTCCTAAATCATTACGACTGCAGAAATAAAAATTTTCACAAAACATACATTGCAAGGAAGCACTGTTTTACACAATGGTTCCACTATTGCGCATTATGAACCAACTAGCCCAGCAATTTACTCTATTGAGCTTTTACAATCAATATGTCCAGTAATAAAATATGCTTACCGTACATTGCAATAAATGAGCACAGAAGAACATAGGCATAAACGATCACCGAATTTGCTAATGGTGAGAGAGAAAGACATGGGAGAGGCCTTTGCCCTCTAATGATTACTGAGGGCTTTCTCTTCATGCCGTCAAATATAGCTAACCGTGGAAAATAATTTCGTGCGTTTAACAGACACGCTTTTCAGAGAGAATATTCTTTAAAAAAAAATTGTAAGCGCTTTAATACAGCACTTTAGAATCTTCCATTTTCGTATGTGAAAAACAAACGTTTCATTGGTGTAGTCTGCTGCTGCTGCTGGATGCGCCCTATGTCAGTGCATAGGATATATGTTCTTGCCATGAGAAACTTGCCTGAGCCCCCGCTTTTCGATGAGAAACTAGCTTGCATGCACTAAGTGCCGGCTCTCGGCATGTCCTGGCACTGCGCTTACAGGTTTTGCACAGAAAAGCATTAATTAGGAACCGCAAACTTGTCCCACCACAAGTAAGCGATGGCCGTGTTCATGCTGATAACCAGAGTACTGCAGAGAAGACGTGGCATAAAAGAAAGTGACACTCTGAAACTCGTAAGAAGTTTGATCATAAGTTGGGTTACCTACTCCCTCCCATACTTCCAAACAACCCAAGGGGAAAGGGACCAAATCAACGCAATCATTCGGAAGACGTATAAAACGGCCCTTCATCGGCCGATGCATACAGCAAACGAGAAGTTACTAGCACTCGGCGTTCACAATGCATTCGAAGAGCTGGAAGAGGCACAGCTAGAGACGCAAAAGGAAAGGATGGTGCAAACAAGAAGCGGCAGAAGAATCCTAGAAATGGTAACTTAGAAAAAATACTAGAAAAGGAAGCAGACATCCCCGACAACGTCAGAACCACTATCAAAGTCTGCTCGCTCCCCAAAAACATGGACCCAAACCTGCACCCGGTTAAAAGAAAGGCGAGAGCAAAATACATAGAAGAGAAACTGGCGGTCCAAAAAAAACACAGTGTATGTGGACATGTCCAGATATAGAGGAAGAGACGTGAGAATAGCAGCGGTAGCACTCAACTGGGAGGGTGCAGAATTTGCTAGCGCATCCATTAGAAACGGTACGGTTGATGAGGGCGAGCAACTCGCAATTGCTCTAGCGATTGCCGAAGGCAACCGGATCGGAAAATCTTTAACCATCCTAACGGACTCGAAAGAGGCATGCAGGAACTATATGAAAGGAAGGATAGGTAAATGTGCAAGACAGGTACTAGCACGAGTGGCTCCAAAAAAGGACCAGGCGAGGCATGTTATTTTCTGGGTGCCCGGACATGCGGAAGTATGGGGCAACCTCAGGGCCGATGAGACCGCTCGAGCTTACACGAACTGAGCCTCTCATCCACTCAGGCTGGAGGGGGCCTCAGAAAAAGTAACGCCCGCCTTCTCAGAAATCACCAATTACTACAGGGGAGGAAAGGAAAAGATATCCAGAACCGTACTCTAGCCTGACTCAGGAAGAGACGGTCATATGGAGGAGACTCCAAACTGAAACCTTAGCTAATCTTTTCATATTAAATAAGATGTATCCAACGCAGTACAGGGACACGTGCCCCAAATGCGGAGGCAGACCGACCATGTATCACACAATGTGGGAGTGCAAGGACAATTATAGTTTCCATAATCAAAAAGAACCGTGTCGGGAGCAGTGGGAGGAAGCGCATCCCAGCCACATTCCAGCCTTCCAACGAAGGCTGGTACAACATGCTATGAAAGCTGCCAGATCCAATGGGGCCCTGAAATAGGAGCTCCACCCGCTGAAGAGGGCAAAGACATCGCAAGATGAAGACGACCTCTGAACTCTGAAGTGTATAGAAACTAGAGCAATAAAGTTTATCCTATCCTATCCTATGCTGACTAGTGCAACACGCGAGTATTTGCGTGAAATTGAAGAAATTTCCTGCATGCAATGCGCAGTCACCACCAGTCTTCGGAATGAACCAAACGCAATCCTCGGCGAGCACGGTTAACATAAGTTGCGCTTTTAAAAGATACGTGTCGCGGAGACTCTTACAGCAAATAAGCAGGTTGGCCACGGCAGCAGACAGCTGCGTTCTCAGTTGACAAAAAAACCTTGTTCGCTTCTTTCACATTTCAATGCACAAGTTCCTGTTAAGCAAACCCAGCTTGCTGCGTAAATTGCTTCCAGTGAAGGGGCAAACGGACTTTAGGCCTAGCAGGCACCAGACACTGTGCACAGCTCACTTCGCGTCAAGTGCCTTCAGATCTCGAACTGTGTGCGTAGCTCCACTACACAACTGCAAAGCGCACAAAACATCAGTAAAAACTACAGTGGTGAAAACGAAATTGAACAACCAAACAAAACATTCTGTAGCACAGTTAACAAGCCACCAACTGTGAATCCGAAGTGCTGTCTACACGGCATGCCTCGGGCGTTCATGGTGGATGAAGTGCAGAGCCACCAGCTTTCCTTCTAGTGAATAAGAAACTCTATGGGAGTCGGCTTCAAAAAATGTGACGCAACCGCCTCTCCCGAGTTGTTTCCTTCCTCCATGGTTGAAACCGATTGACAATGTTTCCAGACTTGTGGCGCTCCCCGGTATTTTTTTAATTCCGATTAATTGGCAAGGTAAGATTTATGCAAAATTTCAAATATTCACTTCAGGGTCACGTGCATTTCGTTAAGATTTATATGGCTTTAAGAAAGGAGTCCAGTTTATTGTAGCAACGTAGGTACTTCCTACGTGGTCTTTTTTTCCTGCGTTTAAAGAAAACCCGTGAAATACGAAAAAAAAACGTGACTGCGCTCATGCGCTACCATATTCCAGCACTCCCAAAACGCGTTTTGAACGAACCCGCCGCGGTGGCTCAGTAGTTAGGGCGCTCGGCTACTGATTCGGAGTTTCCGGGTTCAAACCCGACCGCAGCGGCTGCGTTTTTATGGAGGCAAAACGCTAAGGCGTCCGTGTGCTGTGCGATGTCTGTGCACGTTAAAGATCCCCAGGTGGTCGAAATTATTCCGGAGCCCTCCACTACGGCATTGCTTTCTTCTTTCACTCCCGCCTTTATCCCTTCCCTTACGGAGCGGTTCAGGTGTCCAATGATATACAAGACAGATACTGCGCCATTTCCTTTCCCCAAAAACCAATTATTATTATTATTATTAACGAACGAAACGTGCGAGCGGCTGCCACTCAGTTCGACAGGCTGCAAAATAATAAAAATAAAACGGAGGCTACTTGAAATACGCAAGCTTCACAGCTTTCCCTTCCTTTTTTTGTTTTGTCTGCACGATGTCTCGGTAAAAGCCCCGTTCGAATTGGCTATCGGTGGCCTGCCTATCACTTATCGCAGATCGCACCGCACGCTTTCCATGTTCAGGAAGAAAGTGCTCACGCACTTTCAAGACTATGCTGATAGCGGCGTCGGCTGCACACTTCGAGACGGTGAGTGCGCAGACTTCATTCATTCAGAACGCGCTTGGTAGCGCTGCAATACGGTAGCTCAAGAGCGCGATCACATTTTTTTTTTCCATATTTTGTGGGCTTTCCTTATATGCTGGGTAAAAAGGACCATGGAGAAGATGCGTAGCTACTATAAACTGGATCGGTTGTTTCGTAACTTAATAAAACGCACGTGATCCTAAAGTTAATAATAGAAATTTTACATGTCTTAAATAATTAAAGGAAATTAAAAGAATAGTCTGAGGAGTGCCACACGACGGAAAGCAGCATGTCGTTGGTTTCACCCAGCTACGGTGCGCTGCTGCTTTTTTTTTTTACTCCTTGGTTCAAATTACATGAAACACCCTGTATATGTCTACAGCGCACATCTGCACCCTGCTCACAGACCACACGGCCATCTGTACTGACTTCCAAACAACATGCAGTCTTTTCTGTAAAGGCGCCGTTCTTTCCTCTTCAGCCCACTTACTATCTACGCTACCAGCACCACATCAAAAAATCACCATTACATGGGGCCCTGGGCACCCAGGAAATGAGCGCGTTCAGGCGTTTGCCCGCGAACTTAGCGTCCGGGCGCCGTTGGATGATCTCCCCAACCCACAACCATACGCTTACACCGAAAACGAGCCCCTTGACTACCATCCTGTCATGCAGCACTACAGGCAAAGCCGCATCATATATCCTCCTCCCCACTAGACCGCTTACAAGGCACACATTAGCGACAAGTTACTTCAAACGAACTTATTCCCATCCCTTCAACCCACTTGTTCCACCCTACCCTCTTCATTTCGATCACCTGGGGATCTTTAACGTTTACTGACAACACACAGCACCCAGCCGTGGCAGCCACGTTTCGATGGAGGCGAAGGAAAAAATAATTGGTTTTTGGGGAAAGGAAATGGCGCAGTATTTGTCTCATATATCCTTGGACACCTGAACCGCGCCATTAGGGAAGGGATAAAGGAGGGAGTGAAAGAAGAACGGAAGAGGTGCCGTAGTGGAGGGCTCGGGAGTAAATTTGACCACCTGGGGATCTTTAACGTTTACTGACAACTCACAGCACCCGGCCGCGTTTCGATGGAGGCGAAGGAAAAAAAAATAATTGGTTTGGGGGTAAGGAAATGGTGCAGTATCTGTCTCATATATTGTTGGACACCTGAACCGCGCCGTAAGGGAAGGGATAAAGGAGGGAGTGAAAGAAGAAAGGAAGAGGTGCCGCAGTGGAGGGCTCCGGAATAATTTCGACCACCTGGAGATCTTTACCGTGCACCGACATCGCACAGCACACAGGCGCCTTAGCGTTTTTCCTCCATAAAAACGCAGCCACCGCGGTCGGGTTCGAAACCGGGAACTCCGAATCAGTAGCCGAGCTTTGAAAAAAAAAAAAACTGAAAATTCAGTTTTGAATAAAAAAACTGAAAATTTGTTTTTTTTGGGAAAGGAAATGGCGCAGTGTCTGTCTCACATCTCTGCGGACACCTGAACCGCGCTGTAAGGGAAGGGATAAAGGAGGAACTGAGAGAAGGAAGTAAGAAAGATGTCGTAGTGGGGGCCCCGGAATAATTTCGACCACTTGGGGATCCACTGGCATCGCACAGCACACGGGCGCCTTAGCATTTCGCCTCATCTAAACGCAGCCGCCGCGGTCGGGTTCGAAACTGGGAACTCCGGATCAGTAGCCGAGCGCCCTGACCACTGAGCCACCACGGCTCTTTTTTTGTCTTTACTGCCTGTTTCGACAGTTTACAACAGATCACAAACATGTTTATTCGCTACATTCTCAAACATCAAAAGCGGACATGCGTTTCACGTAAGAAAATCAAAACTGTTTCAAACACAACTCTCCCATCAACTCGATAACTTCATCTCCAAAACATAGCTCCTTGTACACTTCACGCAGCTTAAATATGTTTTCTTTGAAGTAATCTCGGACAGACCGCGCATCTTCATCGCAGTGTCTTACAGCCATCCTGCTTCGCCAAATGCTGTGTAGGCCAAGAAGGAAAATTACATCATATTTATAAAGAGCCGGCTCAACGTCCAGGAATCGTATCCCATACGACGTCAAGGGGTAAGCCTTTCTTTATTGTATGCTGGAGCACGTCCCAGAAGAGCAGCGCATCCCAGCAATCAATAAAGACGTGTTCTATTGACTCTGGTTTGACATAACAAGCAGTCCAGCACCCATGGTAAAAACCAATCACTTCTCCTCCATCCATGTTTTCACCGGCAACATACCAGTGTGCAACTCGAAGAAAAATGTCTTCACACCTGCTGGCACCACCATTTTCTTTACTCTTTTTAAACATTTCCTCCTTGGCCTCCACTATACCGAGATCGATATATTGGCTCAGGGAAGACACAGTGAAGCAAATCTTTTAGCAATTTCTTACGCGTGACATTTGAAAGGTATTCCAAGCTTGAACCGAGCATTTGGAAACCGGGAAAGCGAAGACCACTTCTTTCAAAAATCTACTTGCACTCTATCGCATCCCGTTAACAGTGGAAATAACAGTTTAATTGGCAAAGCCGAAGAAAACCTCACTTGAATAAAAGTCCGCAGGAAAGGGTCGCATTGATTTCGAAGAAACAAATCTTTACACCACCTGCCTAAGGTACAGGTGTGGCAAAGAAAGTCCCCCTTTTCTCAAACGCAGAAATAAATTATCACGTTTATAATCCTCTCTCATGAGGACTGCCAAACAAAAACGGCAAAGAGACGATAAAACTTTTGAATATATATTGGGGCCTGGCTTCTAAAAGTTACTTTTCGAACATATCCTCACCCCGCCGCGGTGGCTCAGTGGTTAGGGCACTCGGCTACTGATCCGGGGTTCCCTGGTTTGAACCCGACCGCGGCGGCTGCGTTTTTATGGAGGCAAATACGCTAAGGCGCCTGTGTGCCGTGCGATGTCAGTGCACATTAAAGATCCCCAGGTGGTCGAAATTATTCCGGGCCCTCCACTACGGCACCTCTTTCACTCCCTCATTTATCCCTTCCCTTACGGCGCGGTTCAGGTGTCCAACGATATATGAGACAGATAATGCGCCATTTCCGTTCCCACAAAACCAATCATTATTAACTGAGCCACCGCGGCGGGGTGAGGATATGTTCGAAAAGTAACTTTTAGAAGCCAGACGCCAATATACGGTTACTGAACAGGAATTTATTCGGCATCATCAAATCTACGGTTTGACATCTCATCTGGTTCGGTAGTAGGTTCATGTAGAAAAGAAAAAGTTTCGGCATTTGTATCAAGCGTTATCGACATCATTTTGCAGAGCTATTGCCGTTTAAAGTAGCTCCTGTGATGTTTAATGAGTTTTAGAAGACAGGCAGGTTTTGCATATCGCGAAGTGCTGCGTAGGCGATTCATGACGGAAGCCAACAGTCACTGAAACCAAGGAGCATAGGGGATGTTTTTCTTTTTCTCCAATTTGTGGTGTTAATTCATTCTAAATTAATAGTGTAAATATTCAGACACTTAAAGATAACTGATCAGAAAGCAGAAGAAAAAACAACCACATGCCGCTGATGGAATCCAAACCCACGACCTCAGAATTTCTCGTCCGGTGCTCTACCAACTGAGCTACGGCGACAGCTGTCCAATCTTCTGCCTTCAGGGCTATTTATGCGTAGTACAAACGAACCTTGGATGGATGGATGGAAGGTAGGAGCGTCCCCTTTGAAACGGGGCAGTGGTTGTTGCCACTATGCTCAGTTTATTTTTCCTTTATTTTTGTTTACTCTGCTGTAAGTTAATACAATTCGCCATTTCCTTTAAAAAAACAAACGTCTTCCTACACTTTAAAACTTGTCACCTTTCTGCTTTTGCGCCACCAATCCTCCAATCGCTTTTTGCTAATTTCCACCGCAGATTTATTTACATGACTATTGTTATCTCTAAACCCTAAGGCCTCAGGAAGAGTGACTGTGCCTGCATCGACATCGGGATGGATACCATCGCATTTTAGGATGGTGTTCTATTGTTTCTTCAGATTTACCACACACAGCACATCTTCTTCATTAAATTTTTTTTTAGTGCTCACCAGCACCACCCTCGTCCATAGCGGCGAACTACGTCCGCGAGACGGGCGGGGGGCAGCTTTGAGAAGACAACCTACTGCGCACAGCCAGTGATCAACCAATGACAGCGACCTCAGAAGTTTGAATACACGTCACGAGGTAAGCCCCATATTCAAATGTCGTATCCATCCTTGCCGAGGAGAAAACATGCAACTGAAATTAGGAGTTTACAGTCCTTCAGAGGAATATCTTTTTTAGAAACGCTGTGCGCTAAATAAAGAGACGTTCACAGGAAAAAAGGTAGAGCCGACAAGTCAGAAGCACACGTCCTGTGAACGTCTGTTTTCCTGTGGCTGTAGATTATGTCAGGACGGCGCGAAAGGAACAAGGACGAGAGAGGCACAAGAACACAGCAGGACAGCCCAAACCAAAGTACTTCTTGAGCAGGTTTCCTGTGAACGTCTACTTAGCGCACAGCCTTTCTAAAGACATCATGTACCAACTAGACCATCAGAAATTCTAAGCAAAATGACAACAAACGGTATCAGAACAACATTTTAGCCGTTTTCATGGACCGCGTAACCTTAACTGACCTTTGATCGTCACAGCCATCATTTGACTTTTGAAACCGAAAGCAAAACAGGTGAGCAGAAAGAAATTAGCAGTCGCAGGCGACAGGCACGTAGCCAGGAATTTTTTTTCAGGAGGGGCCCAAGGTAATTTTTTCTAGCTGGCGCCGGGGGGGGGGGGGGGGGGGGGGTGCTGGCAGTTTCTGAGCACTAAGTGAGAAGAGGGGCGGGGAGGTGGACTTGATTTCGGGGGAAGGGGGCCCCCCTTGGATACGTGCCTGGCAGGCGAATACCACGCGTTGATCCATGTGATGTATTATGCATGGTTACAGAGAATAAAATATGCAACTACAATTAGGTGTCTATACTCCTTTAACGCTTCCGGGCGGCGATACACTAACAGCAACGACCAGGGCGAACATCAGCTCGTTTTCCCGAGGGCTTCTTCGCAGCAGTGGCGTTTTCTTTTTTCGCAAGTGAGGACTGACACACACACACACGCCGCGCGGGGATCGTTGGACGCAAACCCTATTTCAGCCTTGCTGGTCAGACGCTGATTTTTCCACGGTGCCTATGGAGTACGAGTTCGCAAGTTTGACTCCGTTTGCAGCTGCCGGTGGGATCCGAACCCACGACCTCCGAAATTCGCGTCAGGTGCTCCACCAACTGAGCTACGTCGGCGGCTGTCTTCTACTTTCGGGGGCGTTTATATCTGCGTGTAACCTAACCTGGAGTCTTCACCAGCGCCACCCTCGTCCATAGCAGCGGACGCAGTACGTCCTGTATTACCACGAGTGCCACGTAGGAACGCGATCGAACGGTGATGGCGGAAGCTGTGTGACAACCCGCTTATATGCTACCTATAGCACCAAGACTGCCAGAGCCGAGGCCCTCGTTAGCCGCATAACAATGAAGGCGAAATGCAAAAATGCCTGTGCACTGGATTTCGGCGCACCGGTGGTCGAAATGAGTCCGGAGCCATCCGTCCGCTGTCATCCCTGAGGACAACTTCGTTCAACTTTTCTTCTTGGTAAAAAATCGATTATATGGCTCTTAGCGCACGGCAGCAAGACGCACCTACTGCTCATAATATTGCGTTAAAAAATTTTCTCGCCGCTCGATTCAAACGCGCGACGTCCACACCGAAAATGACTCCGTGATAGCCGCATTGAAGTGAATGGCGGTGCACTCCGGCCAATGGTGGGAAACTTTATTAGTTTCGGTTTTAACTACTCCAGCGAGTCTGGTGACTGGAGAAATGATGTATAAATATGAATCATTCCGACACAAGTATGCAACACGATATCAATAGAGGCAATGGCCGAATTGTCTGAAGCAACGCGAAATGAAGCTGCTCAGTTTTCGCTGGCAGTGGTTCTTGCCTCGCTCGGGTAGGAAGTTTTTTTTTTTTCCGTCTGGATACCGTTACCACGACCACGATACGGCGCTCCAGTTGGCTTTCCTCCAGCCGCTAAAAGAGGAATTGGCGCTGACGTCTGGACTGGCTTAGACTGGCTGAACAATGGTATACATTGGTCGCGAGGTCGAGAAGAGTCGCCACCTTGCAGTGCAGCGACGAACCCTCCATAGTGTGGATGCCCGCCCGCGTCGGCTGCTAGCCAGCAGTGTTTACGTGCGCACGTACGGCAGACATTCCTCGTGACTGTTTGTTTCATAGTTTCAGTGCGCTGCTATTTACTTGTCTGCCTCCTACGCTGCAATGAAGACAAAAATGGCTGGCGGTTCAGCATTGCTAAGCACGAAATATTGTGCGAAAGCACCGTTTTTTGCACGTGGACACTGCCACATACCACGTACCCGAAAGAGCGATTGAGGTGTCCACCGACCCAGGGAGCCAGTTATGCGCATCTTCAACTTTTTCATCGTCAATGTCAATGTACGCCGGCGGCCTATGCTCCAGTGCCATGTTTCTGCCACAACGTTGTCCACGCCAAAGCATGCAGCGCGCATATCTTTGTCACTACCGCCACATACATCAAAACGCGAATGTTAGTTTGATAGTAGTATTAGTTGATGAAGACGACGATGTGCAATGCATAGCGCGAGAGAGTGTTGCAGTTTAACACGAGGCGTGTTCGGCTGCGGCGATCGCATACTGCTCTCGTGCAGTGACCAGCGAAGCTAATCTGTTCGCGCCGCCGCGGTTTCAAATCCCAGTCGCGGATATTTATTTAACTTAGCACAAACTCAGAAACATCGCTTGATCTTGCTCGGGATTTACCCAGCATCAAAACTGTTTATGCCCAGTATACGTAATGCTGGATCACGACATCCTCCGTCGGTCTTCGGCACTTCAGATTTTTTGCCACGTTGCGTCTAACAGAGCGACGATGGGTTTCGAACCCGCGGCGGCGCGAACAGATCAGCTTCGCTTGCATGTGCACGAGAGCGCATATGCTACCGCCGCAACCGATCACCCCTAGTGTTGTTGTTGTGGTCGCCTCAAAAACGACAACACTGCAACACACTTTCGCGATATGCGTTGCACATCGTCGTCTTCACCAACTTCTATCTACAGTGCGAACAGACCAGATCAGCTTAACCTCGATCAGAGCTTAACCTGAGTCTAATATCGTCGCCAGACGCCGACGACCCAGCAAAGCAAAACCATGAGCCTGTCAGGCTAAATACATGCTTTCGCACGTCTACTCGGTTTAACTACGTTAAAACCCTACCACCTTTTCTTCTTATGTTAATCGGTTTCAAAAGACACATGTAAGGCGTTTATAAATCCTTTATTACTGCTAAACTTTTGCGGCTATTGCGCATCCGCCACATCGCAACAGTGAGCAAATTTTCCCACAGCAACTGTGAAAACGTTTCACATCATGCCCAGCACTTAAATGGAACTGCAACTATTACTCGGTCAAACTAGATAAAGGTAAGCCATTGTCAGCCAAGTAACATTGGTATTCGGCTAAGTGCGAGTGTTCTCCCGCTTAACCTCGTTGCTCCTGACAAGTAAAAATTAAAAAGGAATTGGTTTGGTTTATGGGGGTTTAACGTCCCAAGGCGACTCAGGCTATGAGGGACGCCGTAGTGAAGGGCTCCGGAAATTTCGACCGCCTGGGGTTCTTTAATGTGCACTGACATCGCACAGTACACGGGCCTCTAGAATTTCGCCTCCATCGAAATTCGACCGCCGCGGCCGGAATCGAACCCGCGTCTTTCGCGGCCAGCAGCCGAGCGCCATAACCACTCAGCCACCGCGGCGGATAATTAAAAAATAATACCAGCAACGTATGTACTACATCAGTCTATGGAGCGGAATATAATAGCACTGAATATCATACGCGCTTAACTATCTTTCCCATCATACGTGGCGGCGTTTACTTGGCGAGGAGTAACCAAAGTACCACAGGCACTAATTTTACTTACGTGTTTTGTTCATTCAAGTGATGCGTTAGCCATTAAAATACATGAATCACAACACGGTATTCACCTACGATCACTAAATAATTTATAACTTAATTTCTTCTTGATTTCGGTTTCAGCAACCTAACGATGGCTGTGACGTGTAGTTTGTGTTTAGGTCACGTGAGCAACGAAAAACTAATATATAAAATCGCTGATACATAGTTTTATTTCACTACAACACTTAAGCCAGCCTGTTTCAAGAGGTGGAATGACAAAAAACAGCGCATCAGCAGTTATATTGTCATTTTTTTCATACCTCACGTAACCTAAACACCAACTACACGTCACAGTCATCATTTGGCTGATGAAAACGAAACCGAAACAGGATCAACAAGAAGTTCTTCAGTGGTTGCAGGCGAATACCACAAGGTCATCCTAACGTCTAACGCATCATTTGAAAGAAGAAAACACGCAAGCAAAAATTTGGCGCTATTTACTCCAACATTTGAGATTAACGAGGAAAGTGCACACCAACCGCACAAAAATCTAAACAGGGAGCAAGGGGTCATTTTAAGGAAATTGCAGTCGAATACTTACATAAATCCTGTCAAATTCAGCTATATGTTTCCAAATCCGTATGATCCGCACTGCGCCTTCTGCAGTGAAGTGGCTGACTTATACCATATGGTATGGGCGTGCCAGAATAACCCAGCTATACCAAGATTCAATAACCCAACAACTGAGGACTAAGAAGCGGCGCTGTCCAGCTCACATTCGGAGGACCAGCTTTCGCTGGTGAATCAGGCAAGAGCAGCGGCAAAAGCCAATGGGCTCCTGGAATGAGGGCCCACCCAACCATTCTATCCATTAGAACGTTTTTCTCTCTCTCTCTCCTGTACTCCTTTAACAGTCACATGAATACGAAGACAATCGATTTCTTTCGGAACAGCGAATTAATATGAACGGTTTTATTTCTGGTACCTGTCTTCCGAACATCTCCTATTTGTATTTTGCCACTGCCGATAATTAAAGTGCTAAATAAATCTTGACTCCTTCAAAAATTTTTGCACATGCCTAACCGCACTCAAGAGCAGTGATCTGCAGTGTCTTCGTAGTGTTGTAGCTTGCACTTCAACATGTAAAAAAATTATTGCTGAAGCTCCTAAATTTTGGTACTGCAATACTCCCGTCATACGGCCAAACTGTCATTTTAACGACTGACACTCGCGTCTTTCAGAGTCATTCGCGCAGCGTTAGCTTCCCTATGTGGCAAAAATTCTTGTGCAATGCCGGTGGGATTTATTTTGGGGGAACAGTTCTGAGAAGCGCTGGTGTCGTCTAAAAAGACCAGATATGTGAGCTCACCATCTGTGGACACACATGCCGGGTGGTTACGCTGACAACGCTGCAGTTAATACACTTAGTCATCGACTAACTAAAGAACGCCAGTGAATGAGACCCTGTCTTCTTTGAGGCAGGTCAGGGTGGAAAGTATGTGTGCCTCTGTGTGGGCTCAGAAAATAGTAGCAGAGCGACTAATGTATCTTCGCAAAGTTCGTCGTGCCTCTGCCCAGCGAAGCGCCTCTCGTGGAAGACTAGCACAGCGGCTTCGTCTTAGGAATATAGTGGAGGGAAAGCGCACGCATAATACTTTGCTGGAAAAGGTATGTTTCGAATGGCACTTATCTTCTAAGTGTAGCACCGTGTCGCCACAGTGACACTTCATGAGGCGAAATGCACCCGCTGGCAGTCACACTAAATTTGCCAGTCTGACACCTGTATAGCTATATCACTTCTGTGGCACAGGCAGTGGCACGCACCTTGATGAAAAGGCAAAGAAAAAACAAAACTGGTGTTAGGCAAGTGTGATGCAATAAATATGTCAGGCCCGTGAGAACGGTACAAGGAAAACGCACGCCAAAACGTGAGAAAATAACAAAACAGGGGTAATGTGGTTGCGTGCCAGTCTCGTGTTTTTCTACAATCCGTGCTTCTTTTACACAGCGTTTGCCAATTCTACACATTTCTGTGCAAAATCGGAACATTTTTAAGAAGTATAGCACATCCATTGCACAGGGCACGTTTTCTTCGGCAGAAAGCACTCATACTACGTAAATACATAAATTTCTGCCCACATTCAGGACCGCCGCACAGAATTCCTCCATGACAAAGTAGTAGTTCACTGTTAAAGCTCTTCTTGTTACCTAAACAAGACGCTAATCACACGAAAATAATTATAAGCTCTAGAATTTTGATACCTGGCTTTTTTAATAAAGCCAAACATTAAAAAGCTGATTTCGTTTACTGTTGTGATTGCCAGGACGCCGCGGACCATACAGTTTCTTACTATTAATGTTAATAGTAAGAAACTCTATGCCGCGGACCGTGGTCCAGTGTTGCCAACTGCTGTTTTCTTTTTGTTGTAGGTCAACGTCGAGGCGAACAGGAAGTTTCCTACACCTGCCCTGGCCTCTGGCATCCATGCCCCCTCCCTCCAAAAAAACTTTACATGCGAAGTCGATCGGTAATGGAGACACATGTACAGTCGGGGACAGGAGTCTGGACCACATGTTCCTCAAACGAAGCCGATAGCTCTGCTACTAGCTGGCGGCTGGAGAACACACTTTTGGAGGTAAAAGTCAAAATTTTGTTCTTTCATCTCCACAAATGTGGTCTCCAGCCACGAGTTAATAGTAGAGCTATTGGCTTCATTTGAGGAATGCGTGGTCGAGAGGCTTTTGTCCTCAACTGTACTTATTATTTTTGGACTTTTGTTATTTAATAATACAGGCCTAACTTCAATTTGTCCACAGCACATGGATGCCTTGCATTTCCACTGAACTATCAAGGCGAGGTTGAGGTGTCATATAGTCTGAGCGTGTGAGGAAAATAACTCCAATCTAAAAAGCGACAGAAGATGCTGTTTCATGCATGTACTGGCTGGCTCAAACATTTCAAAAAATCAACATGGCTGGGCTGCACATTTATTCAACCCAGGATAGGCTGAGGTAGACTAGTATTTTGATTGTAAAATTAGGCATGCTTTAAATAAAAGCAGTTAGTTAATAACAAATGTCACAATTATTAACATGTTATTAGTCACAATTACCTGCTTCTAGGCTCCAAAAATTAGCTAATTCTGAAATATTTGATGAAAGGCATGACTTAAATGTGACTGAAACTGCATGCTCAGTGAAATCTAAGGTTCGACGACATATCATCTGGTCGGATAGTAGGTTCATGCCGAAAGCAAAAGGAAGGCCTACCACAGGTTGCTGTTAAAATGTTAGACGTTTCCACTACCGCATGGAAGCGTAAACAAGAGTGAACAAGGCTTCCGTGCGGAAGCCAAAACATCTAACATTTAACAACAACCTTTGGTCGGCGTTACTTTTCCTTTCAACATGCATGTTCAGTGTATGGAGCAACTGCTGGCATTGGTGCACACAGCTTCGGTTCCCCACATGATGGTACATCACACTGTCAGCACTTCCAAACAAACACTACGGCACTCAATATGGCATGCAACACAATATGTGCTCGAAGCTCATTTCACACAGCAGTATGAATGCAGTAATGCTGAAAAGTTAAGTATAAATTATATACAATCCTATATACAATTATATACAGTTTACCAATTTCCCTCAAGAGGAAAGTGTACAACAGCATAATCTTACCGGTACTCACCTACGGGGCAGAAACGTGGAGGCTAACGAAAAGAGTTCAGCTTAAGTTAAGGACAACGCAGCGAGCCATGGAAAGAAAAATGATAGGTGTAACGTTAAGAGATCGGAAGCGGGCAGAGTGGGTGAGGGAACAAACACGGGTTAATGACATCCTGGTCGAAATCAAGAGCAAGAAATGGGCTTGGGCAGGGCATGTAATGCGAAGGCAAGATAACCGCTGGTCTTTAAGGGTAACGGAGTGGGTTCCAAGAGAAAGTAAGCGTAGCAGGGGGCGGCAGAAGGTTAGGTGGGCGGATGAGATTAAGAAGTTTGCAGGCAAAGGGTGGATGCAGCTGGCAAAGGATAGGGTTAATTGGAGAGACATGGGGGAGGCCTTTGCCCTGCAGTGGGTGTAGTAAGGCTGATGATGATGATGATGATGATGATATACAATCCTTGCATGCTTGGTGAAGAGTATTACATCACACACAACTGCTGTAAGGTGCAAACCACAGTACAGCCACCACCAGCGCACTGCAGGTCACGTGGCGCACAACAGTACAGCACTGCCGAAAGCATGTAGGCCACTTCACACGTTTTCAGTCCTGCATCAATACTTCAAAGCTCCAGATATCAAGGAAGGGCATCCGTCTCAATACATGGAGTTTCAGAGCATCAAAAATGCCATAGGAGCCTACCTCATTACATGCATCAATGACTACTGCAAACCTGCAACCCATGCCAAGGCTTGTCGCATTTTTTCAATACTGATCTATTTATAATACTGCACTTCAAAAATTACACTAATTGTCCCACTGCTAGACTAGCATAAAGGCAGACGTTTCTTTTGCAGGTCCCAGCAATACTTTTGTTAGAGCCAATTGGCAGTTTTGAGACTTATTTCCCAAAATGCAAACTAGAGTGAGGAAACGAGTCTTGTCTTGTGCGTTTCATCCTTGGTTCCTCGCGCCAGTTCGCATTTTTGCAGATATGTCTTTTACCTGCTGAATCCATTTTATTTAACTAACATATTTCACTAAGCATATCATTCAGTAGCTGTTGCATATGGTACATAGTAAGCTTCAGGAAATGTTTGACTGAAAAATACATCAGTATTAATTATGCCATGAAAGCCTTTGCTATATTTGACATACCCAAGTCAGTGCTACAAAACAAAATTGCATTTAAAAAATTTAATTCTTTTCCTCATGCCATATGAGCAGCACAAAGGGTAAATATAATACTCTAAAGAATTTAGATATCTACATGTGAAAGTGCACTCGCCAGATTTTAACCGCTCAGTGTTCGCAAGCTTGTGGTTTGCATTTGAGCACTGCTGTCTTGACATATTAAACCTACTACATGAAGCAGTACAAGCTGAAATAGTTCCATGCTCCAGGATTGAAATGGCCACTTACACTGCATAAAGAGACTTTTTAGCTCCAAAAGTTGTTCCATTAAATATAGATCCAAAAATGCACAGCTGCAGTCAGAAGTTTTTGGAATGCGATACTAAAGACAAAATTTAACCTCACTGCTGTTTTCACATGCAGCCTGGAATATACAAACTCAGCCTAATTCTGGGAGTGTGAAATACACAGTGCACTTTATTAAATCTCAAACAGTGAGCACTGGACACAAAGAAATTAAATTTTTTTTTGTCAATTTGCATCAGAAGCCTTTTATACAAGACAAGTAAATGAATTACTTTTGTTCAATTTCTAGCAAACAAACCATCTTTGCGCTATACACGTTTAAACCCTAGACTGATCAGTGGATTTGTGTGTGTCAAAGCTCTTAATTTCGAGCACCAAGATTTCATTACTGTGCGCCGAAACCTCAATACATGGGTGTTTTCCCTTTCGCCTCCTTAGAAATGCGGCCGCCGATGCTGGAATCAAACCCACAAATTCCGTCACCGGCCACTGACCATAGACCCACCGTGGTGGGTTTGAAATCTGTGAGCCAAAAAAGTAACAAGCTATTTTTATGCCCGTGCATCATTGGTTTACTTTGCCCACTACAACCCTCTGTAACTTTCATGTGATCTTTTTTTCATTCCTCCACACATATTCACATATTCCTTTTAACAAAACATAATTATAAGGAAACGTGTCAGGAGGGCTTACACAACTACTGTCACTTGTCAACGGAGCAAAAATTTGTTTGAGCGGTACAAGCACGACTGCAGTAGTACCATGCCGGCTTGCCAGCCCATGCTTCATGTTGCAACGACTCTTCAATTATTAATGTGTCAGCTGCAGCAAAGAAGGAATTTGTCAGGAACTCAAATGTACTACGTCCCCTCCGCGCACAGATGTTCTGCTTTTGCAGGAACCTAGCTGAAGTCGGGTCAATCCACTGTCACACTATTTTGAATGGACAAGGTTTATACTGAGGTGCCGTGGCAACAATTTGTTGTTGAGACACATGAAGCAGAAACAACAACAGGCTGTTTCAAAAATGCACACTGACGTGGCTTGAAACGGTTGGGGGAAAGGCGCTATTTTTTGCTACCCCTGATGGCATCACCGCTCAGTGCCTAAAATGCACAGTTCTTCGCACACAATTTACGTCACCAGGCATCACAAAAACGACGGTAGCTTTCCCAGGTCGAGTGCACCTACCCTCCGCGAGAGGCGTCGGTATTTAGATGTTGCGTGACCAGCTGTGGTTGCCTGTTTCGCCCTTGGCCTGATAAGTTGGCTACTCCCATGGCTATTCCGATACACATCTCCCAGTCGCCCTGGCATTGCCCCGCGCCGTCGGCGCCAAATTCTACGGCCTGAAGCGAACTCCTGAAGCCATAGCAGCGATGCCAAAAATGCGACGTGAACACCACCGGTTTATATATTTTTTTCGTATTGCGCTTGCAACAAATCTAACGGCTCTGAGTTACGTTAGGCTGTTTTCCTTCATTCAACTTACATACCTGAGCAATTTTAACTCAACGAAAAAAAAAAAACCCATTCAGGCATTTTTTTTTTCATTTCCAGACACAGCAGTGCAAAAACGGGCAGCCAGCCTATTTATCTTTCGTACCGTGAAGACAAGAAAAAAACGCAGGTGACCGAAAATTGCTCTTCGGCTAGTAGGCGCTACTATGCTGTTTTCACCCAGTTAAGGCAGAGCGGTAGCCGCGGTGCCTGTAAAGTGAGAAAACTTTTTTTTTTTTTTTTTACAGACATCAAACTGCAACGCGCTATCCTGGACACATGGCAAACACAACTTGTTTCTGCCCCTTTTTAGTTAACTTAGATCGCAGTGGTCACACATTTGCTCAAAAATTCAGCCAACAGGTAGCTTGCTCCGAAAGCACTTGCTTTTTGGCGCGTATACCGCTGTACCAATGGCATCAACAACTAAAGTTAACTTTTTCTCGCGAAAAATACCAAACCAGCGTCGTCAACTAATTGCCAGCTTGCAGTCGACAGCTAGTAAGCATGCATAATCAAATGTTATGAGCGCATATGAGGTTCTTTGTCCACTCTTGACCGAGCTACAAATAGCAGAAACGTAGGCGCCTTACCTTGCAGGTACACAAATGACCACAACAATGTCGATAGGTCGAAGTGCGTAAAGAGGTCGTTCTCATGCACCGCACCGGACGAATTGCTTCCGTCACTGTTGTCTTTTATTACATCGACACCTGGTGCAACAGCCCCACTGTCATATCGTAGTCCCAAACTGCAGCTTAGAACGGCGTCCATCACGAACAACGGTGGCACTCTCAGGATGACGTCGAGGGCGGCCCAAATACGTCCTCGGACCGACATATTTCTTTTTAAGCAGACACTGCAAGCTCAACCACCGAAGAAATGCATCGCACATAGAAACGCTCCACGACCACACACACACACATCGACCACGCTTCGCGCTACGAAAACCATAGACTGGCGATGACTGTAGTGTGGTAGTAGTGCAGGCAATAAGCGACACAACGCCACACCGGCAGCACGGCGGACACAGCAAATAGGGCAACAAAGTGGAGAGCGGAGGAAATGTACCCTTACATCTACCGCAACGCTTTTTGTTTAGGAGTGTTGACAAGTGCCATTTGCGGCCTTAGCAGCTTTTAACATGACGTGACGTGAGCGTGAATATTTTACAGAAAGTCGTCGTTCAATACAGCAGCAAAGAGTGATTGCATTCAGCTCTGTAGATGTAATTTTAACATCTAAAGTTCTGAATACGGTGTGCGCATGTTAGGAACGGTCGGAATACAACCCGTGCAGTAGCTACGGATCAACAGGTGCAAGCGGAATGGCGCTACTGACCGAGGTAACGCCGGTCCGCGGCGTACTATTATTTCTGCACTAGGCCAGATGTAAGCAGTAGTGGGCACTTTGGTACGGCTGTTGAAACGTGCAGCTATGCGGTGAGCTCCTGGTTCTGTCTCGTGCCATCACGGCGAACTCTTGCACGCATCTCTCATCCCATGTCTCGATGCACTGAAACGTGCTTACGCATGGCTAGTCCGAAAGCCTGTTGGGTGCGTTATTTTTCGCTCGGGCCAGGCTGTTCAGGTAGGCTCTTTATGCTGGCTGCTATTTTTAGTCGAGACATCATTCGTGACTGCCGCCTTCTCTGTAGCGCTCTTGGCTGCAGCTTCTTGAGCAGCCAGCCCCTTCGCGATGGCTTCTTTGGCGATGGCGTCCTTTGTCACTGCCTCGTTGATATCGGTCTCCAGGGGCTCCTTGCGCTCTTGGTCTATCACCATGGCGTCGAAGCCTATGGTCGTCCCCAGCTGCATTCGAGCTCTCTCGAATATGGCAGAAAGCTTCTCCTGCACCACGTTGATGCACATGGAAGTCAGCGCAAGGCCGAACAGCAGATAGATGAAGGTGGCCATCATGAACATGGGGTGGTCTGGGACGTAGTCGCCGAACCCAATCGTGCTCATTGAAATGAAGACAAAGTAGAAGGCCTCGAAGAAGCTCCAATCCTCCCAAATGGTGAAGATGCAGGCGCCCACTGTCATGTAGATGGAGAGCAGAAGCAGAGCCAGCGACACGGGCAGGTTGAATTGGTCGTCAATGACGAGCTCCTCTTCGCTAGCCGCCTTGCTCACTTCCTCGCCGCCCTCCTCGCCACTTGGCGTGGTGGGCTCCGGCTTCAGATAGGCCGGGTACGGAACGTAAGCCATGGTGTCGTTCACCTTGCGCCACACGAAAGCGACGTACTGGAGCTGCGAAAGAAAACCCCTGTAGCACAGTGGCGTCACAAGTGGGTGTCACGTACCTGCGGCGGTGGCGCCTTCGCCTTGTGCTTGCCGCAGCGGCCCGTGCGGAAGAGCTGGCGCAGCGACAGGAAGAGCCATTTGATGCCGCGCGTGAACAGCTTGCCGAGGTCGGCAAGCACCATGAGCAGCAGCGGTATTCCGATGAAGGCGTACAGGACGGTCACCGCCATGCCACCCAGCGTGCTCGGGGCGATGTTCCCGTAGCCTGCGACATCCGGAATGTAGGTCGCGCTCCGCGGCGGCGCATGCACTCACCGATGGTCGTGAAAACGGTGCCGCAGTAGAAGAGCGCTCCCCAGAATGACCAGACCTTTTTCTCCGAGTGGCTCACGATGCGTGCTTCATCCTCGAGCACGCGCACCTGCGTCTCGAACTCGCGCAGGCGTCGCAGTGCGTGCCTCCGGAAGCTGGCCACGGATAGCGTGCGCTGGGCCCGCACCAGGTCCTCGATGATGTACTGGCGCGCGTTCAGGATGGTCTGCTTCTGCTTGTCTTCGAAGGGACCTTCGATGAGCTGGAAGAGCGCGGCTCCCATGGCCGCATAGGCTAGCAGCACGAGCAGCAAAAGGATGTGCGAGAACCAGCGCTGGCTGAAAGCCTTGACGCTTTGGGCGGCACGGACGGCGCAGCTGCGTGTCTTGTCGGCCGTCAGGTTCACAATGTGCATGGGATTGAGGATCAGGTATTGGGGCGGCCTCGTCGGGTCCGACTGCCAGCTGATGACCGACGGCTGGCTGAGGAACGCGGGCCGCCGGCCCGCTCGGGGCGACGGGCTCCGCGACGACATGTTCGCCTCTGCTGCCCCGCTGGGAGCGGCTGCCCAAATCGGGCGCAGACCGGGCGCCCCCAAGCAGCTGGGCCGCAGCCAAGCGGGCCTCCCCCCAAAATAGCCGCCACGCCAGCGCCGGGGCCCAGGTGGACCGCGCGCTGGCCTCTTCCGCATCATCGGTGCCACCTGCGGTCACCGCGGCCTGACCCTTCGTCTGCCGGGCTCCGGTGTCCCGCCGCGCTGACCTGCAGAACGATTTAGATCTGCCGCGCAGCAAATAGGCGCCAATTAAGGTCCACGCGGCTAATGTTACTTATCCCGGTGCTTGTGCGAAACCGCTGTGAAGAAGAGCGCCCCACCTTGACCCTTTGCGTCCCCGGACGGGCAATGATACTGGATCCTTTTTTTTATTGTTCCGCTTTTCAGTGTTCTTCCAGCTATGAAGAATTCCTTTTTCTCTAGTGCTCCCTGGTGCGCATGGCCGAAAGTCTTCCGCCGAGCCTGCCGGATGTCTCTCGATCTTCTGCCGTACTTCTCTCTCTCTCTCATTGTATGCACTTTTGAAGTACACATCTGCAGGTCACGGGCTCAGGGGCAGGACCCCGCGCTATCGAGGTCTTCCCGACCTTTAGACCTGCTGGTGCGATTCAGAACTGTGTTAAGCGAATACTTTCTAGGCTAGTTCCGACGTAACCATGATAAAACTTCCAGACAATAGCACAACTGAATTCTCGGGGCACCTTGAGGACACATTTTTGAGCACATGGTGTCGTTTTGAAGATGTGCTCTACTTATCCTCAACATGCCCTCTCCTGGTCTCGTTGTCCAATACAACCCCAGGACATCCTCAAATTTACTCCAGAAGACCTTTGTTTTCTTTTTAAGATGTGAGATGGCGATTTTGGGCAGAGATTGTATTAATGCGACAGCGTTATATGGCTCAGTTCAAGGTCATTTGTCCGCAAAACGTGTCAGCAAGATGCTGTCCGCAGAAAACGGCACCATGTAACGTCACGAGCAAACGCCATATCATCATGTGACAACGATGTAATATGACGTCATGCCAAGTCACGTGACAATGATGTAGATGTAATGTGAGGTCACATCTATTCACGTGACAACGATGTAACACGACGTCGTACCAAGTCACGTGACAACGGTGTAATGTGACGCCATGCCAAGTCACGTGACAAGAGTGTAATGTGACGTCATACCAAGTCCCGAGGCATGACTGCAAACAGTTCGGGTAAACTACATGCCGTTTTTAAGAACATACCCCAATCCCCAACCCCAATCCATGTAGGTGAAATCCCAGCGATGGCATCACTGGCTGACCTCAATGTGGTGGTAGCATTCCCGACTACATTTGCACCAAAATTTTGAACAACCGTTCGTCGTACAGCGTTCCGGGTGGTGTCACAGCACATATCTCTTTGCATATAGCTCAATGCTTTAGTCGAGTTGAAGGCTAGCTTGCGACAAGGGCTCGGACCGATGACACATGCACCTTCAGTTTCATGCTTTAAGGCGCGGTTGAGGTGTCCACCGAGATGTCAATATGTGAGAGGGCCCTTTCCTTTTTTCAAAAAACATGCTGTCGCATTCAGAATTCTGAAAATGATTTTGAGGAAATGAAGTGACGCAGTAACTGTCTCACATATCTCGAAGGACACCCGAAAGCGCCGTAAGGGAAGGGATAACGGAGGGAGTGCAAGAAGAAAGGAAGAGGTGCAGCAGTGGAGGTCTCTGTAATAATTGCGACTACCTGGGGATCTTTAACGTGCACTGACATTGCACAGCACACGGGTACACCGGCTCAGTAGACGAGCACCTTAACCACTGAGCAACCGCTTTAATTATTGTGGGCACCAGTCATAAAAATTTTTAAACAGCTTTCTTTCCCCTCTGGGCTGGATTCTGACATGAAAACCACAAAGTCACTGAGAGAACCGCTCGAGTATATCTACTATGGCCCAAAAATGTAATAGGTGGCTCAGTGGTTAGAGCGCTCGGCTACTGATCCGGAGTTCCCGGGTTTGAACCCGACCGCTGCGGCTGCGTTTTTATGGAGGCAAAACGCTAAGGCGCCCGTGTGCTGTGCGATGTCAGTGCACGTTAAAGATCCCCAGGTGGTCGAAATTATTCCGGAGCCCTCCAGTACGGCACCTCTTTCTTCTTTCACTCCCTCCTTTATCCCTTCCCTTACGGCGCGGTTCAGATGTCCAACGATACATGAGACAGATACTGCTCCATTTCCTTTCCCCCAAAACCAATTATTATTATTATAGAACTTATGAGAAAAACACTGCGTATAACTGGTTAAATAGCAAATATATTTTAAACACTGCACACATTTTTTTAAACATGCAGTTTTCATGCATTCAGAGCTGCGTAAGCGAGATGAAGCTGACTTGATTCCATGATTTTCTGCAAAATGACCTTTGTCGCGTCGTCCTGCAATGTAAAACATCGGGCGTCGCTATCAGGTAGAGAAAGAATAAATTTTTATTGCGTAAAAGGAGACAGGAGCAGATTGTAGGTGAAGTCCTCAGTGCAGGACTCCAGCAGCTTAATAATAATAATAATAGTAATAATTGGTTTTTTGGGGAAAGGAAATGGCACAGTTTCTGTCTCATATATCGGCGGACACCTGAACCGCGCCGTAAGGGAAGGGATAAAGGAGGGAGTGAAAGAAGAAATGAAGAAAGAGGTGCCGTAGTGGAGGCCGCCGATGCTTTGGCGATGGCGACTAGCGTCTCCTGCAGTGTTCCAGGGTGCCGCTAGCCAGCGTCACCTCCCACTGCTCTAGCGCCGCGTTGGGCGGCTTTAAGTTTGGCTTGGAGGGACGTTTAGACGTAATGTACTCAGAATTTACTCAGGAGTTAGGACATCCTGTTCGGGCTGAGGGCGTTTGGACCATGTGAGGTTCTCAGGACATTTTGTGTTGTCAGGGTTGTGTTCTCATGCGGACGCCTCCCTTTTGTCCCACTCTCTGCGCGCGTGCATATCATGCAAAATATACAAGTGCTGACTAGTTTTTGTCAGGACAAAATAACACGAAAATGATGTTTCGCACAGTTCGCCGAAGCTGGCTAGACTTCCGTATTTATCCGCCGGATTTAAAAAAAATTCCATTGTGCAAAGTGTTGGCCTAAGCGAGAGCAAATATTACTCACAAAGAAGAGTATTATCGTCTGCGTTTTTCAATATGTAATTTAACAACGGCACTCGAATTGATTTTTTGTAATTAATAAAAAACTGGCATCGCAATCAAGCACAGTTTTCGCAAAGGCTGACCGAACAGATGAAACAACGGGCTGCGCACACCCATCCTTGCCGGTTGCAGAAGCAATTTACCGACGGCTGGGCGGGCAAGTTGTGCGTACCACATTGTGCGGTTCCTTGAAGATGCTATTCCGTCTGCTCGTTAAATTAGCGTCCGAAACAACCATCGCTTTTAAAACTGAAACACCGCTAAAGTGCGACAATAATTTTTAAAATAAACGCGCAACTTGCCCACCCACCAAGCCTGTTCAGTTGCTCCCTTGTCCGGCAGTTTCGAGCGGCCTGTCGGATCAGCTGCCTTGCTCACTTCTGAAACTCTACTCGCGGCCGACAGCAGTTTCTCCTCAAGTCCAGAAAATGCGGGCAGCTGCTGATGTTTAATAAGATTTCAAAGAAAATAGACCATAATATTCTATACTTTGTGTGCAATATTTGCTCCCGATTAGGCCAGTGGTTTGAGCCAAGAATTTTTTTATATCTGCCAGGTAAACGCGGCAGCCTCTGTATATGGACCGCTGTTGCTGCAGGCACTGCGTGCCAACGAACATTCACTAGAAGCCACTGAAACTTCGTTTGTGGATACCCCCAATCCGCTCTTAAATTCCTCTTTTTGAATTGTCAGGAAACCACGAGCAGTGTAAGAAAATCTCGAGAACCAACTTTCCTGTTGTCTTCTGCTGGCTAAAACTGCCCGCTCAGTGACGCACTGACCTACTCCGAGGGCGGCTTGCTTTTTTGGATGCGAGCGCCCTTTTTCTCTCTCTGCCTTTGCTGACCCGTGTGATATTCTGGCTGGCTGCCCAGGGTATAAATTTTGTTGCGCCCCCAAGCTTTGCGCGCTTCTGCAGTAACATGTCTAGGCGTCCATGCTGCGTTCCCGCGCTGAAAACGTTTCGTCAAGGCGTGCGGCCTGCCACGTTGCCAGGGCTTCCGATTCGCTGCTCCGCGGCCACCAAACGTTTCCCTACCTTCGAAACGAGGATGAGTAGTGTGACGAATTGGGTCGCCTTCCCAAACATACGGCGCTGAAAAAAAAATTAATCCCCGATTTATTTCTTTTAACTAAACGCGGTGAAAGTTCGCTAGCACGTAAGTATGCACCCTTCGCATATCGGTTACTGACTAGCCGAGTGTCGTTTCGCAAGGGATTGCACTCAGTTCACATTTAGTTCACATCAAGGAAGTCCAACGTGGTCGGCAGGTGACATGCATCTACAATAAACACAATCGTTTCCTGCTCCTCTTCTCAGTGTGTCCTTTGCCGTACGTAACCGCGCGCGCTTCTCTAAAGCACTGCCTGCCGTGTGGTATCGCGATATGGCAGGTTCTCTCAGATCATGAATCGTAGTTTAGCAGCATCCCTCAAGAGAAATGTATACAACAGCTGTATATTACCGGTACTCACCTATGGGGCAGAAACGTGGAGGCTAACGAAAAGGGTTCAGATTTAGTTAAGGACAACGCAGCGAGCCATGGAAAGAAAAATGATGGGTGTAACGTTAAGTGGGCAGAGCCAGTGAAGGAACAATCGCGGGTTAATTGCATCCTAATCGAAATCAAAAGAAAGAAATGGGCCCGGTCAGAGCATGTAAGGGAAGGCAAGCGTAGCAGGGGCTGCAGGAAGTTAGGTGGGCGGATGAGATTAAGAAGTTTGCGGGGATACGGTGGGTGCAACTGGCAAAGGACAGGATCAACTGGAGAGACATGGGTGAGGCCTTTGCCCTGAAAGTGAGCGTAGTAAGGCTGATGACGATGATAATGATGATCGCCCTGTTCAGTGGCCGTAGTCCACGACACCCCGTTCTCCTGAAAGGCAGGATACAAGCAAGTCCAGGCGGCTGAGAACAAGGAAGATTTGCAGAGATTGTTGGACATATGTGGTACAGAGGGAGATAGATTAGATCTGAAGTTTAGATTAACGAAAAATCGCCAGTCATGATTTTCAACGATAATGACGGCGGCGAGCATACGATACAGGAGATCGCGCTAGAGATAGTGGATAAGTACAAGTATCTTGGGGTGTGCATAAATATAATGTTGCTGAGCATCTAACAGAGCATGAAAAATATGTAATGACTAAAGGTAACAGGAAAGGTAACGATTAAAGGCAGCTGTTATCAAAAATAGGGCATTGTGGAATCACAATAGGTACGCAGTGGTAAGGGGAATTTGGAAAGGGGTGATGGTTCCTAGTCTTGACTTTCGGCTATGCTGTCCTGTGCATGAGACCAGAGCTTCAAGCAAGGTTATAGTAAACAGCGTGGGGTAGGTATAGGCTTGCTTTGGGAGCACATATGGAAGTAAACTAAAGCAGGGGGTACAAGGAGACACGTACGGGCATCACTTGAGAGCACAGAAGCTAGCAGCAAGATAGAATTTACAAGGAGCGATATAGTAATATTAGGATTTGTTGGAATTCCGTTTCGTCAATATTTTTTCTGCACTCCGTTATCACCCCATGCCTATGCTGTGGCTGGAATCATGTACCTAGACGGGCGGCTGGTAAGAGCAGCTTACATTCATTACGTGCCTCCCATCTACTGCTTACGAACCAAGAGATCGTAAGGCGCGGTTGCTCCGAGAAAAAATGCTGCGCGGGGAAAGCAATCCCGTATTGTTCTCGCTTTCAACCTGTGCTCACAATTACATATGTATTCGTACCTAAAGTTGCACGTGATCATTAAAATTTATGAGGGCAAGAAAAGGAAAAACCGGGGCAGCTTTAGCAGTTCACTCATATGCGAGTGAAAATGTTTCTAGCTTGCTTTCTGCGCAAGCCACGTGGCAGTCACCGAGCCTTCTTTACCTGCTGTGCTAAATGCAAAAAAAAAAATGTTCTTCTTGTTCCGCCAGTAACCCGTTGTACAAGTTTTAAACGTCAAAGTTATCGTTTGAAGTTCCTGTTCTGCTTTCACGACAGCTGTTCACACGCTAGACAGCGATTAATCATCGCCTCTCCAAGGTAGATGTACCTTGGCCTCTCGTTTATTGCTTTTACATCATGGAGCAATGAAAGACCGACTCACACGAGGTCGCCAACATCGAGGAACAAACGTAAGTTACCGCGAAATTTTAAAACAAGCACGATTTACATAGGCTGCACTATGGAACTAATGGAACATTATGGAACAACCCTTCACAGCGCTGCCATATTAGATATTATCCAGTGAGTCTAGAGGCGCCCCCTTCTGCCCTCTCTTCGATGTTTTCACCCTGTGTCGTACAGTCGTTTTATTATCTGTTTTGGGTGAGTAATAACAGTTAGTTACCGAAATGCAAACAGCGGCAACATTCGTCTGCAGTGCCCAGCACGCGAATGACCGATACAGCATTCGACGCACTCTGCTGCCGCCACAATGGCGCTGCTGTAGCGCTGCTCTAGCGCGACCAACTAGCTAAAATTTAACGGCGCTCTAATTTTGCGTGCTAAGTTTTAATTTTATTTTTAATTATTGCTTTTTATTTTTAAAATTTTGTTGTAATAATTTGATTGGCCACTTAAGTGCTTGAGTCGCACCATCATCATCATCATCAACTCATTGATCTCTCTTTTTTTTCAGCATAGCTGGCCTAGCCGCCTGGCCGTGGTTCGCTTTGAGTGCGTTCGTGCGTTTGGGCTTTTGGCACTTCGTCGCTGTGGTCTGTACGGTGTCCAGGGTTAGGGCTGGGCAGACTAGCGTACTGTTTGGCGCGTCACCGAGCACAATGTCATCTCGAAAGAGTTTGTTCAGTGATCTTGGCAAGGCAACCCTTCGCGGTATCCGAAAATGCCCCAAGTGCGGCACCTACAACGGTACTCGCGGCGTGCGTTGCAAAAACAAGGCGTGCGACGAAGTGTTTCGGGAGCATGGCGTGCGCAAGCGGGGCGCTGACGCCGTGCGGCTGCACACTTCGGCACCGGGCCAGCTTTTCTCCGTGCGTCTGCAGCGAGGCGAGGCGCGCACCTTCGTGCAACTGTCAGCCGAAGGTAGCGCGTTGTGCGAGGGCTGCCAGGGTTCGTCCGGCTGCGCTCACGTGCAGGCCGCGCTGCTCTCCAGCGCACAGGCCCAGGAGCTGCCGTTGAAGCCATCCGTCGTGGAAGCCGAAGAGGAGAGCGTTCGAGATGCCATCTGGAACTTGGTCGCTTCCGAGGGCTCGCCGCTGGTGCAGCGCGTCTCCAGAACAGTGCTGGCAGTCCGGCGCCAGGGTGGCTTCGTGCACGTGCGTCTCAGTCCCCGCCGCCAACTGCGTTGCGCCGACTGTGGCCGCTCGAAGCAAGGCTGTGTCCACTCGCACGCATGCATGTGTGCGCTCACCAGCGCCGACGAGGTGCGCGCCGACAAGCTGCGCGACTTGGCGCCTAAGCGTCCCGAGCCATCGCTCACCTTTTTGCAGTGGTTGTCGGGCGTCACTGAGCGTATCAATGAAACAATGCGCTACGACTGCCCTGGCCGACCTGACCCTCTAGTTTTTCATGTGCCCCAGGAGTTTTTCGAGTGTCTGCAGCAGCGAATATGTGGGCGTCGGCTTCCTGCGCGAAAAGACGGGGTCAAGTGCACCTGGAGCATTACCAGCCTCTTGCACGTGCGCCACATTTTTGAGACGCCTGACGTGCCGCTAGAGGAGAGCAGAGCTTTCATCGAAAATTGCGATGGGACCTACGAACCCTATCAACCGCCTTTTGTGCCCGACGAACCAGCGTGCGAAGGTGTTCCGCTAATCAGACCACTGGAACTCAAAACTTTCTTGAAGGTGGGGAACTTTCCGCATTCGGCGCCGTTCGTCATTGAGTGGACTCCTGACGTGCTTCCTCGCAGCCGAGTCGGAGAACTGCGCCTGATGTTTGAGTACGGTCATTTGAGAAATGGACACGTTGAGCAAAGACCGTAGCTGGCAGCTTCTTACTGTGTGTAATCAGCATTGTACACGGGCGTTGCTGTACAGTGTGGTTGTCGCTTTGACTCTGTAGTAAAGCGCCGGGGCGCATTACGCTGGATTTCAATCGGGTTTGCATCCAAAAGTGTTCACAACAAAACAGGAATCGCGCAGTTCATCCAAACAGTTCAGGCTGTGAATGTGCGTCAAATAAACGCTTCCTTTGATTTTTCTTGTGCTCTGTTAAATTTTGAATCCAGAAAATAAAACCGCAGTTTGTGGAGAACGTTATGGTAATTTGTTGCCATAAGTTGCGAAGTTCGCCCATTGGGACGGTGCCGCCATATTAGCAAGCGCAATGCATGACGGGAAGTCAATTGTGATGTTATTCTCCATAGTTGTAGCAGCAGCGGTTGCAGTGTTTCTTTTTGATGATTAAGCTAGTACACGGCAGTGTGCTTTGCACGTTTCCGTCTGAACTTTGACGTTCACCGCTGCGGCGATGTCGTTCGTGGGCGACCCTCGGGGACGGAGCGGCAGCTGCACGTTTTACGGCAGCTTCGAATACAAGAGTCGAAGTGGTCCTGCCACCCTCTCCGTGGGCCAGTTTGTATACGTTCGGATTTCGCCCAACGACGATCCTTGTATCGCCGAACTGCAGCTTTTGTGGAAAGACCATCAGCACAGTGCACAGTTGGTCAGTGTTCAGCTGTATTTCTTGCCTGAACAGACTCCCGATGGCAGGTTACCCCACCAGGGCCAGGTAGATATGCCTTTGTTTTCGTGGATCTTGCTGATGCACCATGTGATGCAGTTTCGTGTAAACATTGTTATGCAGTCGCTGATGCGCCTCTTTCAGGTCTTTGAACGGATTACGTGCTGCTTCAGGGCGACTTAAAAGCGTACTGTGTACTGTTGACGCGGGATTAGACCTAATTTGGAAAATTAATTTCTGCGGCGCAAGTTCGGCTGAGCAGGAATGCTTGCGTCGCAGGTTCGAAATGTGACTCTTATACGATGGCGTGCGCCTTTTTTTTTTTATTCTCCTAGTTTTATACGGACGAGCCACTTTCAAAATATTTCGGCCGTTGCTGTAATTCTGTCGACGTATGCATTCCATGGGGTTATGAAAATTGGGAGCAAGTAATCTTCCTAATCTGACCTAGATATGAAATTCAGATTTAGCCTAGAGTTTGTAATTGCATGCCGTTCTTAAACCACACTACTTAAGATATCGCTGCTCCCCAGATTAAAAAAAAAAAAACGTAGGTTTTAATGGAAGCCTCCTCCACTTTCTTTTGTGTGTGTATTTACCTGGTGTGTTGTCACCAAGGGCGTATCTCCAGCACTTTAATTAATTACTTGCAGCTGCTGTCCTGTCCTGGCTTTATTCACCTTGTTTGTCATAAAATGAACTGATTTACCGCCTAGGCATTACTGCTGCTAAGGATAAAATCGATGAGAGCAAATGTTATGGGCCGCAAATAACTTTGGGCTAGAATATAGCCGTACGGTTTTTTTTTATTTGTTTTTAGCAAAGCCTGATTTACGTTTGATTTTGCACCTGTGAAGTCTGGGATGCAACCAAAACCTATGCTAACATTTTTTTTTTCCCCTTGTGTTTTCGCATGAAGTTCAGTCGTGTGTTTTGCGCAATTTGCCAAGGACATGCGGCACAAGCATTAGTGCCGTTGTGCCTGGCACCTGAAAAAAAAAAAAAAAATGTGGCTAGGGGTGTTGGCTCGTTGCGTTGTTCGGTTTCGTGGTGTAAAGCTGTTTTTCAAGCTACGAATTCATTAGTATATTTGGAATGGGCACCGAATTTACGCGCACTATTTTCTTTCTTCTGTTTGTGTTCTCGTCGTGCGTGTTTTAGAACCTGTTTGTTGCTTTTCTCTCGTTTTGTCGCGCTTGTATAATTTTTTTTTTTCCCTTTTGCCTCCCACGCGTGGCAGTGGGAGGTTATCAGTTGAAAATTTTTATTGAGTGATGGACGTCAAAGCTAATAAAGCTTATTATCCTGTACTGAAACAGAAGCTGCGCGTGATTGAAAAAAGGAAGGAAGGGAGGAGAGGACGAGAGATAAAGACGCGGAAATAAGGCAAAAAATATATATAAGTAGTGGTCAGAAAAATACATAGCACTGTGATTGCCTCATATTTAGCACACAATGGGTGATAGTACATGGAGGCTGTGCAGCGTTTCATACTTGCGTGGTTATGTGCAGAACGTGAGAGCTGTGCATGGGAAGCGCCACTGCAGATTCTACTATGATAAGAACAGCCGTTTTTCGGAGTAGATGTCGCCTACAAAATAGCATTGAATATAAGCTCGCCGGGCCTGGCCACTGCCTTATTGATTTTAGTATTTTTTCTTCACTAGTTCAATAGTTTCTTCACTTGTTGAGTGTACTAAAGGATGTTAAGAGCAGCAGCGGTGCTGTGTGCAGGTCGTAGTGGACTAGAGCATTAATTATTTTTTGCTGATTGTGATAGTAATATTTGTATAGCAGTAATTCTGAATTCCATAATAGCCTACGAGATGTATACTTATTTCACTATTCAGATAGAAAGAGTTTGGGCATTTGGAAGGTTCAATTCTCTAGATTAAAGGTGACATTTGTAAGCTTCAAAAAGTATTGTAAAAAAACTTACTACCCAGTTTGGAAGTCAGTAGCATATCAGCAGATATTGGCTAAGGGTATTTGTGAAACAAAATAATCTAGGGACCTCCACTATGTCGCCTCTTTCTCTCTTTCGCTCCGTTCTCCTTCCTTTCCCTCATGGCATTGGTTGACGTGCCTGCTGGAAGTGGAGACAATTGCTGCGCCCTTTCCTTCCTCATGACCAACCAACCAATGTAGAGCCTTGCAAAACGTAAGGATCATGTTGCTAGCATAACCGGTTGCTGCAATTTAAGGTGTATGCTGGTACATTTAGATTACAGTTTGAGGCAGCTAATAGGCAACAGCACTGTTGTCTGTGCCACAAGTGGTGACATAGTGCGCTTAAAAGTATGGAATTGATTCTTTGGCTGCTAACATGTTTTTATGAGCAATGTGCTTCTCATTTGTAGGTACAGTATTATGTGTTATTTAATTTTTAAAGCCATTCATTCTATTAATAGGCATTCTAGTCTGCACAGAAGACAGCATGTTTTACGCATAATTCTTTACCCATGCGGCAGTTGTTGTTTGGCTATATGTCTGAAATGTTTTAGGGAACTGAATGTACAGACGGTGGTTTGAAATAGCTGTTACTTTGCAAACATTTCTTTACATTGCATTGGAAGAAGTGTTTGTGATCAGTGTTGCAGAATTTAAACATTTGTGGTGCAAGAGTGAGTGGTATTTTTGATTTGTCTTAACCTTCTGGTGTTGCTTATTGATTGAGTACTGGGTAGGTTTGTGGGAATAAATACTTGAATCACGCAGATTTACATGTATGGTGATAGTGCTGTGTCAGTGTTATGTTTTTCAGTCTGTGCAGTGCTAAAGTATGCACAGATGCATGTCTAGGATTTTTGTTGATCCTGCACTGCAGAAAGAAAATGGTGGGTAGAGATTGCAGGGCACAAAGATGTGACTTGGAATGAAAGATATGCAGAGTTCAATGAAACACTGACCCGCATTTTTGTATTGTGATACCCACATTATTGTTTTCCTTGTATTTTTATATCTTCAATCAAAGGTGGAAATAGTTTAGTGTACCTGATGCACTAGTACGGTCGGTTGCGAAAACTGAGCCTCTATGGATGCAGCACAAATTCAGTAGCCTTTGCCTTTTTGTAGCAGATGAGTTAAACTCATTTTAGAAATTTCTCAGGCCCCCCCCTTTTTTTTTTCTGCACTTCACAATGTGCCATAAAGGTGTACAACGTGGTAAGCCTGTGCCGTTGAGCATCTCATGTTGAGCATAAAACTGAGAAGGGGCTACGGGTGGTTGGGGGGCAATTGAATCATATTGAAACTCCAGGTTTACAGTGTGATCTTGACAAATGCTTTGGAACCTGTAGCAACACTCATGTTGTGGTTGGCTGAAAGGCCTCTCCGGCTGTTTTGGACACCATGGAATACCATATCCAACCTCAGTGGAGGGCCGTATATAAGGCTACTGTCCTACAGAGGTATCCTGGAACAGTATTCAATACCAGGATGTAATAGTGGGTACAGCAGTGGCCACATGAGCTGTGCTTATGTTGCTGCAGAGGTTAGCTGCCAAGGTTATTCAGTGATTTCATATTGGTCATAGTTGTTCTAATGCCACAAAGGCAGCATTCTTAGCTGCAGCTGTTCCTACATCTGTGAGCTCTTTAATCTGCTACGAGCACTCCACTACATTTGCAGTGGTTGCCTTTACCTTTTGAGTAGCTTTAAAGCATGCCATTTTAAGGATAGTAAGCATAATCTGTCAGTAAGATTTGTTCTGCGTGGCATGGTTATAGTTTTTCTTTTTCTTAATGTTATGTTGCTGTGATGTGTTGCGTTACATTTTATGGCACATAAGCAGCTAAGGTTATCATGCGCCAAACATGAGGTCAAATATTATTTTCTCCCTTTTTTGTTCACAAAGTTTTAACGGATTTCCTTATCTAGAAGTTGTAATGAATTGTGAAGAATCTCAATAAGGCTTAGCTTACGTAATTTAGATATAGGCTTTTGTATTATACCACTGGTATACGCTTCAAAAATTCTGCTTTTGGAATTGTCTCTCTGTTTAAGTGGTATTTATGTGTATGAAGTGCATTTTTTTTCCTTTTGCATAGCCATTCAGGATGAGGATTATTTGATTCTTTTGTTTTTTCTTTCTGAGGCAGATATAGGAGCAAGAGCAAAAGGCTGGATGCCTGACGATGGCTATTGCCTCTTACGCTGTTTGGAGGCACAGTTTATGGCGGTGATGTGCCGCTATACGAGCATACTGAATAGGTGATAGTTCTGTAATGCTTCAGTGGTTCTGAAATTGCAGATTTCCGCTGAAATTGCAGCTTTTGATGCACATGTACAGTACTCACGGATTGAAATAGGACATTCGGAGCGCTAGCCTTGCAGTGCCACGCAGGCATGTGGTAAACCACAGGCCGGCTGATTGGCTACTGGAAGGAACAATTCTGCTTTGTAGATGTTCTCCCTCTCACGCCATACCACAATGCACCACCTTGGTTCCATGAGCGTCTACGGGCGGCGCTCCATGAAGCGACGGCCTCGCGCTCCGAATGTCCTATTTCAATCCGTGAGTACTGTACATAGTTTGAGTTTTGCTCTGTCCACCAAACGGTGCCGTATAAATGGTTACCAAAACCAGTGCAGATTGGAGGGGCTCTTTCGAGGGAGGAAATTCTCTTGCCTTACTTGATGCTGACAGTGTGCTGGTTGCAATGCTTTCTTCCTTTTTGCAAAAATGAGGGCAGCTTGCCTCTTAGACTTGCGGCTGCAGGGATGAGAAATATTTTTATGTGTGAGGTTGTGTTGTGAGGGAACTGGTATGCTCATGGTGCCAAATAATTTTGTGAGCTGTTGTAAAACACGAGCTTGTTCTCAGAGGTGGGCTTGTTTTCAGGTTTAAACTCTGGCATAGTTATGTGCCCTGCACAATAATTGAGCAAGTGTTGAGGGGTCCTTGGCAGAAAACTAGTGGCCAGAATTTTTGATATGTCAAATTAGTCATTGCTTTATACTCTCTGCCAATAGTTTAGTATAAGATGGCGTGTTTTTGAAGCAGATGTTACAGTGTGCCTAATTGCCTTCATTCTTTCTTTAGTGGCTGCACTAATCCCATTGTGAAATATGTTTTTATGCCAAACGGTTTCTCTTTCCTCATAATTACTAGGAAGATTTTGGTGGAGTTAGCATACTGAATTATTGCAGTTTATGAAGAGAATATGAATCGTGTTTGGTGCACTTCTTTTCTCCAACACAGATAGCTAATGCACATTGTCTCTCTCTGGTGAGGTTACCCTAGCTTTCTCTTCACATCCACCAGAAAAAGTCTTCGAAATGCACCGCAAGATAGCCCACAATCTGTATGAAGCATGGATTTAAAAATCTAGCATTGCTAGTTTTCCAGCTTTATATTGTGCATAGCTTGAGCTTGTTTTGATGACTGTTGCCCCCCCCGCTGAATCACTGTGATAATGTTACCACCTTATGTAGCTGTCGTAGCCTTACCGCACCCTGCACAATGGAAGTGCCTCAATTTATTCTTAATTTTTGTTAATCATTGGAAAGAATAGCAATTTATTCCTTTTCAGAAACAGTATCATAAAAAAAAAGTAGTTCTAAGACGGTTGTGAGTGCGAAGCTGGCTGTTGCCTCTGATTTTTTTTTTTTCACTTTCCAGGCTAAGCCACCTGTTGACCACATCCCTTGAAAACCCTGTATTGTTTGCAGTATTTAATTATTTATTCAATGATTACCCTACTTAGTCTGAAGGTACTGCAGCAGGGGGTTGCAATGTTGAAAAAAAAAAAAAATCGTCGTTGACACTGTAAACTTGCTTTTCTGAAAGGTGATTCCATTCTTTGATGGAATGGAATCTCCATATTGGGTCATGTTTTTCTGAACTGGAGCTGTATTTTGTGACAATTCTTTTCTCAGTTTCTACTGAGCCAGAGGACCCGGGTTCAGTCTCGGATGTGGCAGCTGTGTTTCGATGAAGGCGAAACACAAAAGGTGCCCATATGCTATGCGATGTCAGCACACATTAAAGAACCCCAGATGGTCTAAAATAATCTTCAACTGCCCCATATGGCATTCCTCATAGCCCATGTGTCGCTTCGGGGCTTTAAACCCAACAGTTCACAATTCGATTCTCATTTCATTCTTTTCCACGCGTGCCATTGATAGGTACTGCTGTTCACATCATGAATAATAGTTAATAAACAATCTCTGCTGCTGGCTTAGGTGTCAGAAGTGATGCTTACTAGTCATGCAGTGGCAGAGAAATAAATTGAGAAAAGAAATGCACAGCACTGCTCCCTAACTGCTTAAAGCATTCCTATCTGTGTTACAAGCATAGCAGCATTTTGTGTCATGGACTAGCGGCCCAGTTGCCATTCAGCGTTCAGAAATCTTAGTGGTTTTCAGATAGGGGTTCTTTGTGTGGAATCCAGAGCTCTTTGTGGTAGCTGTGTGAGTTGTAAGACACAATATCCATCAGTGGATGTGTGTCCCCCCCATGTTGTGCAGCATGAAGTTCTGGCAGCCTCAGAGAAAGCGGTGCTGCGCCTCGAAGACTTTGTGGGCTGCATCACGGACGAGGTGGAGTGGAGCCATGGCCTGCTGGCAGGCCCGCCTTCGGGGGGAACCTCATCCCCCGGTGTGGTGGTGCTGTCGTACCCACGCTACTGCCGCTACCGGGCTCTGCTCAAGCGTCTCGAAGGCCACTGGCCACCCGAAGGCAGTCTTGCCCTGCTCCTTGGAGCTGACCAGCTGCTGCCACAGGGTGCAAATGCCTACCGCCTGCTCTTCTGTCGTGACACCTTTGATCATGAGGCACTTGCGCACAGTGACCTCATCTGTGACCACCTTGGTATGTTATCACCTTTTGTAAACAAATGTTGCTGCAACCTGAGAACACACCTTGCACCAGCTTGTGTGTGGATTGTTTATATGACATACAGCCCAAGTACCAGTGCAAACAATCTGCATTTGTACTTGGGCTGTATGCCTGGGCTGTTACAGCTGTGCACTCACATTTTTGTTGTCTGGACCCCTGGGTTGCTCTGCAGTGGTGGCCAAATAGAAGTGTAATAATATTATTTTTGCAAAGATTTTTATTTTGGCCAAAAACAGCTATGAGTTACAAAGGTTTACATAAAGAAAACAAAGGGGTTGAAGGGATTGGAAAGTAATAATTAGTTTTGATAGAGGTCATATATCAATTATTTAGGTTGAAGTTTTACTGGTTATGTCAGAGTGGTCTGTGTAAATCATTTAAGGCAACTGTAGTCGTACTGATTTACTGTAAATTTTACTGGGACAGAATTAACAGGACGAAATTCCGTCCCAAAATTATGCAGTGCATGACAGTTTGTAGCTTCGTATTTTAGTGCTGTCAGCTGTTGGTCTGTGTGATCCATCAGATATGTTCACTTTGACATGCTGGTGCACCTTCATAATTTGGCATCATTGCATTCCTTTCTTGTTATGAATACGCTCTCGAGAATTTTGTGCAAATGCCGTTGTTTCTTTTCACTGAGCAAGTTACAAAAAAGTAGAGAGAACAGGTTGGAGGAGGGGGAAAGTGCATATTGTTAGTTATTGTTAGTTATTGTTAGTGCCTTATATTGCATATTGTTCATGTCTTGTGATGCCTGAATCCCTAGCAAGTGTTTTGAATGTTTGGTTAGAAATAATGAACACCGTGGCATCAGTAAAAACATATTCTACACAACTTAAAGGAGTATAGAAACAAATTTAATGCCATTTTCATGTAACGTCATTAGTTCAATGTAGTGCCCTTTTTTTCCATGCTGTTGCACGGCCAAAACTAATGACATTTGCAAATGATGACTATTGCGATGGACAAAAAGTGGAGCAGATAAAGTATGTTAGTATGCACTTCAATGTTTGCGAAAGTTGAGCGAAGGCGGCTTAAAAATTTACTGCGCTGTTGATTGCCTTATAAGCAGCTTGTAAGCATATTTGCACCAAAGTATTGAACACGACTAGCCATCACGAGCCAAGCCAAAGTCAAGCCAGCACTTTAGCATCAGGCATATGGCAGACTACAGTGTACTAGATTAGGGGCAGTGGGGCAAGGGAAGGCCTGTGCCAGCACAGCGCGTGAGGCAGAAAGCGCCGGAATCTCGGGCTGCTGCGTGGCGGTGCTACTGCGCCTTTCACTTGGCGGCCCTTTCGACCTGAGGGTGCCACGATGGTAGCCTGCCTGTTTACATGGGGAGCGTGCTTTGCTTTTAAGTGAATTTTCAATGTGTCTAATAAGCGAACCTTGGTGGAACAATAATTGTGTCACCTGCTGATATAAGACTGAGCAGTGTAGAGAAGGTGCTTCAGATCTATCCGTCTTCAGTGATGAAGAGAGGCCAAACGTGAACACAGGAGCAACCTTCGTCAAGCTTTTTGGATCTGTTTGTTTATGCTCCTTGCCAGTTGCATACACACACACACACACACACACACACACACACACACACACACACACACACACACACACACACACACACACACACACACACACACACACACACACACACACACGCACGCACGCACGCGCGAAATCTGCGCACTACCGTAAGCAAGAAACAGCGTAGCAGGCGCCTTTTCCTTCAGTCAGACACAGTAGCAGCAATTCGGTGCCTTCCAAGCCAGAACAAAATTGCTGCCAGCCGGCTCCAATATGCACTGCAGTGAACATCAGGCACAGAGCAACACTGGAGTAGGGCGTCAGTGCTGAACTTGCAAAATTATTTTCTCGCTTAAAATAAAAATCACTCTGTAGCGAACCATGACGGCCGCGCCTCATGCCGCATAGGCAGATCACTCACGAAGCGCCGATGAAAGACGAAGTGTCGCCGTGCTGCACGAGATCGCTTGGTTTTGGACTGGCCGTCGGCGCTGCCGACCGTCCTGCTCACCGTTTTGTGTTGCCCGCCGTGAACTTTTTTTCCTGATCTATTTGTGCACAAACCCCCTTTCAACTCCTATTCAAATTCCTAGAATAAATGCCATTGACTGGTACTGTGCAACTTACTACCTTTTATATTTTTACTAGGACCACCTCGCTATGCAATTGAAGGCTGCATATGCTGCAAAAAGCAACATTTCCCAAATTTAGAATTTTTTTTCTGACACGGTTTTTGCTTGATAGTTGAAACATACTTATCGGCTTCTTTGCCTTGCGGACAACTAGAAAAAAATAATTAAAATGGCTAGTGTGAGAACAAAACATTTGATAAAAATTTCAAATTCGCATGGTTTTGTATCTTTTTCACAGTTTTATAATAAAGGGAAAAGAAAACACATTCATTTCAAATAATTGTGTGTGAAAGCATAATGACTTTTATTCACACAAAAGAAATTTGTAGTCGTGCGTAAAATATTTCATCTCTTACAAATTGTTTTGTTAGACTTGGTTTTAGTGCCATTTGGAAACAAGACGTGGGCCATGACACGGAAAATTTTTTTCACCGAAAACAAGCTGGGACAATAGCAATACAATGAACCACAATTTTTTTCAAGAGCAAATTGAAGATCGTTGAGCGCAAAGTCTGGGTCAGTTGGCGTGGAATGACCCTTAATGGAAAGAGCTACAGGGAATAGGAACTGAGCTTTGACATGCTGTGCATATGTAAAGGACAAAAGCAGGAACAGTTTTTTGTTATTCTCAGAGCCTCTCTCCTCATTAATTAATTCATTGACTCATTTTCAGCTTAAGCAGCTTTTGTTGTGATGAAGTTCATAGAGCATGATTACCGGCCTAGTGGTCTGTACGGCATGGGCAGTTGCAATTACAGATTACTGATTGCATGGTTACAGTTCAAAACTACCACGTTCAGGTAACGTTCATTGTATCAGTATGTACCGTAAAAACCAACATATAATACAAGGTTTTTCTCTTGATTTTATCATGTCAAATTGCCACCTTGTATTATATGCGGATCCGAACAATTTTCAGCTAAAATCTGCAGTACTGGTTTTGCTATTACTGAGCACCATTGCCATCATGTTTCCAGCGAGAGACGCTATCTAGCAGTGGTGTAGGTTGGTAGTTTCGATTTCAACGCCATTTCACTACACTGACTTGACCTCGTGACGCCGAGAACGATCGCACCTCACATGGTATAGGGACCGCCAAAGCAGCATTCGGCTGCTTTTAAAAGGAGAGTAATCGTAGCTGCCGAAACTATCGGCACCACGTCAAGTGCTGCTACGTGGTCTGGATGAGGTAGGGAGAGCCTGCAGCTACTGCAGCCGGACACGGTCCTCTCCAGCCACACTGTGCAGTTGAATCATGGATGCTTGGGCCAGCATTTCCGAGTAGCTCTCCAGTTAAAATTTTAAGAAATGCAGGATATCGAACACACTCGATGGTACTGAAGACTTGTTTCTATGGGAAGATATCTCTGACAAGGTCCTCTCGGAAGACAGCACACCCGATGACGATGATCACTAAAGCTCCAACTACAAACACTTCCAAAACGTGCATGACAGCGCGTATGTGGGAACTGTTCTGCGCATGCTCGCATCGCAAGACGCGAGTGGATGTGGCGCCTCTGTACCTACCACTAATGCTACACGCGCCGTATCCGGTGCGCCAGCGTGCACAAATAATCGGAGGGCATTCGTCTTCCGCGACTTCTGGAACGTCTTAGAGCTGACTGCGTTTCTTTACTCGCATTATATATAAATGAAAACTTTTTTTTTTCCATTTTTGCTGTCCCCAAATTAACCTCTTATTATATGCAGGTCCATATTATGCGCGGGTTTTTACGTTAACGAAATTTCCGATAGGTTCAGCATGAGGCAGAGGGGATCCAGGCGTGATGATGCGCGACTGCTTATTTGTAGAAACTGGTAGTTTCTTTAAAAAATTTTGAGTATTCATGTTAGCCATAGTGAGGCTATCTAAATTTTGTTTTCTTTGTGTTGCTTATGTAAACGGAGAGTGACTGACAGTGCTTTATTATAATAAGCCACATCACGCGAACCTGGTGGGTGTGTCGCTTACCTGAGTTTTGTAACATTTGAGTCACATTTAGTTTTTTTCTTTTAATTGCAGTAGAAGTAAGTTCTAGAGCCTTTGTAAGCTGATGTTCTGTGCACTATCACAAGGTTATCAGGAGTACTGACATTGCAGCTTGCTTTTTAAGAAAGGCTGTGGTTGTTTATATTTAAAATGTTTTGATTTAGCTACAGGTCTTCCTTTGTTTTTTATAGTATATATTATCGATTTCTTTTCATGTTGTAATACTCCTATAGTTTAGAAAATGTTCATGATGTGTCATTTCATTTCATGGGATACACAAGTGGAGTGTCGTGATTCTAGGCATGGATGAATTATACAGTTTAATCTAATTGTAACAAAGGCAAAAGGCCCCAATATTATCACTGTGGGTGGCTTTGGCTGTAACTTTTGCATGCCAATGGGCCTACTTACCACCATGCTTTCCAAGGGCAATATAGCTGACATTGTTTTCTGGGGACTTGAGTACCAACAAAACGGGGCTTACTGTTTGGAAAAGGTCCCTCCCTGTCCTCTGTACTTTATTCCTCCAAAGTCTGTTTTCTCAGAGCTGAAGCTTATCTGCATCATGGAAGAAACAGGTTTGCATTGACCAGGATATATTTGTGTTGGTATATTCGGTTGATGTAACCAAATTTGGCCACATCAGTGACACTAAGGCTCCCTTATGGGGAATAAGTGGACAGAAAACAATGTCTTCTATATTTTTAGCCCCAGCTGCTAAGCCTTGAAGCTGATAAGAGCAGCGGTAAAAGTGGGCACACTGCAGTAATTCTGTCGCAAGCACCAGTTTTGATTGACATCGCTGCATGATGCACGAGCATGCTGGCCACAACAACTTCATAACTCAGCTTCACTGTAGTGCAGCAGTGTCTTGTGTTGGAGATGGAAACGCCTGACCGAAGGCACTTGATGCTTTTATCATGGCCATCGTTAGGTTAGCAAAAATTGTCTGGCACTTTTGTTTTCCACCGCTGTCACTCATCTTAGTATTGTGAAACCATCGAGACTTCGATACAGTCAAGCACACCAAACGCATTGACAAACATTCACACCATGTGGCCATGCCGCAAAATTGAAACAAGTGCACGGGCCAGTTGAGAAGTTCTGCGGGCCATGCTCGAAGAGGAGGTTGCAGAACCGAAGAATTCCAATGGGCTGTGCGTATCGCGCTTTGTGACATAGTTCAACAGGCCTCATACTTGAGGTTTGGCGAAGATAGCCGTTCCAGTGTCAAATACCTGTGGTACCAAACCTGGTGAATTGCTCGGAGAAATGCTCCATGCGAGTCCTGCTTGAGGTTGGAAAATTTTGCACTTGGTTAGTGCAGTGTTCGACAACATTAGTTATGGTCATTTTACCACATCAAATGGCTACAGAACTGCTGCGTGCCATTACAAATTGATATGCTCATCATGAAGTGGCCAATGAAGTTCACTTGGGGTTCATGATATCCCTTTGCCAAAAAAGTCTTCTTAAAAGTGAGACATCATATACATCATTTTCTATGGAAGCTTCCAACTGGAATACCTATCTCCTGGTCGTATCCATTATCCGTTATTTTGTTGTAAACTGTTTCATTATGACTGCATTTTCTGTTCACCACTTGTCATTATTGTATTGCCTATAGCTAGTACTCTGACATTATATGTTATTTGTACATATCGTGTTAGTGTATTCATGAGCCTCATAGAAAAGGAAACCTGATGAAATGAAAGAAATCTTCTCGTCCAATTGTTAAGTTAGATTGACTATATCTCTTACTCTTCTTCAATATTTTGTCATGCCACGTGGTTACATAAAATTTACATCAGTTTTAGGATGGTATGTGAGAACAGTTGAGGGCAGCCTTTTCAAAATGGACGTAATATCTGTTGCTTGTCATGTGCGAGGCAGGTAGAAAAAAAATCGCCGATTCTGCCTTGCAGCACCAGTGGAAAGGGGTCGCCAGCGAAAGCGCAGCCGCAAAGCTAACTCTGGGTCCGAATCCTCTGAGGAAGGAAGTTCAGAGATGATAACTGCTGCTGCAAGTGCACCGTTGAAGCCTTCAGTACCCCACAGCAAAGCCAGCCAAGACAAAGCAGCACATGTCAAGCTGGAAAAGGTTAAGTTTGAAAAGACATCGCTGGACAGTATCCCAAAGAACAAGCCTTCCCAAGAAAAAAAAGTTCAGGACAAAGTGCCTTTGGACAGAATGCCCCATGGCAGGATGTCACAAGACAAGTTGTCACCAGATACAGTGTCACAAGACAGGATGCCACATGACAAAATGCTGCTGGACAAAACACGAAATGGTGCTGATGAGTTTCTACGGCGCCTCTTCCAGTTCATGAAGGAGCGCAACACCCCCATTCAACGTGTGCCTCATCTCGGTTTCAAACAAAGTAAGCCATTTTTTTTAGCCGGTTTCTTTATAGCTGGTCTACATGCAGCATCAAAATCGGTCCTCAAACTGCACTATGAAAGCTCTCATTTGCCCCAGCTATATAATGTGATGTTACAGGGGGGTTTCTTTGTCGGATATTTTAAAAATTTTCTTTTATTATTTGAGTGCACTGTTGTCATTTTCTGTTTTGTGTTCTTCATAAAGGATATATAAACCCATAAAAAAGTCAGTCTAGATCAAAACCTTGTTAAGGTGTTCTTGCTTAAGCGGTAGTTCCGCTTGAGTAGCATTCGCATGAAATCCCCGACTAAGCTTTCATTAAATGCCATGTATTTAGTGACCGCTTACAGCGTAGTGGCTAATCACGAAAGTCTCGTTAGCACATACTTATTATCATCCCGTGCAAGGATGAAGGGGCATATGATTAAGCATCTGTAGAATACATATACTGCACATCACAAGTAAGCTTCACCTGTGCTCCCAATGCGTAGATCACAGCTATATGTTGATAATGATATGTTGTTGCATGCGACGAGCATGCTGGCAGTTGCTGACGCCCCTGGAGAAAGTGTCCTTGTGACCTTGCGGTACGCTCTCTTGCTTCCCATCTATGGTGGCCTGGGGCACGAACCTATGCCCCATGCCCTGCCACCACCCTATTCACTGGCGCTGCTGTACAAGCAGTGCTTGTCTGAGCTGGATGCATGGGCCCATCATCATAGCTATTGTCTATTGTCATGTGCCTCAGCTTCTCAGCAGTTCAGGCTAGCTGCAGCAAAGTTTTCTTGTCCTCTATGTGCCGCAGCTGCCAGTGCACCTTTGCTGGCTGACTGGTGTCACTGCATCGCACTGATTTGGCCCCATCTCACTGCGTTGTCACTGGTGTCATCATGGATCGCGCGCTTTCTGTGTGTAGTGCTTTCAAGTGGCATCCCTCGATCTCTGGCATGTCCCGTATCGGGGCTCCAAGTGTTGACCATTAAGGAGAAGCTCGACATTATATGAAATATCGAGCGTGGGAAGAAATCTGGTGTAGTGCATGGAAGGGCCCTTCCACTAGCAATAGTGTGTGGAGTGTAGAACAAGAGAGCCTTGTTCCACACACCACACACTGTTAATGCAGCCTTTGAGGCTACACTAGTAACTGCGAGGTCACCTCAACAGCAGACAGACATAACCATTTCTGTAGTGCAAAGTGAATAAAAGCTTGTGCACGTGCCTTCCTTTACGGAATGCATCATGTCTCGTCCTTTATCAGGTAAGTAGAAATATTCAAGCTATTTTTGGTTAGGGTGTATTGCTGCTTTGTGCGCAGCTTTCTGGCAGCCCCCTTTGTGGGTGTCCACCTAGATATGTGAGACAGGCGTCCTTTCCTTAAATTGTCGAAGGCCACACGTCGGTCGCGTCGCGCAGAACGGGCAATGGGTTCCGTGCACTCCTTGGCAACGCTGCAACATGCTGTCGCGTCTCACTCTTAAAGACGAAGCTTAAGCGTCCTCCAAATTTTTTATTGCAGCCTTGGCCTACAGTCTGGAATCAAAAGAGTGAAACCGTGCAGTGGGTGTGGCCAGAGCATTTCACCATTCAAGTTCAGGCTGTGTTTCTAGGATGTAGGCAGACATAGCCTTTTTCACAGCTTCTTTGGTATTCTACTTTTGCTGGCAGCCGTGCATATGTAAGGGGACACTGTTTTGTTTAGTTTCTTGGCAGTCGAGCTCTGAGTCAAGGTCTTTTGCCTCTTCTTTTATGTCCTGTATTTTTAACCATCATTGCATTAAATTGTAGTTGCGTGCAGTTATAAATGCTGGAATGGGGAATTTTCAGCCTGCCTGGAAATATGTTGTAATGGAGTGTAGTCCTCCTTAAAAAGAGCCCCTGACCAGGTTTGGACATTTAAAATAAACAAGCCCAGTGCATAGATCGGACCATTATGGCCGACTCTACAATATATTAGAGGCATGCGCACCCTGAAAGCCGGTGAAACTACAAATTGAAGCCGGTTTGTACTCTTTTTTATTTTCTTTTTTGTTCACAGTAATATAAGCATTACTCGAGAACAAAAATTTTACTCATGGACATGCTTTATTATCTGAATCGCAGAGTGTACAGCAGTTTTATTATTGTCGGTTCTTGTAACCAACATTTTGCAATGCAAGTGCAGCAACCAACAGTTTTGCAAATTTTGTGAGATTTCCAAGTGGTACTGAATTTATTTTTTTATTTTACATGGGGAGGGCAGGCCTTTGTCAGGTGTTGCCTTTAGGCTGCTCTCCCTCCATTTGCAGACTGTGTGCTGGTAAAACGAAATCAGTCAATCAAGAAAGAAAGAAAAAAAGCTCTTCCTCTGCATTTTTATGTTCCAGACCCACAACAAGCCTCTGGCACGAGTCCAGGCACTGTTTTGTAATTTTTTTGTTTTAAATAATTCAATAAAACATTGAATTGCATTACATAAGGCATGATAAACATGTTGGTATTTCATATTTTTACTGTGATATGAGTGCAAAACTGCAGTGACTGCAGCCAAGTGTTTCTTCTTTTTTGTTGTTGTTGAAACATTTACTCTTTGTTATAATGTGTACTTGCCTACGTAGAACTTGTTTACGAGTGTCAAAAGCCGATTTACTTCCTGCAAGTTGAGGTTTTTCTTTATTTTTCTTGTTGCTCACAGTTGACCTCTACCATTTCTACCAGTTTTCTCAGCGTCTTGGTGGTTATGAAAAGGTAGGCCCCTTTTCTTGGGTTTCTTTATAATTACCATGCTTGTGATGCTTCTGGTTTGGACAAAGTGACTTAATTGGCTCCCAGTTGTATATTTCTTGATGGCACTTAAAACCTATTAGATGAGTAAAGTGCATGACTTAGGCAGTGGTGTAGAGCAAAGGGGTAATGAACTGGGAGGGCGAGCGATGGAGGATAATTGGGCTAAAGCATTAACTGCCTCCCCCTGCAGTGGTGCACATTCATCATGGGACAGAAACTTCATGCCTTTGGGCAGCAACACAGTGACATTACCCTTGTGGGAGGAGGTGGGGGAAAGGTTGCGTTTGGCTCGCACAAACCAGCCCGGCCTTAATGATGAGTTTTCTTTGCCTTAAAACGTTTTTTTTGTTTGTGTGTGCTTGTGTATGTGTCTGGAAACTTTGCAAGTCGTGCTTTGTAGTATTTCCTCTATTTTTAGCTGTTGTTGGTTGCCTGTGCCATGGGGGGTTGTCTGCTCCGCCCACCTTGGTCCATTCATAAACAGTAGCAAACGAATGGCAACTGCGACATGTCACCTTTGTTAAAACCCAAAGGAAACTAACTAAGCAAAATAGGATCTATGAACACTGAAGAAGTGGCACAGGGAAAATGTAAATACAATGCAAAGCTGACGGTGACAGCGACAAGAGTAGACAATCTAGTTGAACCCGGCTACGACAGAGGAATGGAGCATGCGGCACACAGCTGCATTCTCATTGGTCCCCATTGAGCCATTGCCCTCAAGCATTAGTGACATCCCTCTCAGCTTCCTGCTGGCCATGCTAATGCAGGAATAAGGAGGAGAGCTCTGACAGCTGGCCTTGACATCCACATCTCTCCCCAATTAGCTTCTCTTATGAATATTGCTTGAATAACACTTTCTGTCTGCTCTACTCCTCCCCAGGTATTCAAACAACCTAATGAAAGGAAAGAACTGTGAGGTGTGGTCTGTGGCCAGCTTTACTGGCTCCACTGCAAGAAATATCTCTATGGTCTTGCTTGGCTTTGTCTATACTTTCAAAAAGAAGTATGTGTTTCTTTAGGTATAATGTGCCTATATTTATACTAAAAGCATATTGATAATATGGCTGCTTCGGATCTTGCAGTGTCTACATATTAGGTTTTAAGGGCTTGAAGCTACAATTGAAGAAAAGTGAAAGGCACAACTAATACAGTTAAAAATCAATTTAATGAAGTGAAGAGCAGCCACAAATTATTTCGTTAAATTGGGATATTCGCAAAACCGAGGAAAGCATTTCTCCGGCATTTGAAATCTTAAATTGTAACGTACCGGCACCCAAAAGCTACCACGGCATCGAATTCGCCGACAACCAACGCCTGCGCATTTGAAAAGTCCGGGAAAGCGGCCCAAATCACTTGTGCATCAAAGTGCCATATGGTAAAATGGGTTCGAAGCCAAGGTGGGAAGTGCTGCCGACTGCCGAGTCCTTTGTACCGTGCAGCGGCGCAGCTTGCAGCCCCGTCAGAACAAAAAAAAGACCCTGCCTTCAGCGCCTATGTTACTGTTGGCATGCTGCCAACAAGCTACGAGACATTGTTGGAAAAATAATTGAGGAATCACCTTTTTTTACTCAATTACTCTCAGAAAAACTTTGTTAAATCGGGTTTAGTGGTCGTTTGTTTCGTTATTTCGGGTTATTGACAACGTTGAACCCAATAGATGCTGCTTGGGAAACTAAATTTGTTCGTTAGATGGGGAATTTTGTAAAATCGGGTTTCGTTAGATCGAGTTTTAACTGTAGTCGGCACTAGGCTTAAGAGGGCTCACCAGCTACGAGGCAACTCAGATTTGAACTTTTTTTGTCGATAGATGGCAGCACTTAAGTACCACAAAAAGGAGGAAACTTCTATTCCTCTCCAGGTGTGTAAATTCTACCGCGACACCTCCTTGACCGCAACACGAAAGTATTAGTTCTTCCGCGAACAAAAAGTAGGGCCGAGAACTTTCTGTGTATATCCTGCCAATGCTGGGAGAAGGAAGCACATAAGAATAACCCCTCTCAAGAGGTGGTGGTCAGAGAATGGACCTTTTTCCAGTAACCCACCACTCAGCTACCACAAGGAAAAGTATGTTTTCCAATTTTGGTCCCCCTAAGCTCCCTGGCATCTTTCAGCGAAAATTCATTTACGATGGTAGGGTGGGGTATGCAGCCTGTAGTTAGAAGCAGTGTTGGTTTTGCCTAGCCAGAACAGATAAGTGTGAGTCATCTTTTGACACACCTTTGGGAACACCTCCCTTTCTGCACCTCCGCCGGCTATTCCGTATTCCGCGTATTCCTCCGTCGCCACACGCAATACAAGCCTGGTGACCGTTACAAGTGTGGACGCCGATTCGACGGCACGGCCTCAGTGAAAAGCTTTTTGCGCTCTCACTGTTCGCGCTGCCAGTGTTTATTTTGCATTGTCTTTGCTGTTGACCTTACTTTTCGTTTAAGCATCCGGCTGATGCTTCTTTGAGAGAAGTAATGCCGCGAAACTATTTTACTACTTGTTTGTTCGAGTTCAAAACCGTTGGCGCGCGGGAATATAACTTTGTTACGCGAGATGCGGTCAGCGTTATCCGGAAGTATAGCAGCCAGGTGCAACTATTTCGACATTATTCTGGGTTGTTGTAGTTGTTTTTAGCGCCTTATCTTGAAGGTTCATCTTCGATGACCACTGAGTGCGTTTGTTGTTATCGGCATCGCCGAATTCTTCAGTTTATTAATGGGTGGTAGTCACTTCAATAACGACTTCGTTCCACGTTAATGTGTTCGTCTATTTTTCTCACGGCATTGTCACCACTTCCTGACAATATTCAACTAAATTACTGCTGAAATACTTCCTTTCATGTCTCCTTCACTGCTTATAATTTCACGACAGAACAAATCAAACTTGGGTAAAAGGGTGAGATGTATGGGTTACAGAAGCACTGAGATAGTCCTGTTGCTATTCGTGGTGACTTTGAATGCAAATTTCGTCATTGCACAAGCGACTTCCAGCTGTTCTGGACAAATTTGCTATTAGTGGTTTATTTATAAAAACAATGAAAATTGCAGTTTAATAGAAGAAAAGGTGGGCGCTGACCACGCCAACCGCGTGTGCTCTGTCTGTACATAAAAACGGCAGCACACCTCAATTGTCATGATGTCACGGGTTTAAGAGCGAAAATTTCATACCTACTATGGTTTCCGGGAAAGTCTCATTATGCGCCCTGCTTTTCTATGTTTTTTATATATTTTATATATTATATACTTTTATGTATTATATATTTTATATATGTATATATATAGCGCCCCTTCCGAGCATTTTTCTGATTGAAATATGCGACTTTTGGAAGCGTAGTGCAGGAGGTGCGACTAGGTGTGGCGCATACCGAAGCGTATCAAATTGGGAGAAGAAAGATGGTTGGGGAATGCTTGACACATGCGAAACCGGTTCAGAAGCAAAACTGGATGATTTTGCCAAGCAAGCCATGAACGTTTGACATCACGTTATTTCCACCACAGAGATGTCTATTCTGGAGTAGGTGGCTCGGAAATCCGCGAGCTTCTTTCTGCAAACAAGGTGCACCCACGGTTACCCCCGTACAGTGGACAGCACCTGCACTGGTAACGCGATCATACTCGCAGACATATGCCTGGTCGGGGGAAGAATTAGAGAAGAAAAGAGCGACACTCGACCAAAGATTCATTAGAGAACCTATGTTTCGATGCCACTCCGACACATTTTGGTTTCACTAGCTTGGAGCCAGAGGTGAACGTTGGCTTCGACCGGTTCTCATGAAGTTGCTGTTGCAGTGCAGCAGATGCTGAACAGGAAAAGGAAGGAGACGGTCCTTTATCCCCTTGATGTGGGCTGTTGCACTGCCATAGATAGTTGTCCGCGAGTACAGCGTGAAATCGCAAGTGATTGGCAAGTGCCTCAGTGAAGGGAGGTTAATCGCTACGTCATGGCAATCAGTCTACGCCATTAGCCTTGTTTACATGAACCCGATAGCGTCGGGTCGATTCGGGGGTCGGGTTGAGCATGCTCAGTCGAACTCAACCAGTACGTGTTTACATGAACTCAGTTTTAGTTATTCGAGACCGGTTCAACTGTAGCGACACCAAGCATCGAGCAAGCAGTAGCAGCCTCCAAGATTGAGGCACGCCATCGCTGTATCGGAGGCGCGATGGCGCGCGTTAAAAGAAAGTTCTGCTTTATCCTATCCCCTCTCAATAACCCTACTTTTCGACTCGGCAGCGTTTACAAGCACATCGGGCAGGGTCGAGTCGAGTCAGCCTACCCCTTGCAGTGTTGACTGGACCCAAGCTGTTATGGGGTCACTCTGCGTCCAGCCGGCCGGGAAGGTGAACTTCTGTGCCAGCTACACGCAGGCGTTATTCAAGTACGCAACACGTTTCCCCAACCCGTGGCGCAGAGTCGCAGCCACGGCAGGTCCGGACGAAATAGGCAACGGCAGGGCACGCTAGGAAATAGTTTATTATCCTAACGCGAGGCAAAACACACTGCAGAAGAATGTTCTATCCGTAAAATAGATGTTCAGTAGCTCACCAAGTCGTTGACGTCGGCCGGCATTGGGTTCGGGGGCCAGGGGGCAGCGAAAGGGTTCCTCGGGGCACTCAAGTCAGGTCCGGCAGCAAGAGAGCGTTTCCTGCCACGAGTTCCTCCTTTTATCCCCTCGGGCATTGCCTCCCAAGCAGCAAATCGTTGCCGTCGTGCTCAGGCATCCAACCCTCTGCGCAGTAGGCAGCGCGCTGCCGTGACGTCACGTCAGTGCTGGGGCGGAAATGAGCAGAGTCGCAGGGGTGCCTTCTTTCCACATTCCTGGTGGCCAGAGTCTATATCGCCGCTGGCATGGAGGACGAGGGGGGGGATACCAGTGTATCCCACATCTCCCCTCCTTTAAGATGCCTCCCGAACACAGAAACAGGGACAACATTACTTGATCTTCTCCGCCATCCAGGGATCGAGATTCGGTGTTCTTGGGCTTCCGCAGGTCCATCAGTTGATGGCCACGCCACGCCCCCGCCGATCAGCTGCTTCGCTCCGTAGGCTTGGCTTCCCGCGTGATGACGCTGTTGAAAGGCATCTTGCTCCCCGTTTGGGTCTTCCGAGTGCGCACTGCTGCGCCATTCCGGTGAATTTGGACGACTGCCTGCTTGGCGCCAGCTGTGATGGCTTGGAGGCCAGGCCCATGGCTGCGCCGCCCTGAATTACTGGGTCAGGTGGCTTCAGGGGCCAGGGCTGCGGTGCTGCTATAGTTGAGGCCGCGGTTGGGCTGCCCTGCCCTACCTGGTCAGCAGGCGAGGGCGCAGGGTTGCGGTGGTAATGGGGCCCCGGCAGCCGGTGGCCACAGTCGGCTGGTGGGCAGGTCCTATGCGATGTGGCAGGTAGCCGGGGTGGCCTGGTTACAGCAGGGTGGTGACTGCAGGTCGCGGGCGGTGCGTATCATCGGGCCTTGGGCGCGGCGCGTTGCTGAAGCTGGATGGTGGCTGGTAGTTGATAGTGGAACAGTGTCGTTCTGATGTGCTCTGCTTCTTTTCCATCTGCGCTGAAAAAGGTCAACACAGATGTAGCCAGCTCCCGCAGCTTGTGCTACGTGGCTGTTCGACCCTCACGTGAGTTATGAGGGTTAACGCAAGTCAGTCTTGCGTCACACCAATCGGCATGAGCGGCCCGTACGTTCATGCATCTAACGAGACTGCCTGCCGGCTTGCGCCCTCGCTCTAGGCTGTGCAGGCAGATTCTATATCTGTCTAGGGCGCAAGTTGTAGTGGGACGCGGGGGTTCGCCGGCTGATCGCAGCGCTCGTTATCTGACTGTGGCGTGGGTCGGGCTGTGTCCTCTACCCACTCATCTCGCTGCACGTAATGTTTCAGGTCGCATACCTGCACTGGTGTGCCTGTCGGTTTCAACCGCAAGTCCTCGAGCCTGTAAACGAGCGAGGAAAGTTGCTCTCGCGCGCGGAACGGCCGATCCATTTCAGCACCGAGACCGCAAACTGTTTGCTAGCTGAGAACGTGCTGGTGTCGAAGCACCAGATCGCCCACTTCGTAGTGAACATCCCGGTGCGAGCGGTCGTACTGTGCTTTCTGCTGCGCCTTAGCCGTGCCCAGGTTGCGGCATACGTTGCGTAAGGCTTCCGTCATCTTAGCGCGCAGCTGCGTCGCGTACTCAGCTCGTGCTGATGAAGCGACTGGCGTCTTCCTGCTGTCCGATAGAATCCGGTCCATCAGATTTAGCAGCTCTCTACCCAGATTGAGAGAAGACGGCGCATACCCAGTCGAGCTGTTAACGGTCGAACGCAAAGCAAACGTGATCTCCGGCAGATGGGAGTCCTAATTTTTGTGCCTTCCAGAGTACGCGACATGCATGTGCTTAACGTTGTGATTGACTCGTTCCGTGGGGTTCGACTGAGCATGATGGGTGTTCGTTTTCTTGTGCTTAATGCCGAGTGCAGCACACGAATCAACGAACACCTTCGCAGTGAAGTAGAACGTGTTGTCCGTTGTCAGCTGCTCTGGGAAACCGATCCTGGTGAATACGTTCATCAGCTTCTCCATGATCACTCGTGCCCTCAGCTTTCTAAGGGGGAAAAGCTCAACCCACTTGCTGAAGTGATCCGTGACCACCAGCAAGAACTTGTTCCTACTCGGTGTCATAGCATACGGTCCCATGATGTCACACGCCGTGATTTGCCAGGGAGTCTGGCTGTTAATCGTGTGCATGAGGCCGCGCGGTCGTCCGCCTTGGGTCTTCACGCTTTGGCACACATGGCACGAGCAGGCATAGTGTGTTATGTCCCTTTTCATGCCAAGCCAGGTAGCAAAGCGACACAACTTGGTGTAAGTGTTGGGGCCGCTTGCATGCCCAGCGATGCACGATTCATGAAAGTAGCGTAACAGTGCTGCTCTCAATGCTCGCGGTATCACCACCTTGAACGCCTCGTTTGTGTCGCTCTCGGAGGGGATATACCTTAGCAGGACGCCGTCGGAATCCAGCAGATATGAATCGATCGCGCTCACAGCACTATCAGCTGTTTCCAAGCGCTCCGCACCGAGAGCAAATCCAGCTGTCTTCATGTGCGCGGGCGGCCCTGCCGCCTGGCTCCCGGAGCCCGTCGAACACCTTTCGACAAAACGGATCCTTCTGCTGAGCTTCGAGCAAGTCCTTTCTTCTGAACACAATCCCCACGGAACTCGCGTCATCCACGTGGTTCACGCTCTCGCCCTGGATCAACGGTTGGTCCGCGTTCTTTACATGGGCTACGGCTCGGGTATGTCCCTCGCTCTCTCTGGCTGTCGGGCGGTGGGTTGCGTGACCTTCCTCGCACTGGACAGGTGCTCGCGAGAGTGCGTCAGCCACAGCGTTGTTTTTCCCTTTGCGGTAGCGCACGGTGAAGTCGTAACGCTGCAGCAACAGGAACCAACGCGCTAGGCGGACGGTCAGCTCGCTGAGTCGTCTCAGCCAGGTGAGCGCCATGTGATCCATCTCGATCACAAATGCCACCACATTGACGTAATAGTCGAACTTACGCAGAGCAAAAACTATCGCGAAACATTCCTTCTCTGTCACCGAGTAGTTTCTCTCTGCCGGCGTCAACGAACGGCTCACGAAAGCTACCGTACGGAGGACGCCTTCATGCTCCTGAAGCAACACTGCTCCTAAGCCCAGGTCGCTTGCGTCGGTTTTAATCACAAACTCCCTGTTTAGGTCGGGTAGCTGCAACTCAGCCGTGTCAGCGAGCGCTTTGGTGAGGTTGCGCAGTGCATCCTCTTGTTCGTGACACCAACTCCAGCGCTTGCCTTTCTTCAAAAGCTTTGTCAAAGGCGCCTGCAGTGCTGCGCAATCTGGGATGAACTGGCGATAAAAGGTCGCCACTCCCAGGAAGCGTCGGAGACCGGCTAGATCTTTGGGCGATGGAAACTTAAGCAAAGCCTCAAGCTTATCATCGCACGGCAGAATGCGGCCTCTGTCGATCGTGAACCCCAACAATGTTATTCGGGTCGGGGCGATCTGTGCTTTCTTCGGGTTCAAAGTGATTCCCGCGGACCTGCCTCTCTAGGTTGTCCCTCAAGTGGCGCAGGTGTTCCTCGAACATTTTCGAGTACACCACGATGTCGTCTAGGTATACGGGCGCATGTTGCCACTTCGCATCTCCCAGAACACGGTCCATTAGGTGCTGATAAGTAGCGGGTGCTCCTACCAAGCCAAAAGACATTCTCTTGAATTGGAAAAGGCCTCTGTGACAAGTGAAAACAGTTTTCTCCTTGTTCTGCTCATTCATTTCAACCTGAAAGTATCCGTGGCTAGCATGGAGCGTTGTGAAGTACTTCGCCCCACCTAGGTTGGACACTAGGGAAGAAATGGTTGGTAGAGGGTACGCGTCTTTTCTCGTAACCTCATTCAGTTTGCGGTAGTCCACGCAAAGTCGATACGTATCGTCTTTCTTTGGAACCAAGACTACCGGGAAGCCCCAAGGGCTGTTAGGCCTCTCAACAACACCAGTGTCAATAAGTTCGTCTAAGGCGCTGCCTAGTGCTTTTCTCTTAGCCAAGCTAATTGGTCTAGGATTGCACTTCCAAGGCATTGCATCACCCGTGTCTATTCGGTGCCTGACTGGGGTAGTGAGGCCAGGGCGGTCAGTGAATGTCACGTTGTACTCGTAGAGGAGCGATGACAACCGTGCCTTCTCCCTCTCAGTCACGCCGTCTACTTCTGACAACAAGGGGTGTGCTGACCTTCCCTGCACGGCAGAGCAGTTTTCTACCGCGGCAACCTTCTCTCTGCCCTCTCTCTCAGCGGCGATTGTCCGCTCGCCTCCTGGTTCTCGGGCTGGCGGGGTGGATTTGTCACGGTCACTCCACACTCGCGCCGCGTTCGGAGTCTGAATTGTCTGCAACGCCGCGGGCGCTTTCGCGAAAAGCTCCCTGTAGCCTCCGCTGCTGATGTCTGTCACAATACCTGTCTTGGCTAGGAAGTCTCGTCCAAGAATTACAAGAACTGATAAACAGGGAAGATGAACGAGGCGTTGTCGCCGCACGCGTCTTTCCCAGCAAACCACTATCCTAGCTGCACCGCTTGATTGCGCTGTGCCGCTCGCACGGCGAAAAGTGGTATCGCACTCTCTAAACCGGATTTTGTTTTCGCGGAGATGGTTTAACACCTCGCCATCGAACAAAGAAGCGCTTGCTCCTGTATCGAGTAACGTGGTGAATTTCTTTCGAGCTATCGTTAGCTCAATGAACGGTGCTGACAAGTCAACAGATCTTCCTATGCGACAGGCCAAAGGCACTAGCAAACCGGGGTTCTCTGTGCACGCCGCGCAGGATCGAAGGTCGATCACCGGCGGCTTTGGCCGTTTCCCGACCGTGTTTGGTCATGGGCGGGAGGGCGGCCACAATCACGGGCGAAGTGCCCCGGCTGGTCGCAACGGTTGTGCGGGCCCCGACGGGCTTGGCAGTGGTCGCCACATTCCGGTCGGTCGTCTCGAACTCGCGGCGCGGATGGTGGGGGCTGCTCGTGCGGCCGCGTGTTGGCCTCGCGATCTCGCCTAGGTTCATTCCGCTCTGCGGCAGTGTGTGCTGTTCGCAATGCGTAGCTGAATGGGTCCAAAGTGCGGTCGGACAACTCCCAACCCCTTGGGACACGTTCGTCAGCAAACTGTGCTGACGCTCCAGCTCTGGATGGACTGCGCGCTGAGCTGCTATTCCACGCGCAGCGCGGCTCAAGTGACAGTGATGCGGGTGGTGGCGGCCGATACACACATGCAGAGAGGATGTCTTCCTGAATGCGCTTCACCTCAGCAGCCAGCTTATCCAAATCTCTGAACTCCTCTCAGGTAGGCCGTGAAAGTCGGGTGCGCTTGTCTCGTGGCACGCTCAACTTTCTTCATGTTCGTGGCGCGAGGGTCAGCGAGGCGATAAAGTTCGTCCATCGCTCGGACGTACTCTAACAGAGACTCGTCGGGGTGCTGGGTGCGGAGCTCCAGCTCTCTCCTCAAACGCCACTCGTAGTTTGCTGGAAGGAATTCGTCGCAGAAGCTTGCACAAAACTCCTCCATTGTCCTCGCTCGGTTGCCGGCTAGTCGGTACCAGCGAGCCACTTGCTCCATCAAAGAAACGGGCACAACACGCACGAGCATTTCGGCGTCTGCAATTCCTGTCACTTGCTGATAATGCAGCAGATGGTCGAGGTACTCATTTGCTCCCGTACTGTCGTGGTACCCCGTATAGGTAGGCAAGTCTATCCTAACACGTGGTGACTGGGCCAAGGCTTGCAAATTGCGTTGAAAAATACCTGCTAGACTCTGCATAACCTGCATTGCGTTCTGCGAGAGCACCTTGGATGATCGTAGACTAACGCCCTCAGAATTTGGCGCAGCCGCTGATGGCGTCGAGTGATGAGGCCTAGGTGCCTCATTGTTCGCGCCTCGGAGCGGCAAGGCGCCCGATGTGGAGCCCCCCATCTCAGGCCTGCCCAAGATTTGCAACACCAAACCCTTCTACAGGCGCGTCAAGTAGGGAGCCCTGGTTCTGTGTCGCTAGCTCTGACAGCATGAACAAAGACTGCAAGTCACTCCTGTTGGCTGTCATCCTTTGTTAGGGCGACGGTAGTCGTTCGCTCGAACAAAGGTCACTGCTCGAATGCCTAGTTCACCCCACGTTGGGTGCCAAGATATGGAGTCACTCTGCATCCAGCCGGCTGGGAAGGCAAACTTCTGTGCCAGCTACACGCAGGCGTTATTCAAGTACGCAACACGTTTCCCCAACCCGTGGCACAGAGTCGCAGTCACGGCAGGTCCGGACAAAATAGGCAACGGTAGGGCACGCTAGGAAATAGTTTATTATCCTAACGCGAGGCAAAGCACACCGTGGAAGAATGTTCTATCCGTAAAATAGATGTTAGTAGCTCACCAAGTCGTTTACGTCGACCGGCGTTGAGTTCGGGGGCCGGAGGGCAGCGAAAGGGTTCCTTGAGGCACTCAGGTCAGGTCCGGCAGCGAGAGAGCGTTTCCTGCTGCGGGTTCCTCCTTTTATCCCCTCGGGCATTGACTCCCTAGCAGGAAATGGTTGCCGCCATGCTCAGGCATGCAACCCTCTCCGCAGTCGCAGTAGGCAGCGCGCTGCCGTGGCGTTACGTCAGTGCTGGGGCGGAAATGAGCAGAGTCGCAGGGGTGCCTTCTCTCCACATTCCTGGTGGCCAGCGCACACGGGGAAGTCACGATCGCCGCTGGCGCGGGGGACAAGGGGGGGATATCAGTGTATCCCACACCGTCGACTCCCGACGTGGCGCGCGTTTACATGAACCGAGTACTGGTTTTCCGTCTGATAACTCAACAGCCAAGCCGTGTTGGGTTCATATAAGCACCGCTATTGACTCGAGGGCCTCCTATGAGGAATATTTGCAGCTGCATTCTTGACTTGGATCGCCACCTGGGTCACTGTGCTCCTGCGCTGGGCAAGGAACAATGCTGTTCTCCCACACTGTCCTGAATAGGGAGCCACCTTCCTGTGTTTTGGCACTAACAATGCCTTATTGTGTGGCTGCCTGGAGGGGAAAGGGGGGCGCTTTTGGGTGTGGTCTTGCATTCCACTTCCTTTCCACACCACAAGCGGGAGCAAAAAAGAAAAGCAGAAATCCTTTCCGAATACAGCCCAAGCAAGAAAAAAGGAAAGAAAGCGCTCAAGCTTGTCCAAGTTCTGAGTAAAAACCTGCGCACAAGAACACAGACAACCAAGAGGTTGGTGGTGGAGTGTAGTAGCGACAAAATATTCTGGCGCCAGATGGAGCCACGTCACGCTAGTTAAATTTGGCACGAATTTCAAATCCCCGCAGAAAATTCATAAGCAACTTTCAGAGCCTGTAAAACGCAAACACTAAGCTCAATATGGGTGAAAATTGGGGCTTGACAATCAAGAAAGAAAAAAGGAGGAAATGTTGCGGACGAAATTCTGATATTTGGCTTAATTTTTTCCGCGAGATGACATGAAAGACCGACATATCTAAATGTGCAATTTTTATGGATCTTTATTTCTGATTTGTAAAAAATTGATGCTTAAAAATAATATCTGTTCGCATCATTTCCTCGATTCACTAAAGAAGAAAATGCTGCCACAGACCTCATGAAAATCGAGCCATTTTTAGACACGGTACAGCTTCTGAAAGCTCCCATGTATTTCCTATGGACTTTGTCACTGGTGAACCCTCTTAATGCCTTTCTTTAAAGCTTACAGGAGCTGTCGCAGTGGCTCAGTGGTTATGGCGCTCAGCTGCTGACTCGAAAGACGTGGGTTCGATCCCTACCGCGGCGGTCGAATTTTGATGGAGGCGAAATGCAAGAAGCCCGTCTACTTTGCGATATCAGTTCATGGTGTAATAGAACCCCGGGTGGTCGAAATTTCTGGAGCCCTTTACTACGGCATCCCTCATAACCTGAGTCGTTTTGTATACCCCTGTAAACCATAAGCCATAAAGTTTGCAGGAAATATTCTTTTGTCATAATGATACATCATAGGCTCTCCCAAAGCTTTAACTCTTTCTCTACCGTGAGAAAAATGATTGAATTTTTGTGTTTTTGTTGAAGTTTTTTGGCCCAAGAATTGTGAGGTTTTAAATTTAATGTGATACATCAAAATGAAGCCAATTAAATCTACTTTTTTATAATAAGCGCTTTGTTAAAGTGTTTCGTGTGTCATTGACAAATTTTATTTGTGAAATCAATGTAGGTGTGTGCGAATATTGAAATTTTCTTATACAAATCGAATATGAATGTGAAGAAAAAATGCCTTCAAATATTGAATATCTGTTTAGTTTGAAAGAAATTCAGAAAAAGATAAACTGACAGACATTTTTGTCCTTATGCTTTTGAAAATAATACATTGCTTTGGCAACCAACTTTAAACAAAACTAATCTGATCCAGCACTGTAAAAAAAAGAATAAAACATGACGTGCACAGAAATTTTTCCCTTATTCGTTTTTTGTATGTTCTAGTAGCTTTTATTGTTCTGTAAAAAGTACTGCATTTAAAATATAGTGCAATACATGAAAACAAAGGTAAATAAGTGTGCTTTTTAGACACGTAAAATTTAATAACAAATTGTGTGTTGCAACAGAAAATTTTGTTTGCCGTATATAAGATTTTAGGTAAAAATTCAATGAAACTAGAATGAAAAAAAACATTAAGAATTTTCTGAAATGTGCAAAATGTTCAGTATTGTAATGGCCACTACCTGTGAAAAAAATCAAACTTCTATCTTGAATAGTAAAAAAACAATAACTGGAAACCCTATAGTTAGGCACTGGAGAGCAGCTGCCTGTGTTCCAGCCTGGTTTCCGTCATTACCGATATCAAAACTGAATCCCAACAAAAAGGCAGTAACTTCAGACTCACTGCTGCTTGGGTCTTGAAAGCGGAGTCTTGAGATTTGCGATGTTATAGAGCGCGCATCGCGCATGCGGAGGCTGCCAAGTGACTTTGATGCTACTGCATCTTTGGAGCGCGCTAAAAAAATGCTGCCTTGTGGGAAAAAAAGAATTACATCGAAAACAATACTTTATTGGTCTGATTACATCCCAGATGATACAGTGTGCATCTAAGCAACACAGAAGGCTCCGAAATTGAGCGGGGAAGTCGTCATTAGCGGGCAGTGAGCGCGTTACCACATCTTTGCAACGTGCAAGAAAAATGCCGCCTTGGAGGCAAGAAGAAAACCTTTGTTCTTTGACTATAAGCTAGACGCTTAGCGTGGCAGTAAGCAATGCGGAAGATTCTGAAACCGGAGCACGAAGTCATCGTTCCAGCTAATGGTGCTTAGTGGGCATGTTAAGGAAAGCGTTAAACCGGACACATAGTGGCAGAAAACACGCGAAGACTCGAGACCGTAAAAATGACAGTCTGCTCATGATTAGCCTGGCTCATCCAAGTCCACTAAAAAGTTAAGTGAGAGCACAGGCACAAATGAAATAGTCATGCAACATTGATAGTTTAACAAGTGGGCTTTTCACTCCAATGTTATAACGGAATATTATTAATTGCCCTGTTCACCAGAATATCCAGTGTCGGCGTTGTCGGCGTCAGTGTTGTGAGCGAAAAATCACGAGCATGGATCTGGCCGATGGTCCCCAGAGAGCAACCTAGGAGGCAGGTGGCCCACCTAGGTCACGTGACCTTGAGGCGTCATCACAACCTGCCCGCTGGACAGCAAACTGTCCACCGTGGCAGGTAGCAGTTTTTCGCTTGGGAAGAGCAACCTGGGCCACACAAGGCCCACCGATTGCAGCACCTGCCATTGCAGGGCAGTGGTGCATCGCCTAACCGCTGCACCACTGCGCCATGAGGTGTATGAGGTCTCCCAGGGATTTGTGAATGTAGAGAATGACCTGCTGAATGTATGGGAATGAACCCACTGCGCTATCGCGTCACACTCTTAAGGTGGAGCTTAAGTGTCCCCATCAATTTTTGTTTTTAGTTTGATGTAATGAACACTGGGGCCACCATAGTGCCGTGTAAACATTCTTCATTCTAGACATGTTGATACACAGTGCACAATGATGAAAGAAGTAAGAAAAGAAGAGGGAGGCTACCAACAGCATCAGTTTTAATGCGAAAGCATTTATTGCCTCATGAGTGGCGTGGACATGGCCTATGGTGACGCACCCAAGTATGGATGTGCCACACTTGCTGTCCACACAAACAAGTGTGGACAGAGCGTGTCCTCATGAACTGTCAATCATCCAGTAAGAGTGTAATTATGATTTGTAATGATTAATAATAATTGAATACAAAGTTTATATGATCGAATTACTAAATAAAATAATTGATTAAATAGTAAGGCAATTAATTCTCTATAACGCTGGGTAATTAATGAAATTGGTGAATTACTAGTAATTCCCCCATAATTTATTGAACAGTAAAAATAACAGCAAAATTAATTGGTCAGTAATTTTATAATAAAACCAAAATAATAAAATTAATTGACAGTAACTGATAACATATAGTTAATACATAATAAATTGATAATCTATGAACTGATTAAATTATTGATAATCAGTGAACTAATTGCTAGCAATGATTAATTACATTACTAAGTAATAGAAAACAACATAAGGAGACTTAAGTGCAGCTTCAATTTTTATGATGTGCATCGTGCTACTTTAATCAAAGCTTATTGCAGTCGTGCTTCATGTACAGCATTAACTGTTCTCCTTTGGAGCTTTATACAATAAAAATTCAGACCCTATAAGCAGGATTTGAAGCTGTAAGCAAACATGTACTTAGTTGGCAATTTTAAGGTTTGTCCCCTCCCCATTTTACTTTCTTTTTTTAAGACTTACATTTTTGTCAAGAAAGGCTGGCACAGTTTGTGGTAATGGTGGATTAACGATGTTGACAACTGGGCTGAAGCCACCTCTGCATATCAAGTCAGATACTTTTGTCTAGTGTTTAGTACTCAAAATTTTTCCTCCTTACTCAATCTGGAACTTATCTCTTCTGGCTTTCACCTCTGATCCAGTCTCATCTTGCTCTCTGTACTCTTGACATTCGTTATGTTGGACAGTAAAAATAAATAAGGAAAATGGTGCCCTGCCTGCACTGCGTGTGTACTCTTGACTGTGATTCAACTCTGATTGCATTTTTATCTTGCTTTTTTTCTTGATCATTGCATATGGGTAGTGCCGTACAGAGGAACCATTTTGATGGCACTTTCATTTGTGTGCTGCTCTGACACAGATAACTGGGCGCAAGCAATGGAAGCAAGTTTACGATCAATTGGGAGGTGACCCAAGCAGCACAAGTGCTGCAACCTGTACCCGTCGTCATTATGAAAGGTATGTTGGTTGTCACAAAGCTTTTGTCCTGTGTCATCTAATGATACGAGCTGTTTAAACCTTGTGTTCCTTTCTTGGAGCTATGTAAATTGAATGCTTTTGCCCAAAAGTTTGATATTACTTTTCATATATGTGTAGTTGAGGTTTATTGCATTTGAGCACGGATATATCAAACCAGATATCTTGAATTATTGGCTATATCAAACACACGCATTATACCCTTCAAAAACCTGTGTAAAAGTATAGGAAAGTTGTGCATTATATTGGACTTCAATTTTGCCGGGCGTTTGATATGTCAAACAGTGTGCTGTGCCCCAAGCGGAAGAGGAGCAAGGGGGGTACGGTCACTCCCTCTTCAAGTGAGAAGCCGTATAGCTGTGCTCGGGTGGATGCCAATGTGTAATTATTGCCTTATTACAAATCTACCCCACCTTGGGGGATTCCCCTAAACATTTGACCAACACTGTTCCCACTTCGAGTTATTGATCAGTTCGCTCTCGCCCTACCATCAGCTTGCCATCCCGGTTACCTCAGCTGGTAGGGTGATTGCTCCGGTGAAGCAGTTTCTGAGAAAGCTGTTCAGCTTTCCTTTGTAGCCATATGGCTGCTCTCGCGTGGATGCCAGTGTGTAATTACTCTCTTATATGAAACTTCGCATAAAAAAGCCTCACTGAATCTGATTTTTTTGACATACATACATTGTTCAATCAAATTCACTAAATACGTTTACAGGAGCCCATAATACAGGCTTGTGCTGCCTATGTTTTCAGAAATAGGCACAGAACGCAGGTCAAATATGTGAATATGTATTCTTTATGCAACTAGAAATAGGTAGCTGACTGGTTTCTTTGCTATGATTCACATTTCTGTGGCACCTCATGACGTGACGAAGTGCATCATTCAAGCTACTTGACTACAGAATTAAGTCATTTACAAACTAGCTGAGCACATTGTGACCTGCGAAGGTACTCATACTATGAGTATAAAATAACCTCGTGAGTAATGGCACCCGTGACGGAAGCCAACAGCCACCATATGGCAACAGCCACCAGGTATGCCATAACAAGCACCTCTTTTCCCTTCACCTCTACTCTTGAATAATGGTAATGCTGTTAAAAAGCCAGTTAGATTTTTTTGGTTCTCTTTCCATTCAGTAATCTCCTTAATGATGCATGATTTCCGTTGCTCTTTCTTCTTGAGAATGAAGTGCATGGAGGCATTTTTTCCGAATGGCATTATAATGTGCCATTGTGAATATCAGTAATTTGTAGGAAATTTAGTATCATATCTGAAGTCATTGACATCAGAATGAATGCAGTGACATTTGCAAAATTTTTTAAAATACAGCATTCCCACAGACAATCGACTTTTTCTTTTTTTTTTGCTGTTTGGCGAGGCCACTATATTCGTGAGCAGCAAACCTTCAGAATTGACGCTGCTTGGTGCCGACATGACTGAAACACACGCAGGATTGTGTAACAACTGAAGCAAATGCACTCACTGAAACTGAAAACTGCACTCTCTGAAAAGCTGGTGCCAGTGTGCTGTGAGCGGTGACCATTCTTTGTGGCTGTGCAGTAAACATACCGTAAGTGCAGCCACCTTCTCGCACATACTATTTAGTGTGTTACGATGTCAAACTCAGTGCCAGACTCTTAGTATTTAAACTGAAACCATTCCGTAGAACAAGCTTCCATGCAAAAAATACCTAACGTGCGTCTCGAAAATATGCATTTTGGTCCATTGTTACCAGTTGCATGTGTAATATTTTGGAAAAGGTGACAGCTTAAATTATATCTTTTAGATCTTCTAAGTGTCTGATGTTTCTGTAACCAATTTCATACCGCAAAACCATTAACACAGTGTAAGCTTTTTCCTTGAAGGGGCACTACAGGAAAAGTACCAAGCCAAGCTGCCAATTGATAGATTAGTGTTCTGAAATAACATTGTTTGCCAGTACAGTGACTTGGTAACCTGGGCAATTATGTAACGTGTAAAAAGTAACAGTGACCGTACTAACAGTAACAAGTGTACAGTCATCTTCGAAAATACATGGCCCATGGCTCTGGTGGCAGGAGGGGCTCCGGGACCTGCTTATGTACCGTGAAATGGGTATATCGAACCCTCCTCAGCGTCAAGGGGTGCCTGCTGGGATGGCAGGTGGCAGTTTTTGCCACATTACAAAAGCGACTGGTGGGGGTGCGGCAAGCATTCAGGCTGAGGTTCGCACTTTTATCTCACACTAGTATTCCTCTCTCGTACTCTGCAATGGTGCCTCAGAAGACGCAGCGGCATGAAGTGTTGGTAGCCTGGCAGTCAGCATGCGGCCACACCTCTTGCACTCATCGACAGCGGTGGGGATGGTTGCAGCCTTGAAGTAACCATCCTGTGCTCATGTTTGCTGTCACGGAGGCGGTGAAAATGATGTTAGCTGTTGCGGTGACAAACGGTCTTTCTTGTGACACAGCTGTAATGTGGGGAAGCCACCCTAGCTGGCACTTGGCGTATCGCTGTTGTGTGCTGACAGTGTTGTGTAGGGAAGCGAACATAACTGGCGCATGGTTTTTTGTGGCCTCCGGAATCGCTGCGAGCACTTTTAAAATGCCGCTAAAAATTGGAAGGTCTCACTATTTCTCTAGTAAGAATTGGCTGAGTTCCGGTCCCTTCACTGACATAATTCTCTGCTCTTGCATAAGGTTTTGACTAATTTTGTATTACAAATTTTGGCTGTATAGAAAAATTTTGCAATTTTTTACCCCTTTGCCATAACGAGGTTTGACATTAGTTGTGTACACAAGAAGGTTATTAAGGAGCACACATACAATTCTATTAAAGTGATACTCAGGACGACTCCATGTGATTATTGCTTTCAGTAAAAATTCATTCTTGGGCTCTTTCTGACTATGTTTATAGCAAAAGACACATTGATCGCCAAGAAAATTGGATTTAAAAATCTTCCCACCAGTTGAAAAAGGACTGGTCACCATTGTTTTGAAGTGAAAGGCTGTGTAGCGAAGCCTTTGGACATGCCCATTTTACTTAGCAACACCTCTGTTTAGTTTTCCGGTGATTTCTAGCCTTTGAAAGTTTCGCTTTTGGTTAGAGGGGTCTCGGGATTAGAATGTGGTTTGCTATTGATACAGGCAAACTTCTATGTGTTCTCAGTGTCTCTTTAAGGGGCACGTGGCTTTAAAATTCCAAAAAATGATCAAACAATAGATTTTTTTAATTGTTGTATTCGCTTGTAGGCCTTGTTTTTTATGCTCTCCCAAAGTTTCATTGTTTCGTGTACCACTGCGGCTGTGCATAGCAGGGAAACGCTCGAACAATGAGCGTTTTTCTCCATTACGGTTTTCTGCCTAGATAGATACTCACCTTGCACAGCAGATTTTTCTCGACTGTTTTATCATTTTGACCCCATTTGTTTTGTTGCACTTCTAGGACCGTTGTGCAGGTTAAGACATTCATTTTTTTTTTAATTTGTGAATTTTAAATTTCTTGTGTTAAATCATTTTAAATTTCTTGTGTTAAATATTCTTCTTGCACTACACATGTAAACCAACACTGTATTGCAAGAAATTCAGAGCCAAAATTTGTGCTTTGCAAAAAAAAAAATTCTAAGAATGTCTAGACCTGTAGAATGCCAATAGGAATGCAATGGATGTTAAGCCAACCTTCTGCCACATTTTCTTAACTCCGCAGCCTTTTCACACAGATTCAGAGATAAAATGTAGATTAGGAAACAATTTTCTTGCAATATAACTGAAATTTTATGAGAGTGGTCATAAAATTATTTCTAATAAGCTCACAAAATTTCCCATAAATACATCAAGAAATAAATTATTTTCTGAAAGCCACGTCTCCTCTTAAAGGGACCCAGAAAGGGGGTCTCAATAAAGGTGTGATATGTCTGGGACGTTAAAAGACGATGGTTCATAATTATCCCCCGGCAAGAATTATTTTAATGCGTTTTGTGGAAGCTGAGTTATATGCAGACAAAATTTTGACTTCCGCGTCTTCGCGCCTTTCCCTCTCCTCTCGCACGCTCCTTGCTCCTCCGCCGGCCCCACTCACTCGGCCCCTCCTTTACCTCCGCCAGCTGCGGTGCGCGCCGCCGGCTGCTGCCGCGGTAGCGTGTAACGTCTCAAAAAATTTGGCGCTGTGAACCAATGATTACCCCCGGCTGCTGACGTCATTTGCAAGACGTGACGTCGTCTGCCAGGTTTTCGCGCAAAAGCCCGGCACCACGCATCACTGCGAGGTGCGAAAGCAGGAATTTTTAAAAATTTCTTGTAAATTTCCCGCTCGCTTTTTAGGTCTCGTACGCAGCACGCTCGGTGTCCTGTACTTTACATAGTGCAAACATTTTAAAGCCAAGCTCAAACACCCCTTTCTGTGGCTCTTTAAGCGAAAACAGTAGTTTGAAATCATTTGAACAGAATGTGAGAGTGAGTGTTGAAGTACTCACATCAGCATCATTTTAATAATTGTCGTGCTGGTGCACAAACAGAATTTAGTCGGTTTTCTTCCTTTTCAGGTTCATCTGTTCTTTGTATATTTATGGCTGTACTTGGGTTATTGCTAATCACAGTTTGGTTGAAATCTACTCCACCTTTGAGATAGTCTTGCAAACACTTTGGGTTATACATAAAAGTAGTGCCCCTCATTGTGTTTTTCATCACTGTGTGAGGATGGAAACAAGTGGCAGTAGTCAATTCTTAGCTGCATTTAAACATTAGTAAATTGTTTCATTGCAGAAATGATGTAGAATGCGTAGTTGTAGACTATCATCATCATCATCATCATCATCATCATCATCAGCCTTACTACACCCACTGCAGGGCAAAGGCCTCTCCCATGTCTCTCCAATTAACCCTATCCTTTGCCAGCTGCATCCACCCTTTGCCTGCAAACTTCTTAATCTCATCCGCCCACCTAACCTTCTGCCGCCCCCTGCTACGCTTACTTTCTCTTGGAACCCACTCCGTTACCCTTACAGACAACCGACAACGCACTCCCTCACCAGAGCAGGATTTGGCCACCCTGGTGTAGTACTTGGCCACAACCTTCTATGATCAAACCAATTAAGTTGTAGACTATTGTACCGTCAAAAATGAATTAATGCTGTAGAAATAGATTAGTTAAACGTTACTTGCAAAAGCAGTGCCCATAACCACGTGAGTGGGCTTTATACCACACAAGGCGGATGTCAGTTGTTTGGCGGCGTTATGAACCTCTGGCCTATCAAAGCAACGGTGTGGTCCAAGACCATTTTTCCCGAGCATTTCGCCCTAGAAAAGACAGGCCCCCCCCGCTCTCGTAGCCGCTGCAAACTGCTCGCCGGAGACTCCGCAGCTCGATGACTCACGGCCGCAAGGCAGCTGGTGGCAGGGACCCATACAATGGTCAGCAGGCCGGGGCAGCTTCTCTTGAACTCTGCATATCGCTCCTAGGATCTCCAAGAGTTTGAATCAAAAACAGTGGAGACCGCGCACTCACCATTTGGTAAAATGCGGAGCAATGCAAGTGCCAAACAATCCTATCTGGCACCGCCGAAACGCTCGGTTCATTTGAACGTAGCTGGCTGTCTTCGGTCGAAGCACATTCGCGGTTCGCTTTCCGCCATGGTGGTGTTAAGCTCATTTGAACTGCGTTAGCGTCTCTGGTTCCGCGAAATTATAAATTCACTTCGCAGGCCAAAAAATACTAAGTTCGTTCGAACAAAGTCAGCTTTCTGTAGTTGAGCGAGACCTCTCGGCTCTAGCGAGGTTAAATATAAAACAAGCAAACCCGTTTGCGCGTGCTTGTGCTATGGTACGACTATGTCCTCCCAAAAGCGACAGGAAGCTCCCGAAGAGCCTTAGGCCTACTCTTACACTTCCGGGCACCAACAAAGGGCCAAGGACAACAGCTAGAACACGACACCACGAGGAGATACGTTTCTGCCAAGGTGACCCTAACGCGAACGGCACCTACCGCTTCTCGCGGTGTCGCAGCGCCCCGGTGCTTTTCCTGTAATCACGACTGCAATCCAAATCGGCTGATTACGGCACCCGGCTCCCAGAGCGAAAGAGACAGAACAGAGAATATTTACAACTATGTACAAGAAAAATCGGGCCACCCTTCAGGCCTCCGCATTCACTCGCTTCTGGCTTGCTGTTCTCCGTGGACGTCTCGGTCTCGCTCTCCGTGTGCGGACCTCGTAGGTTCACCTTCCAAAGGTGTACTGATGAAGTGCTCATGAAAAGCGTAGCATGCACGGCCATTCTCCCATGCTGCTATTACACTTATCTCGCTGTCAAGAAAGCATCTCAGCCTTGCTAGCAACTCCGAATTCGGGTCAGGCCTAACGCTGTTCCAAATCCGGGCGGGCATTCCACGAACCGAACTGACTGTCGTCCCTCGTCCCAAGAGCTTGCCACATCTTGGGACGCCATTGTGGGGGTTCTTACTAGGCCTTCAAGCCTCCTTTGAGGTGTAGGCCGTGAACTCCGAGCTCCCGGTATCGCACACCACGCGCAGCCATTCTCACGGCGGCGTAGCGGAAATGCGAAATGAACACAACACGGAACAGGACTCTTTGCCCGGGGCCAAAAGTTTATTGGGTTCTCCCAAAGTCGCTGGCTGCTTGAATCTTGATCTGTGACCCTTGCCGTCTGGCTTGGTCATGCGGCTGGCTGGGCAAGAAGGCGACAACAAAGAGGGAAGAAGGGAGGTAATTACCTGACGTCCTCTCGTTGTCGCGGCTCGCTGAAGTCTCTCCCGGCCACTGCCGGTACCCGCCGATCTCGGCGCACTTGCCCGTTGTCACATTCGGCCAATCAGCGACCGCTCCGGCGGCGCCTGGCGGTGCGCGCTTGCGATCGGTTTTTGAGGAAGGAGGCGGCGTAGTGCTCTCGAGCAGACCTTCTGGCTACTCGCCCGTGGGGAAGGAGGAAAGCGTCCGCTTTCCTGTGTCTCCACAGTGCGCCTTGCCGGCCAGGGAAGGGTATGGCACTCCGAAACTCCCACAAACCGCAGTAGTCAACCTGCTTTTGACAAATTGGTGAGGTCTTTTTGAGATGAACTGTTTGGCGTAGCATCAATTTTAATTCTGGCACATGTGTATTTGTATGTACACAGTATACATATTTCAGTATGTTGATTGTGCACATGTGTGACTTAGTTGAGGAGCCTGCTGAGTGCATTCAGAAAACGCACTTTAGGCTTTAGGCTATGTGGGTGACAGAGTAGATGAAAAACAATTTTTTTAAATGCGAAAGCGTTATATGGCTCATTGGCAATGAAGCCCGGCGTTGGCGGCTTTCACCAGCAGCAGTGGTGCTAAATATCCCAGATGATGTCACCGTGATATCAGACAAAAATAAAATTTCTTTCGAAGGTATGGGGAATTGAATTCAACAGTTTCAGATTGCGAGGCAGGTGCTCAACCCATAGACCGCAAAACTATGTTGCTTTTTTCCAAACAAAGGTGAACCAAGCATATGTGTTGCCTTACAACTGTATGCTAATGAGTAGATGTGTCATTGCAAAGGAAGAGAAAAAAGTTTTGAATTCATAAAAAATACAAAGGAAATAAAAAAATGCTTTCATATTCAAAGCACTTAAGTACTTGTCTTTAAATGCCCTCCATAATTTTTTCAGGCTGCTCATACCACTTAACAACTAAAAATTTTCAGAGCAAAGCCTTAGGATGTTTTCAGCTTGATGTCTTGCTGTATGTGCCACGTGGAACAGCTGGCGACCTTGCGTATAGGGTGCATCATGATGCATTGTGTGCAGAAGCCAAGCAGGTGCTCCATTATATTCTCCTGGAATGTGCCTTCATTGACAGCACAATAGGAGCCACAACTTCCCTAAAACAAACACAGGCATGCTTTGCCTGTCGAGTGCTTTTGCAGAACGCGGTGTTAAATGCCTAGATAACATGCCAACTGCCAATTGCCCTTCGACACTGTCACAAGGGTGCAGCAGGTAGTCTTTGCTGTTTTCCACATGCTTGATAGCATCTGGTTGATTCAGTGATGTCTCATGTCCCTCCCTGTTAGCCAGTGTGATGTCATCAGATTTGTTTTCAAATGCAGCAATGTACTAGTCTGCTTTGATCTTCAGTGGTGGCTGCTTGTTAGTAAGGCTATGATTAGCTGTTGATGAACTGTGCGGTTGCCATCACATCTGCATATCAAATTAGTAATAGCATGCCACAGGCCAGGAACAGGATCTCATCATGCTACTTTTAGTGTTGGTATCATTGATCAAAGATAGCAAAGTGTTCAAAAATTTGTTGTGATGAATCATTTTATAGTTTTATGAATAAACTGTAGGTGCAAATGTATGTTACATTTGTAGTTCACAGAACTTTAATTTAATGAAAGAAAATTTGTGCAAGATTGCGTGTAGCATGGTATGTTCATTTTAAAGCTAAGGCTGAGGAGCTACGCTGCATAAAATATTTCAATTTGTGGCATTAAGCAGACTCTGAATTGCGCATTCTGCAGCTTGCCATCGTTAGCCTCGGGGAGCACATCTGAATATAGATGGCACACCAACTTGTTGCCAGTTGGCAACATACGTTTTTACAACTGCTTTAAGGAGTGCATGGATAAACATATGGATGGTATTTGGCTAGCTGCGAGTAAACAGGCCTCCTAGCTTGTTTTGGTGTCTTGCTGCAGCGTTTTCATATAGTTGCTTGCAAATAGAATCCCGCTATAGTAAGCATATTGTAGGACAACGGATATGGCAATGTGACATTGTAGTCCGAGCTTACCCTCCTTAGACAGCTGTACATTTTTTTCTCTCTGATATTGATGATAAAAATGTTTCTTGCAAAAGGTTGGCACTTAGGCCAAAGAGGGAAGCAAGGTAAAAGCTAAGTGGGGAGTGACATGAGTCAGTCTTCAGGATTTATAAAGACATCTTTATTAAAGGGACATGAGGAGAAATTGAAGTTGGCATGTATCGATAGAATACCAGCTCCTGATCACAAAAACGCCACTCTTACTCAAAACAAAGCTCTTGTAAGGTAGAAAATAGCAAGAACCAAAGTACAGGTATCGCCACCACAGGCCAATCTCGCAAGTACAAGCGTGATGACGTCATAGAACATAGTAGAACAATGGACGCCACCTTGGAGGAATTTTCCTTCCTATATGGAGGCCGCGTATCTCTAAGGCTGACAAAGGAAGGTTGCGCGGTTCAGTATTGAAGTAAGTTTTGTTTTAAAACCGATAGTGCACTTTTATCATACAAGGAAGACGAACAAAAGACAACCTGAATGTTGGAAGCAAAGAAAACTGATGCTTGACGGCGCCGCAGGCGGCCAGGAGAGTTTCAATTTGTTATGGCGCGTCACGTCGATGAGCTTTGCGTGCCCCGTGGTTTTTGTTTTTGATGCGCCTCGATTTACAAGTGCCGAACAGCAGAGGAACTCCAAGTGCCACTTCAAGTGCTAGTTAAAGTCTGGTCAGATGATCTCCACGGTCGATGAAAAACTACGATGGCACGATGGTCGGTGATCGTACAAGGCAGTTTGCAGTATAAAGAGCACTTGTGTCTTCGCACGCTCGCCCGCCGAAACATTCCCGGCTGCGCCAGTCAACTTCAAACTACTTAACGGAAATCGTTTATTAGGGACGGGAGGCAAGGTACAAGGCAGTTAAGAAAAATTGCTGATGGCCTAGCTCTGTTGGTCCAGGATATACGTAGCGAAAGCGCGGAGACTTCTGCATCGGAAGCCTGTCCGTTCCCTAGATGCGCCTTTATTCTTGGTTAAACCTTGAGCCGTCGTGGCGGAGTGGTGGCGTCTCCGCCTCAAACGCTAAAGGCCCTGGATCGATTCCGAGCCTCGGCATAGGTTTTTTTTTTATTCAGTGAGTGGGCTGGAGGTTTCAGTGGCTCCCATAGATGCCGCCACCGAGTACGTTGGTTAGCGATTAAGCGCAGGCTCTGTTAAGGCACGTTTATACTCCGGCGTAACGCGCGCACTGCACGGCGACATCGCGTCGGCCAAAGCAAGGTCCTGTATACTCAATTGCGCTTGACCGTCGACGCGTTTGGCGGCTTCGGCGCACTCTGACCGCACTGGCGGAGACTTGAAGCATGTGTCGATTTCGTGCCGAGTGCGCCAGCCGCCGCCGGCCCAGCCAGACTGATTCAGCTTCACGGCGAGGTGCGCGTTGTGACGTCGTTCAATAGCTTCAGCAGTTGGGCGGAGCTGTTCTTTTCTAGCTCGCGGCTAATTTAATCCATTCACAGCACACATCTGAGGGCACATGCAAGTGGGTGAGAGAACCCGATCCAGTGGACCCTGTACCTCCGGAAACGCGCGGAACCTGTTGAAGCGTCGCGCGTCGGTTTTACTTTCAAGCCACCAGCTTTAAACGCGAGCGCCCTTGAGCACCCATCTGTTTTTTGTGGCAAAGAAAAAAAAATAACCTGGCCCTTGCAACCGTGAGAAATCTCCTCGACACCGCCTGCTGCATCGTGTCGTGCAACAACGCCTTTCAAGGAATCACAGTCCGTTGGCCCCAAAGCCTCGGCCAGCCTCCGATAGGTGCGACGTGCCGACTTCGTCCTCGTTTCTTGTGACTCCCCGCACTGGGGTTAAGATATTTAATTAGCAACGGCTGCTCACTGACGAAGGGGGAAACGACCCGCCGGCGCCTAACCTAGCCGTGCTCCCTCAAAAGCATCGCACGCTCTGTGGGGCTGAGGTCGCTGAAATGCGGGCCGGAGTTTTTGCGGGAACTTCGTTGGCGGGCTTGGGAATGGGGTCCATCGTAACGCTGGCAAGACGCCGGTGCAAGCGTAAACGAAATGATGGTAGCGGCCCCCTATAGATGCCTTCAACGTGCGGCGGTGGTAGCTTACATTTCGGCAGCTGCTAGACCGCACCGCTAGCCGCCAGATATCACGGAGTCTGCATTTACATCACATTTCATGTCACTCATCATGAGAGAGAGATAACTAGAAGAGTAAGAATGGGGTGGAGCGCATATGGCAGGTTCTCTCAGATCATGAGTGGCAGTTTACCAATTTCCCTCAAGAGAAAAGTGTACAACAGCTGTATCTTACCGGTACTCACCTACGGGGCAGAAACGTGGAGGCTAACGAAAAGAGTTCAGCTTAAGTTAAGGACAACGCAGCGACCCATGAAAAGAAAAATGATAGGTGTAACGTTAAGAGAGCGGAAGCGGGCAGAGTGGGTGAGAACAAACGCGGGTTAATGACATCCTAGTCGAAATCAAGAGGAATCAATGGGCTTGGGCAGGGCATGTAATGCGAAGGCAAGATAACCGCTGGTCCTTAAGGGTAACGGAGTGGATTCCAAGAGAAAGTAAGCGCAGCAGGGGGCGGCAGGTTAGGTGGGCTGATGAGATTAAGAGGTTTGCAGGCAAAGGGTGGATGCAACTGGCAAAGGACAGGGTTAATTGGAGAGACATGGGAGAGGCCTTTGTCCTGCAGTGGATGTAGTAAGGCTGATGATGTCACTCCTTCCTATGACGTCACAAGAGTTCGCCGTGACGTCATAAGAGTTCTCGAGTTTGAATCGGAACGGCGGGAAAAGCTTTTTGAACTTCGAATCCAAATTTCTTCGAAATAAATGCATCTTTCGCTCCCGGATAAGCGGCAACAAAGCCATGAAATGCCAAACTATCAGATTTTGCTAACAAAAAAAATTTGATAGAGTTCTCCTCACTGTCCCTTTAACTCTTTCACCGTATGTAGAAAAGCGGGACTCATGCTGTCTCACTTGCTTCAAGTACCGGCAAACAGAAAACAGTGCACCTCATACATGCCATATTTTTGTGTGGTGAACAGTACCGAACAATCAAACAAATTGTTCAGCATGTTTTTCTCTGTCACTAATAAGCCTCCTTAGCATCCTGTGTATTTTTACAAGCGGTGATGTACGGTTTGACATGGCCAATATTGGCGGGAAAAATAAAATTTTAAAATTTTCCAAATCCAGTTAACTGCCTTATAATACTTCTTGAAGCAGTTTTCAGTTCTATTGCAAGTTTTCTTGAGCATTGATGAGACTCTGGTACGCAATCGTAGCACATTTAGGTTTCTTTAAGTCGTTAGTACAAATATGTACCCCTTTTTCTCTACAAAACCAGTGGTTGAACTTGCTTGAAAATGATATCATTCAATTTCTAGCATCATTCTGAGGGCAATTTTACCATTTGTGTGCACATGGGGCACACAAAGAGTTTGTGCCTTTTAAAGGCTTAATCGCAATGAAAATTTTCCACGAAAAGCAGCCAGAATTTTCTATTTCATTTTTTTTGCATGGTTTGACAGGAAATTTCTTCAAGATAATGAAGCTATATGCAGTGAAACCTCACTGTAATGAAGTGGTTTATAATGAAATAATGGATATACTAACAAAGCAATGGCTATTCCCCTTGGAAACTTCCATAGGAGACCATGCATTTGATATCTCTTCCTTGCAAAGCAAATTTTACTTGCAACAAGATATAACTAGGGGTTGGACTTTTTGGTTTTATTTTTGAAAATTTAGCAGACTTTCTCAGTATTTATTTCAGAATGCCTTTTACTTTTCTGTTTATTTTTTTGCTCAATATTATGTCTTGTAGAAGAGTTACCTTTTTTTTGTGATATATGTGGCACCCATGGACACTCAAAATTAATGTGTTGTTTATCTTGACTTGTTCGTCTGCAAGAACAGGTCACGTACACATAATTCACCCATATAGGCATGGTTGCAGTATGAAATACTAACGGTGTAAAAAAACAATTGCCTAGTGGAAATTGAGTAATTGGCCTGTAAGACAGATCTTAAATACAGAAGTTTATTTCTAAAAACTGGGTGGTGGGGAATTCAAATAAATGAGAAAAAACAAATAAGAAAAAGTGACGGGAAGAACACACACTTCCATGCTTGAGCAAGTGGAGCCAACCCTTTGTGCCTACAGTCAAACCCGGATATATCAAATTCGAAAGGAATCGCGAAATAGTTAGATTTATGGATATTTCAGCATGTAAAAAATTTCAATAGGACAGCTTTTGTTTAACTTGGAAGCAAAAATACATTGCACCCAAGCTTGATGCGTTTTAGCTGCAACGTGCTATCCGCTGGCATGCTGGCAGTGCACCGCTCGATAGGCCGTTTCTACATCTAACCTGCTTCGCATTGAATCTGCAGCAGCAGATGGTTTGGACTAGCCACTGCCTATTATAAGATACTTTCTCCTGTTACCGGTAAACTATAATTACAATAGTGTCACTAAAACTAAGGTACGGTTTTTTTTTCAGCAACGACTTGGACAGGGAAGCATGCCAGGTGAGGGCCACTGCAAGCGCTTAGTTAGGTTGGCTTCACTCATGATGCTTATGTGGTATGGAAACTAAGTACAAGATACTGCAGGTCACCTTCGAATACTCCTTATGTTCACCTCGTCACGCAGTTTCACAGCACCAGCACTGTCAATAGCTGCCCAAGACTGCGCAGTCCATCTGTCTCCACGTGTGGAAAGGTTTTGAAGAGTGGCGTTAGAAGCGGCACTTAAGGGGCGTGGCGTGGCGCACAGTTCGATACTATAACAAATGTTCCACTGAGTGAGAGTCCAATATGCGCGAACAATAGTGCTATCATTTTGTGTGGAATTTTGCTTGGGATTGACTGTTCAATGTAAACAATAGTTCGATATATCTATGCTCAGCTGTATTTCAATTTCGTTTTGTCATCACTGTAACAGGATCCTTGAAGCGGGGTAAAAAATGCCAGCAGAAATGCTGGCTTGGGAAGTACCAGCCCCCTTTTTACAGTGGCGGCAGCAGCGGCATCATTTTTGAAATAGCTGCCCGATAAGTTTAGAAATGAGGACAAAAAAAAGGGCTTATAACACCGTCAGAATACATCAGTACATAGCAGTACATCAATTGAAAGGAACATTGAAATTATAGCTCAAAGGGAACTCTAGTATAAGACTCTAGTAGCTTGGTCGCCCGTAACTGGTTCTGCTGAAAGGAAGATAACATGGGGATGTGTATGAGCAGTCTTATTTTCCTATTTGGCATTAGACTTAAAGTGTGTTCTAGTCATCTGCTAGGGCCTTCTTTTGCTTGATGTAATGACTTATTATACTTGGGCAGGAAAGAGAGAAAGACAGGCCTTTGTCCCTGTGCCATGGAAGGTGGTTTTATGTTTGGGCTAGGGTTGCGGAGGGTTTGAAAAGGGGGAAGTTGAGAGAAGCTTGGGATCTCTAGAGCCCACGTCTCATGGCATGGGGACAAAGGCACGTCTTCCCTTTCTCGTCTAGCTTCTGCTGCATTGTCAGAAAAGGTTGTCCCGGAGTATAGAGTATACTCGTTTATACGATTTGTAGGAATGACATTGAGTTGGTGAAATAGATGTGCACTTGGCGAGTCATAGGGCATGTTATGTATGATGCGCATAGCAATTATCTGCAAGATCTCTACCTTATTTTGGTTTGTCTGTGTCATGGTGCCATATTCTGAGTTACTGTATGTCAGGTGGCTGGAGAAAATTGAGTTGCAGATGAAGAATCTAATATATTGAGGCAAATGGTATCTTACTTAGTTTATTACACCCCATCCTTTGGATAGCTTAACTGTTAGTGAACTGATGTGCGCATTCCTTGCTGGTTGTTCCTTAAATGCTACTCCAAGTGCTTTTACATCACTCACTCAGGGTATGCTAGCTCTACAGAGAGACAGGCCTAGTGCAGTGTGTAAAATGGTATTTCTTTTTCGGAGTACAACAGCTTTAGTCTCGTGTGAATTAATGACCAATGAGGTGATTAAGCTCCATTCATGGAGGTTTTCACTGTAATATTGCCAGTACTGGAAAGTTCCTCGGTAGTAGTTTCAGGGATAAAGAGGCTAGTGTCAATTCAGGATTTCAAGGGGAGATCCCTAAGGTGAAGTAGATTTATAATAACGGAGTAATTACTCCTTAGCATCCACCTAAATGCAGCCATTCAAGGCTAGTGTCATCTGCATACACAGTAGAACCCCGCTATAGTAAACTCTCATACAGTAACGTGAAATTGCAGTCCCATCTCGCTTTCCATACACGACTGTACATATTTTTGTCATTTGTAGTAAAGACATCTTTAATAAAGAAGTGGTTATAGTAAAGAGCTTCTGGCCACAGCGACTTATTTCCTGCAGATTGATGACATCGTGATGCACGCAGTCTAGGACATCTCAAAGCCAGAGACACATAACGGCGTAATCGCAAGGCAAACGGGTTGGAGGCAAGTGAATATCGAATCCAATAAAATAGCGCTCTTAGAGATGGCTTTGTCATTACGCTTATGAGCTGCAAGGAGAAGCCATTTCTTTGATGGCCTTGGGGCCAAGAGGTGATGCACGCGACGTGCGTAAAAAAAAAAAAAAAATCTAGCTATGAATGTGAACAGAAGGTGACATGGCGCACGGAGAAAGGAAACACAGTATAAGTGCAATGAGGAGAAGGGGGGGGGGGGGGGGTGAACATTTGCTGCACTGCGCAGCGCAAGGCAGGAAACTGGAAGAGGGCTGCGACGCTCAACTGTGTCATGTTCTCTATTGCCTCATAAATTACACTGAGGCCGTGGAGGAGAGCGCCGTCTTCACACAAAGCTTTGATTTTCAAATCGAACGAAACCTCCTTCCCTTGCGTTATACTTGTACAAATATGGTACTTCCACAAGGCTAAGATGAAACTGATCACCGCGGTGGCTCAGTGGTTATGGCGCTCGGCTGCTGACCTGAAAGGCGCAGGTTCAGTCCCTGCTACAGCAGTCAATTTTCGATGAAGGCTGAATTGTAGAGGCCCATGTACTGTGCGATGTCAGTGCACGTTAAAGAACCCCAGGTGGTCGAAATTATCCGGAGGCCTGCACTACAGCGTCCGTCATAGCCTGAGTCACTTTGGGATGTTAAACCCCCATAAACCAAACTAAGACGAAATCAAGAACCATAACACAAAATGCTGGTAACTGGAATAAATAATTTGTGCATAATGTGATGATGAGGGCAGGATGGATGGTATTAGTTTATGGTTCTTTTCTAAACCAACCTAACCCCTTAAACGAAACTTTTTTTTTTTATGGTAGCAAATTGGTCATTTTGTTCCCATGCTGCAATCTGTCGGCAAACCAAAAAAAATTTTTGGTGAACACTACTAGACTTGAACAGGATGCAGAGTGCCAAAAAACACGAAAGCTGGACTCGTCGGGAGCCAAAACTGACAGTATGCTTATGACAAGCCTGGCTCGTCCAAGTTCGCAAGCGGGTTAATAAGTAGCCAAATTACCAGACAGCATCCTCAGAGTCATGCCATCCCCAACAATCGATATAGTAAAGATTTTTGGTGGTTCGAGCAACTTGACTTTGGAGGGGTCTACTATGAATTTTGCAATGTCATTTATAAACAGGTTAAACAGTATAGCGTCTCCATGATGCTGCCTTGCAGTGCTCAGCAGAAAACTAGGTTTCATTTTGTTTATTTCTTCACACTGAATATAAAATTTTCAGTATCTTTTAATAGACCTCTCCCAGACTGTGTCATGGATGACGCTTCGAAGGAGTGGTGAAGGTCGTGTCTTGGCGTGGTTGGCAAAGCATTCCACTGCTGGCAGCATGGTGCAATGGATTTGGTCTCATGTAGTGACAGTTTGCAAGGTTTACTCAACGCCATCGAGTAGTTGTGTGGTGGAATGCGCAGATTGATCGAAGAAGGCCAGCAACATTATTCCTCCCACTTTCTGGATAGCAAAAACCGGCAAACACTATGGTTTGGAGGTGTGCAAAGTGTGAAGCGACAGACATCAAGAGCTGTCAGGATCTGCGGCTTGCACTTGATTGTAAGCAGATTTACTGGGTTACTCGTGCACTCATGTATTTTTGGGTGAACAAGAAGCACTTAGTTTTAGTTTATTATCCTCCCGAATGAATTGTACTGAGATCATGACTGATCGTGTGCTCAAAGGCCCAGATGGCATGTGATCGCTGGTAGTGCTCTAGGAACTTCTAGATAGGCATTTGCAGTTTATTCCAGTACCGCAGATTGTGTTCTAGAAACTAGCTTCTGTCACGAGACTGCTCGCAGGGGCATGCCTGCACCTTGGCTGCTTGACTGCAGCCACATTCCAACCCGGAATTGTAACATGCCACGTTCGATCAAGCACTGTCTTGTCCAAGTCAGAAAGCAGTTTTGCTTGCGTCTTTAAGTGCATCTTTAAATATTAGTGTGCTCTGCACGAACGCTATGCAATGCATGCAAAATGCACTTATTTACCTCTTTGTTTTGTGTACAGCTGGTTCTGCCGATGCGCATCACATTGGTTCTTCCACACTGCACTTACCCTGGGCGGTATACGTTCTAGCAATGATATTGCTATAACATTGTTATCACATTAGAATGTCACAATATCAAGTGTTTGTTAGGCAGAACATAGTCTAAACGAGACAAATAGAAATGTCCATAGCTGAGAGAAAATCGGCCAGCCAACCACAGCAGTCGTGCATGCACTGCTGTCATCGCTCACGAGCGCCCACGTGCACTTCACAGGGCTCTGCAGTCACTTTTGTTAAGGATCCTTAGAATACACTAATCAAGTGCAGATTTCTGAAATAACCCCTTCCACTGTAAGGTCCTACACATGAATCATCACAAACAGTAAAAGAGGTAAAATAGCAACCATCTCAGCTCCTGTCCATAAATCGTTCTAATCATGTACACCAAGAATCCCTTTCATTGTCAGCAATCTTTACTAACGTGCGCAGTTTCATTTCAAAGTGCGACATTGTTTCCCATATCGTCACTTCATCTGCCAGTAACATACTAGTCTTGACAGAAACGTGGCTAAACAGCGATATTTCCGATAGTGAAGTGCTTGCCGACTTGCCCAATTTCTCTGTTTTTTGCAAAGATTGCCCTGATCGAAGGGGAGGAGGGGTACTGATAGCCACCGCTCAAGATCTATCATGCTCAGCCATTCACCTTTCATCAGATATAGAAATATTATGGGTTTTATGCCACGCTTCACCTAAATCAGTTGTGATCGGCGTTTGCTACAGGCCTCCTAACAGCCCAGATTTCCCTCGAAAACTTAATAACGCATTGAATGAAATTAAAGCTAAACACCCTAACACATGCACTCTCCTATTTTCGGAGATTTCAATTTTCCGAGTATCGACTGGAATAATCTAACCGCTACAGGCAATAAGGATGCTAATGAATTTCTAGACGTTTGCCTTAATTTTAACCTCATTCAAACTGTATTCGAGCTTACTCGTGTAGTCGAAGACTGCGCTAATATTCTAGATCTATTATTAACGGATAACCCTGAATGCGTTCATTCTATCACGTATCTACCAGGCGTCAGCGATCACCACGTCATACATGCCGGCTTCACGATTAAACCGTCTTTATGCGCAAGAACTAAAAGAACTATCCGATTGTACGATAAAGGAAACTATACTGCAATTAATAATGAACTTCGCGCATTTTTGCCAGGGTTTCAATCTAACTTTCATCAAAGATCCATTCATGATAAGTGGACCTTGTTTAAGCGGAAAATCGAAGATTTGGTCGACAGGTTTATTCTGAACATAAATGTACGAACTAACCCTCAAAACCCATGGTTCACAAATACACTCAAACGCCTTGAAAATAAAAATAAGCGTCTTTTCCGATCGGCCAAGTTGTTTCCTAGTCAGAACACTTGGAACAAATATTACGCAGCCGAAAAAACGTACTTATCAACTATTCGAGAAGCCAAGCGCACCTTTTTCAACTCCGATCTGCCTAAAATGTTGTCACTAACCCCCGTAGGTTCTGGCAACTCATTAACCCCCAGCACACCCACTGTTTCCCTCACCGATGGTTCGGGTGCAACTGTATGATAAACTGAATGCGCCAACATCTTCAAAGCAGTGTTTTCTTCCGTGTTTACTAATGAAACAGATCCGACATTTCCTCCAAACGCCCCAGTTTTTCAAGCTACTTACTATGCCTTCTCTTACATTTTCTTCAGCTGGAATTTCGTCACTCATTGAAAACATTAAACTTTCATACTCTGCTGGAACTGACAATATCAACGCTAAAGTACTGATTAATACCAAAGATATATGTTCATCTCTGTTGTGCTTGTTATTCGCTCAGTCACTCTTCACAGGTCAACTGCCCATAGACTGTAAAATTGGGTAGATCGTTCCAGTCTACAAATCGGGTAACAAGAACTCGCCGCTTAATTACCGACCCATCTCTCTAACTAGCATTCCCTGCAAAATCATGGAACACGTCATCTATACCCATATCATGGCATTCCTTGATTCGAACAACTTTTTTCAACCTGCTCAGCACGGGTTTCGCCGGGGTTATTCCTGTGAGACCCAACTTGCTACGCTCATTCATGATTTACATGCTAACCTTGATTGTAATCTACAGTCTGACGTCGTATTTTTAGATTTTGCGAAAGCCTTTGATAAAGTACCCCATAAACGCCTGCTGATAAAACTTTCTCAATTAAATTTGCATCCCCATATTTTGAAGTAGATTGAAGAGTTTTAACTAATCGCTCGCAGTTTGTCTCCGTTAACAATAAGAACTCTAACTCACTCTTAGTAACATTGGGCATTCCACAGGGATCTATGCATGGCCTACTACTGTTTCTCATATACATTAATGATCTGCCTTCAAACGTAACATCTAACATACGCATGTTCGCTGACGACTGTGTACTTTTTCGTGCTATTCTCACCACTGCTGACCAATCTTCTTTTCAAAATGATCTTAATGCTGTTCAGGAGTGGCGTAATAAGTGGGTAATGGAACTTAACCCACGTAAATGTAATCTTTTGTCCATCAGCCGCCGCCATAATCCTCTAATCTTCTCTTACGTAATATCAGAAGTTCCCATACAACTAGTTCACTCATACAAGTACCTAGGCATAACAATTTCTAGCGATCTTTCTTGGAGCTTGAATGTTACTAACATAATATCGTCAGCAAACAAGACGCTAGGTTTCCTCAAGTGCCATCTTCACCATGCTCCCCAACATGTAAAGTTATTCGCTTACAAATCATTCGTCAGGTCCAAACTAGAATTTGCATTGCCCATTTGGAATCCTCATCAAGCTTATCTCATCAATGCCCTCGAATCTTCAAAATCGCGCTGCTCGCTTCATTCATCATACTCTTATGACATCAGCGTTTCCTATTTAAAAACAGCATCCGGATTATCACCCTTATCGCTCCGCCGTCGCATTGCCAGCCTGTCTTTATTTCACAAATTCTTCCACAGCCCTATGCACATCGCACCTTATATTCTTCCTCCAGCACGCATATCTTATCGCACCAGCCATCACCTAAAAGTTGCCCGTCCACGCTCACGCACCGTCACTTTTTCTAATTCCTTCTTTCCTCGTGCATCCACAGACTGGAACGGCCTTCCAAACAACGTTGCCATCATCACTTGCCCAAATATTTTCGCTGAAAATGTAAAAACTTTCCTGTTAATGTGAATCTGTGCTTTTAATTGTTGCCACTCCTTATTTAACACCCCTCTTTTGGGGCCTTTAAGGTAGTAAATGAAATGAAATGAAATCCAGTGTCCCCATTGTCTCGCCACACTCCTGGTTTGTGCACTTTGTTAATTCTCTCTTGTGACCGGTTGCAACTCACAGTGAGTAGCCAGCAAGCTATGCCGTGCATCTCAAAGATACTTATCTTTTTCGAGTCGCCACAGTGTCTCAGTGGTTATGGTGCTCGGCTGCCGACTCGAAAGACGCGGGTTCGATCCCGGCCGCGGCAGTCGCATTTCTATGGAGGCGAAATGCTAGAGGCCTGTGTGCTTCAGACAGAGACATATGTTAGAAAGGTCGAGAAAAGGAAAGAAGAAAAGTTCCCTGCCCGCACCAACGGTTTGGCACAATAGGCTTAGACAAAGAGACAGATCATATTGGTAGTAAAAAAACAAGCAAGAAAAATGTGTCCAAGCCCACCCCATACACAAAGAGACAAGAATTATTGTGGGGCGATAAAAAGAATGAAAAATAAAGTGTCCCGTGCCACTAAGTATAACAAGCTGTACACAAAGAGGCAGACAAACAGACAATGGCTAAATGCAGGGAATGGCCACTATAAGTGCTAGCGTACTAATATATCTTTTCATGCCGCCACTATATCTCATTCATTTGTTTTTGCAAAATTTTCTCTTTTAAGTTTTTACTTTGCCACTGAGGCCCGCGAGACATGTTTCACACAAATCATTAATTATGCAATTTCGGTCAGGTCCTCATTCACATTGTGACTCAACACCATTTTCAATGTCTTAAATATACTTTTTTTCCTTATATTCCTGTCATAACTTATTACGTAAACAAGTCAGCATATTTTAAGCACTTTAAAATGTTTATGCTATCACAAAACACGCCGCTATCCACTATGAAAACAGATTCCTGCGTTCATTCGCATGGTTGACTTGATTTCGTGCTACACAATATTTATCAGATGTCAGCGCATTTTACTGAGTCAATATTTGTGGAAATTGCACCCTGTATGGGCAAAATTTGATAGTGTTCAGGTCTCATCCACATATGTGGACACAACGCTTGAAGGGGATATACACAAACCAGGGAAACGGAGAAATATTAACGCCAAATACTTCTGTTGAATCGCCGTGACTGTATGATGTTCAGCTGTAATGTATACAAAGTGTGAAACTGGCAAAGAAACAGCACTTTTACAAAATAAACTGGGAATCGAGTTTTTAAAGGTTGAAATACCAGAATTAAAACTTTCTAAAGGGCCACCCATGGCTTGATGGCTTAATTGCATGATGAACAAATAGAATTTGGTTGGAACAGATAGAATTGGCACTGAAAGCGCCAAGTAAATGTTACCAGATCAGTGGCAGTTGCAAAGTGAACTTGCTGTTAACTTAAATAGCAGTTTAAAATGCCCCATGGAACTGGGCTATAGTGAAAATCCAGTGTGCTATTCATCATCACTTCTACCTCATCGGTATGGCAGACGCTCCAGCATCTGAGCACTGCAGGTGCGAAGCGATAATTCCGCACTTACTTTGCGCCCTCCCTCAGTTTAACCATGAGCGAGTATCCCTTGATTCAGCGTTTCAGCGATTGGGTTCTCGTCCCTCAACGTAAGCCAGAATCCTGGGGCCTTGGCCCCAACCTTTTTCTGAGAAGAAAGCCTTCAAGGTGCTCTTCAAATACCTAAAGGGCACTGGCTTGAGCACCAGACTATAGACTCTCTGTGTACATCCTGTGTTCTCAAGGAGTAATAGCTCCCATGAGCACATTCCATACTGTGCTTTGATCTTCCATTTCTCTCAACCCTTCCTTTCGCTCTCTTCATCCCCCTTCCCTTGTGTAGGGTAACCAATGAGGCATTGCCTAGTCAACCTCAGTGACTTTTCGTTATTCTGTCTCTCTCTCTCTCTCTTTTAAAGGGGGCTCTCAATAAAAGTGTGGTATTCCTGGGATATTAAAAGATGCCGCTTCACGAATATGCTTCAGCAAGAATTGTTTAAATGTGCTTTGTGGAAGCTGAGTTATCTGTAAATTTCAACATCTTCATGCCTTTCCCTCACCTTCGTCGCTTTTTGCATGCGCCGCCACGGTGTGCTCAGTGGTTATGGCGCTCGGGTGCTGACCCGAAAGACGCAGGTTCGATCCCGGCCGCGGGGCGGTCAAATTTTGATGGAGGCGAAATTCTAGAGGCGCGTGTACTGTGCGATGTCAGTGCGCGTTAAAGAACCCCAGGCGGCTGAAATTTCCGGAGCCCTTCACTATGGCGTCCCTCATAGCCTGATTCGCTTTGGGATGTTAAACCCCAATAAACAAACAAATAAACTTTTTGCATGCTCAACGGTTGGCACTCCTCCGCAGGCCCCGTTGCCAATGCACGCGAGAATTCACCAGTGGGTGGAGCTTCCTAACCCACCGGAGCGATGCTGCTGGCTGGCTGTGGCCATGGTAGCTGCATAATGCCTGAAAGAATCTAACCAACAGCCATCTCTGGACAGAACTATGCAAGGGCATGTGATGAACGAGAGTGCGAGCGTAAAAAGTCGCCAGAAAGGACTCGTCAACTATCGTGCGCGACTGTGGGCTTTCTGCTGCATGTAGAAGCGTATTATTTGGCTCAGGTGTTCATGACGAGAATGTAGTGATTGAATGAGTTTATGTACTCTTCTCAGAAGGTGTTTCAGAGCCCCTTTAATGATTAGGGGAAATTGCAACGAACTAAGAAAAGCCGTGCTGTAAGAGACTTTGTCATTATAGAGACAAGAGTTTGTAGCTAAAAAACTGTCAAAAATTTTAACTCATTCAGCACTGCTGCTACAAGATTAGATACATCTGGCAGTCAGCAGTCTGTTGTTTTCTAAGAAATGGGGCTCTTAAGTGTGAAAGCATTTGTGTGGCTGGAGCAGGAATCTTTAGTTGGATACAACTTGAGAACGAAGCAGCAGATGCCCTTCAAAGGAGGCCCTCCAGCCACTGGCATGAACAGATTTTTTGATGCCCCGGTTAATCTAATCAAGCTGTGGTTATTCCCTGTTCATCTGCCACCCCTTGTGATTTCACGCTAGCAGGTTCGCTCTTCTAAACAGATCCAAGGGCCCTGGTTTTCAGAAACCAAGGCCTGCCACATGGACGCCATTGCTATGCTGAAGAAACGCTTCAGCGATAAAGCACACTTGGAACGGGAGTATTTCTACAGACTTGGTATTTTGGCACCCATTCACCCGCCGACGACACCACGACATTACGAAAGCTCCACGAACACGTCTGTACCAACATAAGAGGACTGGAGTTCTTGGGCGTGAGCAGGACATCGTTTTCTGCGACGCTTTCCGACATCCTCCTCTGGCCGCTTCCTCATGCACTTGTCATTCAGTACCACCATTCATGTGCAACTGGTGTGGCATCTGATGGCCATGACACCACTGCGACCACATCAGAGCTAGATCGCTTGCTGGGGTTTCCGGCAGTCGAAGTCGAGAGCTTGCACTGGTGGTTGCTTTAATCACTTAGGCTGTCTTGTTAGGTGCTATGCAGCCACATAGTGTATATTTGCTTCTGTACTGAGATATAAAAAAATTTGGGGGGGCACTTCCACCATGCACTACTTGTGTGTGGTTGTGGATATTGCTGTGCAGTCATAGCTGTGGGATTATAGTTGTGAGCATAAGCCTAAGGAATGGTGCAAGCAATGCACCTCTCAATGCACAATGCTGCTAGTTATCAGTGACAATACTCGATCGACAGCTTACAGCATTTGTGCGGCACTATTTGTGTGTGGGTGTGCGTGCGTGCATGTGATCCAGAGAGAGAGACTTCAAATTGCTTATTTGGTGGCAACAATCAATGTCTTATGGTTGCTAGAGTGTAGCATGATGGCTTCTGACAGCAGTGTTGTATAACACGATTCTTTGCTATTTCTTGTTCTGCCACTGCTTGCATTCAAGAGCCAAGTGTCACGTGTGGTTGCACTGCTCAAGGAGAGCACTGTCTATGGGCTACCCGTAGCATACCAAAAGAACCATCTACTAGCTTTGGGTGAGGGTAAGGGCCGTAGTGCGGGGAGATGGGAGTTGTGATGCAATTTTGTCAGACACCTTAATAAGCAACACAAGGCTTCAGATGTGCCTGTAACAGCTGTTGCTGTAAATCAATGGACATCGGGGGTTGTGAAGCTACTTTGTAATCCTTTTGGGCTGCGTATTTTGGGTTGCCGAAACTACCATGCATGTGGTACTATTCTTATTGGCATGTTGTTTACTGCAGTCATGTATTTAACTGACATGCAGCTATGTCGACAGTGTGTTATAACACATTTCCAAGCACAGTAGAACCCTGCTAGTAAACTCTGGCATAGTAAAAACTTGGATATAGAGTAAAGTGAAGCTGCGGTCCCATTTCACCTCCCATAGACGACTGTACATTTTTTTTTTTTGTTATAGTAGATTTAAAAAAAAACGGCTATAGTAAAGAGCGTCTGGCCGTGGCGACGTATTTCCCGCGAAATGATGAAAACGCGGCACACGCGAGGACAACATTCGGAGGCAAAACGCACACCAAAGATGATAAAACAATGCTGTTTGAGATAGCTTCGTCACCATGCTTCCGAAGCTGTGAGGAGGACCCAACTTCTTAAAGTTCTTGGGGCTGTGAGGCAAAGCACGTGGTGCGCACAAAAAAAAAAAAAGTAAAGCTGGCTTTGAACGCAGAAAGAAGGAAGTGCGGGTAACTGAGAAAGAAGAGAAAGTAAAAATGCAGTGAATTGTAGGGAAAGGAAGAAAAGGGAGGCAGCGCGAATCACAGGGAAGCAATGGCAAGAAATGGAGGCGCAGTGGCACTGCTTGAGTGGTACGGCCGCGCCTCGACTGTGTCGCGCTTCTAATTATTTCCTCTTTAACAATGCTGAGACTGGGGAAAATGGTGCCGTGTTCACAGAAAACTGTTGTTTTCACGTGAAATCAAGCTCTCGTATTCGTAGCCAGATTGTGTTTGTGCAAATGCAGTACTTCTGCAAGACGTAAACAAAATCGAAAAACGTGATAACATGAAATTTGATAACTGAAAATAAATAATTACGACATAAAACGACAATAAGAGCAGGATGGTAGGTATTTGTGAGTGTTTCTTTTATAAACCAACACAGTGTTCAGTAAATAGCCAATTCAGTACCAGAAAGCATCCTCGGAGCCATGCCATCACCAACAATAGAAAGAAATGGGCTTGGGCAGGGCATGTAATGCGAAGGCAAGATAACCGCTGGTCTTTAAGGGTAACTGAGTGGGTTCCAAGAGAAAGTAAGCGTAGCAGGGGGCGGCAGAAGGTTAGGTGGGCGGATGAGATTAAGAAGTTTGCAGGCAAAGGGTGGATGCAGCTGGCAAAGGATAGGGTTAATTGGAGAGACATGGGAGAGGCCTTTGCCCTGCAGTGGGTGTAGTAAGGCTGATGATGATGATGATGATGATGATATAGTAAAGATTTTTGCTGGTCTGAGTCTTTATTATAGAGGAGTTCTACTGTATTTCATTGTAGGTCTGTTATTTGAGTTGTAATAAGACATTCTGCTTTCTTTCAGGAAGAAAGTATCTTTTCTGCAGATGATAGAAAATAGTTCATAAGTGCTTGCAGGAAATATTTTATAATCTGTTCGACAATGGGGTAGTGCCTTCTCTACTTTGAAGAGATCTAAAGGGGCCTGAAACACCTTTTTTTTTCAGCCACAGTAAATGCATTGGGATTGTTATATCACATGACAAGTGCTGTAATCTTGAATTAAATTCTTTTAAGTTGCCAACAGAAGGTGGAAACTGAATAATCATACTGTTGTTGTTCCCCGTTTCGTCCACCGTCAGCTGTTGCAAGCGTTCCACGATGATCCGACCACTGGTCACCTGGGTTTCCAGAAGACCTACAATGCCTTACAAGCTGCTTCTTCTGGCCGGGCCTTTTGACGAGCGTTGCAAAATTCATCACCTCCTGTGTTCCCTGCCAACACCGTAACCGATCAACATCTCCTTCTGCCCATTCTCTCTTCCTCCCTTGCCCATTCACCCCGTTCGGAGTTTTTGGCATCGACCTTTACGGACCTCTGCCATTGACACAAGCAGGCGATTGCTGGATAGTAACTGCCGTGGGCCACCTCACCAGATAGGCAGAAACTGCTGCTCTTCCTTCCAGTTCTGCTGCAGAGATCACCCATTTTTTCCTGCACACCATTCCTCTGTGCCATGGAGCACCTCCCTCGTGTTCTTCGCGACGACCATGGCAAGGCTTTTCTCTCCGCCGTCTGGACCCTTTCATGTCTGGCATATTTGGACCCTTTCAGACATGCTTTCCACCTACATTCAACCTGACTATACTGACTGGGACCCCCTGCTCCCATTTGTTACCTTTGCCTATGATACTGCACTGCAACAAACAACCCGTTACTCTTTCCTTTTTCTTTGTCTATATCCAATCCCCTACCTTCGTCATGGAAGCATCTTTCTTTTCTGTCCCCCTCTTCAGCACCCTCCCATGCACAGTTCACTTCCCGCATTGCCCACTGCCGTGAACTTGCGCGATTGAACACAGAAACTTGCCAGGCCTCCCGTAAATGAAATTATCACTTACCCACCGTGCAATTTCTTATTTCCTTGGTGATGATGTTTTACTTTGGACACCCATGGGCACACCAGGGTTATGCAAAACACTTCTGAGCCGCTTTAGTCGCCCCAATACAGTGCTTGAAAAAACTTCCCCCGTTAACTATCGCGTCGCACCTGTTTCACCTGTTACTAACTGTTGCTGTTGTGGCATCGAGACTGTCCATGTGTCAAGCTTGAAGCCCTTTTCCTCTCACCCGTCATCACTCTTAATTTGCAACCAGGATGGTCGCTTTCGTCCGGAAAGGCAGTTGATGTAAGCATTGTGCATCAGCTTCTTCTTCATTCGTCTGTATTCGTCATCATCTCCCATCTTCGTCTTTGTTGCAAACGCCATTCCTGTGGGTGGCAATAAAGCCTGCTCCGGGCGTTCTCGATCTAAAGGAAAAGCACGGTAACTGTCTGGCTTATGTTGGATGCCTGAAAATTTAAAATTGGTTTTGCGGAAAGGAAGGAGCCATGCCGTGAGGGAAGGGATTAAGAAGCGAGTGAAAGAGGGGGGAGAGAGAGTTTCTTTGGTGGAGGGCTCCGTAATAATTTTGACCACCTGGGAGTCTTTAATATGCACTTCAATCACACAGCACACGGGTGCGTTTGTCATTTTGCCTCTATTGAATTGCGGACGCCATGTCCGTTTTTGAACCTGGATATTGCAGCTTGGTAGCCAAGCGCCCTAATCACCGAGCCACCATGGTGGGTATGCCTGAACCATGTTGCAATGGGAGGGATGAACAAAGAGGTGAAAGGAATGAGAGAGAGAAAGAGTCATCATAGTGAAGGGCTCCGGATTAATATTGACCCTTCGGGGTTTTTAACATGCAATGACATTCAGCATTGGCAGCCAGGATTCATTGCCTTAACTTGTGTTTGTGTGCCCAGCAGCCGAACATATAACATTTAGCTATTACACTGGATTATTAAAAGGACTGAACACTGAATTTTAACCACCTATTTTTTTTTCGGTGCAACGGAAGCTTGCTGTCTATGGTGCTTAATTCCGTAAAGGTTTTATAAGAAACACTGTAGATTTTTACTGAGAATATTTCTATCAGTGCATGTGCTCATTTTTATGCATCCCGATGTTGGAAAGCATGATCAGCGAGCCGGCTGGCCATTGAACGTTGGCAAAAATGATGTGTTGAAAAGTAATATAAACCTCACCTGCCAGACAGCAGTTGGACATTTTTAGTCTAGAGTAGCATTCATTTCACTTTCCGCACACAGAGTTGTTAAGGCACAGTGAAATATGCCTCATCGATTAAAGTTTTACTGGGGCCATGGTTACCATATGGTGGATCAGCCATCTTCATTATGCCTGGAGTTAACTATGAAAGGGCATAGATCTTGATATGAATACCCCTCTCTGTGAGTGAACGTGGACTTTTGTTGACCATCCAAGAAATTCAACACTGTAGCAAAAACCTAAAAGCACATCTTCTGCAGTGTAAAGAGGGCATTGCTTTTCATGCAAGAGCACATTGGAGAGAGCGTAAACCGTTATAAAACATGATGAACACTCCTGAAAGAAAAAAAAAAACACTGTGCACTTAAAACAAATCTGTGGTATTTTACCGAGATGTGTCACTTGTTGAGATACACCGATAGTATCAAGGTACGTGTCACCACAAGACAGCACTTCGGTTTGTTTAATGCAATTTTGAATGCATAATTAAAGTTATAAATCCTTGTTTCTTGAATATTTCTGTGCTCACTCTTTACAGAATGAGGCAAGCTCTTTTTATTTCCACCGTAACCTCATGAGACATTTTGGTCAGTAGTCGGTCTTTTTAAAGGTATAATATTTAGCACTTGCAGTTTCCCTTATTTCAAATGCATTTTTTTCTGTTGACTTGTACCTGTGGTAACAGTAGAGTTAATTATGTAGAAGTGCAATTTATGTAATGGTTACAAAAAGAAATTCAGCCTTTTTAAAACTTTACCTTTCCTTTAATTTAAAATAAGTGAAATGTGAGAAAAAAACTAGGTATGCAATGTATTTGCTGAGGCACATGCATGTTAAACCAGTGTCAAGTTTATTTACAATGGTGAACTAAAGAGCCGGTTTTGCTCATTGTGCTAAACGCTCATGGGCGTTCATTTTGCCATGATTTGCACTTCCAACTGAAGAGTATTTTTTTCACCATCCTGATTAGTGCAACTGAGCACGTGTAGCCTTGTTCTGTTGGAGTGTTGGAGAAATAGTGTATTTTCGCAGGGAAAAGTAAACACTAATGCAGGCCTCAATGTAACGGCCGATTTTATCTGACCACCGGGCTGCCATGTGTAAGTAGTGTTTTATGTTAGATGTAGCTAGAGGTTGGACTTTTTGGTTTTTATTTTTCGAAAATTTGGCAGACTTTTTTCGGTGTTTATTTCAGGGCGTCACTTTTGGTTTTTTTTAGCGAATATTATTTTCTGCATGCGGATTTTCTGTTATTATCGGTGAAATATATGATATCCCTGTGATTTCAAAAGTTATGTACCATTAACACTAACCTTTTTTTAAAAAAACCAGCCACTCATGTAGCAGTATGTACCACATAAATGGCTGTCTTAAGAGCTGTCTTTGCTGAAGAGAGTCGTACAGTCATAACAGTAAGTGAAAATGCCAAAGTTAGATGACTCGGCTGTGAGCCAAAATGTAAGTGGAAGTTTAGTTCTAAAAACTTGATTGTTAAATTCTGGTTGCATTCTGAGCTAAAGAAAGGACCGCGCACCCTATGCTCTGCGTACTGAGGCAGCGATGGAACTGCTTCTTAACCGTCGCAGAAGCCGAAACACGACACCTTCGTGCCGTTTATGCATGGTTTTGCATTGACGGCTGCTTTTTACAGTTCCAAAAGTTTTCAATGTCTTTTCATGCAGTGGAAAAATTAATGAAGCGGCAGCCCCATGTCGGTGATAAGTCGGAGCAGATGGCACTACGGTAGCAGCACTTAGCTAAGTGGGCAAGCTTTCCTGTTTGCAACGGCGGGCCTGAGTTCACGGATCAATGCCTCATAACTCGCAGTTTCTCTTCTAAATTTCTAAGATACTTTTTCTCACCACGTTCCTGTTTCCAGCACTTTTTTAGTTTTCTGCTGTGACCTACTGTAACTGGTACTGAATTTCCAGTTAGCGGCGATATGCATGCCAGAAATACTGACATTTTTCGGTTAAAACCGAAGTTCAATAAAATGAATTCAGCGTACGGTTATCAGTGTTTTTTTGTTAAACCGAAAAGTGCGACCCCTAGGTAGTATAGCCATGTGGTGTGAACTGCATCTTATGACATAGTTGTGAACATATTTGACACCGGAGACCTTCATGTGGTTCTTGGATAAGCAGAATGATAAGCAAGTCAAGAGAGAGAGCAAAAAGAAATTGAAGTGGAAAATGTTCATATTTGTGCAGCATTTCAAACCACGTGGAAATATTCTAATTACTACCTGAAAAGAAAGTGATAGCCACTCAGAGGCTCATATAGGAGACGAGATGCTTGCAGAATGAGCACTCGATTATATAGCTGGGCATGGTCCTACTTAGGCATTGTATCCCTGCAGTATTTCTTAAAAATGAGTAACATGATCCCTTGATTTTGGCTTCAGTCTTGCTCATATGAAAGCCCACTCCTCTGCCAATATTAATGAGCAACATTACCCCCTTAGCAGACTTGGACAAGCCAGGCTCATCATAAGCTGACAGTCATTTCTGGCTTTCTTGACCGGTCCAACTTGTGTGTTTACGGTACTGTGTGTCCAATTTAGGGTGAGTAGGGCTCACCCAAAGCATTTTTTGTTTGCCGACAGATGGCAGCACTGGTACTAAATGTCCGTTTTGGTGGCATCTTTGAAAAAAAAAAAAATGTGTCCATTTGGGGGTTTAACAATCATGATGCAGAATGGGGTATGTGTCATCAAAGAGCAGAAAGTTGAATGCTTATTTTTTAGTAGAGTACCTTTTTCGGTAAAGACTTGCACAACTCTCATAGTTCATGTTATCAATACATCATATCATATATCATATCAAATCAGTATCTCTAGTTAGTTGTATATTTTTGTGAGTTTGGCCAAGTAACTCTTAGGGTAACTCTCACAAATTTCATCTTCATGTAATTTTCAGCGAACTCTTCAAGTCTGATGCCCTGTTACACCTCTGTCAAGTGTATACTTATTAGCAATGTTGACATTTCTTTGTTTCTAGATAATTATTCATAGCTTTTTGGGTCTGTATGTGGGACTTAATCTACTTTTATGCACGTAAACTCAACGCTATCAAATCCTCATATGCAGTCTCCACAAATGTAGATGGAATCAAATGTGCAGAAATGTGAAAATTCTTGTGTTGAAGCATTCTGAGCCAGCAATGCTAAATGAACAGAGAAAATCATATTTAAAATGAATGACCATGTTTTATGATAGCTCTAGCGTGAGTGTGATGAGTGTGTTTTCATTTACTTGTTATGCATGCATGAGTGCTTCAAACTGTCTAAAATGTACCGATTTCTGTAATTGAGACTTTTAAAGCAGTGTTGTCACAATCTGAACATTTCAGACCCTGACAGAAATTAAATTACATAATTAATTGGCTGGGAAAGTGAGCAGTTTTTTATCAGCAATCTTTGCAGGCACTTTACAAAACTCTGAAAATTTTGAACTTTCGTTTGAAAATTTCCCCCCAGTGGATAACAATTAGCACCTGAAGGGGATATCAATAAAAGCCCATAAAACATGACTGACTAATTTGTTGTGTTTTGTTAGTAGTTGTCTGTGTGTAATTTTTGCTAGAAATGGTCGTTTAACAGGCTTATAAACCACTCCATGTGGTTTTGGTTCTGACCAGCTCACTCAAATGCTGGAATTCTGAAAAGCAAAGCAGTGCACTTGCACAAGGATCGTAGCACATCCACCTGCCTTGAGTGAAAGTTCTTGCTGTGACTGTGGTATACAAAGATGAGGTGGTACCTAGCAGAGTTGTGTGATGATAAATGCTAGGGGTCTCAGACACGCAGCTTGTGAGCACTTCTTGTGCAGTCCACTGGACTTAAACTTTCAGCCTTTGTTCTGGAAGTGCCATGCCAGTATCATCATCTTGGTTACTTTTCTATCAGTACTGCACCATTACATCACTGTTCACACTTTGTGACACCGACCGGTTGCTCATCGTGCCTTACTTCCAATTGAGCAAAGAGGCATATTTTCTATGCAAACAGGAGGGTGGTAATCTCCATTGTTGCTAGCTTTGAGTTACCATTTGACTGCCGCTACATCTAAGGCAGCAGAAAAATTTAAGTGGCCATAGGCAACATGAGGAATGCGTTGTCCCCTGACCTTCTGTCTTTCTTCCTCTCTCCTTTCTGAATACTGGTCCACGGGACACAAAAGTGTATCAGTCGGCCTGCATGGCACGACAAGTTTTGAAGCCCCTGATATATACGATCGAGCACTTGAATGCTCGTAGCAACATCTATTGTGAACACTTTAAAGTTTATAAGGTAGCTATTTTAAGTATGCATATAACCTGCAGTGGTGTAGTAACGTATTTGGTAAAATTTTTACTCAGTGTCATGCACGATGTGCGACATTGAAAGCTGACCCTTTAGTATTTTAGTGAACTGAACAAGCCAAACACTGGCTTGAAATATGTGCCAGTGACTGCGATATCACTGTCGCGTGCAGTACATACATTTCGTTTAACCATACTAGAAATATGTGGTCATAGCTGTATACATTGCTGCAACAGCCTTGTTCCTATGTTTCAGGACCATAGCTTCAGAGCAGCATTAACAGTGCTTGCCAGTGTTGGTCTACTATGTTTTCACTTCACATTTTACAACCGGCCCAGCACTAGACCCGGCCCAAATATGTGGTGCTAGCAACATTGAAGCCATCAGTGGTGTTAGATTTATGAGCTGCAAATTCATTTTAGCTAGCAAATAAACTTACATTTTGGCATTTTGCCCCTGCAGAAACTTGTGACCTCTGTAGCCAGAACTGGGCGTCACATCAGCATCGGCATTAGTCTGTCGGGGGTTATAGTACCTCAACCAGGGTGTGTTCAGTTATATACTGCACAGAGCATATCATTTGGGTATACTGTATTGAGCATGTTAGCACAAAACACTTGTTTTGTGGCTATGACTTTGACTCTTCAGAGAGAGACTGATTTACAGAGGTGAGTCATGGGCATGTTAACCTTCCCAGTGATGTTTTTCTGGCTCTGCCGCATGCCTTGTGCCAGATTATCTTCTGATGGCACAGTCTTCAAGCTGCTTCGAAGCAGGATGTGTTTTTCTCTTTACTTTTCTTGGCGTGTCAATTTTTTTTGCAGAAGTACATAAGTGTGACGACAGGCAGAGCAGCCCAGCTTACCTACATTTGATTCGAACAAATTGTGTGTGTGTGCAGGCTTCTGCTGCCATTTGAGCTGCACCTGCGTGGCGAGGACCGGCCGCCGTGTTGGCGGCTGGAAGAGGGGCCGTCCGACTGCCAGGTGCTGGACCTGAGCGTGCGACGTGAGGCGCCCCCGCCTGCACAGTGCCTCGACCTGCGTGTCCACCGAAGGGGCGACGAGAACTGTGCGCTGCAGGGCAGCCCCCTCTACTCTGTGTACCGCCTTGAAGACGCGTGGTAGCTGACCCAGTGCAAGATTGCTAGGGGCTGGCGGCCCCATTCTCCCACCGCCACAAAACAGATGCAACGATGGCACATCCTGGCAAGCCTCATGGGGCACAGATATGCCATGCCTTTTAATAAATGGTTTTTCTGCACATTAGTGCCTCCTTGGTTGCACCTTCAAAAATGATGTTGACAAGCACGTGCTTCTTGTCTACCATATCGAATAGACATATACAGTGATCACAGTTATCTCTTTTGCCTCTCTGGTTGGTGCTGAAGCATTGCATAATAAGTGTGACTGTGAACTAAAGTGTGTGTGGTTTGCCAAGTCACTGGATTGCAGTGGTCATGAAGTTGAGCAATGTCCACTGGGCTCCAGGATGTCTGCCATTGCTGGAAAGCACCACAGTTGCTGCAGCTGAATGCAGCCATGCTTTTGTGAAGCGTTGTTCAAATGAAAGTGAGATTTCAAATTTTCATTATAAGACCGTGCCTTCAGCTCGTTGGAACACTGGATTCAAGTGAAAAAATTAGTGGCCAGGGTGTTTGGAAATCCAACAGTAGCTGTGTGTGATGTTGTAAAAGCTTGCAAGCAAAGCTTTACACACAACTTATACCCGTGCCATGTGGGTAGATTTAATGCTGTTTAGTGCATACTGTTTCAACTTTTAATTACATTCGTGCGGTGCCACATGCATAAATTAAATGGCACTAGCCTTACTGCCATTCGCGACCTACTGAGTTCACCACGACTTATTTGCCCGAGCAGTGCATAATCTCGTCCCCATTCCACACACAGAAAAGCATGCAGCTTTGTTAGTAACAACTTCCTATCTAGTTACAAATGGTTCATTTATAACTTTCCGTCAGATGAGGCATCTCTATACAGCAGTTCTGATGCAAATGGTGCCATTTTTACCAGCACTTCTGACAGATACTCCCAACTTGTGTGCCGACGTGCAAGTTTATGGCTACTTTTTCAACTTGTCGAGCAAGAACAGCAGTATTTTCTCCAAAATAATTTTTATGTTACATTTGAACAACATTCCTGAGATACTGTGCTCATTAGCACTGTTTATATTCTGGTGAAATTTTTGACTGCATTGGAGGCATTATTGTCATCATGGCTTTCGTATGACATTAAATGTGGACATGTGGCACCAACGCCGAACATAATGGCAGTAACAAACATAAGGCCTTAAGCATTTGCTGCCATTTATTGTGCTCATGTGGCATGGGTATTATAATCAAGAATGGCCATCGTGCTGCACACCACACCTTGATCTGCAGATAGCTTATTAGCTATGAATGAGTGATCAAATAAATAAATAAATCGGTTATCCTTTTAGTAAAATGATTATGCTAATTTCTCATGAGTCAACACCACAAATTTAAAAAAAATGGACTGCATAGTTAGGATAAATGCCAATTAGGTGTGCTAGCAGTTCAGTTTTCACTTCAGTTCTGGCGTTCAGATTCAGTGTTCACGGATGGCAGTTGTTCGAATAGTGATGATGGGTTAAAGTCCACATATGCAGCATTGGTCATTCTCTACATTCATAGATCCCTGGGAATCTTCCTACCAATCCTGACGCTGTGGTGCAGTGGTTGAGCGATGCACCACTGCCAGTCTATGGTAGGTGCTGTAATGGATGGGACTTGGGATGCTTGGGTTCGGCTGCAATCCAGGTTGCTCTTCATGAGCAGCCTCGCATGATTAATTGAGCTGCGGCATGCCACAAAGGCGGCTTTAGACAGACAGACAACAGCTAAATGCAGGGAATGGCCACTCGTAAGTGCTAGCTTACTAAAACATTTCCCCACGCTTTCAATGAAATTTGGATACCTCCAATTTTAATTTGACAGTGTACCCTCTCCCATTGAACTTTCGTTGTAGTTGTACAACTCCGTAGACAGTGCAGAAAATTTTTAGTGCGCTAGCACTAAGTGCCTCACTAGTGAAAAAGCTTTCTTGTCTGGAGATGAAGCCTCGGAGCACAAATGAACTAAAACATCCGCGAGTGGGTTTCGAACCCCGGGGCAGCGCAAACAGATCCGCTTTGTTGGCCACTGCATTAGACCAGTGCTGCAGTGCAAGTCGGGCACTCTACCACTTAATTATCGCTGCAGCCAAACATCCCGCATTCGCATTTGGACTAAGTGCCCCGCTAGCAAAAAAGCAGTCTTCCCACAGTTGACAGGTGGCAAAATAGAGAGAGGGAAATCTCCTGTTTCTTCTTGTAGAGCAGAGGTGGGAGAGACAGAAGACTTAGATATCCAACAAAAGACCCGGATATAACGAAAGTTTTTATATGCTCCTCATTACTGCTTAAGCGGATTTGAAAGGGCGTATGCTTTCGCATTTTCTCCGTATCGCTAAAATTGATCACCCTAAATTTAACCCCCCGATTTAACCCTGCCACCTGGCAGCACAGTTGCCAGGATTAACAAAGATACGCAGCCACTGCGGTGGCTCAGTGGTTACGGCGCTCGGCTGCCGACCTCAAAGGTGCGAGTTTGATCCCAGCCGTGGCGGTCGTATTTTCAATGGAGGCTAAATGCTGGAGGCCCGTGTACTGTGTAATGTCAGCGCACGTTACAGAACTCCAGGTGGTCGAAATTATCCGGAGCCCTCCACTGCAGCGTCCTCATAGTCAGAGTCGCTTTGGGATGTTAAACCCCATAAACCAACTAGCAAAGATGCACAAAGTTAAGCAAGGTAACTGCGCTAACGCACCTTTGTCACATTTAGTTTAACAAAGTAAACTGGCGTCAATTTTTTTGTGTAAAGTAATGTGAGCCACTTTTCGTACATAGTTCTCAATGGCAGTTTATATATGCACTTCTTCCAAAGCAAACACAAGCTGCCTGTCCGAGGTGCCCCTGTAGAGCCTTGTGCAAGTGTTGTATTACCCACTTCTACATGCACCTTTTTCATGGCAAAAAGCTTCGACAGTGTGCACCATTAATACCAGACTACAAACACTGTTTTGTAACCAGACCTTTCCCTCCAGGTTTGCTTCAAGTACTGTCTCGGCCTTCAAAAGGTGTGTAATGTCAAACTTGCATAAGTATTTTCATGGCCAGGGCATTACTACCCTGTACATTCTCCTCGTGTTTGATCTAATTTTATTTCATGCAGAAAGGAGGTTAAAGCTAATCTGTTGTCAACAATGGGTACGTGTGAACATGGAACTCTCAATATTGCTGAACGAAGTTATTAATGTGTTAAGATTAGAATAGTTTGTTCTGGGATGTAACACCAAATTTGTGTTTATCTCGATGAGAGACCACTTGCTACTTCTGGGGCCTAACATCGACATGCAAGTTCTCATTGCCAGTCCATAAGGCAAGCACGAATTCATGCAGACTTCGTAAATTTTATTTTACATGGTTGAGGAGAGGGTAGCCTCAAAAGTGAATGAGCCGGGCATCGGTCGGGTTCTGTTCCACTGGGCAGTAGGGGCACTTGAGCTTGCTGCCACTCGCCAGCTTGTGTAGAGCGTCACGCGAGATCACGTGGCCGCAGACGAGTCGCATAGGCGGGTTGGTGTCGGTGCTCTGCTGGCGGAGGATTGGGCAGGCGAACACTGAGTGGAACTGGCAGCCCAGCCGGATCTCGATGGGCAGCTCGTCGCGGGTGCTCCAGACGCCAGCCACCTGGCGCTGCAGCATGACCTGCTTGATGTTGAGCAGCGCGGGCAGAGCCAGGCTGCCGGCCTCGACACAGACGGCCAGCGGGCTCCGCACTGACAGGCCAAGGAGTGCGCAGGCGTCGCGCGTGAACGCATCGCACGTGTCGCTCCACAGCGATGGCTCGAGCAGAAAGGCGTATGGCGACCGCGCAAGGCCACCAGGCACGCGAAGAAAAGCCAGGCTACCCATCAGCACCTGCAGGTCGCGCTCATGTTGACGGGCCAACGGCCCGAGGTGCGCGCGAGCATAAGAGATCGCTTCAGCCGCCGCGCCGCGCTGCAGCAGGCCAACAAGGTGAAGCCGATGCAGCTGGAAATGCAGAGCCGTGCCCTGTAGCTCGTGCTGTGTCACCCAGGCGAGTGCAGGACCTAGATCGCGCCGCTTCAGCGCGTCCAGCACGTTGTTTAGCTCGGCGAACGGCTCCTTCTGAGCAGACTCGAGTCGCGCCTCGCGCGACAGCTCTTCTGCTATGTCCAGCATGCCCTGACGCAGCAGGTGTTCTCCGATCACCTGGTTCAGCGCAGTCTTCTTGTCGCTGCCTTCGAACACCTCCTCACTGCTCGTGGCCCAAAAGTCGGGCACGAAGTTCTGAAACATAAGCCACGCCAAGTTTATAGGAACGCCACACTGAGCAGCCCGGGTTCGAACCCGACCGTGGCGGCAGCGTTTTTATGGAGGAAAAACGCTAAGGTGCCCGTGTGCTGTGCGATGTCAGTGCACGTTAAAGATCCCCACGAGATCGAAATCATTCCGGAGCCCTCCACTACGGCACCTCTTTCTTCTTTCACTCCCTCCTTTACCCCTTCCCTTACGGCGCGGTTCAGGTGTCCAACGATATACCAGACAGATATTGCGTCATTTCCTTTCCCCAAAAAAACAATTATTATTATTCATACTGAGCAGCGTCTGTCTCACCTTGTCAATGGCTTTGCCGACTTTGGACACCGTACCATGCAGATCTCGGTGCTCAGTCGCCAGCGAGCTGCTCACGTCTTTGATCTTTTGAGCGCACTGTGTGAGAGCTATGCCGTGCGAAGTAGTCACGTCAGTGTCTGCAGGTACTGCGCAAAACCAAAACAAAGGCTTGGCTGCCAGTTTTGAGACACCAAATACGCGCAAGACTTACATTCGCCGAGCTCCCGGTACATTTCTTGCACATAACCTATCAACTCACTCAGTGTAGTCTTTGTATGCTCACTCAGAGTGCCGAATTTACTTAGAACTTTGTCTATTTCACGCTCAACAGCCAAGCAGGACTCCATTGTGACTCGGTAAGGCGTTGCACTTAACGCCTTTCCTTACGGCTCTCCGAGTAGTACCTATGCTAGTTTAGGAGTATTATCATTATTTGCAACGTTAGAGTGGCATTCAACTACGAGCACTGCGAACATGAGGACGTACTGTACAACTTTGTGTATAGTGCGATAAACTGATACCGCTAAGTTTACAGAGTCCCTCAGCACCTAGCACCAGCTGACTTGTCGATGTCGATTGCAGCGTCCTGCAGGTAACTGATAGCAACAAAATATTTTACGGCACTTGTATGAGGAATGATTTGCTAGCACAGCATTCAGTAAAAGTTGTCAGATACAGTTGGTTTGTTTTTTAATTCACACTTTTTTTTAATTTGCATGCTTTAATTCGCAACTAAATCTGCTCGCAAACGGCGTAGTGCTTTTTGGACGGTGTTGGATTGCAAGCGCGCAAATTTCGCGCAGCTGGCTAACCGCGAGGGAATCTTGGCACATTGCGTGCATTTTTTTCCTTGTTGACCTTGTAAGATGTTTAATGTTTTAAGCCTTAGCTTCTGCAAATGCGAAAACTTTCCGGGCTTATGCACTTGCTGCACAACGCCGTGAGCGGCTGCACTAGTTCTAAACTTTGCCGGCTCCACCTCGGTGTCTGCAGCGGCTACCAAATTTGCACACTTTGATGGTAAGGTTCCCTTCTTGTCATGCGCGTCGTCGTGTTGCATGAACATCGTGATCGCAATTAATCTTGTCTGGCCTTCAAGAGAGGTCAAAGGTCGATTGCACGTAGATGTTCGCGGTTTCGCTCGCAAGTAAACAGCTCGGCCGCAAGACGTCTAGGCTGTTTCGCTACGGCTAGCTGCCCGGAGACTTCGCTACCACGCAAGCACTGGTGCGTACCGGCTGTTGTAAAGCTGCAGAGATGGCCTGCATTGCGTGCACTGTGCGTATATTTGCAAACGTAGCTGATGTGCTATGCGCTGAATAGCTGGAAACGTGAATTTGAGGCAGCAGGCGACTGCCGTTTTTGTTTCTTAATTTTTCTCGTGGGTGCTGCCAGCAGCTCTGCAGTTAGAGGCCGTTAACAGTGCTTCGTTTTTGACTGAGGAGTGATATCTTGTCTGGTTGTGGTTGTATGCGGTTTAGAGACCATGTAAAAAATGCAGGCTGCTGGTGCTCGCTAAGTTGGGGGAGCGTCAGCGCTGCTAAAACGCGCACATTTCCGGCTAACGACGCTGTGATTAATGAACAAACAAGTATTTTGACCTCTGATTCACTGAGCGTGCCACCAGAAGCGAAACCTGAAAGGGGACGGATGCAGCAGAAATGAACGCATTGGGCGGGCCGTCGGTACAGCCAGCAGAGAAACTGGGCGTCGTAGAGATTGGTATGTGGCTAGGAGCAAGGACGTTTGACATGCTGCATGCATCAATAGCCGAGGGGATTCAAATAATTGGCTTGCTTTTGAAAACTTTTGTTCTTCTGTTGCGTTTAAAAGCTGTGTTGGGGCGATAGTTGAAGCAGAACGCAATATTATGGTGGTAATCTATCTCGTTTCTCAGACATACGGATGCCTTGTCTGAGCTGGTTTTTTTTACACGTCCGTGACGAGCTTTTCGTTAACGGTGCGGTGCGATATGTGCTGCCTTATAGTATCTGCCGTGGTTTGAGACATGACGCCCAGTCCAAGGTCCAGCGTAATCAAGTGCGCGAAGCTGCTGATTACTGGCAGGGGTCACGGCTGTCCTTAATGCGCGTCGCAGGTTTGCTCCCCGCCCAGAGATTTGTTAACGTTGGCTCTCGCCTGTTCTCAGTATCTAGAAGCGCAGTCGGCATAAGAGATACGTCCCTTCAGTAAGTACCGTCTTTTCGTTCCCGTGAACAACGCGTTGATTCTCTGCTCTTGTTCGACTTTTAACGAAGCATCCATAGGCAGCTGTTTCGGGGAAGCAAGCCACCATGCACTTGCTGAGAGCTGTCTTAGCGAAAATGGCAACGAAAGCAGTCATCTAGTTCGCGAGCGTTCATTAACTCGTGTGGAACTCGGCACCATGTCAGTGACGCTGAAGTGACGCGCGTCCAGGATATCTGAAACGCACAAAAAGATATGCGTGAAAAAGCCAGCGACGCTAAAGCGAACTTGCAAGGAGAGCTCTTGCTTCGGCTGCGCTCCGGTTTCGAAGTAACGTAGTAAATATAGGCGAACGCGGAAGACTACGGGGCCCGATTTTTGCGCACGGAAGTGTCCGCGCAGTAATGTAGTTCCGCCAGACGTTTTTAAATTAGGAACGTTGGTTCCGCCAGTATTCAAATAAGTGTTGAGAGGAATTGTGTTCAGATTAAATACCTGAATGCACACTTCTTACGCCATTATGGATGTTTGTATGCTTTTTTTAACAGTTTCTGCTAGATAATCGCGGCGTTTTTGTTTGTTTTTTTTTCAAGCGAAGCTATGTGCGGGCATCTCATGTAAGATAAAAAGATGCTTTCCTTCCTTTTTAGTGCTCTCCACTGGAACCAGAATCAAGGTCCTGTAACGTGAGCCTAGGGCTGGCAGGCACTTGCTAGGTAGGGATGTGCGTTAGAAATATGACGGGAAATTACCCTAGCGAACTTGCATGTAAGCGCTCTAATATCGAAGGCATCTGTTATATTGGCACCGCAACCACATGGAACGCCACTGCAGAAGACGACGGATCAGGGCAACTTCTCAATTGGATTGGTAGTCTCTCTTGTTTTCTTTTGCCATTTTCACGTTTCACCGTAATAATAATCTGACACCCGCGGAGAAAATGCGAATTGACAGCTTAAGTTTTGTTTTTTATTTTAATTCTTGTTCGCGTGACTCCCCCCAGCGCTGTGCACCCAGTAACGTTTGGCGCACGAGTGCCTATTTTTGAAATGGAACCGCTTTAGCTAGAAAAAAAAATGAATACGAGCAGTACAGGAAGGTGAATGGGTCTAGAAAAACTCGCGAATTGGTGCAGTTTCGATTAGCTCTCGTTGCCTTAGCTCTAGGAGATGCAAATTTTAACTACCTCCGGTTAGGGCATCTTAACAAATTCCTGAGGACGTTGTGGGTTACTCACTGGTCAGTAATTGGTGCCACGTTACTGGGGAAGATCGCGTCACTGGCATGTTTTACGGGGATTTTGTTTTTCGTGTAGCGCTGCATACGGCGCAGAAAAAAAATGGAAAAATTTGCCTGGCCGTTGTGTTAAACCTCGTGTCATTCGTATGCATGTTGTCTATGCTCGCGAGGACTTTTCACGTGTGTTCAGCGCGATACGTCGAAGTGGGCGGGTGTGCTCTGCGGGCAAGTCGCCTTGGTGGAGTGTGCGGAGAACAGCTGTGGCGGGCGACCCCCAGGCGTTGCGAAACCGCTTGCGGCAGCGCCACCAAGTCAGTTAAAATGCCGCCCACTGTGTGAATGGCGTATAATTCTTGATTTCTGATATCATTTTTAATTATTGCAAACGGACAATAATTTGTAATGGGAGTGCTCGGAATACTATGCAGTTTGTGGTACGTATATTTCTGAGTAAAACGAGAGCGCTCTTGACGCCGCCAAGTTAAAGATCACATTTCTAACGAGATGCTGGTATACGCCACATCGTCTGGCCAAACAGCGGTCGTAGAATGACAGCCCCACATTCATGGGTACTTTATGGTCAAGCTAATCCTTGTTACAGCGAGCGCTATATCAGCGCGGCAGTTTTATATTTTGGGTCTTTCGGTACAGTTCATTGAATAGAACGTCATCACGTGTTGTTTTACGTTCCAAGTCCCGGTTCCGAATGGCCCGTTTCGTTTGAAAATTGCGCGGGTCATTAGGAGCCGTGGCTGAGTTCATGACGCTCTCAGAGTTGTTTTTTTTGGTTCCATTTGAATAAAAAGGAACAGTTTCGATATTCGGAGCAGGTTGTTAGTGCCGACATGGTCTGGCGCTCACTTACCTCGAGTTCGCCAAGTGCCGAGCGGATCATTGCGACCAGCTGCCGCGCACCCTCGCGTTCAACCGGCTGGCGTAGCGAAAGCCTGCGCGTCTTCCCTTTACACCGGCACGCCACCTTTCGCGTCGTTTTTGGGGCCTTTAGTGGGCACTTGGCTCAAGGAAGAAGGTGCCACTGGGTCAGTTTAGGGACATAGAAGCCAGATTTGTGGTGGGGCATTTCGAACTGCCGTCGGTTAGCGCGCGAAACGCGCCCAAACCAACACCTGGCGTGCGCGCTAGCTGTGAGTCATGGCTCCGTAATGCCACCGAACTAGTACAACGCAGCGCGCTCGCGCCATATGAAAGTTCGCTGCCTGCTCTGCTCGCGAATGTCGCGAGTTTTGAGAAACGCTGCGAACAGAGCTTGAGTCTCGCACGAAACAAGCTCTGGGGCCGCGTTCGCGGTCTAATTACAGCGCGGAAGCCAACTTTGTTGGGGCCCTGGCCGCGAGCGCTCCGTAATCCCGGTGCCGCGAGCGCAGAGTGTCGCCTCATGTTCCGTGCACTACGTGTAGTTGCGTGGCGAAGTGGAAAAGTATAAAGCGTTCGCCCCGCTGGGCTGAAACTTCCGAGCCGCGTCGAATATTTCCGCAAACAAAGCGATCTGTGTCAAGCGCAGACAGCAACAGGTGCGATCAGCGCGCAGCTGTTGATGCGTCGCAGAACGGCAGCGCGTCCGTTAGGAGCCGCTCGCCGCCCCCTTCGATCACCTGTTGCGCGTTTTTCGCGGATAGGGACGTTTCCGACTTTGCTCGCGCGGGGGCGGCGGAGGACGAGCCGGGGGTCCGCGACCAGGTGGCGGCGTCTCACCCCGGCGCGCGTCACCAGTGGCTGGTGCGGCGCGCCGAAGTTCGCGCCTCGAGAGACGACCACAGGGCGGCGATGCGCATTGTGTGTTTATTGTTCGGGATGAGAGATGGGGCGGGGGTATTTACAGAGCACTATGTACAGGCGGGCTCACTGGGGCCGCTCACGGGTGGTCCTCCTTCTTGAGCCGGTGCTTGAGGTGCACCTTCGCGTGCCGCTTTCGCTCGTCGGAGCGCGCGAACTTTCGGCCGCACGCGTCGCAGGTGAAGGGCTTCTCGCCCGTGTGAGTCCGAATGTGCGTGGTGAGGTGGTCGGAGCGCGAGAAGGAGCGCAGGCAGATGTTGCAGCGGAACGGCTTCTGGCCCGTGTGGATGCGGATGTGGCGCGTGAGCTCGTCGGACCGGGAGAACCGCCGGTCGCAGCCCTCGATGGGGCACGCGTAGGGCCGCTCGTGCACGGGCGTCTTGCTCGGCCGGTTGGGGTACTTGCGCGGCTTGACGGGCACCAGCTTGAGCGGCACCGGGCTGTTCTGGTACGCCTGGCTCAGGATCTCGTGGCCCTTGCTCGTCGCCTGGTTGTACTCGGCGAGCGTGGCCGTCGACTCCTCGGGCTTGGCGGCCGCGGCCGCCGAGGAGCCGGCGGCTGGCGCATGGGGGGGCTCGTAGGCGAACCAGGGGTACTTTGCGGGCTCCGGCTCGGCCGTGTAGGGGGGCGCCTTGAACGAGTCGAGCGGCGGGAAGGGCTCGGGCTGCTCGAAGAAGGGCCCCGCGTCGGGCCCCGGCCAGGCGGTGGTGAAGGTGCCGCGGTAGGCGAGCCGTCCGTACGGGTCCTTGGCCTCGTCGCTGCGCAGCGGGCTGGCCGCCCCCCGCTCGGCGGGCCAGCGGTGGGCCGGCTCGCCCGAGATGGGCACCGGGTCGGGGATGACCGCATCGGTGGCGAAGAAGGTGATCAGCTCGGCGGTGGTGGACACGGGCGTGTTGAGCGGGTCGTCGGAGCCCTCGGGAGGCGCGAGGCCGCCGGCGCCGGTCGCCTTGAACGACTCGAAGCTCAGGTTGAACTGGAGGCAGTCGCGAGACAGCGTGTCCAGACCGTCCATCGTCATGACGGCTAGGGAGTCCCCATCCGTGTGGCAGCGACGTACGCGGGCCGCCGCGGCCGTATGAATGGGCCCCGGGGAGCCCCGCTGCCTTATTTGGCGAGCCGGAACCCCCGGCGGCCAATCGGAGCGCGCCGCTCGCCTGACGTCGCGCTGACGTCGGCTTCATTCACTGCGCCACCTTATGATGTTTAAAGGGCCTGCCGCGCAGCCGCCAGCGGCTAGGGCTCCGCGCTGACGCTGCCAGGCGGCACTTTCCGGCCGCAGCCGCCGAATTTCGGGCCCCGGGCCAGCCTGGGGACCACGGTGGGGCACCGGGGGCCTGCGCAAATCGCATGCTGGCCGCGGCGGAGTCTCCCTCCGGAGCGCTGCCCTTATTTGGTCAACGAGAGTAGCCGAACTTTTCCGAGCGCGACGTCACGCTGACGTCGCCCGGCCGAGCAGCTTTCATTTACGGCGCGTCGCCATAGCGACGGAGGCCCGGCGGCGTGTACTCGCCGGGCGCGCGCTGCGCACCTGCCGTTGCTTGGACACGTGGCTCGGAGCCGCGGCTGGCGATGCTGCGGCGTCCCCCGAAATAGTAGGTCTCCATTGATCGGCAAACAGGCGCTGACGCGCTGCTACGTCAGTGCACGTCAGCGTGCGTGGCTGCGGGGCCGCGCCGCGGGCGCCGACCCGTGGCCGCTGAGGGAGTCTGTGCGCAGGGCCGCTGAGCGACCGACATGGAGGGTGCAACTCAAGAGCGCCCAGGCGCCCGACCAGAGCCCGGTGACGGTGCGCACACACGCGGGCGCCACGGCCGACAGCCTGCTGGGCGCCTTCTGCCACGACCGCGGCCAGGAGTACGACCCGGCGCTCGCACTCTACACGCGCTCAAACGAGCCCCTGCGTGGGGGGGGCGTCTCTGCGCGCGCTCCGGGTGCGCCCTGGGGACACGCTGTACGTGCGCCACCAGCGGTCGCCGCACCTGTTCCTCGCCAACTGGGGCCTGCTGGGCGTGCTGTGCGCCGTGCTGGGGCTGCTCGGCCTGCTGCTCGTGTCCATGGCGTACGGGCTGACCGGGGGCCGCGTGCCCTTCGTGCATGGCATCGTGGTGGACGCCGGCTCGAGCCACAGCCAGGCCACGCTCTACCACTGGGAAGGCGCCAAGTACCTGGGCACCGGCCGCGTCGTGCAGATGGAGTTCCGTGACGTCGAGGGCGGCATCAGCAGCCTCGGGCCTCGGCTCACGGGCCCGGCGCTGGCGCGGGCCGTGAGCGACGTGCGGGCCGACCTGCAGCCGCCCGTCTACCTCGGCGCCACGGCTGGCATGCGGCTGCTCAAGTAGGCTGCTCGCGCTCTGGCCCCCGGGGCTGCCCCTGCAGAGGCCCTCCTCTTTGCAGCCTCACCAACCCGATGGAGGCGGACGCCATCCTCATGGCCGTGGAGTGCGCGCTGGAGCCCATGGGCCTGCGGCAGGCCACCATCCTGAGCGGCCACGACGAGGGTCTATTTGCCTGGCTCTCCACCAATTACCTGTTCGAAGTGATCCCTCCAGCATCGGTGAGAGCATTGTGTGCCCCTTGTTCAACCCGCGGCTAACAGCATTCCGTCGTTTGCAGGCAGGTGCAGAGACTTTCGGTGCCATGGACCTTGGGGGAGCGTCCACCCAGATCGCTTTTGCTGTAGATGACAACGTGTCATCCAATGACGTGAGCACCCTGCAGCTCTATGGCCACCGCTACAACGTGTTCTCTGTGACATACCTCTGTTACGGAGTAAATGAGATGGAAAGAAGGTATCTGGCCCACATAGTGGCTGAGCAGGTGAGCTTGCAGTCTGTCCCTGTCTTCCGTGTGCTCTCATTGGGGCTGCTATTACAGGGATATGCAAGAACTGTAAAGAGTCCGTGCCACAACTCTGGCTTCAATTTCAACAGAACAGCAGAAGAGGTTTTTGAGAGCTACTGTACCAAGACCCCAGCCACTGAGGTGTGGCTGCAGCAGCATCCCAACACGGTAAGTGCACAGTGTAGTGCAATATCTCATGCACAGGAATGAAAAGAAACATGGAGAGCAGCATCACTTTGAAAATAAGCTTTATTCTGTAAGTAAAAAAAAAAAATGCATTTTTTTTTTTTTAGGTGTTCACATTTGTTGGGGATGGTACAAGTGCCGGATGCAAAAAAACCATGACACAGCTGATGGACCCCCGCCAGTGCAAGCATAATTACACTGACTGTATGGAACGACCTGCAGTGCCTGTGCCTCATCAAATTAAGTTCGTGGTAAGTTTATACCCGTTATTTTGGCAGCATGGTGCAACATTTCATGCACCGCACTTTTTATTTTTCAGGGTGTTTCCGCCTTCTTCTACACCATGAAAGGCCTCAACTCTACAGGCAGCCCCTGACTGCCTTCCTGAACATCTCGGACTGGATCTGTTCTGCTTCCTGGGATGAAGCTGTGAAGACCGGTACGCCCAAGCAATACCTCTCTCGCTACTGCCTTCAGTCCATGTACATCCGGGATGTGCTGATCGACAAGTATGGGTTCAATGAAGACACTTGGACTAACCTGGCATTTGAAAAGAAGGCAAATGGCTACGAATTGGGGCTGGTCACTGGGCTTTATGATCAATGCCACCAATGCCATCCCTGCTGCCCTGCCGTCAACACCCAGCATTGGGCTTCAACTTGTTTGTCCTGCTTGTGGTGCTGTTTGTCCTGTTGCTGGTGCTGGCGGCCATCTTCCTCCTGCTGGCACTCAAGCAGTCACGGGCCAAGCTCAACCCTCCGTCCTAGGCTGTCGACAGGAGGCAGGAGCGGCAGCAGCAGCAGCAAGGGGAGACCCACTGCCACACGGACGGAGTGGTCACTCAGCTCTTCGTCCACTGCAATGCAAGCGAGCTTCCTGATGCATACTCCCCGTCATAGACCACTCAAGCGCGGTGCACACCCTGTGCCACCTGGAAGGCACCGGTTGCTCAAGTGCACTGCCCCTTTTCTCAAGACGACATTTATTCACCTCTCTGTGCCTTACATTGGACGGGACCTTATATACACGATTTACATACTTTGATAGGCTGATCATCTTTCTTGTCTGTTGGAGAGCTCTGATGTTGGTAGGGTTCAGAGCACTGCTTAATCAAACAGAGGCAGTTAAGTGAGTTTATATAAAGTTTACATGAAGTGTTATGAGATTACAATTGTTTTATAATTCATGCCAGAGTGCATGTCTGTTCCCTTGGAGGTTTGTATTACTCACATGTTTTGCAAGGCCGGTAGAAGGTCTTGATGAGCTTTAGCCCGGTTCTTGTCTGACGACGAACGCTCCCCAGGGTGATCAGGTTGCCAAACTCAATTTGGAGACGGTGGGCCTCAGGACCTGCACAAAAGCGGCGAGGGTTCTGAATCTGCTCTCGCGAGAAATTGAGCACGAGTTAGCTGCTTTAAGCCGTAATGGAGTTAAGGGATTTTTATGGAAAAGGAATCAGTTCAATCTAGGAGGAACAGAAAAAAAAAAGTGAAATATGAAACTGCATGTATGCAAGTTTAAGCATGGACGCATAATTGATGTAAAGTCCGCACAAAGGTTTTCTACTTTTCCATAGTATGACTTAGTTTCCCGCGCCATAAACAAAGTATGGCCAATACCTGCACAAAATCTATGCTGCTTTGTGTTTACCTGTGGTGTGCCACGTTGTCTCTTCATTGATTGTATCAATAAATATACTGCAAGTACAAACCACTTGTGTACCAGAGTTTAATGTCTTCCAGTGCTGCACATTGTTGCAGTCACGTGAAGGATATATTAAATATTGCCCTACTTTTCTTAGGGCGTGGAAGGTCGAGAGAAGTTGCTGTCCTTTTAATGAGATGTGCGCTTAGTGCTCGCACAAACGCTAACGAATCACCAGCAGAGGCTTTTCTAGGTTAACTTCGGAGTCCTGACTGAGGAGTCCGCCTACTTGACTCGTAGAACACTTTAATGAAATAAATGTTTTATCTCTCTCTCTGTGGGGCCGTGGTCTCGGAATTCGGTGAAACCTTTCGTTTATTAGTTTTAACCGGTATCTCGCCCACAATCGTTTAGCGCCAGCATTACAGGCGCTCCCATGTTGGCGATTTGGGTGTGGATTGCTTCCAGGTTCGAAGGTACACTCGCGACAACTAAAATGCGCGCCAACACTTCATAAAAGTATTTGTCCTAGCGCAGTTGCTACCACGAATGTCTTGTTTAGCGTGTTAAGGTAGTATACGAAAAAAGGTTAAATAGCTCAAGGAGCTGTGTTTTTTTTCTTTCCGATATACGCTACGAAAAAAGAATAGGCAGTGTGTGCGGGCAGCTGTGCTCTACGCGTCCCTATGCGCAATCACAACGCTTCCTGATGCTCTGGCATTTCTCCGTGTGCTGACAGCGAGTGGAGTGCACAGCTGGTGGCGAGTTCTCAATTTTTTGTTCGATTCTCTCCCCGCTCTTATTTCAAAGCTCGCTTCTCCTTGTCAGCGAGAGAAGCCACGCCGCGAAGCCCGCAAAGGCGCGTGTCACGTTATTTTTAATTTCATCGCAGATTGCTTGATTGAAAGAGAGAGAGAGAAAAAAAAAATGCTACGTTGCGTCAGGCCTCGATGGGCGCGCGCACACTCGGCGAGTAGTAGTAGGAATGCGTACGCGCACGCGTGAGTAGCGCGTGACGACGACGCGGGGACAGCGTCCGCGCCTGAACAAGGGGGGGGGGGGGGGGGGGGGGGGGGTCGCTGGAGCCCGGCTGCGGCTCGCGCGGCCGAGTCGTCGAATGCAGCGTGTAAATGGCGCCGAGTAACGGGTTACTTCACAGCTGTGTTGGGGGTCGCGCCCACGACAGCGTGGCGGCTTCCCGCGCACCCGGGAGCGCCCATTCAGGTCGGGGCTGTCTGCGAGGAGGAGGGCGCGGTGCGTACGCGCGCCACGCGGTCACGGCGAAGGGTATACGTCACGGGGACGTCACGCTCGGCAAACGGGGCGGGGCTTTCACCCGCGCTCGCTCTCCGATGCTGCACGCCACTGCGGCGGCGTCTTCTGCTCCGCTTTGCGCGGCGGCGCCTTTCCCCGCTGCGCGCGTGGACATTGTGCTGTTCCGCCGGGCTGAGTGGAACAGCGTACTGGGGTGGTAAATTGAAGCTATTCAAACTGGCTCTGGTGTTGATGAGTTGATCGTAACGGTCGGACACGCACGACGTCGCGGATCTTAGGGTTGGCACCCGAGGTCTGTCGCTGAGTGTGTGGTAGAGTTGGCTTCGATCGCGGCCAGTCGGATATTACCCGGAAGACGCGGGTTCGATCCCGAGCGCGGCGGCCGCATTTCGATGGAGGCGAAATGCTAGAGGCCCCGGTACTGTGCGATGTCAGTGCACGTTAAAGAACCCCAGGTGGTCGAAATTTACAGAGCCCTACAATACGGCGTTCCTCACAGCCAAAGTCGCTTTGCGAGGACGTTAAACACCCATAAACCAAACCTAAAATATTGATTGGTCGCTAGAGGTCGCTCGGCAAGAGCAACCTGAGTCGCACAAGCCCCACCAGTGGCGCATCGCTTAACCACTGCGCCAGGAGTGGTATGAGGACTCTTAGGGATCTATGACTGTAAAGTAGGGAATGACCAGGTCTGCATACGTGGCATTAACGCTGTCGCGTCATACCCTCAAGGCGGGGCTTAAGTGCCCGCTCCAATTTTAGGAGTGCGCTGACTGAAGGAAACAGGACGTGCGCTTCAACCATGTATTCGTGTCGGCCTGTTTCCCTAATGCAGCGCAGTCCTAACATCGCGGAAAGAAACTGGGACTGAGGAAAAGTGGAGAATTAGCCCGTTCGAAGACGACTTCGTAGACGCGCACGGAAGGCCTCGCCGGGGAGGATTGGGCGACGAGCTCCGGCCCGCTCCTCGCGTTGACCTTACGTCCCAGCCTCGAGTGCTGCTTGCGCAAGGCGTGGGCACGCTTGGCCCCTTGCTCAATTAGCGGGGAGACAAGACCGGGAAGCCGCGCGTCACCCGTTCGACGCAGTGGTGTCACAACCAAATGAGAGACGCGTAACCCGATATTCGGCTGCGCGATGAGCTAGAATCTCTCCCGGTTGCTTTTCGTTGCTCGCTGCAGTAGACCCTCCACTCGGTCCGTCGCGAAAACAACGCTCGGCTGTTCTGGGACCTCAAGCAAGTCCGGGGACACCGTGGTGGTCAGAGTCGACAAATTCCATGTCCTCCTGGTCAGTCGGCAGCCGGTTAACAACATCCTCCGGAACCGCGCACGCAACGCTGCAAAAGCCGAAGCTGGTGTCAGCGTTGGCTCCCAGTCAGTCTTGTGAACTGGTCGCGATTGGCCGCCGCCTTGGCTATCGTGATTGGCCACTGCAAAGGGACCGGCCAATCAAGAGCCATTCTTACGTGCGCACATGCAGGCTTGTGAATGTGACCTGTGCCTTCCCCTTATCGCAACGCTGGCAGAATTAGTGGGTGCCATTGCCCCTTTCTAATTTTCCCTCACACTGGCATCCGGAACGCTAAGCTTTAGGGAATCCGAGATCAGTGTCCAAGGGAAGCAGTATTGCGTGTATACGCATAGTCGAACTCAACCGGGCTGAGCCTATGCATGCCGCAGGATACGGGCGAATATTCCCATGAAGCGAACGGAGCGCAGTCGCATAACAACCTTCAGGCTCCTTGCAAGTGTGTCCTCCCATCTGGCGACGTGCGATATGTTCTCCTCCCTTCGTTCTGATCACAACCCCTTTTCGACCGACCCGCGGAAACAGAGCGCGCCCGTAGTCCGCCTGCCGTGTGAGCCTCAACGTCTGCGGCTGTCGCTTGATGTTGGAACCTCTTCCACTGGAACGGTGGCGTATGCGGGTCGTTTCGTTTCCTTCGGGATCTCGGCGCGAACTCTCTCTCCCCATTGAGAAGGAGAGGCAGGCGTCCGGCTGCCAACCTGACCTGCACGCGGGGATGCCGTTCTTCAAGCACACTCGCACTGTTCGGAGTCCCGACTGGCCGCCCATATTGGGCCAGCGGAGACCGCGCCATCACGTGAGCGCGCCTCGACGGAAAAACTAAAGCAGGGATGAGGCAATCGTTAAACGAAAGCCGAAGCTCCGTATGAAGCATGAGCGCAAGCAGTGTCGCCGGTGAAAAGTAAAATAAAGAAGAGTACAGTTGGTTGCTTTGTACGCAATGACGTGTGGTACCAGCACCAACAGAAGGCGGACACGACCAGCGTTCGTAATGCCTGCAGTCGGACACAAGTCAGGAACGAAGCGGCCCCTCCAACCAATGGAGTCGACCTTCTGCCATTGCGTCGCAGTCAATCACATAGCACCTACCTGCCACCTGCGGTCCCACCCTGTAGCAGGGGATCCCCTCCTCTGTCCTCATGACTGCTTATTCGCTCTGCACCATACGACAGATACTTCCTTTCTTCTTTCACTCCCTCCTTTATCCCTTCCCTTACGGCGCGGTTCAGGTGTCCAGCGATATATGAGACAGATACTGCGCCATTTCCTTTCCCCAAAAAACCATTAAAAAACAATAATAACAATAATAATAATTGGTTTTGGGGGAAAGGAAATGGCGCAGTATCTGTCTCATATATCATTGGACACCTGAACTGCGCCGTAACGGAAGGGATAAAGGAGGGAGTGAAAGGAGAAAGGAAGAAGAGGTGCCGTAGTAGAGGGCTCCGGAATAATTTCGACCACGTGGGGATCTTTGACGTGCACTGACATCGCACAGCACACGGGCGCCTTAGCGGAGGAAAAACGCTAAGGCGCCCGTGTGCTGTGCGATGTCAGTGCACGTTCCCCAGGTGGTCGAAATTATTGCCGTAGACCTCTCTACGGCACCTCTTTCTTCCTTTCTTCTTTCACTCCCTCCTTTACCCTTCCCTTACGGCGCGGTTCAGGTGTCCAACGATATATGAGACAGATACTGCGCCATTTCCTTTCCCCCCAAAACCAATTATTATTATTATTATTGCGTGGGATACCTGTTGCTGCGCCTGGTGCAGTCCGCACCCTGGGCACTCCAGTATAGTGACGCCTCTGAGGTGCAATGCGATTCGCAGCGACGCCGTTGCAGTGGGCCGACGCCGTTGGTTGCAGGTCGATCCTTTGGGGGGCACTTCATTCCTGTCCCCCTGAGCCCTTTTCTGGCGTTCAATCCGACTGCACGCTGCGGCGCCGTGTCCCCAGCAGACGAGCGCGCGCCCAATTAACAGCACGGGGCCGGGGACAGCGCGAAAGAATTAAAAACAGCGCGCTGATGGAGGCACTGACCCTGAGCGGCGCCCCCGATGGTGCCATCTATGACTGGAGCACGTGAACCATGCTGCGCACCGCGGATTTGGGGCAATTAGTGCTTGCAGGTTCTGTTCACGGAAAGAAAATAATCACTCGCGCTGCATTTTCGCGATCTCGGATATATATATATATATGACAGGCGGCGCGGTCTGCCTGCCTGGCTTACCCTGACTTCCGACAGCGCCTGTTCCTGCGATTGAGAACGAAACTGGGATCGTCATCCGATGGCGAAAACGCGCAGACGATGCTTCGAGGTGGTCGAAATTTTCCGGAGCCCTCCACTACGGCACCTCTATCTTCTTTCTCTCCCTCCTTTATCCCTTTCCTTACGGCGCGGTTCGGGTGTCCACAGAGATATGCGATACAGTTACTGCACCATTTCCTTTCCCCAAAAACCAATTTTAATTTTCATGCTTCCCACCTGTGAGTGTATTGAGCAGACGGCATCTCTGCGTGCAACCATGCTTCCACCCTCCAACGACGGGCCTCTTTAGAAGCAGGCAGCTTGGAATAACAAGCAGGCCTTCCACGGAGGCGCTCTGTTCTGGAGGAGTATTTTTGGGTCAGTGGAAGAGTTGGCACTCTTTGTTGCCGGGTTTTGCGAAAAAAAAAATGAGAATAAATGATGAAAGGAAAGCGAAGCACCTTTTCCCCGAGCGCTCCTCCCATGGGAGTGCATTTGGAGAAAAATTTCCCTTTCAGCGAGTAGCAAGGGAGAGGGGAAGAGCACTAATTCGCCGGCATCCGGTCGCCCATCCGACAGCCTTGACCGCGCGCCATGCGCCCCGAACACCCGAAAGATTCCCGGATCGTACGGGGCGCTACGGACGCGGCTACGACCCAGAGGCGCGGCTTTCCGCCTCGGGTGCAGCGCAAAGCCCGCCGTCCGCGATGTCTCAGTCGGCGCGGACGGCCGCGCGATGCCGCTGAGGCCACAGGTGGTTCGCGACCCGGGTGCCCACGCGGCCTTTTCCGGCAGTCTGTTCAATGGCAGCAGCCGTGGGAGACGCCGCGTAGTACGCGCGCCTCGCAACGCCACCTACGTGTCCCAGAGTTGCGCAAGGGGGTTCGCCGGCCGCGCTTTCGCCTGTCTTCGGCCGGCCAGCGGCGCTGCCAGCGCTGCACCTGTTGGGCGCCCGCGCGCTTCTTCCCGGTGCGTCCGATTGCGCCATCCGCCCGAGGTGAAGCGCTCCCCGCTGGAGAAAGCGTCCGCGGAAGCCGCCGTACCCCACGCGCGGGCCTGCCGCGCGCGTGCTGGCTCGCATTTTTGACGCGCGAGCGAAGCGCGTTGGCGGTCGACAACTAGCCTAACCTTGCAGAGGTGTTACCGGCGGCGAACTGATGCGGACCCGTATACTCGCGAGACTATGTGATGCTCACTTAGGAGCGGACTCCGAGCGAAGGGGCAGAGGAAAGGGAAGAGTAGAGGACGTAGCTGGGATGATGACGGTGCTTTCACAAAAGCTGCGCGTACGTCGCGTGCTAAGATATGTTCTTGCTAGTCAACGCCCGAAAGTTAGAACAATATTATGAAAGTAGCAGTAGCGTTATATGTTACATTGGAGCGTTACTTCATGACAAAAATTTCCAAGTTATCTTTATATCGACAACATTTAATCGAACATTCAAAGTAAACATTGTTCTAATGCTGACGTTTAAAGGTTATTGTTAAAAATTAACAAATAACGGTAAGTGATGTAACATAAACATTACTTTCACGTCCCAAGTAAACACTGTTGTAATATGATCTTCCAAACGTTGTTAATTTCAATCGCAACTATAAAGCAACGCTGAAAGTATATTGCAAGTATTGGGTCCCAGAACTTTTCCGACTGTTCTTGCGGTAAAGATGTTTTTCAACTAGCAGCACTGTGCATATAAATCTCAAGTTGTTATTGCCACAGATAATATGCACAGACCCATTATTTTGTTAGAAAGCTTTGCTTATTACCCATTCACCACTATCACTCGGGGGGGGGGGGGGGGGGGGGGGACACCCCCTCAGTAATGGCTGTATAAGATCGACTGCATATATGACATTGAGACCCCGTAGAATATCTGATACGGGTCCCAGTTGGACTTATTTTTGGAAATGTGGCGGAGTGTTTGAAGGTTTCTTCACTTCCGCCCCCGGTTGGCCCGGTATTGCACTGCCTCCGGGATCGGCCTGGGTCATTATACCGCGCGTCTTTCCTATCCTGTCTTCCTATCCCATCTTTGAATTCTCCTACTTTCTGCACGTGGTAGCGGTTGTGGCTCGGCTTGAGCCAGTGGGCAGGCCTGTGTACTTTCCTTTTCTTTCTTCCTGGCAATAACAGACAGACAGACTGCATATATGGCATCTGTTCGGAGGTGGGTGTATGTGTCGTATATGTTGCGCTGTATTGGGGAGTGTCGCCATCATTGTCGGTCCTTGCAAAGCGTTGATTAAGTTGTGCACCTTCACAACTTGCAGACCTGCATGCTCGTACAAGGTTGCGGCACCATTTTCGAGAATGGTACATCTGTGTTATTTAAATGTTTAATGTTAGTGAAAGATTATCCGAACATTTATTTGTAGCGTTACAAAACGTTATAGAAAAAGGATGTGAAGAACATTGAATTGTTGTTGTTAGTGGCTACTTATTAATAAATTAACAATGGAAGGAAAAGACGTTGCTAGCCGCGGCATCTGCCATCGGAACCTGAAGCACCTGAGCTGCGGCTAGCGAAAATAAAAGGACAGGGAGAGGATCGGGAGAGGGAAAGAACACTGAATTAACACTTCGAAAAAAGAAATATTTCGGTGCTACCTCGGTCGGTGCACCGTCGTTTCGTCCCACCATTGACCGCAGAGATTTGACCTTAGCCAAACGGCCGAGAAACCGCGTTTCGATGGCGGTGAAACGCAAAAGGCAGATCCCCAGGTGGCCGCGATTATTCCAGAGCCCTCCACTACAGCACTTCTATCTTTCTTCTTTCACTCCCACCTTCCTCACTTCCTTCACGGCGCGGTTGAGGTGTCCACAGAGAATCGAGAGTTACTGCGCCATTTCCTGTCCTCAAAAACCACTAACTGACCGCAGTAATCAGGAGCCGCCGCGGCGGCTCAGTGGTTAGGGCGCTCGACTACTGATACGGAGTTCCCGGGTTCGAACCCTACCGCGGCGGCTGCGCTCCGTTGGAGGCAAAACGCTCAGGCGCCCGTGTGCTGTGCGATGTCAGACCACATGGGGATCTTTCAAGGTACACTGACATCGCACAGCACACGGGCACCTTTTTGTGCTTCGCCTCCATCGAAAATCGGACGCCATGGTCTGGTTCCAACCCGGGTACTCCAGCTCAGTAGCCGAGCGCTCTAACCACTGAGCCACTGCGGTGGGTACTGACAAAGATCCTAATTAAAAATAGGAACAACCAAATACTAGAAGCGGGCATCAGTGAAATCCGAGGTCTCCACATTCAAAACAACAGAAGCAATCTAGCCTCTCTGGACAGGTTAACCTTCACACTCCAGCGACCCACTAGACTCATTGAGCGCCTGGCAGTAAAAAAAACAAAAAACGAGGGATGAAAGAGCGAGACGCGTGTCGGCTCGTTCAAGCCTTTGTCGTAAGCAGCCTAATGTATGCCACACCGTACATGCACCTTAAGAAATGCGAAAGGGAAGAGTTAAACTGGTTCATTAGACAAGCGTGTAAGACGGTTGTGCGACTACTCTGAGACGCGTCCATCGAGAGACCTCTCTCTCTCGGCGTACACAACTCCTGAGAAGAGTTCACAGAAGAGCAATTCACGGCACATGAACAACGTCTCAGACAAACCGAGGCGGTGTTCATATTTGTAAACGCTCTAGGTATGCAGACGGGACGCTCCCCTCGCTTCAGCTCTAGTAACAAAACACGGAAGCTCATTCGAATAAAACCGCTCCCAAAAAATTATCTGCGGCTTAACTACTGCTGGACCGGGTTAGCGAGGGAAAGCTGTGGTGTATCGTGCAAGTAGACGCGGGAGTCTGTGACGCTGAGTTCGTTCCGCACATTGGATAGACAGCGCGCCCACCCAGCCAGCCTGCCAGGTGGTAGCTAAATTAATGGTTGATCTGGAGGTGTTGGCCTCTGCTGCCTATGGGCTTTAAAACACTACAAACACACAACACCCACGAGAGAGGTTTTAGACCGCCTGGCCACCCGCCGCGGTGGCTCAGTAGTTAGCGCGGTCGGCTACTGATCCGGGGTTCCCGGGTTCTAATCCGACCGCGGCAGCTGCGTTTCGATGGAGGCGAAACACTAAGGCGCCCGTGTGCTGTGCGATGTCAGTGCACGTTAAAGATTCCCAGGTGGTTGAAATTATTCCGGAGCCCTCCACTACGGCATATCTTTCTTCCTTTCTTCTTTCACTCCCTCCTTTATCCCTTCCCTTACGGCGTGGTTCAGGTGTCCAACGATATACGAGACAGATATTGCGCCATTTAACTTCCCCAAAAAACCAAACCAATTACCCTAAGAGACCACAGGCTATCTGTTATCCGCATTGCATGCCCCTCCCGAGTCGATTTCCTTCGGTTGATTTCAGCCAGGGCACTTTGTTCGCTGATGTCCACTCTTAGTTTCCCCCTGTACCTTAACGCTACCGCCATCATTTCCCTTTGCACGGCTTGCTGCGCTGTCCTTCACCTAATTTCGAGCCGTTTCTTGCCCTCGAACACTGCCTTCAGACCGGAACAAAGAACTAATTGGAAACTATACCCACCCAACGATCCAGACGAGCCTGTTGACGTGTGAACACCGACCCGGCAACGCTGCCCGTAATGCTCGACCACGCCGGACACACAGGACGCCGTGGACGCGCGTATACCCCCTCAGGACAAGCAAAGGGTCTGCTTCCCATCCGTATTCAGGCTACCAGTACTGAAATTTGGGCCCACACCGTCATCGCCTTCTAAACTACGTCCAAGATTCCAGTCTATTGTTGGCTCTAAACGTCCTCTCCTTTCTATATTTACTTAAGCCGTGTTTTTTCCGTGCGTCCCCCACTTTTTTTCTCTCTCTTTCTCTTCAAACACACGTCCGTCCTCTGCCACTAATGTTGTACTGGCGCTTCAAGAAACTAACGACTAAGCTGGTTTCTTGAACGACTAACGACTAAGCACAAAAATTGCATGGGCTCCGCATTAAGAGGTAAAAAGGAAGCTTCCGTCGTAACCACGCTTTTACGCAGGTTTGTGTAATGTGCGAAGGGACCTCTGCGTGATGACAAATTCGAGATACGGCTTTAAGTAGGTGAGCTACAGGAGTCCCTAAACGAGACGTCCATAGTTTCGTCTTGTTCAGTCCGTCTCGTAATGTGTACACTCTGTGACGCCCAAGCACAGCGGCCAACGTCATGTTCTAAAGCCGGATAGATGAGCTCGAGGCGCTGCTCGCCGGCGGTTGCACAATGCATGCATTTTCCCCCCTTTATGCATGGGGCAGTGCTGGCTTCGCAGACCGCTCGCTATTTTTTCCTTGCGCTTTCGCAAGCGCGGCGAGCCACTCTCCTCTCCGGGCTCACAGCGCCGCCATTCATCGATCCCGCGACTACGCGCGGAGCAATGCGCGGATCACTCATCACGATCCCGGCTTTGTTTCCCCGCTGCGTCTACGCCGCGGCCAGACAACAGGGTCGATCGCTGTTCGCAGTGTCAGCGTCGGGGAGGGCGTGCCCCGATGTTGAGACGGATGCCTCGGAAGCATAGTGACAATTGGGTGAGAGGGCGGCTAGCGCATAGGATCCCACCGCGCCCGTCCCTGCTTTCCGAGGCGACGCACCATCTCGGCGCCAAAGGGATCGAACGAGGTGCGCTGATACCTGGCTGGCTTGGAGTTACAAAATGTCGCTAGAAGCGTGCTAGGAGTTCTCCGGCGCTCGGTGAAAACTTGAGTCATCGCTCAATGCTCAGAGCAAACGGGTTGAACTTTTCTTGAACGCGTAGCGCTCTCTCACGCCACCTGTTGCCAGCCGCGTCGGCGCTGCTCCGGCACACACCCTCCTCGCCGATGACGAACCGCGGCTATCGGGAGCGAATGAGCGGGGAAGTCAAGGCTGCGAGCCTCCGCTGACAAGCCGCGGGGCAACAAAGTCGACTATCGGCGGCACGCGTGTATACACGACTCGAACGGTGGCCGCTACGTGAGCGTCTATTTCTGGTGCGGCTCGGGCAGTGTGGAGTCGCGAAGGGGCCATCTGGGCTTCTTTAACGTGTCCGAAGAAGCAGACATGATAGATAACCATTAACGACACCGCCGGAACACGCCCGCCAACGTGCCTGTGCATGGCTGCGAGGGCCCGACCCGCGGAGCGCTTTCGGTATGCGCGAAGAAAGAGGAAGTTGAGGTACGTGACGAGGACGGCTAGCCGATGCCGGGCGTCGTCTGTCGCCTAATGTCGGCGGCGGATGCTGCAGACCTTTCGCCGGTTGCGACACCCGCGAAAAAAAAAAAGAAAGCGCCGCGGCAACTCGAGACAGCGTGACTCAGGGCAGGATGCGTTTCGTATGCGGGCGACTGATACCACTACAGCTAAATAGTTTGCAGACGGGGACGACTGCCATCACAATTCATTTTCGTTCGTTCGTTCGTTCGTTCGTTCGTTTGTGATCTGCGAAATGTCTCAATCTATTTTTAATGTGTGACCCACGTTCCTCTACACTGCCAGCACGCATGCTTAAAAGTCACAACACCTCTTAAATGTTTGTTGCAGTTGCCGTCGACTGCTTTCTCGGACTACCATAAACACTGTCCAGGTTTTGCGTTTCATAATGCGGGAAAAAGAAATGGCATGACGACGCAGAGCCCAGGAAATATGCACAGTCGGTCAGGTACTTCGTGCCGTTTCACATAACAACAAAGAGCGAGGCGCTGGCGCGTTTTGATCGCGGAGAGGCGCGTCGCTGTAGTCCTGCTGCATGCGCTACCATGAAGCGACGCTTGCGAGATGTAATCGGGCAAATTACAGACGCCGCATGAACAGATTGTCGATTTATTACCGGGGACATGTTGAATTGTCTTCTGGGTTTAGGTGGTAGATTTTTCTATTTTTTTTTTTTGAAAAAGATCATTTTCACTTTCTGTTTCCACAGTTGCACGGCTTTCGGTGCTTCAATACCCTGCACACGGCTTGCCGTCATGCTTGCACATAGCTCCAACCGCCGTGAAGAATTGGGGGAATAATATAAGTGAATGAATTGTACAAGAGAGACCAGGAAACGCAACTAAAATTATACAGTGGTGTCACTAAAGAAGGAAACGTTTTGTTTCGATTGGATATCAAGGGATGAAAGAAAAGAGTGTTGTGTTGTATTGGGTTTGATGGCACATAGGCGGCTAAGGCCATCATGCGCCAAACGCTTGAGTGAAAGACAACATAAGGGAGTGGGAACCGAACCAACGACTTCTGCATTCCGCGTGCAGTGCTCTACGAATTCTGTTCTCCCTTTTACCTTTGTGGGTACTTACGCATATGTATCTTATTATCTGCACTATACTGTAATTTTAGCTTCCGAACTAATTGGAGAGGAACGGACGGACGCACGCCTTTGAAACAGGGTGGTTGCAGGTGCCACCACGCTCGGTATATCTTTTTCTTTACTTCTCTGAAACAATCGATCAAACTTGAGAGTATTCATCTATAACTTCGCCATTTTTCTTTGAATACTAGTTCTATTGACTTTTACGTTTGACCAGTTTTTAATCCTAAACTTGTAACTCTACGCCAACGCCCTGCTTTTGAGTCGCCAATATTCCAATCGTTTTCTTGTTAGCTTCTACCACACATTCGTTCACATGACCAGTGTTATCTCTAAACTCTAGGGCCTCACTGCACCTGCATCGACACCCGGATAGATACTGTCACATTCTAGTCTGGGATGTTAGGGGTGCACCCAAAAAAGCCTGTGACTGGATTGACAGAGGGGTGCACCCCTACACACTTGTAAAGAGACTGGCTCGCACGAGGATGCCATCATCGACAAACAAGCGCGATTCTACATACGCTGAACACGGGAGAAGTCCTCCGTAGCGCAGCCAAATTGGATCAATTGGGGCGCCGCCCTGGCCGTGAAAATCGCCATTAGTCTGCAGGGGCCGGACGTGTATATACGGACTGCGAACCCACATGGGCGGCGAAACATCAATGTGCTTCTTTCCGCTTTCTAGGCGTAAGTTTTTGGTGCGAAAGCACTACTTAGCACGGTCCCGACCAAGGATCTTGTGTGAAGCCTCGGAGTTACTCGGGTAAGCTCGCTTTAGTTCGGAGGAGCGTCGCGCCAGCTGCAGCCAATGGAATGGGAGGCGGCCCTGCTTGGCTGTTCGGACCTTCAGGCCCAAAAGGCTTTGGTCAAGAGGGCTAAGCTGGCGGCTTCGACCAATAGGGTCCCGGAATAAGGACTCCACCCACTGCGGGGCTCTTTAGAGAGCCTCACCTCTTTCTTTCAATAAAGGCTTTTCACCACCACCAGCCAATGGGAGGGTGACCTTGAGGGTGACCTTTTCCATACCTAGCGCAGCAACAACCCATGCAGAAATAAAATAAATATTGCCGCGACTGGGCTTCGGAGGGGCGAACAGATCAGCTTCGCTGGCCACTACACGAGGGCACTATGCTATCGCCGCGGGCTATATCACGCCTCGTATTGAACTGGAACACACTCTCGCGCTGTGCACTGCACATTGTCGTCTTCGTGAACTTCCATCCGCGGCGCGACCAGATCAGCTTAACCTAGATCAGAGCTTAACTTGAGTCTAATAACGTCGCCAGACGTGCCGACAACCCAGCAAAGCAAAACCACGAGCAAACCAGGCTAAACACATGCTTTCGCACGTCTAATCAGTTTAACTACGTTAGCCTCAGTGCCCATCATTATCCAAGCTGTTGCAGCAGACAAGGTATATGTCGAAAAAAGGCTCGTCTTCACCTTCTGCTTCACTCTAATTTTCCCCCTCAATCGAGGGCAATGTTCCTCCCTGCGAGGCGAAACACACGGCTGCACATTGCATCGGCTGCTTACCAGCAGGGGTACGTGGCATATGCCTTATGAAGTGAGGCGCCGATGACCAGCAGTGCTCTTTGTCTGCAGTGTGGCTTGTAGGGAGAATGCACGGGATATTCTTCCAATGGAGATAGCAGGCTCCTAGTGCCAGTAGTACACGCGTAGAGCTAGTGAACTGGAGCTGCGCGATGGCAACGCAAGCACGGCGAAAGTGTGGCGCAGAAAACCGCGCGACATACCGCGGGCTGTATACCGGAAATTACGGTTTTATAATCTGCGGTATAGGAATACAAAAATTTGGGGCAGTCCACAAGTGCGGAAAACGTAAAATTTCTGTATGGGAGGTCGTTTATTAACGCCAAAGTGGTCTTGAGTGATTTACCCCCCCCCCCCCCCCCCCACCCCCAGAAAAAAAAGCAAACGTTTCCCTTTGGGAATATGCTTCAGAGTAACAAGGAATTCGAGATCACTGACGAGTCATGCTGGTGGATTTTACATGGATGACCTTTAACAATACGCGAGATTAGCACGCATTCGTGACCAAGATCTGAGTGCGCAATTTATACAGTGGGTGTGGATTACCGATGGAAATCCACACCTACCGATGAATGCATTACGTGACGATCACGGCCGATAGAGAATACCGCACTAGACCGCAGGTGATTCTATGCATGCCACGTTAGCTATACGCAGACACATAAAAACTCCAGAAAGTACGATCGTGTTTATGCTTGTTGAGCACCGCTGGCGGAAAGTGGAGGTAGTGGGTTCGGCCAACAAAGCTGGCGCATTGTCTCTATTTTTGCTTTACCTCATCTTATGATACGTCTGACAAATAAAAAGATGACGTGGAGTGCTGGATCGCCCTTGTTAGTTTTCCCGGCGTCTGATTTTTGTGGCATTTAACGTATATTGGCCAGCTTCCTTGTGCGAGAGCTTGTGCTGCTGCAGTTTTTTTTTTCTCGCACTATTTTGAGGGTAACACGTCCATTAACCCCCTTCCCGCTTATCCCTGTCACCAGTCGCAGTCTCCCCGCCCGCACAGGAGCTGTGTCGAGTTCTCAACAGAGCCCGCGTACCTTATACATTGTAATGAATACTTATGTTTTGCGGATTTTTTAACAAAACGCATCGCTCCTTGTAAGCGCTTCTTATATGCGCTATTGGAAGTCAGAGAGTGTACTACTCACTGTGCCACCACGTAGTCAGCCCTCCGCGCTCTGAGCAGCCTTCCAACTTGGTTGCTTCGTCTACAGTACAGCTTTCTGCTCCCAATACCCGAAGAGCTCCCAAGTTTCTCGCGCTTTAGCGTGAGCGTATTTTATTATTTTTTATTTAAATACGCATTCTGTCGCGCGTGTATTTAACTAAATGTACGTCACAAAGGCCGACCCACATGAAGCGATTTTTTCTGCGAAAATCTGGCGAGTCGACCATAATAACGAACCATGAAGGAAAAGTAAAGAAAAAAAAACAATTTGTGGTGAATGTCTGCTTGTGTGCATGGTGGTGGGCAGTGAACTGGAAACTAGACGAAATCTTCGGATATGCATTATTTCTGTCGCCATTGTCTTTAAAACATTGTGCGACAGTTTGAAGCGCCTAGAGGTCTGTAGGACGCGTTATGGTGTATCGTGGCGTGATGACATACTCCCACTCCGACTGTTCATAACCCACGAACCGCTAGTGCATACTCGGCCGGCTGACAGCTGCTCAATGCTGCTTTCAACATAACACAAGCTGCGGAGAGAGTTTCTTCAGAGCCATTCATGGCAAATGATAAGGCGCGCCAACATGACTCCTTGTCACTGTGAAAGATGAATCACAAAAGAAATGGGCCATCACTCAGTCAGTCAGTTGCACGTTCACGCTATTTTCGCTGGTGCATCCTTGCAATCAGTACGCAGGAAAGGCTAGGAAGTCGAGATTTTGTTCTCATTACTGCCCATATAGTATAGTAACGCGATAGAACAAATGGGCTCTGCATTTTCACCCTGGTCCATTGTCCGGACAGCGAGTTTAAATTAACGAGGCGTAAATATATTGAAAAAGTTTAGTCCCCAGAAAAAGATTGCTGGCAGTTTAGCATTGCCTAGCGCGAAATATTGTGCGAAAGGAGTTTGATTATTGTTTATCAGTAAATGAAATGCGCGGTAACTGTCTCACTTCTCGGTGGATATCTTAACAGCTCCCTAAGGGAACTGCGAAGAAGGTTGGAGTGAAAGCCACATACCTCGAAGCGCGATTGAGGTGTCCACTGTCCCAGGGAGCCAGCTATGCGCCTTTTTTTTTCCTCAAATCGACGCCATCTACGCCAATAAACCCAATGAAAGCCGGCGGCCTATTGCTTCAGTGCCGCGTTTCTGTCAAAACGTTGGCAACGCAAACGCAAGCAGCCCATATCTATTTGCTCCACGTATACCTGAAAGCGCGATTGAGGTGTTCACCGACACAGGGAGCCAGTTTTGCACGTTTCCTTTCCTTTCGTGACTTTTTCGCACAGATGGCAGTGAATACAGACGACGATGTGCAATGCACAACGAGAGCGTGCGGCAGTTTAGCACGAGGTGTGATGGGTTGTGACGAGAGCATAGCGCTCTCGTGCAGTGGCCAGCGAAGCCGATTTGTTCGCGCCGCCGAGGATTCGAAACCCAGTGACGGCAATATTTATCTTATTTCTGGAGGTATCCGATAGGCTTCAGACAAAATTGAAAATTGGTTTTGGGGGAAAGGAAATGGCGCAGTATCTGTCACATATATCGGTGGACACCTGAACCGCGCCGTAAGGGAAGGGGTAAAAGAGGGAGTGAAAGAAGAAAGGAAGAAAGAGGTGCCGTAGTGGAGGGCTGCGGAATAATTTCGACCACCTGGGGATCTTTAACGTACACTCACATCGCACAGGGCACGGGCGCCTGAGCGTTTCGCCTCCATCGAAACGCGCCCGCCGCGGTCGGGTTCGAACCCGGGTACTCCGCTTCAGACAAACATCGGCTTTTTCAGATTGCTAGTGAAGCAGTGCTTTAGCACTGAAACTGCTTATAATTCGAGTCGCACAGGTTAACGGGGGTCGCATTAACGGGGCACGAGTGTATGAGATAAATTTGGATTAGAAGCTTAAAGAAAAAGGCGGGGAGATCTGTTTATCTACGAACGACCTAAGCCTCCAAAGCGGGGGTAAGAAAGAAGACGTAGAAGATGCGCCATTACACGGCTCATTTATGGGTGGATTATTCTATCAGCAGCAAATGAAACGATAACAAGAAAACTAAAATGCCAACACAAAAACACAAGCGCATTGGCTCCAGGAGAGGAAGTGAGGTTGGTTAACACTATAGTAAAGCGGAGTCATGACACTTTCGAAGTGAAATTAGTCAACCCTATAATACCGAGCTTCGCCCTGCTAGGACCTTATTTTGCTGTTGGTGTGTCAATAGCCCTTTCAATCGCCTTTCATTTGTTGGTGAGAGTGGAAGGGGTTGTACACGCCGCACTCGGCGGAAAGGAAAGGTGCAAAGGTGGAGACGCAAAGAAGCGGCTCCTTTCGGCGGTGTGCAGTTAGGCACCCCCTGGAAATATTGCTGGACCCCTGCACTTTCTTTGGCTGCGATTACCTTACGGCACGTCATATACGCATTCGGAAATGGGGTGCACACCCGCGGCTGGAGATTCGCAGAGCTTAGCTTGCCTAATTACTTCCAAGCACTACCCTGTGCCTTTGTTGTCGGCTGTATATCATGGCGACTGGGCCATCGCCTGGTTGGCTATCACGATCGCTAATGCAGAACCGCTACACGTAAGAGTATGCAACTGCGAATGTGCCCTCTCCCCAGCAACGTGTGCGCAACGCAGCTATAACCTTCGAACGGTGGCACACGAGAAAGTGGAATGAGCTGGAAAAAAAAAATCAGCACGCGTATAATTAGTTTTTAATTTTAATTTTAATTGGTTTTGGGGGAAAGGAAATGGCGCAGTATCTGTCTCATATATCGGTGGACACCTGAACCGCGCCGAAAGGGAAGGGTAAAGGAGGGAGTGAAAGAAGAAAGAGGTGCCGTAGTGGAGGGCTCCAGAATAATTTCGACCACCTGGGGATATTTAACGTGCACTGACATCGCACAGCACACGGGCGCCTTAGCGTTTTTCCTCCATAAAAACGCAGCCGCCGCGGTCGGGTAAAGCGATAGAGCAGAACTCCATTCTTGCGCTTCCCAATCTGGGTGAACGTGGCGCGCGCTCACTCGGCTGAAATTAGAAACTCGCTCGGTGTGTGTGTGCGTAAACGATCCGGAGGAAAAGAAAAGAGAGAGAATCGGGTTTGCGCCCGTTCCAAGCGACGCTTCGCCCGAGGCGACGACCGCTGCCATCGAGCGCATGTACACGAGAAAGCCGCGTTTATTTCTGCCGCATCCCCAAGGACATCTCTGCGGGACCTTGAGCGCAACTTGTCCGCTTATTTTTTGGCCCGCTTGGGAAAAACGAACATTCGCCGCTGCTCGGCATCAGGAGCGTCTCCCTCGGCGATAGGAAGAAGCCGCATACGATTGTCCTTGACTCGTATAAAATTCGAATTCCTCGGCGCGAACGGGTGCAGATAGAAATCTCGAGCAGCGCCGTCGCCTTAACGGTTCCCACAGTATACGCGCAGTAGTCGCCGGTGGATGTAGCAAAGCCAGCTTCGTCGTTGATCGGTAAAAACAACCTTTCGCTGTTGAAACACTCGCTGACACGCCCGCTGTCGCGCCATCGCAGAGATTATCGCCGCAGAGATGTGCTCATCGCTGCGGCATCGCTGCGCGCTTCAGCGCGTGAATCAAAGGTGCGGCTGTATTTGGGTGCGTGCACTCCGATACTAGTGAGAAGTAATGCACTCTGAGCATTACAATTTTGTCTTGCTCCTTCGCACTCTTCCAGAGTCTGCCTGCGGGTGTGAACGTTCGGTGAAAGGTTGAGAAACCTCTCGCCTTTGCAGCGGCTTGCATAACATTTCTGGGCTACTTTTCATCGCGGCATGAGTGCATTTGTACAAAGCCGAGCCGTTTATTACGCGTTTATTATGGAGGCAAAACGCTAAGGCGCCCGTGTGCTGTGCGATGGCAGTTCACGTTAAAGATCCCCAGGCGGTCGAGATTATTCCGGAGCCCTCCACTACGGCACCTCTTTCTTCCTTTCTTCTTTCGCTCCCTCCTTTATCCCTTCTTGTACGGCGCGGTTCAGGTGTCCGCCGATATATGAGACAGATACAGCGCCATTTCCTTTCCCCAAAAACCAATTATTATTATTATTATTATTATTATTATTATTATTATTATTATTATTATTATTATTATTATTATTATTATTATTATTATTATTATTATTATTATTATTATGCGCCTCAAATAGTTTACGTTTTTCGCTTCCTTCTCTGGACGTGTGTGAATGAGAGAAAACGATCGTTCCAGCATTCCTCTGTATTTATGCCTACCTCTCCATCTCAGTAGCCATGCTCTCACAAAAGGGCAACATATATACGACGCAAAATTTCCGCGCAGCGCTGGCCTTAATTTCTCGTTTCATTGCTTTCTAAAGTGCGTGATTTAAATGTTGCACTCATTTGCACTGCTATATCTCGGAATTAGTGCATGGCACAGCGATTTTCTGATTTTTCACGTGAACGCTGAAGCCCTCAGACACCGTAATTCAGACTATAAGCGTGCAGTGGTCGTTTTGTTCGAAATCAGTGCGGTGCAAATAGTTTCTTTTCGTCACCTGCCGCACTTAGTATATACGTTAAAACGTTCAATGAAGTTACCCTGGCGTAAGGATTTTTATCCCCTTGAATTAATTTCCTTGCAGATCTCAAGTACGTTTTTATTTTTATTTTATTCACCACTTGGGCTGCGTATTAACAAACTACAATATATCGATAACGGTTAATACTAATCGTGTATACTACTGACGACCTTGCCGCTTATTTCAGCAACGGCATCTAGGAAGAAAAAAAGCAGTAACTCATGCTACAAACGGGAACATAGCATAATGCTTGGCGAAAATTAAAAATATCCAATATTGTGGTGAGAATCAATTCGTTCCGAGCTTTCTCACCCGCCGCGGTGGCTCAGTGGTTAGGGCGCTCGACTACTGATCCGGAGTTCCCGGGTTCGAACCCGACCGCGGCGGCTGTGTTTTTATGGTGGAAAAACGCTAAGGCGCACGTGTGCTGTGCGATGTCAGTGCACGTTAAAGATCCCCAGGTGGTCGAAATTATTCCGGAGCCCTCCACTTCGGGCACCTCTTTCTTTCTTCTTTCACTCCCTCCTTCATCCCTTCCCATACGGCGCGGTTCAGGTGTCCAACGATATATGGGACAGATACTGCGCCATTTCCTTTCCCCAAAAAACCAATTATTATTATTATTATAAGACGTGCGAAGCTGTTCGCATTCGTCCTCGTTCATAACTCGTGGCTCAACCAGATGAGCCAAACGGAGGACATATATAAAGCGCCTGTCCAACAACTCTATCCACATGAGCCCTGTTTCGCTTCATTCCTTACTGTGAACACTCGTGCTGCTCGAGGCGCTGTGTGAGCCTCCATTGTGTTTTTTTCTTCTTCGGAGCGCGATTGGCGTTTTTACGAAGTGCATACGGCTTTCCCATAAGTGGACGGGGACAGCTATTTTCCTCACTTCCACTCACTCATTCATTCCAGCTCTGTTAAGTTAGAACTGCTACAGGTTGGGACCACGCGAGCTATAGCGCCACCGGTCTTGCCGGGTTATGTCGAATGAAGCGTGTTTTGTTCATTCATGAGGACGCGGCATCGGACTGCCACACACTCCGACGCCGCAAGCGGTTAGTACGGTGCAGCGAGACACTTGTTCTAGGTGTAACGCACGGGGTCTAAGTGGAAAAGGAAAGAAGTACGAGGCACACTTAGCCGAACCTTAAAACTTTAAACGTTTTACGTCTCTACCGAATCAATCATCTACGAAGAGCCTTTCAAACTGAAAAGAAATCGTGTTGCCTATTCAACTGTAGCCATGTGGCCAAAATGAAAGTCAGCTCGGATCATCGATAGCCAACTGTGTGGTTTTGACTTCGCCCCCAACCAGGACGAATTCAACCTCAGAGCTTGCTCGCGAAAAGGCGAACTGATTTCTCACGGTAGTCAAGTGGAAACTGGCGTGGATCTATTCACTCTGCAAATGTGGTTCGCTTAATGTCTTCCAAACTACAATGTATTTACTTTGCTTGTACTGCGTACGCCCCCAAGTCCCTTCGGTATTCATCTTGCGAGCGATGCCTCCCGCGTCGCAGCTTCCTTGACCCATTCTTCGCGTTGAGCTCCTCTTCTGCCGCCTTCTTGGTTTCGCTTTGTGGCATGAATGCCCCGACAGTCGGTTCGATTTCATCGACCACGTACATCTCTTAACCTAACGTACGCGCTGTGCGCAGTACAATTGCGGCTGACGGAAATTTTTTGACTGGTTGCGAAATGTCGCCTCGCTCTCAATCTGAAGGAGATTCAACGTCCGGAACATTGCACGCGCTCGGGTTGGCGGCTGCGTTTTTATGGAGGCAAAACGCTAAGGCACCCGTGTGCTGTGCGATGTCAGTGCACGTTCAAGATCCCCAGGTGCTCGAAATTATTCCGGAGCCCTCCACTACGGCACCTCTCTCTTCCTTTCTTCTTTCACTCCCTCTTTTATCCCTTCCCTTACGGCGCGGTTCAGGTGTCCGCCGAGATGCGAGACAGATACTGCGCTATTTTCTTTTCCCCAAAACCAATTATTATTATTATTATTAAGCATTGCACGCGCAGAAAAAGAACAAGAACAAAGAGACGTTCACGTAATACGAATTTCAGCGTCAGCTGTGAAAGGGGTTCATGTCCTGTGAAAGCAACCTGCATGTGCAAGGCATTCATGGCCATGCGTTAACGGCTTAATGGGTTACATGACGCACTAACGGGTCGCACGACAATAAACGAGTCACATGACCACCGGTGATGGCGTCATTCATTGTGGACGACGTAATCTCCGAACAAGAAGTCTTTAAGAGCTGAAGCTTTTTGCAAAAAGTGCACGTATTGATCTCTTGCAACGCATGCTTGCCGCGCAGGATGTGTAATACCAGAGAGTGAAAAGTATACACGCACAGAAAACCAGGGAAAGATTGCAATAATGCTGCAGTCAAGGGCGTGAACAGGATGGATAGGAATAGTTAGGGAGGAATGTGAGAGAGCCTTGCGGAACGTAGCGTTAATGGAAAGTTGCTTTCGACAGAGGTGGTCAGCACCAGTCGTTGTGACATCATGCATCGGTGCTTTGGGAATTTTAACGCGACAGCCTTTAGGAGCTCGTGTTGCAGAAAAGCCGGTGTCGTCGGCGTCTTTAGCCGTGAGCGAAAAATAACGCATCTCGGTGGACACCTGAACCGCGCAGTAAGGGAAGGAATTTTCCTTCCCTTACGGTGCGGTACGGGTGTCCAGCGAGAATTGTGAGACAGGCGTCATTTGATTTCCTTAAAACCAATTTTCATTTCAAGTTCTCTTACGGCCCGGTTCGGGTGTCCACCGAGGCGAAGCTTAAGCGTCCTCCAAATTTTCCTTCCTTCACTCCCTCCTAAATTTCTCTTTTCGAAGGAGCAATGTCACCTTTCCTCCAAAGCGCGCGGCTTCGTCTGCCTTCGTTCACCGGCTTGCGCGATTCACGACCGCGATGCACCACCGTAAATGTGTATTTGTGTGCCCTCAATTTCCGCAATTAAAAATTTTCCGCCACACGTCCGGGGGGTGAGTTCCGCCAGGGCCTATTTTGCGCGAGCCGCGAGAAGCGAAATGGTGACGTCTTGACGCGTAACCAGGCCGGCACAGCTGCGCGTGTTCTCCTGTAGGGCTGGAAGCGCGTAGATCTCATTAGATTCGGATGCAGGCGTTCAGTAATGCCGAGAGGGTTTCATACCGCATGAACGCGACAGAAGTCGTGTAGTTGACTATAGGCACCTTTTTAGCTGCTACGCTAGCCTTTGCGTTTTCTCGTTTTCTTGCGATGTGGTCACGTTCCCCCATTGGGACAACACATTTCCATTTCAAATTATCAGCGACGAACTTTTCTTGAACTACATATAATTTCGGCGTAGCTTTACATTGTAGACGTGTATGGTTGTGTTTGGGAATGAGCGATCATTACAAATCTGTTTCACCGTGGGGAAATACCTAAAGGTTTGACCAATATTGCAGTTTTTTCATGCCTCATGTGATCTGAAGCCACCACCTCTCACGTCCAGCCATCGTTTGGTTGTAGGAACGGAAACCGAGCATGCATGAGAGATGAAAAAAAATATCGCTGCGGTTCAACTACTGCTGCACCTGGTTAGAGAGCGAAAGCTGTGGTGTATGAATGAATGAATGAATGAATGAATGAATGAATGAATGAATGAATGAATGAATGAATGAATGAATGAATGAATGAATGAGAACTTCATTGTCAACCGAGAAGGAGCCCCCAAATCCCCGGTCTCGGCACGCAGGCCTGAGACGCGTATAGGGGATGCTCCGCAGACTAAGGACTATATTGAAGTGGTGTATATCGGGCAGGTAGACGCGGCTGGGCCTCTGTAATGTTGAGTGCGTTCCGCACACTGGATAGGCGACGCGCCCACCCTGGCGGTTATCGCGAGAGGTTGGTCACCCAATGAACGCTGAGGCCTATTGCTGCAGTGGCGCGTGTCTGCCACAACGGTGTCAGCGCTAATGTATATATGCAGCCCACACCTCTCTCCCTACCGCCACGTAGCCGCGGAATAGGCGTCCACTGCCCCAGGGAGCCAGTTATGCGCCTTTGTACACAAAGGACGCCGACCGTATATAAAAAAAATTAAAATTGTGTTGACCGACATGTGGGACAGATTCTGCGCCATTTCCTTTTTAAAACAATTATAAACCAATTATTTTAGAAAGGAAATGGCGCAGAATCTGTCTCACATATCGGCCAACACCTGAACCGCGCCGTAAGGGGAGGGATAAAAGAGGGAGTGAAAGAAGAAAGGAAGAAAGACTCGGGTGTCGTAGTGGAGGGCTCCAGAATAATTTCGACCGCCTGGGGATCTTAAACGTGTACTCACATCGCACTGCACACGGGCGCCTTAGCGTTTCGCCTCCATCGAGACGCAGCCGCCGCCACGGTCGGTTTCGAACCCGGGAACTCCGGATCAGTAGCCGAGCGCCCTAACTACTGAGCCACCGCGGCGGGTGCGATGGATGGAAACAACTTAGGCGAAGCTTAAGCGTCCTCAAATTTTTTTTTTCGTGCTGGCACCGTGATCACAATGATGGCGGTCGCAGTGTGGTCAATGGTAGTGCCAGCTGCACGCGTGAGCAAAAGTGAACGGACAAAAACAGCGCGCTGCTTTTGTCTGCTCACATTTGCTCATCTGTGCCTGTTGGTAAACTTGCACCCTTCTTCCGAAGATAGAAAAACGACGGTCCACTTGGACCAAAAGGCCATGCTTAAGCGAACGAACCAGTCTTGGAGTCACACCTTGTTCTTCACATTTCGTGAGGAAAGTATTCCTTGGTTTAATAAGCATTGCTAAAAAGATTATAAATGAGTCATGTTAGGTGCATGATACGAAGAAATGCGTAGTGCAACCAGGACAAGGGCTTTCTTGGTGCACTGAGCTGGTCATCTGGACTATGTAAGGTTCTGTAAGGCATCCACAATCGGGGAGAAGCCATCTGCGTGCACCGTACAGGAAAGGCAAAGCCAAAGTAGGTTTCGACCGAATGCTTCCTTTGCCGCCTTCTGCATATAGGGTTGCGTCTGGCTGACAGCAATACACTTTCGTACTCTCAATGGGTGGACAGCCAGAATTATGCAAAAATGATACACCCAACGTTTTGCCACAAGCGTTGTGTAATCAGCGAAGCATCTCTGTCGAACTGTGCCATGCCCTTGCCACCGCCCCGCCGCCTCGTTGAAAATTCGCGTCTGATCAGATATGAGCGCAGAGAAATGACATTCTGAATATGCATCGCGACAAAATGCAAAGGTGGCCAGATTTGTATTGCATTTCGTAGGCGCTGAACGCAGTTATATGGATACATGGCCAATGTCTCGCTGGCCTCCTCCTCATGGCACGCCGAACACACAAGGCTCCAGGGAGTCAGACGTGCACGCAAAGCAGCTCTGCGGCCGTTTTATGTCAGACCCTTGTCTCTTCAGCGAACCATGTCTCCCCAGTTATCACAAGTGCGGTGGTGTAATATAGCGGACAGTACACTGTCGGCATCAAAGGCCTGGAATGGAACATGCGAAGGAGTGTGTCGTTAAGTCGTCACTCTGCCTGGTGTGCAAGCCATTTGACTCCTGCTGTACAGGCCATCCGAACACGAACCAGCGGTCCTGGTGGAATGGCCACGCCGCCGGGGGAGCTACGCACCGAAAAAGTGCACCGTAAGCTGGGTGCACTGCCCCTCCAGGATGTCCTGCTCCGCTTGAAAGTCGGACATGACGAGCCAGTCGCTCGCGTTCAGCAGGGTCCGCATGTGGTCCATGAAGGCGCCGCTGCAAAGAGAAACAACACGCTGAAGGAGAATGTCTGCACGTGGCCCGCCTGAGCCTCCGTTGGCCGCACAAGCGCTGTAGCTTGTGGCCCAGTGCGACTAGCGGACGACTTCGGCAGGCCTGTCGAGGCACGTTGCCATCGTCAGCGTGAATACGTCTGGTCACAAGCAACTGGAAGCACCGAACGAAAAGAAAAAAAGGGCGTCTGGCCACAGCACATAGTAGTAAGAAAAGAGTGGTGAGAACAACGGCCAGCCTCCGCAAGCCAAACTCCGAGGAAGTCGTTCTCTTTTTTTTCTTTTTTTTAATTCATCGCTGGAAAGGCCGGCACAAACCGTCCCTCATAGCCTGAGCCGCTTTGGGACGTTGAGCATCTTAAACAAACAAACATGCTGCACTAATATTTTTTGTGAGTGAGCTTGAAAATAGTCACATGACGCTCCTATATTTTCCATCGTCTATAAGCATGCAGCCAGTAACACTACAAGGCAAGGACACACACACACATATGCGACAGCAGAAGGGAAGTGCTCAATGCCAAGCGCATACCTTCGCCCCATGTGCTACACTTCGCTTAATATAACGAAACAAAAAGTCCAGAAAGCTACCAGAAATATAAATGGGACAGTAAAAGGACTCTGGACAACTTTGATGCTTAGGTAGCTTTGAAGGTGTTTGCCGCTTTAGGTCTAGTGGAGGGTGCTTAATGGATGCCGTGCCATTTCAGACATGGTCTCCTCAATCCCCCAGTACTAATCAGTGGCAGCAATGACCATGTCCGTGATTGTGAAGTGTGTTCTGACGGAGCCTGAAGCTGTCAACAGGCACTGGACTGCTTCCGCATTTCAGTGCATATTTGATGTCAGTTAATCACGCCGTTGGTACGATTTTAAGGCAAACGATGTTCATTGCAAAAATGTTCCTGCCAACGCTTCTTGTGGCAACCATTATCGACGTTCAAAACAGTGCGAGCTGTCAGGCACTGATTGCGTTCATGATTTAGTCGAAATGGTTCGAAATGGAAACGAAACGGTAGCGAATACTTCGAAACCTGGAAGCGGCGGACACACCAGCGTTTCATGCCTTTTTGTTTGTTTGTTTCCTTGCTTTTCTGTTATGAGTCTGCCACATATTCATATATCTTTTGCCAAAACTATTATTATTTCAAAGCATCGTAATCTCTAGAACGAGCTTCGCTAAATTTCATGCACGGTTATTACGCCACAAGCTCTCAGGAGAAGTGCTCCCGCCTGCCGCTCTCGAGAACGCGCGATGACGTAGAACTGCGCGACGAGAAAGCGGCCGCCCCAGAGGACGTTGCCAAAGACTTGTCTTTCAGCAGCGCGCCTTGCATGCGGCGCTGGCGAGGCGCTCCCGTTTCGGCCTGCGGCTTGCCTGGCCTCTCCGCGCTCCGCCTTCCCGCGGTTGAAAGGAGAGGGCGCCCAATTAGGGCGACCCCTCCGCGCTGAACAATCAAGTTCCTTACCTGAAAGCTGCAGAAGAATTACTCTTGAAGGCGCGGGGCTTTTGTCTAAACACGCAGGGCGGCACGCGCCCCCACTGCTGCCGCGACTATACGCGTCTGCACGTGAACGCGGCACTGGAGGGAAAGGGCGGTGCCATTTAGCTGGGAAACAGCGTCTGTGCTAAGCGGCTGTGCACTTAAGTTCAAAGATGTAGGTTGCGCCTCGCTGCACGTTGTGTCGCTGGCACAGTGTTCCGTTTAATCCCGGTTCGTTTGTCCGTGCACCCACCAACCGGACTTTACGAAAGCGGACAAGAAAACGTACAGCCGACAAAAGACACCCGCTGCCTCCGTTACAGGCGACTCTTCTGGGACGCAGGACGGAGGTGTGGTTAATTTCGTGCTCGTGCAAGAGTCACGGTTGCCAGATGGAAGGCCTCGACTCTTCACAGATGCGGAGCTCCCATCGACTGCGCTCACCTGCGGACATTTGTAGTATGCGGCGGTGGGTTAGCACATTCCTTGCAGCTTAGAGTCAACCAGAGAATGAGCCAGCGGAAGCTGCGTTAGCGTTGTAGTGAACATGCCTGCTTTCATATTTGAAGCAAACGTCACTTTTAGGGAAAAAAGTAGGCCTCTTAAGGGAAAGGAAGTATAGTTTATGAATCTCTCGAACCAGTTCCGGAGAAACGTATTATAAAATTTGCGGTCTATTGCGTGCTACGCCTAGACTACCCCACTGAACGAGTGCATTGTTGCGATGCTTAGACAACGAGCAGTCAGTGTGCACCTGTTTCGTTGTGCACATCTTCGGCACCGTCGCCCAGGACGGCGACCAAGTGTTCTCGGGGTTTCGAGGCTGGCTGCGCCTTTCACTTGACGCTTCCTCGAACGCCGAACCGCGCTGGAAGCGTGTCGAATTGTTTGGCAACGTCTAACAACATTTGTAAGCGTGTGACGGCATCGGCCGCGAGTCTATCCCGAGTATCCCGATAGTCATTATTAACAAGGCCGCCAAAACATTAGGTTTTCTGAAGCGTAACTTTTATCAGACTAACCAACAAACAAAACTTCTAGCTTATATATCCCTTGTCCGGTCCCAACTTGAATACGCTTCCATTATCTGACACCCTCATCAAGCTTGCTTCGTACACTCCATTCAATCACTTCACAGTGAAGTAGCCAGGTTTATTGCCCACGATTATTCATTTCGAACCAGTGTAAATAGCCTTAAGCAACAATTCAGCTTATTGCGCCTCCAAACCAGGAGACGAAATTCCCGCCTATCGCTCATGCACAAACTATATCATATATCATGCTGCTTCCCACATATATTCTTGTTTAGACCACCCATTTAAAATCAGCGCCATATTCGCACGCACAAATTTGCTCAAATATTCACCTGTGTTACTTGGCATCTCCCAATGGAACAGTTTGCCTGCAGATGCCGCCTCCATATCTGACCACGCAACATTCCTCAAAGCTCTGGAGAGAATAGAATGCTAAGCTGTTTTGATTGATTTGTTGTTATTGCTTTAGTGTTTCTGACTGTATTCACTGTTGTATTGCTCTCCAGGCCAGGTATTCTTTCATAGCTTTGTGAAATCAGTTAAAACTATATATCTATTGTATAAACACTGAGGTTTATAAAATGATTTTACGTTCTTCCTACACTTTTTTTCCCTGTAATCTATTCTATGGGTACCTTGTAAGTGCGATTTTTGATTATGTGCATGTACAAGCAATGTTGTTTTGTTGCATAATCCCCCCCTCACCCCTATGTAATGCCCGAAAGGGCCCTTAGGGTAAATAAATGAAATGAAATGAAACAAGTGACAGCGAAGGTGGCACATTGCACGGGGTGGCGTGGGTTTTCGGGGGCCGCAGCAGATGCGGCTCTCGAAAAACTCTGCGGACAAAGAGATGTGAAAGGGTAACCGTCAAGTACATTCCCGCGTTAGTAAACACTTCCAGAAGGACGAAACGAAACAACCAGGACGTTGCGTTTCATCTCTCTGGATACCCTGTCACAAGTCCACGGGCAAGCATTTGAGCTTTGCGGCCAACAGCAATCAATCAGCCTGCTTTGTTTTGTTTTTGTTCTTTTTTCTCTGACACTTGACAGCTGAAATACGTAGCGCTCTCTCGGCGTTTTTATGCGTAGTTCACAACGCGCGCTTCGTGATTGGAGGCTTCGATCCCGAGCCTCTGCCGAAGAGGACATGCACGAAAGGCTACTCTCCTCAGCCAACTCAATGCTAGGGCAATGCGAGACCTTTCAACGCTGTCTCGCACGAAATGCGAAAACAGCCCTACATCGCAAATCATCTCGTCTACCGCGTAGCCGCAAACGAATAAAAAGTTGCACAAATGCACAAGAAAAAACGCGTACGATCGCTTCCTCTCCGCGCCCACGCGTTCAACCTACGTACGAGATAATATTTATTTAGCAGACAATGGAAATCTAAAAACAAATGACAAAATGCTTGCGATCGCTGCAGCTCCCACGCGCCCTGCTACTACTATACTATATGTTTGACAATACAGCAGACGTGGCTATAGAAGCACTAAGACAACGGCATTTTTTTTAAACAATTATTCAAGAAAAGCTGCGTGTGTAGATTTTGACTTTCAACACAAGGGGCTTACGCAAACCTCACTACAAAGCGGATGACTTTCTTCACTCGACGCCATTGTTAAGGCCGCTCAGCTTTTACGCGTCTGTCAATTCTTACGGCGAGGCATAGCATCGTTGGCGCAGGACGTAGTATCTAAAGGTCGATTAATCATGTCGCCTTCGAGAGTGCTTTATGGAGTAACCCGCGGAGAAAACAAACGGATGACACGCCGCAAGCCGTGACAACTCATACTTGGTGCCATTGATGCGTCACGTCTGCATTTAAGTGTATGAAGACGAAACAAGTCTGTCTGTAATAGGCATAAGTGCACGTATGCAAGCAAAAGAGTTGCTCAATTGCTTCGTCGGGCTTTGAGCTATGGGAAGCCATGCGTCGTCACAGTTTATGCATTCTTTATATGCTGATAATACGATCGAGCTTGCTTTTGTTTTAGCATCAGTTACGAGGTTTGACTTTTTGACGCCCCCCCCCCCCCCCCACCCGAAAAAAAAAGAGACTCCACTGGGGAGCATACACCTAAGTGCCGGAGTCATAAATACTGTATACCGTACCGTATCGCCTTTCTGGTGATGGACATTGGCATGCTTTCTGCAATATGAGGAATTATTACAGTTCCCCGCGGTATGAAGTTGGAATGAAACAGGCAGCCGCACTTCCCAACTCTGAGGCGCATACGTATACAGGTCGCATATTCTCTGGTTGTAGCTGCAGGGTTGTGTACACCACCCCCGCGATCATGACTCTCCTGCCTGATAGGTGGTTGTTACTGAAACGCAGAACACGAGAGACAAAACAGGGGGAAAAAATAATAATTGGTTTTTGGGGAAAGGAAATGGCGCAGTATCTGTCTCATATATCGTTGGACACCTGAACCGCGCCGTAAGAGAAGGGATAAAGGAGGGAGTAAAAGAAGAAAGGAAAAGAGAGGTGCCGTAGTGGAGGACTCCGGAATAATTTCGACCACCTGGGGATCTTTAACGTGCACTGACATCGCACAGCACACGCGTGCCGCCGCGGTCGGGTTCGAACCCGGGAACTCCGGATCAGTAAGGAAAAAATTGAAAATTGGTTTTTGGGAAAAGGAAATGGCGCAGTATCTGTCTCGCATCAATTCTCCCTTTTCGACAAGGGGCGCAGATGCGCCTTCAATGACGTCATCGCTCTTTTTTAATTAAAAATAAAAAAGAAGAATTGAAATACAGCGCAAACGATTAAATCTGATTAGGCGATACTATAGGTTTTCCTCTGAAAGTAAAGGGGCACTGAATATGATTCTGGCGGTGGCGTTACGTAAAAGGCAAATAAAGAACACGCACGCGCGATACGATTTCTTGTTCGCATAAAGATCTCCCATCCGTTCTTAGACTTAAGGACGCACTGCTGCCGATGGATAGTTCAGGCGGCAGAGCCTGTCTCAGCGCACACTGTACGCAAGTCCTTTGTATTCTGAAAACGCCTCGTCTGCTGTTGTCGCTCGCAGACAGGAACAGAAGGAAAGAGCTGCGCACAGTTGCCGCGTCGATGGCGTTTTTCCATCGACCTCAATTCGCACTGCGCAGCTCACTGTAGTCGAGCGCGCAGAGTGTCCAAGTGCGCTTCGTCGTGTTGCATGCGCATGACTGTCCACGAGGACAGCCGGCAGGGACATCGAACGGCGGCGCTCGACAAGGTGAGTGAGCACACCCGCCGTCATAAGTTTGTAGAACGTGGAGAAGAAATTTAATTTCTTCGCTCACATTGCCTTCCACAAACTTTTCACTGCAGGTGTAGCGCATAGCCCATTGGGCCCCGAAAATCCTACGCATTCTTCGATGCACGGTGGGCAGTTGAGTTGCAATCGCGACGGTATCTTGAGCCTTGTCAAACCCGTCACGCTTCCCGATCGCTGCACACTCAATTGGTGCCCTACATTTCACTCATGAACGTGGCCGACATCGCCTTTTTACAACAAATTAGAAACGTGTATTATTCAATAAAACCAACGAATCGCGACTAGATCCAGCTAGCGAAACGGTGGAGGTTTCTGGATGAAAAATAACCTCAATGACCTTCTATAGCACCTTGACAGACCCATCTTATGCCTTGCAAGAGTGGCAGATCGGGCTAGTTGGTATTTTTCCATAATGCGATACAGCGCGAATAAAGACGGGGACGAAGCGAGACAAGCGAGACATGGCAAGTCCTCGAAATAAAAAAAATGAAAATACACAAAAACGTTATCGCTTTGTTGAAAAGTCCAAAGAAAAACGCGTGAAATACGGGGCAAATGGTCAGTTCCGTCATCATTATCAGCCAGGATTTTTTTTCGGTGGGAGGGAGAGGGGGGGGGGGGTAATTTTTTTTTTGGTACGGGGGCCCGAGGGCCTCGGAGCAAAGCCACCCTCGGGGTGGCGAAGGTTGCAATAAAGGTTAATCGGAGGCAGAAAAGAAGGTTAATTGGAGGCAGGCTGCCTCCAATTAACCTTTTCCTCTTCCAGCTGCAACCATCTTATCCCCTCTAGCATCCTAATCTCATCCGCCCACGTGACTTAGCCGCCTCCTGCTACGTATGCCTTCTCTTATATTTCCTTCGCATTACATGCCCATTTGTTCTTCTTGATTTCAACCAGGATATCATTAACTCGAGTTTATTCCCTCGCTCACTGTGCTCTTTTACCTGTCGCCTAAGTGACACCTATCGTTTTCCTTTCCATAGCCCGCCGCTTTACCTTGTCCGTTCTCGATATCGCTCTTCTCTGTACTTCATCTATCTTCGCCTTGTCCTTTTTATTTCTGCAGGCTTAATATAGTAGATAGCAATTAACGCGGTCGTCACCACATTTTCCCCCCTTTATTTTAGTTTACTTCGTTTATGAATAAACCACTACCACTGTCACATGCCCTCAATTTAAGCTCGCGTCTTACCGTTAGCCTCCAGGTTTCCGCCTCACAGGTGAGCACTGGCAGTATACAATTATTATGCTTTTTTCTTGAGGGATTGGTAAACTGCGATTCATTATCTGAGAGTACTAATGTCAAACACACCCCGCTCCATTCTTATTCTCCTTTACTTCATTCTCACGGTCCGGATCTGCGCTCACTATCTGCCTCAGGTAGATCTATTCCCACAGCAGAACGTTCCAATGCTTCGCTGCATTTTGTAAGCTGCTTTTCCCTTCCGAGACTGTTGAACATTAGTTTTCTTTACAATATTTTTGAGGCCCTCCGTTCTGCTTTGCCTGTCTAGGTCCTCGATCATGCTTTACAATTCGGCCCCTTTAGTAAGGCAATATGCCATAAGCAAATCGAATATTGCTGAGGAATTCTTCATTAGCTTTTATCCCCAACTCTTCTCAATCCAATTCTCTAGAATCCAGTTCCAAACACGCAGCGAATATTCCTGGAGAGATCATGTCTCCTTGTATAACGCCCCTCCTGACTGGTATTTTATCACTTTCCCCGTGAAGGACAAGAATCGTTTTTGCTCGTCCCGGCGCCTTCCGGCGTTGTCCAGAATAATCCTGACTGGCTGGCGGGCAATGACGTCAGCAGTGATGTCATCAGGCCAATGCCTTGACGTCACGTCTGGAGTGACGTGACGTCACCGTACCAAGCTCTTCTATATGAAGCCTCCACCTGCCAACCGTGGTATGGTTGTAAAGAGCATAGCTCGGAAGCGAAACTTGGGTCTTGCACCGGTCACTTTCAGCAACTTTGCTGAAAGTGACAGGTGTTTCGCTTCCGAGTTTCGCTTCCGAGTTTCGCTTCCGAGTTTCGTTCCCGAGTTTCGCTTCCGAGCGATGCCTTAGGCCTCGACAACTGTGCTATCGCACTGCCTCCAATTAGGTTTCCTGGTGTTTTTTTCCCAGTACCTTTTACAAATGCCTCTTCTTCACCCAGGTTACATGACGGCTGAGGTTTAGACTGAGTCAAGCGCTTTCTGGCAATCTGCGAAGGATAAAGGTTGGTTATAGCTTGCTGTGCATTTCTCGATCACCTGATTGACGGTGTGGATGTTGTCTACTGTCGAGTAGCATTTGCGAAAACCAGCCTGGTCCTTTGGCTGACTGAAGTGTAGCGCTACTCTATTAGCGATTACCTAGTGAATACCTTACAAGAAACATACAGCAAGCTGACTGGTCTGCAATTTTTCGAGTCCTCGCAATTCCATTTCTTATGAAAGCGTTCCTCCAAGATTCCGGTACACTCGAAGCCCTGAGGCACTGCGTATACAGGGTGGCAAATTTTTCGAACACCATGTCCCCACCGTCTTTCGATAAGAAGTACTTGCAACTGGGCTTGTTGGTGCATATTCGTGAAAGACATAAGAGTGCAAACTGGCAACACGGACGAGGAAGGGAACAGGACATCTCGGTTACCTGACCCTCACCTGCCACTTTTTCCCTTGCATTGCTGGTAGGTTTTCTGTCGTTCCTCTTTCGTTACTGGCGCGTTGTCCACTTCCTCCACAACACTGCATCCGACATTAGGCTCTTGAGTATTTGGGCTGCTGCTGTACAGATCTGCGTAGAATTTCTCGGCTGATTTAACTGTCTTATTCATATTGGTCATGACATTGCCCTCCCTGTCTCAGTGCATACAACTGCCTTTCCGCATGCTTAATTTCCTCTCGATCTTTTTAGGCTATCTCCGTTATTGAGAGCATGCTCGCGGCCCTCTACATATTAGCCCGTTAATTAACTCTGACAGTTCTGCCGCTTCTATTCTAATATGGGGTTAGAGGCTTTCATGCTTTGGCGTTTCTTAATCAGATCTTTTGACTCCTGAGAGATCTTGCCAGTATCTTGTTTACCCACTTTTACAGCCTGCCTCAATTTCGCATTCCGTAATTATATTTGTAAGATTATCACTCATCGCTTGTACGCCGAGGTTGTCTTCTTCGATTAAAGCGGAATATCTGTTCTCGAGAAAGATCCTCAATTCCTTTACTTCCCCGCTTACCGCTAACTCGTTTATGTGCTTCTTCCTTACTAGTTCCCTCCGTTCCCTGTTCAAATCTAGACTGATTCTGGGCGTCACCATCCCGTGGTCGCTACCAGACATCTTGCCTAGCACCTTTACATCGTGCATGATGCCAGCATGGGCGCACAATATGAAGTGCATTTCATTTTTAGTCTCGCCGTTCAGACTCTTCAAACTCCCCTTCCGGATCCTGCGTCTTTAGGAGGCCGTCATCCTAAGACAGATACAGACCGGGTCACTCCTCGCCCCGGCAGTGCTACACGTACTTCACCCAGACCTCTATCCGAGCGATGTGTGCAATGTTTGTGCAGCTGGTCCGGCGGACCAATGGCACATCATGTGGGACTGTGCCAGGTTCCCGACCGAGTCTACCTCCAGGATATACCCGCCCGAACTTCAAAGTGCAGTGCAGTCTGCAGACAAGGACATTCAACTATGGGCCGTCCAGCAGGCCCGGGGTGCGCTCGAAAAGCACAAGCCTCACGACCCACCACAAACGGGCCGAACGGGGGTAGTGCAGAGGAGGGCATAACCCCGGGTCGACGCTTGGCCAACGTCACGACGCGTCAAACCGTCGGTTGCCGGCATTTTCAATAAAGTTTTTCCTACCTACCTACCTTCCGGATCCCCCGTTTGCTGATGATTATGTGCTGTGTTGGGTTTCATAGCACATAGGCGACTAAAGCTATCATGAGCATGATGATTATCGTATACCATTTCGTCCTACGAACTCTACTAACAGTTCATCTGCTATTCCTATAACAGATGCCGTAGTCCCATACTGCCGGCAGCCTGCCAGGTTTTTGCCTACCTTTTCATTGAACTGTACAGCGTTCTTACTCCACTCAGTCCCGATTTCAGGTCTTCGTACACTCTAAACACAAAGGAGTAAAAAAAGGAGTAATCTCTATAGCGCACTCCCTTGCTAAAGGACAGCTTACTCCCTTTCTACTAACATGTATACGCGTGCTCGTGTCTATAGGTGCAGAACCTTTCAACCACCTCGTCATCGTGACTGAAGGTAAGTGCGCAGACACCGAAGAGCTGAAGCGTCGAACGTCAGCGCAGTGTTGAGCCCCTCCGTCCTCTATCGTGTCTTCCCCAATTCCTTATATTCGCAAAAATGATTAGAGTGGAATATCAGCAACAAGGCTGAAGTAAGAGGGACATTTCGTCGTTTGGCTATCCGGTGCACCGAGAGAGCACGTTATCCACCCGTGAAGCAGAGCGGCAGACGTGTTATGACGGGCTACCGTATGCTGTATAAATTTCGGTGGCATGCACCACGTTCTCGCTGGTATTTGCGGCAGTGTGTCCAGCCCCCGGTGTCACGACACGCCGGTTGGTCTGAACAGGTACTGCAGCGCTGGTTTTGTTCGAAAGATAACAACCAAAAGGAAAATAACAGACGTTTGTCGACCGGCGGAAGCCGTTGCTCGTTTCTCGGACATCTGGTCTAGAGCCGGAGGAAATAAGGATATAGCGACCACTGACAGGTAATAACGACAGCGGGGATAGTAAGAAAGGATAGCGGGGTTAACATTCAGAACTGGGCAAGAAGGAACTCCAGACAGGGTCGCGACCAAGGGGAGGACGAGCTGTCGCGGGCTCGTCTGACCGAGGTTGTTTCCGTGTCTGTTGTTCCTTGCCGCGGCTTTCGCGGCACTTTGGTGCGTGCTTGATCAAAGACAACGGGAAAGGAGGGGTTCGCGAGGCCCCAGCGCAGGGATGCTTGCATTCCTCTGGCGGCAAAGGCACGTCAAAGCATTGCAAGAGCACCCGAACGCTGGCCAAACCCAAGAGCTCAAGCACCCTGAGCAAACCTCAGCCGGACTTCCACGGTGCAGTAAATGCGGTGCACACGCGTATGCGCTTCATCTTCAGCACGGTGCTTACCTCGAGAACCCGGGGAACTTGCGCACCGAGACGTGGCGCACCAGGTGAATGTCCAGCTTGATGTTGGCGCAGGCCTTGCGCAGCATTGAGCCATCCTTGGCGAACACGATGATGGAGCGGCCCAGCACTGCGTGAACAGTCGACTCTTCAGCTCCTGGGTGTCTCGTGGGGCGCCGGAACCTCCCCACATTTAGACAACATTAGGTACGCCTCGGTGAAGATTGTGTTGTAGCTTTCTTTCCGGGGAGCGTAGTCGTTCGCTGGGAAGTATAGCCATGTCGCGTGGTACCCTACCGGGATGGGCCTTTAGCGCTAGAGGCTCACTGATATGAAAAGGTGGGACACGTCGATGCTGAAAGAAGAGATCTGCTTGACGACTGAGCCCGGTTTTTATGGCCCATCGGCTCTTGTGGAAAAATTCAGTCGCGAGTGACCTTGCCCCGCCTTAATATTTTCTCGTCCTTTTGCCAAAGCTTTGTTCGTCGCGGTACGCTTTTGAATTTAAGTGCGACTGACCTCTTGTTTCTTACTGGAGTCAACGTAGACCTAGCTCTGACGGCAGATTAAGACAAACTGGGCCTGCGATGGTCGTGCATAAGCAAGCAAAGCGTTCGCCGAGAACTCAACTCTTGGCCCATTCTGCACGATGCCGTTTACAGACTGAAAGGAAATCGAGAGAATGACCGAGGCGAACTGTTGCGAGCAAAGCGAGAAGTCGCCTGTTTAAGCAACCCACAACATTATGATATTGTTTTTCGTGTGTCCAGTGCATATTCGTACACCGTGATCCAGTGCCACTGGCAACGGCCACACTTTCTGTACTGTGGGTATTGATAACACTCCTCCCTCCTCAACACACACAGGAAAAAACAAACAGAAATACACTACACAGCATTGTTGAGGGCAACGCTGCTGTTTGGTGGCGCGTCCACGTTTCCAGACATATACTCCCGCACCAGGCGCCACAGGTGAGCGAAAAGAGTGCGAAGGAATTCACACCTGAGAAGTTCCCGACCAGGGGCAGGTTGGTGTCGGTGTAGATGGCGGGGCCCGTGCCGATGCTGAGCGGCCCCAGCTTCCCCGACAGGTCGCCCATCTCGCACCGCAGCGGCGTCCGGGGGCTGCACTCGGTGTGGTAGCTGTCCTGCGCACCGTGCGCCCACTCGACGCGTGAGCGCTGCTCGGGACAGAGACTCGCCGCACGTGGTGTATACATACCTTGTCCGACTGGGCCAGGTAGGGATTCCAGCGGTAGCCGGCGGCGATGCAGCGTGCCTTCTCGCTCTTCTCCAGGGCATCGTGCGCCACCTGGTTCACGTACGCGGCCCAGTGGTGGCCCTTAGTCTGCCGAAAAACGCGCCACGGAGCACTGAGGGCCTCACTGCTGCGTCTTTGCGAACCACCTTCTCCCAGTCTTTTGTTTTTAACAACAGGGTTTCAAGCAGGAAAGAGGTTTCGTTTCTTTGAGCCGCAGAGACAAAAATTCCCTAGACTTTTCCGTACCAAGAAAGCAGCGATAGCTGTCCCGAAAAATTCCGTGGAAGACGCCAAGGATAATATAGTCAACTTTTGTCATGCCAAATTGGCTTCGTCAACTAGCCGTAAGCCGGGCTGAACTACATCATTCCTTCTTTTCGGATCTCAGAGCTACAAGAGGTACGTATACATGTACAATATGAAAACGAACAGCTTATTTGCAAAGCCCCGCCGCGGTGGCTCAGTGGTTAGGGCGCTCGACTACTGATCCGGAGTTCCCGGGTTCGAACCCGACCGCGGCGGCTGCGTTTTTATGGAGGAAAAACGCTAAGGCGCCCGTGTGCTGTGCGATGTCAGTGCACGTTAAAGATCCCCAGGTGGTCGAAATTATTCCGGAGCCCTCCACTACGGCACCTCTTTCTTCTTTCACTCCCTCCTTTACCCTTCCCTTACGGCGCGGTTCAGGTGTCCAACGATATATAAGACAGATACTGCGCCATTTCCTTTACCCAATAATTAATAATAATTAATAATTGGTTTTTGGTGGAATGGAAATGGCGCAGTATCTGTCTCATATATCGTTGGACACCTGAACCGCGCCGTAAGGGAAGGGATAAAGGAGGCAGTGAAAGAAGATAGGAACGAATAGGTCCGTAGTGGAGGGCTCCGGAATAATTTCGACCACCTGGGGATCTTTAACGTGCACTGACATCGCACGGCACACGGGCGCCTTAGCGTTTTTCCTCCATAAAAACGCAGCCGCCGCGGTCGGGTTCGAACCCGGGAACTCCGGATCAGTAGTCGAGCGCCCTAACCACTGAGCCACCGCGGCGGGGCTTCCTTTACCCAAAAAAAAACAATTATTATTATTATTATTTACAAAAAAAATCAACATTTACCAGCAGGTCTCAGTGACAGGCGAACTTTTTGCCTTACTTTATGAATTCTCCCCTTCAATTTTTGTCAAGTTTGATTCAAAAGTAAAGACAGATTCGGTGCCCGAGTGCGGAACGAGGGTTCACTTTCATTTTTCTCGTACCTGTCCACCTGAACAGCGCCGCGAGGGCAGGGATAAAAGGGGTCCCTGTGTTCTGTTCCTACAGACGAGTCAAAAGCGCGCTCTTTAGACTGTTTCGAACTTCAGAACACTTGCGCTACCGCTTGCTCTGCGCATGCGCACATTACAGTCGAACGAGCAATGTGCCGATGCGCATGCTTTTCTTCCAGGTTTCAAAGGTATATACCGCACGCGGGACAGTAACCAAACAATTATTAATTGTTGGCTAAATGCTAAGCATTTAAAGCACGCGTTAGCTGTACTCTTCTATAAGGATGCGACCAACACTCGTGCTGCCGGCATGCGCCCTGTTAGGAGCGAGGACCCAAGGGTGTCAGCAGCGTGTGACCTAATGCCACGCATTTGGCCAAGTCTACGTCTTTCTTGTATAACAAAATGCAAAAAAAGTAGGCCCCTCTACCACCGTCTTGTTCCTTGACGCTTTTTACCTTTCGTGCTCTTGCTTCAAGCACGTCCTCGACGTGTGGTGCATTGTCCGGTTATGTTTTCGTTTTTTTTTCGTTTCATACTCGGCCAATTTGCACGCGGTGTACAGCGGAGAACACGCGTCACGTTGACTGCACCTGGTGCCAAAGACAGACCAAACGCTGACTCGCCTGGTTGCGGTTGTACTTGCCCGGATGACGCAAGTCCACCAGGATGAACGTGTCGCTCGTTCCGCCGTCCTTGTACTCGAGCTGCCTCTGGATGGAGGAGAAAGGCGCGCTGTTCAGACCATCGCCGCGGGGCGCGCTCAAAGTGCCGCTTCTCACCAGCCTCACGTAGCCGTGCAGCGCGGACTCCGGGTGGTCGAAGGTGGCGATGGCCACGAGCTCGCGCCCCTGGCGGGGCTCCATCTCGGGCAGGATGGTGCCGCAGACCGAGCGGCGCTCGCCCATCTGAATGACCACCGACTTGCCCACCACGCTGGCGTTGCCGAAAAGCTGGAGCTCGGCGTCGAGGGCCTTGAGCGACTCGTCGCCCTTGCCGGCCAGGTCCCCGTAGCGGCTGCTCAGCTCCACCGCGGCGCCCTGAGCGTCGCGCACCGCCTTGCAGGGAAAGCGCTGCTCCAGCGGCACCGGCAGCGCGTGCACGCGGTACGCGCTGGCGCGGCCGCCCAGTCCTCGCAGGCGCACCTCGACGCGCACGCTGTCCTCGGGGCTGTCCTGGACCCAGGCCATGTGGCCCAGCACGCCCTGCTCCCCGGGCAGCCAGCGGCGCACGGCCGCCGACATGGGATGCAGCGGCAGCAGCGAGGCGCACGCCAGCCGGTCGCCCCGGTGCGGCGGAGCGCCGCTGTCGTGCAGCACCAGCGAGCGCTGCAGCACGCTGTGCGGGCCCGACAGCGGAAGGTGCAGGTCCGTGTAGAAGAAGTACTTGGGGAACGTCGGCTTGGCGCCCTTGGCCGTGAGCGCGCCCACGGGGCAGAGCAGCGGGTGCGGGCAGGGTCCCGAGCCCACCTTGAGCGGGTCGAACACGTCGCCGGCGCTCACGCATCGCGCCGTCCAGTTGTAGAAGTCGCGGCCCGGCCGGCGCTCGTGCACTTGCAGCTTGTATTGCGTGGTGTCGTTGAAGCCGTACGGGTCCATCTTGATGAGCACCGCAGTCTCGGACTGTTGGTCGTTGGCGTCCTGGCGCAGGAACACATGGCCGGAGACTGGGTAGTGGAAGGTGGCCTTGCCCACCACTGTGGGCCCGGGGAAGCCGATGCGGGCGCACTCGGCGGGGCTGTCCTCGCCGCGCGACACGGAGATCCAGCGGCCGACGATCCGCCGGGGCCCGAACAGCGAGAGCTGCGGCTCCAGCGAGACGGGCGCGAACAGCTGCACGGCTGGCGAGCCCCGCAGCGGGCCTTCACAGTACGGCGCCGGGTGGAGGGCGAAGCTCGCACCCAGCAAGCCCTGGGCGCGCACCAGCGTCGGCTGGACGGGACTCTGCTGCGTGAAGCTCAGCTGGCCGCCGCGCGGGAGCTTCGCGTGCACCGTGCGCGCCTCGAGAACGCGCAGCGGCGCGCAGGCGGCGAACGCCATGGTAGCTTCTTCGCGCAGCGCCAGGAACAGCCGCCGGTGGCCCAGCGGCAGGTGCGTGTCCAGCACTGCGCGGCGTGACCCGCGCGGAGAGCCCACGTTCAGGGGCCCGTGCTTGGCGCTCAGGTCCCCCGCGCGACAGCGCTCGTGCGCGGCGCGGCTGCATCCTTCGCCGTCGGCGCGGTCCGGGTCGTAGACCATCTGCAGGAAGCGGCAGCCGGGCGCCGCGTCCAGCACGTCCGCCTCGAGCAGCTGCCAGGCGTAGCGCGATGAGCGTCCGCCCTGGAACAGCAGCACGGCCACAAGCGACGCGCTGGGCGCCTCGAGGAAGAGCACGCGGCCCGCGACGCGCGGTCCGGCGAACAGCGCCTCGGCCCAGTGCAGCGGGCCCTCTTCGTGCAGCAGGTTGGCGCAGGCCTGCGTTTTGCCCTGCTGCAGCAGCAGCGCGCGACCCCACACGCTGCCGGCGCCCTGCAGCTCCAGCTGGTCGTCCTCGAAGCTCAGCTCGGTGCCGTTCAGCTCGAGCGGCCCGTGGCGCCGTGACAGGTCGTGGCGCGCGCGCCCCAGGTCCGCGCACGGCGCCGACGCGTCGAATAGCGCCGGCATCTCGCGCACGCTCCAGCTGAACTCTCCTGGGGGTCCGACGAGCCGCACCGTGATGTTGACGCCGGACGGTGCGGCGGGGACAAGCCGAATCTCTCCCTGCACGCCTGCCATGTTGAAGGGGGCGTGCAGGCCGCGCGCACTCCCCGTGCACAGCATGAGCAGCAGCAGTAGCAGCAGCATCGTGGCTCGCTGCCTGGTGCAGTGGGAACAGGGTCACCTGTGCAGCCTGGTCGCCGGAGGGCTTCCCGCAGAAACGTCAGTCGCCGACATGGCTTCGGCGGGCCGCGTCATGCCTCTGGAGCGCACGAACGCGCGCGGCGGCTGGCGCACGGCGGAAACCGGTGCGGCGAGGGTGCGAAAAGAGGTCTGCCCCCTCCTCCGCCAACACGCTGGCCTCCGCGGGAGGAGGAATCCCGAGAAAGCGTGCCAGCGCCCGCGGGGTCTTTTTCCTCGCCACCTTCGGCACCCGGGCCTCGGTCGGTCAGCCCTTTCGCCACAGTTCACGGGGTCCCGCTACCACTCACTCCTCCGTGGCCTGAGGTGCGGGGCGTGGAACTTGAGAATTCCTTCCTGGAATGCTCTCACTTTCTCTCTATCGCAGTGCGGGCGCGTAAAGATCGCGGTTTTCTATGCTGAACTTTCATTCGTCCAGACGCGGCACTGTTGACATTCCCGGCCTCGTGACGTAGCCTCAGCTACCTGTTTTTAATCGTGGAACAGGCAGAATGGCGGGACAGGAAAAAATCACCGCTCGCTCTGAAAGTGCGAAAGCATTGTGTAACTACCACGGTTCCTTGTACATACGAAAGGAGCTTTCTATCGCTTGTCTTCCTTCGTATATCCTAGCGAGCCCCTGACCTACCCGACTGTTGTCTGCTCGTGTCGCGTTTCCTGGTACCCTTTTTTTTATTATTACGATAGTGTGCCTGCTGCCATAAAGTATTTACGAATATAGGTACACACTGGACTGGAAATATAGCTACAGTGGCCACGGTACTAGGCAAGCAAGCATCACGACGCGACCGTTGCGGTTTGAGATGGTCCGCTGCTAACAATCGGCATTTTATGCAGAAATGCATTTTTGGCCTCCACCTCAAACCGCCGCGGTGGCTCAGTGGTTAAGGCGCTCGACTACTGATCCGGAGTTCCCGGGTTCGAACCCGACCACGGCGGCTGCGTTTTTATGGAGGCAAAACGCCAAGGCACCCGTGTGCTGTGCGATGTCAGTGCACGTTAAAGATCCCCAGGTGGTCGAAATTATTCCGGAGCCCTCCAATACGGCACCTCTTCTTCCTTTCTTCTTTCACTCCCTCCTTTATCCCTTCCCTTACGGCGCGGTTCAGGTGTCCGCCGAGATGCGAGACAGATACAGCAGTTGAAAGCACGTGCGTAGAAAACTCGAATATAGCACAACAAGAACAGGTGATTCCGCAGATACTATGCCATATCTAAAAACTGACGTTCTTTTTTATGCATCACGATCGACGGGGTGCTAACACATGCACTCCCACTCTTACATATTCTGTGCGCTTCTATCAATTCGCGTGCGATCGTGTCTTTACTTTTGCAGATTACACTTGTTTCCAGAAGTTTTGCTCCACATGCCTTCTTTCTTCCTTCTTCTTCTTTCCAGCAATCCTTACAGTGAATCGGTAGATTTGACCCGGTCCCATTCTTTAATGACAGACTGTGTTCTCTCAAACGGTCATTAATACATCGCCCCGTTTGGCCGATGTAAGTTTTACCACACGTCAGTGGGATGCTATACACAACTCCAACCGCACAATCTACAAAAGGATTAGCATGTTTCATTTGGCAAACTTTATTCTTGTCCTTATCCGGGTCAGTCATTCGGCACAATGCGGCGAGTTTCCTGGGAGCAGAAAAAACCACTGGCACCTTGTACTAGGAAGCAACATGCTTAAGATTATGTGCAACTTTATGCGAATACGGGATCACAACTGGTCTAATTTTCTTTACGGAGGTTCCACTTTCGTCTCTTTTTTCTTTTCGTACTTTCTTCACCTTTTTTAGTAAAGCTTCGCTGACTGAGCTCAAGACCGAAGGTGGAAAGCCCGCCTGTTTCAGCTTCTGAATCAGGGCCTAAAAGCTTTCCTGCGCTTTGTGGCAACACGACTTCTTTAGAGAGGATTCCAGGCACATCATGGCGACGGCGCGCTTTACCGTTTTCGAATGCGTATAGCCGTACGGCAACAGTTCCTTGCGGGCACGGGGGCAATACTTCCAGCATGCGCTTTCGTCAGTAATGGTGATGTCAATATCTAAAAACTGCAAGCTATTTCCCTTCGGGAGCTCATAGGTAAAACCTAAGCATCCAGCGTGATTTTTTAAAATCAGCTAAAACTTCTTCCACGACCCGCTGGTAGGACAAAGATGATTGTTTCCTTAATACAATTAAAAAGTCGTCAACGTACCTAAAACTCTTCAAAACACTGCCGTCAACAAAAGCACCTGCCAAGGCTTTGTCAATACCCGCAAGAAAAATGTTGCACAGTATGGGTGCCACACACGAACCAATACATATTCCGTTCTTCTGCAACCCGATCCTGGAACGAGACAGTCGTGGAACCCAAGTAAAATTCTAAAAGTGTCAGGAAGTTATCTACTGAAATGCCCGCGGAATTTTGGAAGGCAATTGGGCCATTTTCCTCAATGCAGAGCGAAACAGCCGCCAGCAACTCTGGTTGTGGAACGGAGTAAAAAAGATCAACAACGTCAACTGAAAAGATATATCCGACGAACTCGTTGTTACTCAAAAATTCACTAATATCAAGGCTGTTCCTTACAAAGAACGGATCATCTACTACCAAGGTTTTGAGCTGTTTCAAAAGATAGCGGCTAACCAATTCTGCCAGGTGCCTCTTTCAATGACTATGCACCTAAAAGGGACAAGTTCTTTATGGGTTTTGGCGGTAAAAATTACATCCAAATTATTACTCTTGCAGTCACGAATACCGTTTGCGAGCTTAATCAAACCCAGCTCCTGACACAAAGAAAAGGCTTGACTTTTTACCTTCCCTGGTTTCAGTTTTGTCGCCTTGAAATTTCGGCGAATGGCCTCATTCGCTTTTTCACCGAACATGCCCGCCGGCATGGCGACGAGCCCTCCTTCTTTGTCGGCCTGCATGAGCCGAAGGTCATTGTTCCGGAAAAAATTCACAACACGCTTCGTTGGCGTCGTGTCGTTTGTGTCGCGTTGTTGCGCTTTTATTCTTGTTGCCTCTTATATGTACGGAGCAGTTCTTCAAATATGAAAAACGAGATCGCTCTCAAATGGCAGCCCAACACGTCACAGCGCGAAAAAAGACACTACAGTGAACTAGACACAACATGATTTTTTTTTATTTTTCTGTTTAGGCAAACGCTAATAATTTGTCACAAATGAGCCTCGAAATATCAATCTATAATATAATGTGACAAACTGGAAAAAAAATATTTAATGCGCGGAGTAAAATTAAGTTGCTTTCAAGACAAACCCGGCAATTTAGCGAGCCTTTAAAGGAGGGAAATAAAAACCTACAAAAGCTTGACGGCAGTCAACTGATTGTGATATCATTACAATGAGTTGACTGCCTGTGTGTGACCGGATATGCATGCGTTCATAAGCTCTCGCCTCCCATTCGAAGAGCAACATTTTTATTTTTTCTGAAAAAGGGACAAACGATTTTTGCACGCCAGCTTACGTGGCCTTTTCTGAGCCAGCGTTTTCAACGCACCGTCTGTCATCTCCAGTTCGGGAAGCGACTTCAACTGGCGTTGAGTTTTCCTAGTGCTGTTGCTCTGAATGCCAGTCTGATGCGCTTGCGCGAGCATGTGCGACCCATTAACGAATAAGAGTACGCTCGCATTTCGTTATCGCAGATCATTTCAAGGCTCGTTTCGTATTTCGTTGCACTGAGCCACAATTTGTGCTCAAACTCTGTGGGTTGCGTACGCCGAGCAGCTGAACGTCGCACACAGCCGAGAGAGTCCATTGGAGGCACGTTTGGCCTCTGCGCTAGTTGGCCATTAATTGCCACCGCGCTTTGAAGGCATCTCATCCACAGCGTCGGGCACCACCGCGGCTGTTCGGGAGGTCGGAGCCATCCAAGGGCTGCCACCCGCGCATGCAGCTCCGTGCCGATGTATCCGGTGTCGGCTGATTGGCTGAGCCGCGCGGCTCGAGTGGGCGCAGGTCGTGGTGTATCGGGTGGCACCGGCGGGCGGGCTCTAGGCGCGCGTGCGGGGATTACGCGCCCTGCACTACGTGCGGAGTTGATTAGTTGCGCGCTTTTTTTTTCCTCTTTCGCCGTCATCAAGAAGCTGTTTAAGCGTAATCCCGCGGCGGGAGAGACACACGCTAGATAGAGCAGTAAAAAGGAGATGAAAATAATGCGCCCAGCCAGCACCGCCAGGCGGGAGAGACATCAAGTCTATGGAGTGGGCAAAATAAAAAATGAAATAAAAATAGTGGCATGCACTTACTTTTGGCCACTCTTCGTATTAAAATGCCCGCGTTACTGAACCGAAGCGGCGCGCGCTCTAATAAGGCCCGCCGCGCGATGAGGGATGCGCGTGGGAGGAGGCCGCACGAGAATCGGACAGCGGAGGCCGCGCCGGTGATGACGGCGGCAGCGATCCGTCATCCCCGGCGCGGCCTCCGCTGCACCACCGAGAGGAGGGATGGCAATAGAGCCGCGTACAGCACCGCTGCGCGGAAGCCAGTCAAGCCTGCGAGCAAGGTTAAAAAGTAAAGAGAAAAAAACGCCGCCAGGAGGGACGAGCACTGAGCAGGGTCCGCTGACCGAAATCAGCAACGGCTGCCTGTCAGGCGTCGCCTTCGGAGCACGTGCAGCGCATTCGCCCACCCGCTCCTTGTCCGACCGTACTCTCGGGCTTGACCCCCTTATTGTGCTCCCTCCTGGGACAAAAAAAAAGTGTTGCCTGGGGTCCCCCGTACCCCTCTGCGCCCTTGCTTCTGATGGAAGCACGCGTGCCCTGGTAGCCGCACGTGCTTCCTCGAAGCGCCGAGTAGAGCGTTTTCCTCGGAACTGATGCCCATCAGCCTGAAAGGAGGAGGCACACCTCGCCATCCACGTGGCTGCACGGTGCAACTTCTAAAGGTTAGCCCCAGACTTCCCGGCTGCCTCGTCGGGTTCGCTACCGGAGTGGTCCGCTGTACGGAGAAAATAATTTCGAAACACTAGATGATGCGATTCCGACGACCGGGCTTGGCACATACGAGCGATACTCGCGGCACTTTCAAAGTTTGCGAGTGGGACGGTCAGATCTGGGGTTTGCCACCCCTGCCGATTTGAATCCAAAGCGGTCGATCGGGCATCTTGGAAGCAATATAAGCAGTAGCCTTGCTTTTATAACCTTGATACCTGCAACGACTGCACAGCTACAATAGTCCCTATAAAGTCGGCAATAAAATTCCAGTAAGGAAGGGTGTCAGGCAGGGAGACACGATGTCGCCAATGCTATTCACCGCCTGTTTACAGGAGGTGTTCTGAGGCCTGGGTTGGGAACAGTTGGGGATAAGAGTTAATGGAGAATACTTAAGTATAATCTGCGATTTGCTGATGACACTGCCTTGCTGAGTCACTCAGGAGATGAAATGCAAATCATGATCAACGAGTTAGACAGACAGAGCAGTGCGGTCGGTCTAAAAATTAACATGCAGAAAACCAAACTAATGTTCAACAGTCTAGCAAGGGAACAGCAGTTCACAATTGGCAATGAGGTGCTGGAAGTGGTAAAGGAATTCGTCTACTTGGGGCAGCTAGTGACAGCTGATCCGGATTACGAGAGGGAAATAACGAAGGATAAGAATAGGGTGGAGCGCATATGGTAGGTTCTCTCAGATCATGAATAGAAGGTTGCCAATATCCCTCAAGAGAAAAGTATACAACGGCTGTATCTTACCGGTACTCGCCTACGTGGCAGAAACGTGGAGGCTAACGAAAAGGGTTCAGCTTAAATTAAGTTCAACGCAACGAGCTATGGTAAGAAACATGATAGGCGTAACGTTAAGAGATCGGAAGCGGGCAGAGTGGGTGAGGGAACAAACGCGTGTTAATGACATCCTATAGTAGAAATCAAGAGATAGAAATGCGCTTGGGCAGGGCATGTAATGCGAAGGCAAGATAACCGCTGCTCCTTAAGGGTAATGGAGTGGATTTCAAGAGAACGCAAGCGTAGCACGGGGGGCAGAAGGTTAGGTGGGCGGATGAGATTAAGAAGTTTGCGGGGTTGACCGCAGCTGGCAAAGGACATGGTTAATTTGAGAGACATGGGAGAGGCCTGTGCCCTGCAGTGGGCGTAGTCAGGCTGATGATGATGTTTCGAAACAGCGCAGGAAAAACGCGGTCGCCTCACGAGAGCGCGCTGTTTCCGCCAACGGAGTCACAAGCGCTGACCTGCAAGTCGAGACACCAGGAGGGCACGCACGACGGGGAATTTCTTTTTAATAGCGCCGGAAGAAGAGCATCTACGACGCGAAGGGACACATCGCTCATTGGTGGCTTTTGGTAGAAGGAACAACGGCTTCTACACGAAAGAATGCGCGGCGAGTACAACGACCGCCCAGGTTTCAAAGCGCCAGGCCGTAAGCATGGGCAGCGTGCAGCAAGACCTTGGCGTCACGTGGTGACACCCAACCGAAGCCTTTGGCGTGTTGTCTGGCGGCGACATACCGCTGTGCTGGTGTGCTACTCGCTGTTAATGTTTGATCACTGCTTCAGTTCACCAGCGTTAATTTTTTTTTTTTTTTTTAGGGAGAAGTGTGTTAAACGCAGCCTCATACACACAGGGCGTCCCACGCAATGAGAACCAAGCTAAAAAAAAGTGTGACTAAGTGTGCGATCGATGAGCTAGGAAACCAATGTAAGCGGTGTTGGAGGCAGTCTGTTACTTGATTTGTAATAATGAACGCTTCATAACACGAGAACATGCTGATATAGTGAGATTGGAAGTTGTCTCGTAAGAGCTAAAGAAACTGCATCTTCTTTTTACTATGCCGCGACTGGTGACTTTTTTTGCAGCAGTATATCATCCTTTGATAACCTGCAGAATTTGTTACTAGCTGCGACTTTCTGCTTTCGGAATGCCAGTGGAATACCTGGAATGTTCTCACGCAGCATATATTATAAACTCGACGAAACAACGTGTTATGTGGGTACTGCAGTCTGCCGCGTGCTGCTGTCGTATGTCGCAGCCTGAACGCGTTTGTGTTATTGTGGCTCCTTGTGGAGGCACGGAACCTCCACAACGATGAGTTTGTGAATTGTTTGTTTGTCTTTTTCGTGCGTGCAGGAGAGATTCTGACTGTCATCCTTGGTGCGGTGTTTACCTGCAGGAAGGAAGAGATTCAAGGTGCTCGTGACTTATGCCGGGGGAGAAAATGAGCCCCTCCGTGCGGGCAGCCGCCTCCGGGGTGCAGTTTTTCATTCACTTCATGATTTAATGGCAGGCCGGTTTCCGAACTGGAAGCCGCGCGTCCAGAAACTATCGTGCAGCTCTGCCGGGACAGGAGAGCCGAATCGTTCGGAGGGCTAGATTGCAAGCACTCGATCAATTTAAGAGCGATTACGTATACGGCGTGTCTAGCAGACCACGGATGCCTATTACACTCTGTCGTGTCTCCGTAATCTATCGTGCAGAACAACGCTCCTCGTTACCTGGCCTATTATATAGTTATTTATCTGTTTTTTTCGTTTGCACTTATTTTAGGAAGCGAACAATGTTGCGTATAGTGACGGAGGAATTCATATTAGTAGGAGGTAATGTTTCTTCCTGTGACGCCGTGAGAAAAACCGCCCCAGAAGGAACTTGTGACATCACCCAGGAGCTCCTCTGCGTCCTCTCCCACAGCAATTACCAAACGTGTTGCAGCTCCCCAGCACTGGCGTGCGTGGCATGGCGCCCTGTGCTCGCTCTCTGGCGTCAGATTTGCCGGCCGCTGCACCGAACTGGCGCGAGCCGAAGCAATATCGTCCGCCGCGGCGCGCCGATCGCGCGCCTCTTCTTCTGCCAGCGCCGCGCAGCTTTGAAAGCCAACGCAGGAGCGCGCTCGGCTTTCCCGGGGTCAACGGCCGCGCGGCTGTTCGCGATGACATCGACCGTCGCTGGTTGTCAAGGTGCGCGAATTCAACAGCCACCCGAGGCTTATTATACACGGGAAAGAAACTGTGTGCAGGGAGGGACAGTGTTGTCGCTTTTAGGATTCTATATATTCCTCTCCCTGTGCGATATACTGTATCCTACAATTGGCAAAGGAAGTAAATATATCTCCCCCTGTGGTCAACTTCTTGCTCTTTCTGGTTTCCTCGTACAATTAGGGACAGCTAGAGCTGTGCGCTCTTGCTTTTTGCAGCCGCAGCCGAGAGATTAGAGACTTTTTCCAGACCCCTCGCCCTGCCCAACTCTGACGACCGTTGGCGCCTTAACTTGGCATCATACACATACGTGCCGCAAAGGAACCCAACGATTTGTAATGAAAAGAAACAAGGTTTCACCGCGTGCTCTGGTCCTGCGCGGCGCCCCGATGGTAACGCGAGTGCCCTCAGTTTTCAGCAGCAGCGCCCGGCAGAGAGCTTTCCTCGCCTTCACCTCCTCTCCCCCACGTTTACCTGCACGCGTCGCTTAATTCCTCCCCATTCGCGGGCCTACGAGAGAACGGGACCAGCTCGTCGTTATGGTCTGTTTCTCAGCCAAAAGACGGGCCGCACTCGGCGTTTAACGTTTCCGGAATATCGGTCACGGCGGCGCTCCATTGTGTTCGCCCGATCCGCCCCCTTTCTGCTTGTTCTCTCCTCTGTGGCTTTCTCCCCCGTTTTTTTTTTTACATTTCCTAGCCGTCTAGGCTGAGACATTAAAAAGCAGTATTATACACACGGCACTGTCCTATTTGAAGCAAATAAAGAAGGGGGGGGGGGGGGGGGCATCTCGCTTGAAACTGCACGTGTGTCTAGTGCAGTTTCCCCCATTCCTGGATGGAATACACGCGGAATAAACGATATACTCGAGCAAATACAGTGAAGCACTCCTGGTATCGGATTCGAGCCCCGGAGCAGGACGAATTTTTCAACTGCGGGAGTTTTTGAGAAAGCTTTTTTTTTTCTTCCTTTGTAGCCGTATCGGTGCGCTCAGGTGGATGATAATGAGAATTAGTCGTCTAAGCAAAAAAAAAATTGTTGATTTCATTGTTGTGAGCGTAGTGAGAGAGGAAAAAATGTTACGCAATCAACGTCCACATTAACAGTACAGCGCTTTGACCGAGACGCAGTCATTGACAAGGCTGGAAGGAGGGCTTGGATACGATCGGTAAAGCCTGATTTCTTCCTTTCAGGTTTGTGGTAACGTTCCCTTTCACCTATAGGTGTAAGCATTTTTCGCTATAGGCATTCATAATGATAGGAGACAATGAGTGGCCGACCTTGACAACTGATGCCAACATCTCCTCAAATTGCATCTAAAATAACGGCTTAACAGTCCAAAATTATTTTCGTACAGGTTTTTCACACAGAGCCGCAGAACTTGCAATACTACAGGCAGTAAAACAGACACGCAATAACACAGAGAGGCGACAACCTTTTTGCGATATTGAGACCGCGTGACCCTATCCGAAGTAAAAATATCAAATAGAAAAATGCAAACCGCACCCCTGGCTAAAATGATGCAATAATAAGCACTACGCACGCAATCCTTTGTCGTCGCGCACAAACTCATGACAAACTTATGAGGCTCTGCGCTCGACCTCGCCCGATTTCTTTCTGAAAAAAAAAAAGCGTGCTTTATTGCTCTGCTGCAGAAAGAGTACTTTAATGCTACTTTTGACGAAAAGGTGCTTTAACTGCGAGCCGTCATTCGAAATTCGTTGACGCGGCAGGAGCATGCTTTAAAAACAATTATTTTTACAAAACATCACCTATTACTTGTTTCGAATGGAAAATCCGCTAGGTCTTTTATGTGCAGGCGGCTCAAAAGTTATTTGCCTTTTTTTTTGTTTTGCTTGCGCGTAATAAGTATGTTAAAGTTCCGTGCAGAAGAGGTTGTGCTCCGGAGGATCCGGGTCGGGGTTGCCCGCACTCCTGCCGTAACTCGGACGTGGCCTCAATTTCGCCACTTATATCCCCGCCTAGGGTGTCCAGCCTGCAACTCGGAAGACACTGAGGTTGACATTCACCACTTGTTGTGGGTTTGCCCGGCGCTGAAGCCAACCAGAATTCGCCACCTGGCAGCAGCGGATCTCCACCCAGACAACCCGTCCGCATATATTGATTGGTCGCAGGAGCCACATCACCGCTCCCTCCTCGCCTTCATTAGATCGGCCCACCTTTCCTGCTTTATTTAACACCCACCCACTTTTTTCTTTCCTTTCTCTTTTCTTCCCAACTCCACTTATGCCCAGAGGCAATAAACAACGCTATCAAAAAAAAAAAAAACTTTCATTTCAGCATCCGCTCAAGTGCTCTTCACTTGCAGCGGGGCAGGGTGCAGGGCGAGCAATAAGATGCGGACATGGGACGATGCGGGCACGGGTCAGGCGGACGTCTTGTATGCGTAGCATATTCTCAAAGTGTTTGGTCAAAGGCCGCACATGCATGTTATCCGTCTTTTAGTTTACCGAGGTCTTGGCAGTATGCAGCCTCGCCAGATGCGTTCGTGTAAAACCCGATACCTGCACTCCGAACATATATTTCCTAACAATCGGGTACAATCCGATTTCTTCCCGAAAATGAGCCTTCCAGAAGATGTTGGTTTTCCAGTTCACAAAGCTGAAGACTCCACAAGAAAATTTATGGATATCTAGTGCTTATTCCGCAGGGGTGTCTTCGGTCAACAAGGGATTTTAAATCTCTTGTAAGGCCCGTTTTCATGAGGCAGATGAATTTGAGGATAAGTTCGAAAAAGGTCATTTAGAAGCGATAGGCTAAAGCATGGCTACCGACAAGACGTTCTTATCAGAGTCAGTGTATGAAGCGCTACCCACGACACCCTGATCCAAGGACCTTGCGCGTTTAAAGTTGTCGGTGCGACGCTGGATGTTTCCACTGTATGTACACAGGTACAGAAGGGCAGGCCGTTTTTGCTCAGACGTGGCAATGCTCCGTTGTTGACGCACGCGCCGAAATGTCTGTAACAGATCAGAAAAAAAAGCTTTATTGGTAAACAATTTTTTTTTCTTAGTGAAACCCGTGGTTTCCATGTTGTTTATGAAATAATGAGCAAACAATAGGGCATTGTATGTCTGGAAGAAATAACTGTTATTGTAAACTGTCTTGTGCTGCAACACATTACCCGAAAAAATCCGAAATCGCGATTTTTTTCCTGATTAACCCGTTTTTGACTCCAATTTGCGCACAAAAAGTACCGCCAGATTTTAACCCCAGAACTGCAAAAATAATAATAAAAGCCCGAAAACAGCGTTTTTGTTGTTGTTGTTAGATCGCGCCAGTTCTGCAGCCACGTGCTTCTAGGAGTCAGAGAGTGTACTTACTGTGTTCCTACGTATATAGTCACCTTTTCAAGAATTGTGTAGCGGAGCGCTCTGAGCAGCCTTCCAAGTTGCTTTGTCAAAATACGCCTCCTGCTGCCATGAGATTGTTTATGATTTTGATTTACATATATTCTTTCTCGCACAGCTAAATACGTGTCGTGAGACGTTGTTGCGTGATTCTATAGGCATACAGATCCGTAGCACGAAGCTAAAGAAATATCACATAGAGAAAAAAAAAACCGTTGGACACACGGCTGCAAAATTTCTAGCTTGCGTTCATGGGTACACCTGCACTTGATAAATATTTTTGATTAACGCTGACAAACCGAGAGAAGCAGTGTTTGCAATATATGAGCATGTATACATGGCCCGCAAGCTGGGAGCATAGAAAATTAATAGGTCTGCAATGGAAGCATCGACATAACAGGCAATACCCAGGGACCTCATCACGCAAAGAGAGCTAGCTGTACAGAGCCATAAAACGCATGAATGCTCGCACAGCAGCAGGCCTGGAAGGCATCCCCTTACAATAAAAAAGCAGGAGCCAAGACAAGGGAGCTCCTGAGAGATGCCATTAATACAGGGATGGCATCGAGCTATATCCCATTTGAGTGGAAACACTCTCGAATCCGACTGGCACCACAGCGAGGTGCCGGTGATAGGAAAGCAGTGGAAAACTATGGCCCTTCCACAGTAACGCGCTTTACTGCCTCTTTGCCTGCATTGTCATCTGACGCCTCCACAGATAGGCAGAAGAGGCGGATGCGCTTGGAGGTCTCCAAAATGGCTTCAGACAAGGCCGCAACATCGAGGATAACCATTGTCACCCAGGCCCTCAGTGCTACAGGAAAAGAGAACAGTCAACTACTACTGGGCTTCCCTGACATCTCCAAAGCTTAGGATTCCACTGATCATCACACCCTGTGGAGTGTGCACATGTTGAGGAGCAGTGAGATGCCGGAATAAAGGCTGCAGCTCCTGGAGGCCAGATATAGAAGCAAACCTGGACCGCATTCCAGTGGACAGCACATTGTCGGAGCCTGCGTCGATATTTCGTGGTCTTCGACAGGGATTCCCTATGTCGTCTGTACTGTTCTTGCTGCTTATACCCCGCATGGCAAAATGGCTCGCAGACACTGGCGTCGGCTTCAATGTGTCCTACGTGATAGAGGACGTAACGCAGCCTCGGCGCATCCCAGCACTACTGTACGCTGACGTCATCGTCTTGACGGCCGACAATGTTCCGGACCTACAGTCCCTGCTAGATATATGCTCAGAGGAAGGCTCACCCTTGCGTCTTCAGTCCTCAGTTAAAACTGAGGACTATATAATGAGGGAAAACATCCCGCTGAGGCACTGGCCCCTGTTGCAAAAACCAGTGTCCTCCAGCTCTTCCAGCACGAAACCAGCATCGTTATTGCGCTGGTTTTGGCTGCAGGAGCACTGGCTGCCGGCGAATTTCACTGAAGGTGGAATGGGAAGACACTGTTTTCGTTGGTAGGGTGGACGTAAACGCTGGAATCTGCTTTGCCACGCTTGTTTTCCACTGGTATATCACTCATGGCACTGGAACAAGTGCTTCACGCGTTGGGACCACGCTGGTCCCAGTGTTAGTTTATAAATTGCGGGCGGTCCTGAAACTGGGAGCGGAGACATCGGGCAAATGAACCACGTTGTGGCAGCAAGCGCTGTTTTTTTGAGTCTCAATTTGCAGCCGAATAGAAAATGAAAGCAATTTCTTGATATTTCAGGTGTTTAGATGGTTCAGTTTATCGTTCTTAAGCTAGCGCAATCGACGTAGCGCATACCCTCAGATCAGGTATTGGCGAACAAACTGCGAGAGAAAACCGAAAGGAAAAATATATGCATACATATGCTTGAAGACACTGAAATACAGTGGCTACCGCCAAAATATGCACAGCTATAGCTTCATCGCAGGCTATAGCGAAGCGTACGAATTAGCGATCTTACGCTCCCTGTCTTCCCCGCTCCGGCCAAGTGGGATCAGAGGTGCAAAAAGACTAAAACAATAAAAAACAGTCTGCTGAACGATGAAGCAGAGTGTAAAAAGAAAAAAAAGAGCACACAGCGCGTGTGTGGGCTATTTCCTGAGTGTTTCTTCAGTGTTGTACTCTTTCTTGCCCTGAGTACCGATGTTGAGCCGGCGATTGCCCAACGCTTCCTGGTGTGTTGACGTCTATACGAGGCTTAGTTTGAAGCAAAATTTGGCCTTCGCTGCTCCGTAGGCCGGTTGTGAAGCTACGTCGCGCAATATGCCAGCAAGTTTTGCGCTAGAGCTCCGTGTGTAGCGACAATTCCGTGCACGGCACAAGAGCACAGCCAAACGGCCAGCGCTATGAAAATTGCGATCTTAAAATGCAAACCACTGTGCACGTACAGATTCAGAACAGCAGTGGGAAACCTCGAGAGCCGGCAAGCATGTTCAACGTTATATGAGCGGTAACCCTTTAGTCGCGGCTGCAACTTCACTTCGTTTCTGAACCGACGGCGCTGAACTATTTACTCAGACTTAACATTGAAGAGTCCAAAAAAAAAAAAGTAGTTGTTTGTATGCCGTCAATCTCTTCGACATTGACGGCATACAAACAACTACTTTTTTTAACGCTGTTTTTGTTTGGCAGTCCTCATGGGAGAGGACTAAACATGATAATTTATTTCTGCGTTTGAGAAAAGGGGGTCTTTCTATGCCTGCATGGGGCAGGTGGTGTCAAGATTTATGTTTCTTCGAGATCAACGCGACCCTTTCCTGCGGACTTTTATTCAAGTGAGGCTTTCTTCGGCTTTGCCAAACTATGTTATTTCCACTGTAGACGGGATGCGATACAATGCAAGTAGATTTTTGAAAGAAATGGTCTTCGCTTTCCGGTTTCTAAATGCTCGGTTCAGTTTGGAATACCTTTCAAATGTCACGCGTAAGAAATTGCTAAAAGATTTGCTTGACTGTGTGTTCCCTGAGCCAATATATCGATCTCGGTATAGTGGAGGCCAAGGAGGAAATGTTTATAAAGAGTAGAGAAAATGGTGGTGCCAGCAGGTGTGAAGACGTTTTTCTTCGAGTTGCACACTGGTACGTTGCCGGTTAAAACATGGATGGAGGAGAAGGGGTTGTTTTTACAATGGGGTGCTGACTGCTTGTTATGTCACAAACCAGAGTCAATAGAACACGTCTTTATTGATTGCTAGGATGCGCTGCTCTTCTGGGACGTGCTCCAGCTTACAGTAAAGAAAGACTTACCCTTGACGCCGTATGGGATACGATTCCTGGACGTTGAGCCGGATCTTTATAAATATGATGTAATTTTCCTTCTTGGCCTGCACAGCATTTGTCGAAGCAGGATGGCTGTACGCCACTGCGATGAAGATGCGCGGTCTGTCCGAGATTACTTCAAAGAAAACATATTTAGGCTGCATGAAGTGTACAAGGAGCTATGTTTTGGAAATAAAGTTATCGAGTTGATGGGAGAGTTGTGTTCTTTGAAACAGTTTTGATTTTCTCACGCGAGTGAAACGCATGTCGGCTCTTGATGTTTGAGAATGTAGCGCAGAACATGTTTGTGATCTGTTGTAAACTGTCGAAACAGGCAATAAAGGCAAAAAAAATAACATCAATGTGGTGCAGTGGTTAGCGAGTCAAGCAGGTAGTCATGAAGTGCCCAGTTCAAATCTTGCTGCGGAAGATATTTCTGTTTCTGGATTTTTTTTTTACTTTCTAGTTTTTTTTTACTTCATGCCACCTATGTCACGGTTTTTTTTTTAATCCAGGCTCTGGGCCCATAATCAGCTATGGCGCTGGGACGCTGGACCCCAGCGGCACTGGGTTTTGCAATAGGGGCGAGACCGCTCCTCGCCTCGAGGTCTCTCAGGCCGTAGGCTTTCAGCCGTTTCGAGGCCATCACGGCCCTATAGAAGCTGGTGGCGGTACCCGGACTTACTTACGAAGATACCGTACTCTGCACGTCTTCAGTGACAAACAGCTAGGGCCCTCGAGGTCTGGCAGCGTGAGACCGGCAGTCTTACATTGGGGGCCCGCCGGTACGTCACTATAACGACGGTGTCCAGGACGACCTCTCATGGTGGTTTTTTTTAGGCACTTAAGGCCATCGACAAGCTTGCCTTTTAGTGCCGGCTGAGTGCTTTGCCTGACGTTGGATGGTCCGGATAGATGGTCTGCCGGATAGTGCACCAACTCCAAATGTACGCTTCGAACGCGGAGGCTGGCAGAGAGGTATGGAGTGTAACAAACTGGCTTGTCAGTCTATCCTGAGTGCAGAAAGAAGATCCACGACCAGGTCCCGGAAGCATAAACAGAGAGATGGAGCATCGACGTCCGGGCGAAACTCTCTGACGGTGTACTGCAGTGCAAAGCATGCCATAGCTAGAGAGAGAATCTATGACAATACAGGGAGCGGCCTGCTCTGCGAGGCACGGAGCCGTGGTCTACGCACTAGACAATCCAGACCAAATACACCGAAGGCCTGGATACCCGGAACCCCAGGTGCAGCGCGGCCAATCATATCCAGCACGTTGCCATTGAGTGCCCCAAACTGTGGCTCGTATTCTCAACAGCGGCATCACAGCACTCGGTCTGCGGACGGTGACATCACCCACTTCGTTCGAAGAGTCAATGACGGTGGATAAAGTCGTCGTTGTTGTCCTCAAAGGGTAAATGGCGCGTACGCACCGCGGGGGATTGGCCAAGGCACAGGCATCGACTGCCAGATTCTCAAAAACGTTTTTCAAATAATGCGAAAAAAATGCAGACTGGGTGATTAAAATTAAGAACAAATAGGCTGCTGTGAGATCAGTGACTGGAATTGGGTACGATAGCAAGGCGGGCGAGATGGTGATACATATTTTAAAAAATTACAGCGCGGAAAACGGGGACTTCAAGGGTAGAAAACACAGGACAAGCGGGGCAATTGGGAATATACGTGCACAGTTTTGGATGGTTTCATCACAGATCAATGTTGAACATGAGCAGCCGTAAGATAGAATTAAAGATTTCTGGGCGGGAGCCGTCGAGCCGTTTCGTGTCTAAAAGGAAGCTTGGAAAGGCCGGAAAGGCGGAGAGCACTGGTGGTGGATGGACTCTAGCGGTGGAAGCGACGAAGCGCCGCCTTGAGGACTGGTGGCGGAGTCGAGAAGCCTGTTGGAAAAGTCCTGATTAATTTTTTTTCTTGACTAGTTGATGAATGCGCAGCATTTGGTATAGTCTTATTTATTTTTGCTTTTTATATACTTTATTGGCCTTATCCTGAACTCTGCGCCTCCGTTCGTACCTTCGTTCCGAAAAAAATGGCCGTATCAGAGTCTAGTGTAGCCAATCCAAGCCACGCCAGTTTCATTCATGGCGGCACGCATGGCGGTTTTATTGGATTGTGAAAGCGGTTGTTTTATATCGCACAACCAACTTTTGGAAAGCTGGTACCGTAAATGCCAGCGGCCCGGAGTCACTGGCGACGTGTCTTTGAAGCTTAAAGACATCTTATTTGATTTCAAAACCCCCATACGAATGGATTCAGCTGCAGACAGGCTGGCAGCGGGAACAGAGCGCAGGGTGAGCAGTCAAAGCTGAGTTGTGAGCATAGTTGTCAGCGTTGTCAGTGTCAAAAAATGAAAGTTGTCGCATTTCCGCGCTGAAAAACCGCCAGAATGAGATGTGTTGGGTCGTGCGTATTGCAGAAGCGAAAGCGGCGAAGTATTGACGACACTCCGCTGACAGATTTCGTTCAGGTAAGAGAGCAGTCCTTTCAGCATTGTCGAAATGGATAATCCACCTTTCTGCTATTCGCAAATAAACACGTTTCGCAGCATGCCCTTTTATCACTTTGTTTACTTTATCGCTAAAAAAAAAGCGAATGTCCGCGCCTTCTTTATTCTGAGCATGCTTTATATTTCATAACTTCCAGCTGTCATGTGTTCGCTCCTGTGTGTGTATGTATGTAGTACCTGTGCATGAAATACACCGATGCTTTTTGCCATTCTACGCTTGCTAGTAAAATTAATAGAGCTGCGCTTACATGCTGTAATTGCCCGTTGTAATTCATTTGATATGGAGCTGTTCACTCAACGGTAATGAATAACGGTAGCACGTGGTATTCAAGAAAACAGTAACACCATCTTCGGCCTCCGTGGTGGACGGCTTCGAATTGATCTGGAGGCACTAAAGCGACCTTTCGCGCTTTCGCCCCCGAGGTGCAAGCTCTGCGGCAAATAATCCAATTGCTGCAGATCACAACGCGAGGCACTGAGCTTCGGCACAGTGTCGTTTCAGGTCAGTTGCTTGGAGCTCGCGATGCGTCTGTTTCAGTGCTGCTTTCAGTCGTGGCTGCGTAGTTGAAGACCCCACTTCTTTAGAGCCGGCGAGTATTGTGTAGCTTCTTTACGCCACCCTCATGCCTGCTATTTATGTAAATCGGCGATGGCGTGACACGCTCTGCAATAGGTGTGAGTTGTTCCGAGTGCTGCTTTGCTGAAGACTGTTATGAGTATTATTCGAGAAAATGGTGCTGCGCTGCTCTGCATGAAGTGCTCCGCGAAGGTGTTGCATGCATGTGCCTTAGTAGTGCAAGAAAGTGACATTGGCAGAATCATATCTTGAAATGCTGTTTGTCAACTCCGAATATGACCTTACCCTGCAATGCCTGTACACGGGGGGCTCAGGCTGTCTCAAGTGGAGATTTGTTCCACTTTCTGTATGAAACTAAGTTAAAAACAATGTGTCGACATTGCTTTTAAGGATCGTCGCGTGAAGCGTAACAGTGTGATACTTTGCGTTTTTGTTTTTACTTGTTTTTAGGCAGTATTCACTATCCTCTCTTTTACGAAATGCTGGTTCAGTGGCTGTGGCGCTCTGTCGCTGTGTGCGGAGTCGCGGGTTCGGACCCCTGCCGTAGCGGCCACATTTCGACGGAAGCGAAATGCAAAAACGCTGTTGTACGGAGATTTGGGTGATTGCTAAAGAACTCAAGGTGGCCTAAATTATTTCGGAGCTTTCCACTGCGGCGTGCCCTCATATCATAGCTCAGGTGTAGGTTTTTATAGTAGGAGATCAGTAATGAAATAATATGCGTACTTTTCAACTCGTAGTGAATGATGCTGCGGCAATCAGTGGCTCAGCAACTCAGATGTTTTGCCGCTCTTATCTGGAAGTTGCTAATCACCTCCTGCCTTCCAACTTTGATGGTTACGGGATGCATAAACGCCGTTGTGTAATTAGAATGCTGCGCAGTGGGATTTTCTGGAGCTAATGCAGCGCAAATCAATGCAGGATTATCTATATGCGTCGCAGCTAGGTGATGTAATGCATTTCCTTGGAATTGCAGTGGCCACGCATTCGAGAGTCCCCACAATTACGGAAATTCTGCTTTAGCGCATAGGTTACGGACACGAACGCTGTTTCGGAGGCCCATCTTCCGTGCTTTCCCGTGAAATGCGTGCTGCACAGAAGTGCGGAGCATACCAAGGGCCCTACGCTGCTCCCGGACAGCGCCTCTGTGGTTAGTCGATCTCCGCGTAGGCATCATTGCAGAGGTTGCAGCCTTCGTAGAGCAGATCTCGAAGGTGAGCTGGTGGTTTCGGCGTCTTTAAAGAAAAAGTGTGCCAACTTGGCTGCTGACGCGGAGGGAAGAAGGAAACGCTGCGTAGTGTTTCTTTGGGGTGCCTGGCTCCTTTGCACCCCTTTGACAGCCGCCGTTAACGGATATGCAGCTCAAGAAGGCAGAGGCGAGGAGTCCCTCCAGCCAATGGCGTCGACCTGTTATCGTGATGTCGCGGTCAGACGCCTTGCACCTGCTACGGCTTCTAGTATGTCACACTAGTAGGTGCAAGGCGGCTCATAACGACGTCATGCACCTGCTACGGCTTCTAATATGTGCACACTAGCAGGTGCAAGGCGGCTCATAACGACATCGTGCACCTGCTACGGCTTCTAATATGTCACACTATACCAGGTGCAAGGCGGCTCATAACGACGTCATGCACCTGCTACGCCTTCTAGTATGTGCACACTAGCAGGTGCAAGGCGGCTCATAACGACGTCATGACACAAGGCCGACGTCACTGTCTCGAGGACCTCGGTTGAGGGCGCAAGCCTGAATCCAGCGTTGTTGGTAACGTTCGAGCCGCCTTTCTGCTAAGGGGGGTGGCGGTCGCGTCCATTGCCACATGAAAACGGTTCGCTCGCTGTCGCATGTCAGCCGGGCAGCTGGATTGCGGAGGCGAGTGGCCGCATCGTGCGAGCGGCCCTGGACGCGGGCCACCTGGAGCTTGGGCCAGCCAGCGACTGCAACGTGCGCGACAACAATCGCGCGGCTCGGGACGCCGCGACCGCCGCCCTGCTGGCCGCGAGCCCTCCTGCGGACGGCGACTCCTCGCCGACCCCGACGGGCTTCCGCTGCCCGGCGCTGCACGCCAGGCACGTGCCTCGGTGCTGGCCTCACGTGGTTCAGATCTGTCATTTTGCGCGTGTTTAGCATGCCGGTGCGCCGTGCTGCGCGATGCTTATCCTCGATCACCGTCGCATGCATGTGCAGTGGTCGAACTCGGGAGCAGACGCCGGCAGCTTTTTGTCATGCCCGTGTGCTTGACGGAGCTATCTGCCGCGTTGTTCGTCTTCCAAAACTGAGCATATAGGTGAAATAATAGAGGGTGCGCATGAAGATGGTTGGAAATTGAAGACTGGAGATTTCAGAGAGTAAATTTCGTCACGTGCCGTTGCTTGACGTTACGTAACAACTTTGCGATCGATGAACGAGACGCTCGTTTTTGCTTTTTGATCTGAAAGGGGCAGGAGATGAAAAATGGTGAGCGATGTTTTAAACGCTTAGAGAAATCGGCCCTTGAACGAGAGTTTGCATTCTGAGCGACGTTCGTTATTATTGTTTGCTATGAACCAGCTGTGCCTATAGTTGCCGGCAGACTTCGATAGACGAGCGCATGACGTAGAGTAATTTCAGTATGTTGTGTGTCTGTACGCCTGCCGCGTCTACGTGTGTGCGCGCACACACGCTGGACTTTCTAAAAAAGTCATGCACCTGAGGTCTTCAGCCGGGTGCTACTTAGTAGCGAACAGTTAAGGTGCGAAAAAGAGGGGAAGGTTTCTGCAACCTGCATGTTTCAGCGTTTTCGCATATCTGGTGCGTTCAGAGAATAAATTTTATTTGTAAACACAGCGCGGTGAAAAGGGAGTAGGATGCATGTGACATTCAACACAAAGCGTGAAATGGATCAAATATATCAATACGAACCCCCGATGGTTTGTTTCCGGTGTGAGGTATAGCCCGCGTCAGCTGCCTCCCACCGTGATGCAGGCTAATCCAGTTCCGGGGTCAGCCGGTGTGGTTGCCCGCCAAGGCTCGAGCTCAGCTCGGGGACGTGCGCGACGTGGGACCGTACCTGTCAGGTGAGCTCTGACGCGGCGCCGCCTGCCACCGAATCTCGCTATCCGTGGGAGCGAAGCCCGAACCACGAGCATCTCACGTCATTTTCATTCATTTTTGCCACTGAAAACTGTGCGGACAATCCCGCTACAACCACCGCCGTCGAAGGTTTGCCACAGCATATCTCACAAGGTCTCGTTAATCGCAGTGGCTCTCTCACATGGCACTGCTGTTCGCATGCATTTGTCTACTGTGGTGCCTTTGCAAGGCCAGGGAAGGAAGGGGGAATAGTCCTAGCTCGCCTGTGAGTAGACGGGGAGGGATAATCGTCGGCAAGTTTAACGTGAGTTTCGAAGCAGCAGCAACAGTTGAGGTGAAGGTGTGAGAGATTAACGGTCATGTGGCATATTTCTGAACTGAATGTTAACTGCGTAACCTGCGCGTTGCGGCTAAGGTCAAAGGTGCAATCACATGCACTGGCAGCTGCGGGGAGTTTTGTGACGTCGTGCTGTTGTATCCTGGGGCCGTATTTTGTAGGCATCATTTTGACTTTCCATTCTTCTTTGTCATATGTTGGCTAGTCCCACCTTTGCCTGCTGGCGTATCAGTCGTGATGCCACAGCCAGTGCCTGACAATGGTAAAGGGGTGAAAAGAATAAAATTGACTGTGGCATGAATAATCAACTACGGCCCCTGAGCAGTGAAAAACTGGCACCTGTTTATATTGCATGTTCTGCGACCAGTTGGGGGAATTAAGACGCCCCTTTCTACATTTTTCACCCATTGGAATGAAATTCAGAATACGTAAAATGGTTCCGCGCACCTCTGCCTTGCAGCGAATGCTTTTCTGGTTCGAATCAATGATCGCTAAATGATAGCCGAGGCCGTCTACTTTGCTTGGCACGCGGTAGTAATTTTATTCGTAAGATATGTGAAGTGCAGAGGAGGATTGTGGCGCCTCGATTCTAATCGGGTTACTTGCCGCGAGCCCTGCAGGTTGAATGAGGTTTAGACTAAACAGGCCAAGCGCATGTGGGGAGGGGGGGGGGGGCAGAAACGTGTTCCTTCGGCGGCTTGAATAAGCAACGTGGAAGGAGAGAGCGGTAGCCAGACGCGTGACGCAACTGCGTGGTTGCCACACCCTGTGTGTGTGTGAGACTAACGTACGATCGCAGAGTTGCTGCAGCGCGTTCCCTGCCTAGGGAACGCTTTTCTTTACCGACTGCATATAGGGAAGCGTTTTGGCTGGAAAGAGCGTTGGACACCTGAACCGCGCCGTAAGGGAAGGGATAAAGGAGGGAGTGAAAGAAGAAAGGAAGAAAGGTGCCGTAGTGGAGGGCTCCGGAATTATTTGCCGGAGCCCTCCACTACGGGACCTCATTCTTCCTTTCTTCTTTCACTCCCTCCTTTATCCCTTCCCTTACGGCGCGGTTCAGGTGTCCAACGATATATGAGACAGATAGTGCACCATTCCCTTTCCTCAAAAAACCAATTATTATTATTAAAGAGCGCGCGAGTTCCGTCCTCGTGCATTCGAATGCCCGATCGGCGGCGCGGTTGTCCGCAGGCTCGTACGACTTCATCCTGCTCGATCCGCCGTGGCAGAACAAGTCGGCCAAGCGGAAGCGCACGTACGGAACCCTTCGCCATGACGAGCTGCTGTCGGTGCTGCCACTGGGACGACTGGCCTCTCCGCGCGGATGCCTGGTGGCCGTGTGGTGCACCGCCAACCCGGGACACCTCCAGTTTGTGGCGCGCCAACTGCTCCCGTCCTGGGGCCTTACGTACCTGGCCACGTGGTACTGGGTCAAGGTACGGAGGCGCCAGAGCGATGCCGTGCCCCACGCGCGACACTCTCGCGGTGCAGGTGACCAAGCACGGGGAGCCGGTGCGCCCCTTCGACTGCCCGCACAAAAAGCCGTACGAATTCGTCCTCTTCGGCGGCCCGTCGTCGGCGTCTGTGCCGAGGGACAAGGTGTTCGTGTCGGTGCCCTCCTGCGTGCATTCGCACAAGCCACCGCTCTCAGGTGCGATCGCGCGCGAGCGCTGTGGGAGCGCTGCGACTGAGTGCCCCTCCTACACTCGCAGAACTCGTGCGCCCATACCTGAGGGACGGCGCCGAGTGCATGGAGCTTTTCGCGAGGTACCTGGTGCCTGGCTGGACGAGCGTCGGCAATGAGGCAAGGCTCGCGACCGGGCTGCCCTCTGTCGTACTTTATCTCCCCCCACCTTTTTTTTTTTCCAGGTGCTCAAGCTGCAGCACGACAGTTTCTACGAGCCCACAAGCCACGAATCGCTGCCTTCTTGAGTGCCTTGCTGCTTCGTGAGCGCAACTTGCGCAGGCTGCCATTTTGCCCAAAGAACTATATCAATCGCACAGCTTACGTCACCGCTCAATCTACTTTCCAAATGCGTGATCGAATTCATTTTATCAGACGCCAGCGTTATAACATTTATTGTCGACCTCATTCCCGCGTATAAGTGGTGGCCTGAGGACTACACATGCCATGTAGTTCTATGTCGAACAGCACAATGCGAGTAAAATTTGTGATTATTTATCTGAATGGATGTGGATTTGTGAATTCATAATCTCTTCTCTTCCTTCTCTCTGCAGCAGGCAGGCGGCCTATCCCTTCTGGTGCCGGTTCCCAGCCTGTACTTACCTCCTGCCTGTTCCTGCATCTGGCTTCGTTTTCAACCCAGATTATAATAATGAATTTCGTCGTAGATTCTTTTCTGCCTCTCACCGCATGCCTCGCCTGTGTTCTCTGCCTCTCTTGCTGCTCATAATTGTTCTTACTGCTCAGTGTAAATTAAGTGCTCTTCCGGCTTTTGCTTACTACAGTGAATTCAGGTATGCGCCACGGGCCCTGGAAGGTCGGACACCCTACCCCATGCAGGAAATCTCTCATGCTCTACTCACATACCACCAAATCACCACCCATTACAAACAGCCGCCTCACCCTCCCTCAGGTTCAAAATGCACTGGGGTGACAACTGCAGACAAACTGCTACATCTCACCCTGCCTCCCTCATCGCTACCACCCTGCCTTCCCACTCTGCTCCATATGTGGGGCGGCCAAGGCCACCCTCATAGGGCACCTGTGGGGACGCCCATGACAGTGACAGTACTCCCCCCCACCCAACCCATCCCCCTTCTCATCGGAGGCCGCTCTGCGCGGGTTGCTCAACCAACTGGCCAAACATGGTTGATGTACAAAGCTCTCCTGGAAGCCCAGTCCCATGGACTCCTGTGCAAGTAGGAGCCCGCCCTTGAGGATCTTCTTTATCTTTATATCAAATAAAAGTTGTTACCACCACCACGGATTACAGCGTTCCGCTCGCGAGCGCGAAGTCGCGGGCACGATTACCGGTTGCAACGGCCCTACTTTGCTGGAGGTGAGATGCGAAAACGCCCGTGTGGTGTTTTCATGTTCATCAAGGAATCCCAGGCGGTAAAAATTAATTCCGAGCTCAACCTCGTGGCCAATTCACTAATTGAAGCAAAAAGGAGAAGTGATACGTGTGAAACACCTTCACCGGAAGCCGTGAGTAGGATGTTTCTGAACGCTCGTAACGTTTACTGAATTAAGAGCTAACTGTACTTAATTAGCCACGCACAGTGAAAAATGTTACTAGGCTACGCATGGTAACAAACGGTTTCATTCCCGTAGTTCCTCCCGTACTTGCACCTTCGAGATTCAGGACAGTTTTTTTCGGTGGCTTCGACATGTACATGGGGCCTCGGTCTAGATGTGCTAGCCGGTTGGGCGACACGCTGCATTCTCCAGATAGCTAATTTGTCGCGCTCAGAATGTCTAAAGGACTAAATAAGCAGAGAGGCATACTCCAGTTTAGTGAAAAGTAAAAAATTCGAGCTGGCCGACGTCCCTCCTTTCGGCTTTTGCGCCGCGCTCTCCCCCATTGCTGCTCTCGATAATCGCCCCTTGAGAGCAGAGAAAAAAAAATTGTTCAGAGACAACAAATTACGGCACGTATTTGAGGTCGCGAAATTCGGCTGCATTACGGGTTTCACTGACAAGTGTACACTTTGCATCAAGTCCTATTCTGAAATAATTGTGCAAAAACAAAACACCTTGAAAGTGCAAAGAGCCTGTGTGCCGATGAATTAAGCTGTTTTTGTCAACGTGCATGAAAAGAATGGAAGTCCTCCTCTGACAGCAGTATATACGCCCCCCCCCCCCCCCCCCCCGCGCGGTTTCCTTGCCCCAAAAACCAATTATTAATTATTAAGAGCTTTGATCATAACAGCATTCAGGCAAACTTACCGCTGCTTGCGCACGTCGCTCGTATCAGGTTGTCTGGTCGTCCGTCCAGATTTTGTCAGGTTACTTATATACGCATAGTCGCCTGCAACCAGGGTTGAGTTTTGCTTTCAGGCCAGGCTATGACTATGGGATCGCCGACGGCTGCATTACTTCATCCTGACCAAATCCTCCAACTGGAGACCGATTACATTTTGTTCTTTTTAGGCGAGTCAGTGAGCATGCTGCCGGAATGAAGACATTCGGTTTTCGTCAGTTACGATCGGTCCATGGCGATCTGTTTGTATAACCTATAAGCCAGAACTACCACGAAATGAGGCCATAATGCTTCGCAGGCAGCATAGCTGGTATCGAATTCCTGTTGACCTGAATGGTAGTAGTGGTGTCCTGTGAATTATTGTTCGTTACCTCCGATAAAGCATACGAGATATTCGACGCATTCGTGAACATCTTATAAATGGGCTTTAGCGGTTTTGCTCATCAAATGCTGGTGCTTCTTGATAATGCTGGTACAAGAATTTTGACCGGTATGCTGTCCGAAAAGCCGGTCGATGAACAGTGGCGTGTTTTCTACTGCGCAGCCGCGCGGGGCCCATTGCTGCTGTCGAACTTAGCTTGATGACCACACAGGCTAGCGGCGGTAACAATACGTGGTAGTCACAAACGCGCAGCACTGCGTTGCATGCCTCTGTGTCGTTACCAGCAGTCAGCTGGGTCAGAAATGTCTCCAAATGGGACTCTTTGATTGCGCAGTGATCTAGAATAATAGTCAATTCTCGCCTTAGTAGTCGATCGCTGCCCCAGCGTGGGCAAATTATTTTTGCGTTTCGCCTCCTGGAGGAAAAACGCTATGGAGGAAAAACGCTAAGGCGCCCGTGTGCTGTGCGATGTCAGTGCACGTTCCCCAGGTGGTCGAAATTATTCCGGAGCTCTCCACTACGGCACCTCTTCCTTCCTTTCTTCTTTCACTCCCTCCTTTATCCCTTCCCTTACGGCGCGGTTCAGGTGTCCAACGATATATGAGACAGATACTGCGCCATTTCCTTTCCCCCAAAAAACCAATTATTATTATATTATTATTCGAAACACGGCAGACGCGGTCGGGTTCGAACCCGGGTACTCCGGCTCGGCAAGTAGCCGAGCGTCCTAACCACTGAGGTACCGCGGCGGATAGATTTCCGCAGGTGTTCCATCAATTCTCACGCGCGAGCCTAACCCACCCTCCTGCATGGTAGCCGAGCCGGAGTACCCGGGTTCGAACCCGACCGCGTCTGCCGTGTTTCGAATAATAATTGGTTTTTGGGGAAAGGAAATGGCGCAGTATCTGTCTCATATATCGTTGGACACCTGAACCGCGCCGTAAGGGAAGGGATAAAGGAGGGAGTGAAAGAAGAAAGGAAGGAAGAGGTGCCGTAGTGGAGGGCTCCGGAATAATTTCGACCACCTGGGGAACGTGCACTGACATCGCACAGCACACGGGCGCCTTAGTGTTTTTCCTCCAGGAGGCGAAACGAAAAATAATTTGCCCACGCTGGGGCAGCGATCGACTACTTGCCACGCGCTGGTAGCGTGCACTACATTGCAAGAAATAGTTGGCTGGAGCCCACTAAGTGCAAAAAGCACTGTTAGCCTCCGACCCCGCCAAAACCGACTGTTTGCTTATTTATTTATTATTTTAATTAAACCAGCTACTACTTGCTTATCTGAGAGTCACGAAAGGAATGGCGAATAACTGGCTCCGTTGGTCTATGGACACCCCACTCGCGCTTTGAGGTTGCACCAGTGACAGATGTGCGCAGCATGCGTTGGCATTGACACCGTTGTGCGGCATTGGAAGCGTTAGGCTACAGTCGGCACTCATTGGGTTCATTGGCGTTGCAGTTGACGACGTTGTAGACGGTTAATTTTGTGGGGGGAAAAGGCGCATAACTGGTTCCCTGGGTCAGTGGACACCTCAGTCGCGCTTGTGGGTACGTATACCTTTGATTTCCAGCTTCAAAATATGGTGCTTTTGCACAGTACTCCGTGTCGAGCAAAGGTAAACCGTCTGTCAATTTTGTTTCGCCATTTGCTTTAATAATAATTGGTTTTTGGGGAAAGGAAATGGCGCAGTATCTGTCTCATATATCGTTGGACACCTGAACCACGCCGTAAGGGAAGGGGTAAAGTAGGGAGTGAAAGAAGAAAGGAAGAAGAGGTGCCGAAGTGGAGGGCTCCGGAATAATTTCGACCACCTGGGGATCTTTAACGTGCACTTTCCTCAACAAGTATATATCACGGCGTTCCGCTGCTGACGACTGCAACACTATCAAATCCCGGCTCAGTAGGCTGAGTTTAGGTACAGCTGAAATACAAACGACGCCAGTGTGGCGCGCAATGTCAGTGCGCATTCTTCCCTTTGCTTCTCCCTTCATCCCTTCACAACGCGGCTGCAACCCCCGCGGTATACCACGTAGTTGTGCGCTCGGCTGCCGCGGCGGCCGCGTTTCTATGAAGCAGAAACGCAAAAGGCGCCCGTGTGCTTTGATATGGCAGTGCACATTAAAGATCCCCGGGTGGTGAAATCAATCCGTACCCCTCCACTACACAGCCTGTACACATTTATTACTGTGTAAATAGCTTGTGTATATTACCTCTCCCCTTATCCTCTTTTCCTGTCCCCTCACCTTTCATTTCATTTCTCCATTCTGCCTGCTATCCTTTATTTCCGCTGCCCCAGCTCAGGTGCTCCAGTATTGATGGCAGATGCCGGGCCTTTTCCTTCCTTTTTATCATTATTCTTGCTCTCTCTCTTCTCCCTTCCCTGATGACCCGGTTGAGGTGTCCACCGAGAAGTGAGATTTTTACTGCGCCATTGCCTTTCGTCTAAAACTACAAATTTTTAATATCGCAGCCACTTGAAAATGGGACAAACAAAATCGCTACCGTTAGTTCTTGGGCCACTTGGTGCAAGTTAAACTTAAAAACACTACGGCTGGCAGCACTGTCTACAGACATGGCGTATGTCCCACTGATGCACTATTTCAGCTATTTCAGCTATTCAGCCTCAAATAGCTGTTTTTTATGGTTTTTTTGGGGAAAGGAAATGGCGCAGTATCTGTCTCATATATCGCTGGACACCTGAACCGCGCCGTAAGGGAAGGGATAAAGGAGGAGTGAAAGAAGAAAGGAAGAAAGTGGTGTCGTAGTGGAGGGCTTCGGAATAATTTCGACCACCTGGGGAACGTGCACTGACACCGCACAGCTCACGGGCGCCTTAGCGTTTTTCACTATTTCAGCTATTCAGCCTCAATTTCATTTCTCCATTCTGCCTGCTGTCCTTTATTTCCGCTGCCCCAGCTCAGGTGCTTCAGTATCGATGGCAGATGCCGGGGCTAGCAAAAATGTTTTCCTTTATTTTTACTATTATTTTTTTTAATAAAACCACTACCACCACCTATTCAGCCTCTCTCTTCCTCCTGACCAATTTTCCTTCCTTCGCTCCCTCCTAAATTTCTCTTTTTGATGGAGCAATGTCACCTTTCCTCCAAAGCAATTTCAGTGCCGAAGCGCGGCTTCCTCTGCCTTCGTTCACCGGCTTGCGCGATTCACGTTCGCGATGCACCACCGTAAATGTGTATTTGTGTGCCCTCAATTTCCGCAATTAAAAATTTTCCGCCACACGTCCGGGGGGTGAGTTCCGCCAGGGCCTATTTTGCGCGAGCCGCGAGAAACGAAAAGGTGACGTCTTGACGCGTAACCAGGCCGGCACAGCTGCGCGTGTTCTCCTGTAGGGCTGGAAGCGCGTAGATCTCATTAGATTCGGATGCAGGTGTTCAGTAATGCCGAGAGGGTTTCATACCGCATGAACGCGACAGAAGTCGTGTAGTTGACTATAGGCACCTTTTTAGCTGCCACGCGAGCCTTTGCGCTTTCTCGTTTTCTTGCGATGCGGTCACTTTCCTTATTGGGACAACACATTTCCATTTCAAATTATCAGCGACGAACTTTTCTTGAACTACGTATAATTTCGGCGTAGCTTTACTTTGTAGACGTGTATGGTTGTGTTTGGGAATGAGCGATCATTACAAATCTGTTTCAGCGTGGGGAATTCCCTAAAGATTTGACCAATATTGCAGTTTTTTCATGCATCATGTGATCTGAAGCCACCTCTCACGTCCAGCCATCGTTTGGTTGTAGGAACGGAAACCGAGCATGCATGAGAGATGAAAAAAAAAATCTCTGCGGTTCAACTACTGCTGCTGTGGTGTATGAATGAATGAATGAATGAATGAGAACTTCATTGTCCACAGAGAAGGAGCCCCCAAATCCCCGGTCTCGGCATGCAGGCCTGAGACGCATATAGGGGATGCTCCGCAGACTATATAAGGACTATATTGAAGTGGTGTATATCGGGCAGGTAGACGCGGCTGGGCCTCTGTAATGTTGAGTGCGTTCCGCACACTGGATAGGCGACGCGACCACCCTGGCGGTTATCGCGAGAGGTTGGTCGCCCAATGAACGCTGCGGCCTATTGCTGCAGTTTAACTTACAAATATTTTCGCATATATAGGCATTATACATATTGCTATTCCACAATGCAAATATTGTAAATTTAGCTGTTTCGCAAACTAGCTGAAAAGCAAACTCAGTAAAAATGTGTAACGGGTTTCCAGGTTTCTGAGACTTGCGGCGTTTGCTTGGCTCGCTTTACACACACCCTATCTAAATTCACTGCGCGAGATCATGGTTTCGGAAGGAAAATTGAAAATTGGTTTTGAAGAAAGGAAAAATTGGAGGACGGGTAAGCTTCGCCGTTAGGTGTGGAACGCGAGAGCGTGTTGCAGCGCTGCCAAGGAGTCCCCACAACTCCTCGGTCGTTCGGCGCGACGCCTCGCCCCGATCCCTCCATTACGGCTCCTCTTTCTCTCTTCCGTCTTTCATTCCACCATCCCTTCCCTGGCGGCGCTAAGCTGCTATGAACAGATACTACACTTTTCTCTTAGAATGTTCCTCATAGTGATCAAAATTATTCTCCCACTTCGGCACCCCTTTATTTCTTTGTGTTCACTCCATCCTTTATACTCCTTTCTCACGGCGCGGTTGACGCGTTCACCGAGAAGTGAGACAGCTACTGCTCCCTTTCTCTTCGCGAAAAACTTATTTGATTGTTACAAAATCAAAAGCAAACAATAACCTGAAAACTAAACGGAAGCCTCAAACCGAAAGTGGCCGGTCTGACGTGCTCGTAGCGCCTCTCTAAAGACCGTGGGCGCCATATGCCCACTGCGCTGGTGCAATTACCCCGCTCCAAAACGTGCAGGAAGCAGGTTTAGCACTTCCGCAGACTTGAGAGTAGTCGTAACGGTCGTTATTGCGTACGTTGGTACGACCGAAGCCGCGGACATCCGGCGGTCGCGCATAGTGCCAGCAGCCAATCAGCCTCCGGCACGTGGGTGGGAGGCCGCCAGTGGCAGCACCGGCGGGAGTCGCGCTCGCCGCGCCTCCTTGACTCCGTGTGCTGCCGCTGACAGTGCCCGTGGCGTGGCCAGCTGTCCGCGTTGAATGTGGTACCGGTGGTACCGGCATATCTATCGAGTCGTCACTGCTAGCCGGCCACGTTTGTTTTGTACAGCTTTTTAAACATGGCATTCGATGTCAGAAGGTATGTATGCGAACACTAATGACACTTCTCTTATGCTTATATCATACTATGCCGCATTTTAGCCACTTGAGCAAAACAATGCTTTCAATGACCGTAGAACACCGGGCGCCGTGCTTGCAAGATCGAGAGCTCCCCACTCTCCTTGTTTAATACAGCGCCGATCACACCACCATTGCATTCCATTCCATGGTCAATAAAGGTGCTGCGCTGGCACGAGTGGGACGTGGCGGCTGCGGCCTCCTTGAGAGAGCGTCCGCCCAGCTGCTTACGTGTACGCATATGCACGCTTTAGCTACACAGGACCGCATATCTTCACACCTGTTGCCAAGTGCGTTGGCAAAAAGGCTGGCGGCGGGGCGCATAATATGCCGGCGCCTTTCAAGCTTAGTGCCGCGGTCCGGCGCCGACATTTAGCGATTGCAACCGGTATACCTGTAGGCGTTACTTGCTTCTCACATTTAATTCATGGTACTGACATGCTGGGTGCAGGTTTGATATCTACCGCAAGATTCCAAAAGACCTCACCCAGCCCACAGTAACTGGCGCTGTGATATCCATCCTAAGCTGCTTCTTCATCTCCATCCTCTTCCTGTCCGAGTTCATCTCGTACATGTCGCCTGAGCTGTAAGTTCTGCCGCCGATTGCGCTTCGGCCAGAGATCGGTGCCTGCGAATCACACAGGTGTACACTTGCAGGGTCAGTGAGCTGTATGTAGACAATCCAAGCAGTACAGAAAAGATCCCCGTGTCCATCAATATCACGCTCCTCAAGCTCGACTGCAGCGGTACGTGCGTCGCCTGCGCATTTGATGAGCACGAAAATAACTGCGATTAAAACATGCTTGCAGTTGTGGGCCTCGACATTCAGGATGACATGGGACGTCACGAAGTTGGCTTTGTTGAAAACACTGAGAAGACACCTGTGGGCCCCGGCTGTCGGTTTGAGGGAAAGTTCTTCATACACAAGGTGCGGCAAAACATAGGTTTTTGCTAACTCTCACTCTCTTAACTAACTCTTTTGCTAACTAACTCTTAGAAGCTCTGACAGAAAACTAAAAAGGCAGAGTTTATATTCTTGTGACATTTATTCTTTGCTCATTCTGAAAAAGTGCTTTTCTTAATGTTTAGTAAGCAGAAATGAAAAGAGCATAATCCCAGATTATGAAATATTAAGAACCATAGCTGGTTAGTGCCAAATGCTTATGTGCATGTTTATGCTCTTAGATATTTTCCATCCTGAAAAAGTTACAATGCCATAATTTTCAGGTACCGGGAAACTTTCATGTGTCCACTCATGCAGCTGCTAAGCAGCCAGAAAAGATTGATATGACTCACATTATTCATGACCTTACATTTGGTCTCAAAATGGTGAGTATTTAGCCTTGTCCCTTGCCTTTCTGCATCTCCATGTGGTGCAGTCTACTTTCATATGTTCTTGTTGCATTCACTAGACTGATGAGGTGAAGGGCAGCTTCAACTCCCTGGACGAAATGGACAAGTCTGGAGCCAATGGTGAGCAACTTCCGACGAAGGATGCAGCGGCTTGTCAACTGGTCGCACCTTGAGCTGCATGATTGCAAGTCTTTCGTTGAACAGTTTTCTTGCCCTTCAGCCTTGTGCATACTTCTCTCCCTGCTACAGGAATTGAGTCCCATGACTATGTCATGAAGATTGTTCCCACAGTGTATGAAAAGTCTCGAGGCGAACGGATAGAATCCTACCAGTACACATATGCCTATAAGGTGTGCACTCGAGCTCTGCCTTTATCTCTTCTTGCCAGTGGCGAGAGTAGCTCACCCTCTTTCTTCCCTCTGTGTTCAGAGCTACGTGTCCATCTCGCACACGGGTCGCATCATGCCTGCCATCTGGTTCCGCTACGACCTCACTCCCATCACAGTCAAGTACACCCGTCGTGGCGTGCCCCTGTACAGCTTCCTTACCTCGGTGAGTGATTTGCGAAGCCCCTGGCCTCCGGAGGGATGCGATGGGGCAGGTGCGTGGAGACATGCACGGGGATCGTTTGTCTTGGTGGGATCCCTTCTTGTCTGAGCACCTGCTAGCTGAATGCCCAGTGAAGGTGGATGCGTCGGGAGTACATGGTCTACTGTAGCAGCCTGGTGTTATAAATGTTGTCTTCTGGACTAAAATTTTCTTCCTTAGGAAAAGCTTGTTTGGCATGTTTGTGGTAAGGTTTTGTTCTCTCTGCGGAAAATTCATGTTTAAAAGCATACTCATTGCATTGAAAACACACTTCAGATGGCAGGCACCATTTTACCATTTTTCCATTTTTTTTATTGAAATGATTATTATGTTGGTATTCTCTGTTATAAAAATTCACTCTTAAGTTGTAAGAATTCTTGATATTTAATTACTTTAGCCCTCTTCTGACAGTACAATTTTTCAATTCAGCTGTTGTTTACAACAGCTCAAATTATGTTGGATAAGTTTGGCTCGAAGCATCAGTTGAAGAGTCCAATGTTTTAGCGAATCCCTCAAGGTGGAGTAGATTTGTAATAAAGGAGTAACTACCCATTAGTATCCATTCATGTGCAGCCATATGGTTACAAAGGAAAGCTATCCAGCTTTCACAGAAACTTCGTAGTTAAAGAACATTTCGTCCAGGTCTGAGGTCAATACTTTCCAGACCTAAGACTTCACGGGCGTGCCGGACTAGGCTGAACTGTTCTTTAACTATGAAGTTTCTGTGAAAGCTATATAGCTTTCCTTTGTAGCTGTATGCCTGCGCTTGGGTAGATGCTAAGGAGTAATAACTTTTTTATAAGGTGAAGAGATTACTGTTTAGGAATAACATGTGGGACCAAGGGAGATCAAAAATGAAATGTCGAGCTGCATTTTCAGCATGGATTAATTATTGAGTCCTTCGGATGTGTGCTAAGCTTTTCTATTATGGTGCAACTATGAAAGAGTTGTGAACATTTAAACAGAAAATTGACTGTTTGCTTTAGAATGTTGATTTTCTCATGCACCAAAATTCCTCATTTTCATATGATATGAGATATGACATGCATAATGTCTGCAGTGCAGGATTACAAAGTGTTTGCTTTATTCCGCTCCTTTTTATGTAAAAACTCAAGCTCCAACAGCTGCTGTCTTTCATCAGCATTACTGTCATTCCAAATTGTAATCCTCTGCTTTGAGCACTAAAAGCAAAAGCTCGAAAAAAAGAATGCCTCACTAAACTTGGTCGTGTTCTGCGCGATAGAAATGCAGAAAATTAAGTGTTTTCCCATGAATATGATGACCAAGGTTTTGTAGGCACTCCTAAAAATGTTTCCAACACGCAGTGTAGTGCAAAATTGGTATATATTGTCATTTATTTTTGTCTGTTCTGACCTGTTTAGGCATTTTGCCAAGAATGCAGCATACACGCATTAGAGATGGAAGCAAAAACAATATAATCTTGGCTTTGCCAGCCGTAATTGGCAAGCAAAAGGAAAATAAATCAATGATTGGCAGAAACACGTCTGGTGGCGTTTGAAGTCAAATGTTAGGCTTTATTCTTCTTAAGACTTTGCTTTTATTGATGCTTACACCACTTCCGCAAGCTAATTTCCGTGAATTTCCTCATGAGAATATACTAGTTGCCCCACATTTTAAAAACAAAAATAACAAAAACTGCAAGAAATTACTACTCAACGCCATCGCATCAAAGACGAAGGTCTTGCTTATTCAGCAAGTGTTTTTAGTTGAGAAAAAAAAGGCCACCGAACAAAATTGCAGTTGCTCATATCTTTGAAGCTGTTTTTCTCAGTCCACACTTTTGGGCCGAAGTGCACATTTAGGAAAACTCGTTTTTATATGCAGAGACAAAATTTATTTTGAAGGTGGTTTCTAAACCAAAATTTTCTGGGGAATAAGATAGGGCCCTTATCATCTCAGTTGTTAGGTTTTTACGACAAGAAATTTAGGATTTTGAAATAGCAGTGACAGCAGAAAAACAAAAGTTGCTTTTCGGCACGGTGATTTGCGACAAAAAACGCGTATTTTGAAATTTCATTGACAGAAAAAAGCAAAGCTGCTTTCCAGTGGTGTGATACTTAGAAAAAGTAATCGTCATTTCCTCCCCTTGTCCTGTACATATGAGGCTTTCTTGCGGCCATCTATGCCGAAAAAGTAAACAAATTACCATTACATATAAAATGGGAGTTCCTTAACTGATACACTCAATAGCTCATTCTTATGTGAACAACTTTTTTTACACTCAATATTGAATGTTGAAATTTTAGTTATGTTTAAATGGCATAGGGATACACCATCCCTGAAAGTGTCATCAAAATTGGCGCAGTTCAATGTTCAAGGTTCGTTTATTACATGTTTATGGTACAAGGTTAGAGAAAAACATTGGAATACAGAAGGAGGTCCCAAAGTCGGAGACTGTGGACGTGGCAGTGGTTCTAATGTTCACCCTTCAGCTCCGCATCCCCCCTTAAAGCTGGCATATTGGAAAAAATTCTTTAAGGAAGGGGGGACACTGGTCTTTGGACCAAAAATGACTCAAAAATCAGTTTTCTAAAAATGACATTTCTGGAGTCTATAGCTATTATCCTGCAGCTCTACCAATTTTTTCCTTCAGGAAGTCAGTATTTTGACCATAATATTAAATTCAGATCATCGTATGGGCTGAATTTGTGCTGGAGCAGATGATTTAACAGAATGAAAATTTTGGACATCTGGCTGCCTTCTTAATATGTCGTTTATGAGGGTTTAACCTCCCAAAGCGACTCAGGCTTTAAGGGACGCTGTAGTGAAGGTCTCCGGAAATTTCGGCCGCCTGGGGTTTTTTAACGTGCACTGACGTCGCACAGTACACAGGCCTCTAGAATTTCGCCTCCATCGAAATTCAGCCGCCGCGGCCGGGATCCCAACATCTAAGACAGATAGACATGTAATACTGTTTGCTAAGGAACGCTGAAGTCACAGTGTATGTAATAATCAAAGCATAATTGTTCAATCACACTTCAGAAATTTATTATTTTGAAAAATATATGGATGCAAGGTATCCACACCTTGAATGTTGCTATTTCAAGTGTTGTGAAATTACTAATGAGGGTAAAAGGGAAAAACTGCTTTGATTATTGCACTCTTCACTCACCTTACTATGTAGCCGTGGGTTAAAAATTATTTTTAATGAGCCATTTTTTTTTTGCAGAGAGGTACTAATGAATGAATAATTAAAATTAATTATATTAGGAGTTATCTAATTTATAGAAAAGGAAATCTCAGACTTGAAATAAGTATAAAAAACTGAGCAAGGTGACAGTTTTATTAGGAATGTACTGAAAATAAGGGAAATAGGTCTAAGACCAGCATGTCCCCCCCCCCACATTGGAACCTTCGCTGCCATTTGTTGCTCGTCTTTAGCCCTTGCTTCCCCATTCTACTTCTGTCAAGCAGCTTTTGATTGATTGAGTGGTCATGCTTGACGTCTGGGCGTGCAAATTTTCGTTGACTACAGTGGCACAAGACCATTTTATGAACATCATGTGATTATAAAAATTGTCGTGCACAAAGAAAAATAGCTGCTCTTAAAAAAAAAACAAGATGCAAGCAGTTGAAAGGATCAGCACAGCAACAGTTTCGGCTGTACATTTCACTTTTCTAGTGGCTGCTACTAAAATTGGCTGATGCTATTCAAAAGCACCCAATTTGGTGTGGTCCCACTACTTTTTGGGGCCATATGCTACCCATACTTGGAGCTGAAACGTATATGTCACAGTTGCCTTGCCAGGGCAGGCTACAGCCCATAACACCACTTCATTTTTTGACACCCCCATCCTTCTGATGTTCAGGCTTATTAGGTTCCCTGTAACCTAATAATGAGGGCAGGTGCGAACATATCATGGTTTCTGGATTCCTGCTGATGATCATTTGTATGTCAGTAGGGTTTTAAAGCTTTGCTCTAAGCGTTATCCTTCTTGTCTTTTTTCCAGTTCCCCCCACCCCTCTTTATCTTTACCACAATGTTGCTCAACTGTCTGTTTTTGCTGTCTTATAGTACCTGCAGCTTGTACAAGCAGCATTCACCTCCAATAGAGTTAAGACGAAGAGTGGAAGATGGTGCCTTTATCATTATTTGTATTTTCCTCCCATTTGCTTCAAGTGTTTCTCTTGAATTTTCTTGTTATATGAAAAAGCTACAAAATTAAGAGGCCTTTTTTATTTGTTAAATACAAAGGAACAAACTTCAAACTGCACGCAGAACCAATCACAAAGGCAGTGGCACCTTAAGGCCTGGTTGTAGTTAAATCGTTTTCCAGCTTTGCAGTTTTATTTAAATGGTGTAAGGTGGTAGTTGACAATCAGAGATCACCCTCTCACTGCAATATATTTATGTGTTGAAATACATTTCCTTCTGTAAAAGTTTGCTTCAATTGTTTCTGAGCATGATTTCTTGCCTACTATGGTTTCCAAATATGAATATGTATGCACTCATGCTGCATTTAAACCTTTGTTGGATATCATAGTGTAATGCAAAATCAACATAAAACGTTTGCAGAGGGCTGAGGTGACGCAATGTTCTACAAATGAAATGACGCTTTGCCGCAAGTGCTAATGTTCTAGAGGCAACTCTTCTGCAAAAATAGAGCTGCATAGATATACAAGCCGGGTGGGCATGAACGCATTATCTGAAAGCCATCAGCTGTTGTGAAATTTTACCTTTTAACACAAGAGCATTATTGTACCCCCATGTTGAAAAGAATTGTCCAGCGTCGTCGGCATTGGCAACTATTTAAAGCCTCGCAGCTGCTCACAGAAGAAATATACGAAAAGTACCTACAAAAGCAACCTAGGGGCAGGAGGTGCACTTAGGTCACGTGACCTTGTGGCATCATCAAAACCTGTAACAACCGGATTGTGAGCAAGCTGCTCACCGTGGCAGGTGGCAGTTAAATTAGTGATTGGTCGTGAGAGGTTGCTCGGGAAGAGCAACCTGGGTCTCACAAGCCCCACTGGTGGCAGCACGTGCCATCCCAGGGCAGTTGCGCATCTCTGAACCACTGCATCACTGTGCCAGGAGTGGTATGAGGACTTCCCAGTGATCTTCCCAGCGAATGACGAATTCTGCATATACATAACCCATTAACGCTATCGCGTCATATCCTTAAGGCGGGGCTTAAGTGTCTCCTCCAATTTTTTATTGTCTGCTGTGCATTGATGTGGTGCTGTGCATAAGTGTGGTACTTGCTAGGTGCGCAATTATGCTTGGTGACTAAATTTGAATAAAACAAGTTATGGTTTCTGCTTTTAGTCCAATCTTTCTACCATCCTCACGGTTTTGTAGGTACATTTAGATTTCACTTGAACGTTTTGATTAGGCAGTTGTCTAGTTGTGTGGAGGGCCCATAGAAGAGCCTTTAAACTGTGAACTGCTTGTGACACATGCTGCTCTTTGTTGTGAACAGGTCTGTGCCATTGTTGGTGGCACATTCACCGTGGCAGGCATTGTGGATTCCCTGGTTTTCACAGCATCTGAGGTCTTCAAGAAGTTTGAAATGGGCAAGCTCAGCTAGAAGCAAGAGCGTGGACAAAGTCACAGCAGTGCCCCCACTGCTCTGCTGTCTTCCGTTGCTGTTCGCGCTCTGCTACTTACTTGTGCTCGCACTCCAGGGGGGCACGTAAGAGCAGAAGTTGCATTACAGGCGACTGCAGGGCATTGAAATGATGTGCAACATTCACTGAATTTTCCTAGGCACTGCAAGAAGCCAAGTGTACTGCATCGTGCGCTAGGTGTGCAGGCACAATTGAGTGCTGAGAGCGAGCAGGGACCCGTGAGATTTGCTTTGACTTGCAGAGTGCAAGAACTCATCATGGCGCAAGACTGGTGTGGTGGACAGCCAGCCCAGTGCCAGGGGCTGCTGTGCAGTCATTGTGACAAGAGCCCTGCAGAGGCCTCTGGTTTGACTCGGTGGTGGGCTATGCAAGGTGCAAGAGAGCTCCCCAGTGAAGCTTTAATGGAGTGTGAATCTGGTCCTTTCTGGCTGACTAGAGAGACCATGTTTTTGTTGTTTTATCTCCAAGCACAAGAATACGACCCCACTGCTCTTTCTATGCATTAGTTGTTAATTGTGGAAACCAGAGCAGGGAACAAGTCATTTTGTGTGGAAGTTTCTGGAACTGAAGCTGCTGCTTTCATTGTTAAGGCAAACCTGTATGTATGTATGTGCATATGTGCTTTCAAGGTATTTGTACTAAAATTGCTCACAATGCAAATGCTTGTCTTCTTTCATGTTGTCATTGTTTAGTTATTTAGGGCAAGGTCTTCTTTTTTATATGTATTTTTCAGTATTGAGGATATGATGTCATTTCTTTTTTAGTTGTTTTATGCGTTTAGCTTCCAAAATATAGGGAATGGTGGGACATTATTGGCACGCACTGGAAGCTGAATACATGGACTCATTTGAGGACTGGGTTTTGCTGCCTTGTTCAATTTAATGGCTGAGCTTTCATTTTGGCTTAGCTTGAGTAGCCGAATATGTCGTGTATTGTTATATGGCATTCTTTGCTTTTTCTATGCAAGGCATTTATAATTTAAGTTTTTTCTGTGTGATGAAAATAAATTCACCTTCAAAAGTTCATGTTTTTGACTGCAGTGAAAGTAGACGTACCGTGCTGCATTCCATCACTACCCAGGGATGTTCTGCTATGTCCTATATTACAATCAGCCAGCAAGCACTCTACATCTGCAATTTCGCTTGTATATTGCTTGATGGTTGGCTTTGCCAAGTACCATGTTTAGTGCCAGTACTTGCCTAGTGCATGAAAGCTGCGCATAAAAATACACTGTCATCTCTAGCTTATCTCTGCAGGCCAATGTGAGGCTATCCGTGACAGGAAGGTGTGCGCTATGTACACAGTGATCTTTCCCTGCAATTTGAATAGGTGTTGCTAAAGGCAATGATGGATACTTTTTTTTTCTTGATGAAATGAGGCCAGTTATTGTAACCAGTGCGATGTAAAGCAAAACTTATCACCAAATGCTCCAGGCTGAGGAAGTGCATGCGTGCATGTGCGTGTGTGTGTGGTGGCCTTCACAACACAGGGACATATGATAAAATTGTGCTGGGTGCCAAGCCATAGTGGAATAGATGAAACTGAAAGAGCCGACGTGTGCTGCAGAAGCTCGCAGTCATGAAATCAAGAAAGTCAGCTTGCCCCATTGGGAGTGCATGAAATTAATACATAGTAATTTGAAGGCTACATGGCAGACAACTTGGGAAAATGAAATAAACAAGTTGCATTTTGTAAAGCCTGTACTGGGGGAGTGGAAGTTTTGTACGCACCAGGAACGTCTTATAGAAGTGATTCTCTGTCATCTCTGAATAGGCCACACACAGCTTCCTGTTATAAGGGAGTAATTGCTCGTTGGCATCCACACAAGCACAGCCATGCGGCTACATAGGAAAGCTATACAGCTTTCTCCCCTAAACATTTCCCTAAACATTCCCCTAAACATTTGACCACAAATTCCTGTTAACAAAAGACAAACCTTTTTGTGAAGAATGTGGAGATGAACTTAGTTACTCACATTTTATTCTCCTATGCGAAACTAGAAGAACTAAGAAAAAGTTCAATTTTATAATGAATGCATTCCTTTTCATCCAACACTGCTCTTGGGTGATAATGCAATCGTTGACATGTCTTGCGTTTTTAACTTTTTAATTTCTCGAGAAACTATAAATTCTGACCCACTGTTTCACTTGGTTTTTGATACACCTCAGCCATTTTATCATTCCTGAGAAGAAGGCTGAGGTGTCTATTTCATTGGTTGAGAGCCTCGAGATCCTTGCCCAGCCAAGGATGGCTTCTGAGGTTACCTGACCTTTAAAGCTTTTACCATTAGCCAGTTCTAAAATTTTTGTCGTTTGTCATCACTAGGTAATACGAAAACTTTTTAGGCCCTTTACACCACCATTGTTTACACCTTTTTATAAAATTTTGCACAAGACAATTTTCTGTACCTTGTGTATGGTGCATAATAGCCTTAGGTGCTCATGCACCACTAAACCCAACCCAACGCAACACAGCAGAACTCGAGCTTTATGACCGTTTTGAGATGTTTCGAGGTTGTGAAAGCTGGTATGTTCTGGAAAGTTCCAGATCGTAGAATTCGGAAGCAGATGTTGCCTGCGTTGACCAACCACCATTTATTCATATGTAGTTTATTAGCGTAAATTGCAGGGCTAGTTGGTTCATAATGCACAGAAGGTGGAACCAGCAAAACAGATGCCGGACAAGAAATAGGAGGCACACATGCAACACTGCTGAACTTGCAACTGATTTATTCGGATGAAGAAACCAACATTTATGCGTTTTTTCTGCGCATGCGCACTCTCCAAACAAGGCGATGGAAAGATATTTACAATGATAAAAACTGACACTCCTTTTCGGTGATAAAAACTGAAGGATTGCTTGTGCATGTCTGCCTATTCTTTCTAATTAAAAACTCTTCCAGCAGCTGACACGTCTTGATTTCCCCCGACCGATAATACTTGTGAGATGAAATCAAGGGGAACAGTGGTGGCAGTCCTTGACATGCAAGGCTAAGCTGCTCCCTGTGCTCGAGCTCGAAGTTGTTCGGTGCTGCCTTAGATGTTCATTTAGGCACCCTCCAGTTTGGCCAATATTGATTTTGCTGCAGTACATGGGATGGAATAGACCACACTCACTGTGCACGTAGTGAACATCATCTGGTGGTTGGTTTTGCAAGCGCCAGTTTCCCACTGGCCACCAGAGACTTGGGCGCACAAACCGGAAAGTTTACGGGCAGCAGAAAACACCTAAGTCTTCAAGTCCAGTGGAGGAAGGTAGGAAGAAGATTGAAGTGGTTCCTTACTTCCATAAGATGTCACATGGGCTGAAAAAAGTAGTTCAAGAATTTGGTGCTTTCTGCTGCCCGTAAACTTTCCGATTTGTGTGCACAAATCTCTGGTGGCCAGTGGGAAACTGGTGCTTGCAAAACCAACCACCAGATGATGTTCACTAGGTGCGCAGTGGGTGTGGTCTATCCATTCCATCCCATTGTCCTGCAGCAAAATCTATATTGACCAAACTGGAGGGTGCCTAAATGAATGTCGAAGGCAGCACCGAACAACTTCGGGCTCGAGCACAGGGAGCAGCTTAGCCTTGCATGTCAAGGACTGCCACCACTGCTTCCCTTGATTTCACCTCACTAGTATTATCGGTGGGGGGAAATCAAGATGTGAGCGTGAGCTGTTGGAAGCATTTTTAATCAGAAAGAATAAGCAAGCATCCATAAGTGATCCTTCAGTTTTTGTCACCGAAAAGGTGTGTCAGTTTTTATCATCGTAAATGTCTTTCCATCAACTTGTTTGGAGAGTGCACTTGTGCAGGAAAAACATAAATGCTGGTTTCTTCATCGGAATAAATCAGTTGTAAGTGCAGTTTCTTGTCCTGCGTCTGTTTTCACTGGTTCCTGCTTTTGTGCGTAGTTTACGAATTGAGACACATTATAGCAAAGTTATAGCCAGTGCCCGGCAAAAATGACAGTCTCGCCAATGGCGCCTGCCTACCTTTATGAAAAGAAATGAGAAGCTGATTTCACTTTGCAAGCGGCTCACAAAAAAGCCTAAGGAGGAGGAGATCAAAAACGAAAACATGAAAGGAGGCTAACTGGCCATAACCCGTTTGTCACACGGTGTCTGAAATTGTGCACGCGACTTGTCAAAAATTTTTCAAAGCATTTAGAGCTGTTTTCACGAAGTCATTGATTCTGTCTACATTTGAAATCACCGCTGGACAGGATGATAGTGCCATTTCATGTCTGGAAAAAAGGGATCGCTTTTCAAAAACGATATAAAGATCAACGTCGCGAAGTTCTGTGGTGTGCCTAGGAAGTGCTGTAACTTTTTTCTCTTGTGCGATGTAATATTTTACTAAAGGACACTGTAGATGAGGTTTCGTTGCAGAAACAGCTTCGGATAATAACAAAAATAACTGGGCATAAATGTGCGTGGTTTTTTAATAGGGCTACAATTCCGTGAGCATGAAAGTACTGTGCGTGATTTTTAAAAATTTTTGAGCCATTCATGTTATTTTTGTGAAAAGGGGTTTCCAAATATATGGACACAAACTCAGGTTTTTCTACATATAACAATGTGCGGTTTACTACGAAGTAAAATTCAATGGTGCTTTACGTACAACTCTTCCACACTCTGTATCGCACTACTTGGGCCTGCCAAAGGAATACGGCGGTGCCCAACATACATAATCCCACACTGGAGGAGTGGGAAGCGATCTTGTACTGCTCTGAGCACGGAGACCAGCTGAGACTGGTGGACCGGGAGAAGACTGCGGCAGCTGCTGTGGGAGCCCTGGTCTGAAGGCACTCTCCTACAGAGAGTGAAAACCAACTTTATTCATTCATTTTGGTGGATCCTAGAGCTTCATTTATGAAAAAAAAAAAATTTTTTTTCTCGCTCGCTGCCGAGCAGGCCGGGCTTCACCACACGGCCGAGACGTTATGCGGGGCTGCAAAACGAACAAAGTGGCAAAGCGCGCCCACAGCCGACGTAAGTTTATTCCGACTTATTCGTCTCGCGTTTGAAACGAACCAAGTGTGGTTTCGCTATACTTGCTCTAAGCTTCTACGCTACTAAACGTGCGCAGATTCTACGTATTTTTTCACTTGTTAACAAACTACCTGCTTGAGTCGCCTCCACAGACTGCTGCTGTTGTTGACAGGAAGAAAGGAAAGTGCACGGGCCTGCCTACTGGTTCAAACCGAGCCAGGCTCGCTGCCGCGTGCTGAAAGTAGGAGAGTTAAAGGATAGGAGAGGAAAGATAGAAAGAAAAGGCGCCGCGGGCTAATAGGCCCATAGGCCCCGGGCCGATCCCGGAGGCAGTGCAATATCAGGCCGACCCGTGCCAGAGTGCGTCTAATACTCCACAGACCGTCGCCACCTATGTCGACTCCATTCATTCGCCATTCATTGCGACCAGCTGTTTCGTCATGCCTTAATATTATATTTGTTTAGATTCAAAAACTTTATTTTTGTTATTTTTATAATTGAAAAGTTAATAACACGTTTATGCGCCGCTACGTCGTGATCGCAACCATAATCATGCGACTGTTGTGCTGTTGCAGTCATGCGATGCCGTCATAGCCGTCATCATCGACAGCGCCTTGCAACAATGGCAGACGCTGTTTAGTTTGTGTTGGCAATGCGCTTCATTCACCGGACGTTCTGACGGCCTTTTGAGCACCCGCAGGTATTTAATGCACTTAAACTGTGTAAAACGTTTGGCTTTTTTATATGTTCGAACGAAGACTCTCTGAAGCTTCGTGTGAGCCATGCACCGGCGCTCGGTGTCACGACAGCTGCTGAAGGTCCGCCTATGGTTCATTTGTGTCCTGTGGGTGTGTGCTGTTTGAAAGCAGTTAGTGATGACAGCCACTTAGCGCGTTTATGCCCATATATATGAATACTGTTTATGGTAGGCCACCGTGGTACCCATTTGGTAACTCGGTCAAGCGTAGCAACTCATGTAGATGCTGCTGACTGCAAAGAGTCGCTGGTGAACTACGTGCAGTAAGTGGCACGTATTTTCGCTTATTGTGCTAACGGAGCTTGTTTGGTTTATCTGCCTTTTAATCCGTTCGGTCAGTTTTCCAACTGACACAGTACTTCGATACTCCACCTTGTACTACGCACAATAACGAAACATCAAATCCGGGGTTGCAGTAAAATGCTTGCTTTGCTGTTTCACTTACCGTCGAAACAGCAGATGCCTCATTAAACATTTTGGTACTTCTCGCTAGTTTTGTGTTTTGAAAAAAAAAAAATGTTTGAAGCGCACTACGAAAAACAACACTGAGCCATGAAAGCAGAGCGCGTCACTGAGAGGGTAGAAACAGTTTCGGTCCTTAAAACTCAGCATTAAAGCTCACAATACAACAGTGTGTGCACTCAACACAATTGGAAGTTCAAGGCGTTTGTGTCATGCGTGAAGTTTAGTGCCACTATTTAGTCTGTATTTCATTCAGACAAATAGAGCTATTGTGCTATGTGATGCTTTAAGTCAGTTATTATTTCAATTTCAATTTCAAATATTTATTCCAACATTACACCATACAGATATAATGTCGAGGATGGCAGGCAAAAAGCCTCCAGTCAAGGTCGATCCAGTCAAGGTTTTGTTTGCCGTGCCTGAAAACTGCACGGATGTTTTCGATAACGGCTTACACTCATGGATTAAGCATGATTTATGCAATGTTGTGTATATTTTGTTGCAACTTAAGCTAAGCGCTTTACAGTGTTAAAGATAAAGCCCATGGCAGACTGAGCATAGAACAAAAGAGGCAAGATTACTGGCTTTTAGTTAGTTTTTTTTGCATGTTTTACTGGTGAAGTGTGTTTTGTATTGGCACTTATGCTCTTAGGTCTCAGTATAGCTGCTGTTATGTGAAGTAATGACATGTGCTACACATCCATGATCAATTTAATGAAGCACGAAATGCATTCTAGTCGCTGTTTTTTTATGTTAGCCTAAAGCACCCAACAAAAAATCTAAGGGGCCCATCATGGTGGCGCTGTTGCTGTGGTGTTCGGTTGGTGATCGCAAGGTTGCAGGATTGAATCTGACTCAGCAGCTGTACTCTAATGGAGGCAAAATGCAAAAAGGCACCTATGTGCTTTGCAATGTCGGCGCACATTGAAGAACAATGGATGGTTGAAAATTTTCTAGAGCCCTTCATTGCGGCCTCCTTCCCTTCCCTCATGGCGTGGTTGAGGCGTCCACCCATAGTGGGACACTTACTGCACCATTCCTTTTCTAACAACCAGTTATTATTATTAAGACCAAGGAAGTTAAACAAGCAATTGAAAACAAGGGTAGGGCAGTCAAACAGATCACAAATCTGCAAAATATTGTCTGCCTCCCAGAGGCTTTCAGCTTTTTGTTGTACGTTGTAAGTTAGCCTGTTCTTAATCTTAAGTTCTTGTAAACTACCTATATTTTCCACATTTGGGTAAAGTCTCGGTGAAAAAAATGTTTCACGGGCAGTTAATTTTGTGGACAAAGGCTGCAGTCCACTTTCTGTTCCATCTTCCTTGTTGGTGTGCAAGCTTTCGGATGCTGCAAAGAAATGAGCGTGGCTCAACAGTATATTGTGCCCCATTTTCATTGCATCAACAGTGGCAAAAAACAGGAATGGCTGTTGTTCCTGAAGATGACATCTTGGCAAGACCGACGCTTGAATTCTGCAGCTTAAGTCAGGGCATGTGCATCGCTCGCGCCTTAGTGCCGCTGCATCTTTAAAACAACAGCCCAGACAACAAAACACTCACTTTGTTCATGTGGAAAGTATGAAATTCAACTTGCAGAAACCGTCAAAAGATGATTTCGTGCTCTTCCCTGGTTTCCAGAAAGCTCATGGAGGAGCCAAGGGCTCGACATAGAGACGTCATTTTTTGGGGCAATTATCAATTGACATTTTGTCCAAATTATTTTGCAGAACCAGTATTTCGTGAGCGGTCTGTGGTTAAAAAAAAAAACTTGAAAATTGGGTCCTCTTGAAAATTAAGTTGTTTACAGTATTAGCTGTACATGTCAGATGGGTAACCTCTTAGCATTTTCACAAGATTCAATGGTGTGCATGTGTGGTGCAGCTCTGGAATGGGGGAGCATTTGCTGCCATAGTCCAAGGATCCAGCAGAAAACGAGGAAGTGTCAGACTTCTTTTACTTTTGGGACAGGCTGGCATGGATGGCATCAATTGCAATTGTGTTGAGTGCTTGCTGTTCAGCATATTGTTGTCATTACCGGAGACTTCTTTCGTAGCCTTCATGGGAGAAAAACAGCTGTGATTTCTGCTACATGTGCAGTTAATTTTACTGCTTCAGCTTAGCAAGAATAACAGTGCTACCATATTATTTTTTTCGCTTTTGCACAATGAATTGGTCATAAAAGTTCTAATAAAGTGCTCCTATTAGCGTGCACAAAATGGTATTGCTGAGCAATGTTCATACCAACCATATTGAGTAGGCTCTCTGGCCTCTTGCGCGGATCTGTATAATTTCTTGGTTAAGACCTGTGAAATGCACATTGCTGCACTGCAGCATTGCTCATTTTAAAAATAATCTCTGTAATATAGTGGCACTTCATTAATTGCTTGTGGTTCTGTGAAGTGACTTTCGTTTTGAATTGAACTACGCATGGCGCTCTAATCTGCATTTCTTCAAGAATATATAAAGGATTTTGATGCAAGCATGATGAACTGCATTTTCCTGTTTAGTTTTTATGTTGTGTTTACCACTAGCGATGCCATTCAGCACAGAAGTCTGTAAAATGTCTGATGAAAAAGGGCAATATTTGGTGCACTTCACAATTACTAGAAGAATATCTTGTTTTGGTTCTTGTGATGTTAATGTGTGCTTGCTGTGTATTTTTTGGAAGGACGTGCAGTTCAGCAGGCATGACAATATAATCTTATGCAGAAGCTCTTCACATGGAGTTAATGAGGGGTGGGTTGAATTATCCGACAGCTTACTTAGGCATTCTTCCTTGTGTAACTTTGACACAGGGCATTACGTCATTTGGCTGGGATAGCTCATCTTGGCGTACGGCCCTCCTTTCTTGGAAGAAACCTTGAACCTTCTTATTAGGTAAGATATGCTCACCCTCAACGTAGCTGATCTTGTTGCCCACGCAGGTGACAACAAAGTTGCATCACATAATATGTGAGGCCATTGTATTTGGCACAGTGGCAACATCTAATGGCCTGCAAGCGTTCTTTATTTAAATCATAGCGTCGTATTTCAGGTTGTTTGAATGTTGTGAGCTCTCTTCCTGGTTAAAAAAAAGACAGGTACATTGATGATATATTTTGGGTAGCTTATCTGAAGGTTTTCACTTACTTTGGCTGGTTGGAATGGTAAATAGGGTAATGTTGGGTGTTTTGTTGGTTGATGTGGTGATATAAATCACTTGGGAAATTTGAGGACCAAAATATTTGAGTTTGACACAGGGATGTTTGTATTTTTTTTTTCAACCCTGGCCCTTGTTACTCTGGTTATGCAGATTAGAACACCACTGTGTGAAAAAAAGCACGTAAAGCCCTTGCATACTAGATTTCCACTATACATCATTTGCTTCATGCATTGCAGTGACATGTTTATATTAATTACTGTAGCTTGCTGTTAGCAACTTTCATGACTCTAGCATTGGTCCTTTTTTGTAGTCTTGTTTAGTTGTTCATTTTATTGTGGTAAAAGCTAATTTACAAAAGTGAAATAAATTGATGCTCACTACAGCGCTGTGAGTTACTTGGTAATGTCAGTGCTTCTCTAGAGTAACTGTTGTAAATAAATTGTAGAGTGAGTATTTTTAAAATACTAGTGACTGTTGTGCTATATGTTTTCGTGTACCCCTTATGATGCCCTTTAAGTGTGACGAAGTGGCACCTATTGCTGCAGCTGTAGAAGGAGGTCTCTGCCAAGATACTGAAGTAAATTTCATGTGCAGGGGAAGACATGACGACTTACGATGGCAGGCCGATTGAGGTCGGTGCCCGTGTGGAAGTCTTGGGCAAGGATGTGCGGGGCCGGGTGGCCTTTGTTGGCAGCACAAGTTTTTCCATGGGCCGCTGGGTGGGTGTTGTCTTGGATGAGCCGAAGGGCAAGAACAATGGAACTGTCCAGGGGCGCACCTACTTTTCATGTGCCGACAATCATGGCATCTTTGTGCGCCAATTGCAACTCCGGCTGTTGGATGACGAGCCAGCTGCTGAAGCACCAGCACAGGCAAAGCCACTGGGTAGGTTTACTGCATGCAGCTTGGCTTTCGATGTGGCCTTCCACATTTATTGTGCTCCTGAAAATTAATTTTTGAGTGTGGCTTTCTTTGAGTGCTTCTTTGGTGCCAGTTTTTAAGAGCAGGCAAAATAATTTGTGGTTGCAGCTGCCCTCATGCTGCTTCACCTCTCAGTGGCATCTGTTGTTGTTACCCGACAGACCAGCATCATTTGTGTTAAGAGTGTGCTCCCTTCTTTTGTGTGCCCTTTTCTGAAGTGAGAGCGCTGTGAAAAAGAGAAAAAAATTTGAATAGTTTGCTTTTCATTACTGTTAGCATTAAAGTTTTGCAAATCTTTCCAGCAGAGGCACAAGTTAGATTTGGTATTTCCACCTTGCCGTCTATAATTTTTATGACAGCACTTTTACATTGTGTTCATAAGGATACATGCAATTTTTAGCTGTTCAGGTTAGCGCTTATACGAGTTGACAGTTTCGTTTTATTCATTGGTCACATCACTGGGAACCTCCCCTATCCGCTGTTATTCCTTCAATTGACGTTATAAAGCAGGAAGCCAGAGTTGTGGTGTGAAAGAGATGAGTCATTATAGCCTGGGATGCAGTAGCTTTTTATTAGCAAGTGTGCACTGGGAGAAACTTTGTTGCGTGATGGGGCTCTTGGCACGAGCTGATGCAACTTTCCTCACTTGGTTAGTGCACAGTATATAGTCCAAGCTTTTGCAATGTACAAAAGGCCATTGAAAAGTAACCTTGCTATTATTTTTCGGGAGGTGGAGAGAGAGATGGAAGAGTGATGCAATGACCTTTACTTGCCTCTGATAGTGGTGAGCATGCTTGTGGAGGGTAGCGCACCCCGTAAACTTGATGAAAAGGCTCAAGAGAAGAACATGGACACAAGTGCTGACTAGCAACCAAATGATTTATTGCGACAGGGAAGGCAGCAATATAAAGGAAACATGGCAAGCAAAACACAAAGCATCAAACATATCGCGGAAAGTCCACAACTAGTACTATCAAAGGTGTCACTGACTAAGATAGGCGAGTTCTTGAGGAATCAGAGCCAAGGATGGCTGGCTAGCACGTGTCACTGTAGTCATGTGTGTTGTGTGCCTCGCAGATGAGCCGTGAGGTCTGGTCTTTGTATTTGGCGATGGTGATGGTGTTAAAAAATGCATTGCAATCTTCACAGTCCGTACAATGTATGACCATGTAGTTTCTGCGTGATTGGTTTTATATATTTTTCGCATGCTCATGTAGACCTCCTGCCTCACCGATATAGTATCAGCCACACCACAAAGGTATCTTGTAAACAACACCACAGCAGCAGTTCATAAACTCTTTCCGGTGCTTTTTTTCGCAGGCTTTGTTCCTTTTTTCTTGTTTGTCTCGCTTGCACATTCCACCTAGTTTGTTCCTCGTGGAGAAAAGCAATTTCGCACCAGCTTTGCTCACAATCTTCTTAAGATTGTGTGACACCTTGTGTACATATGAGATACATGTGGTCTTTTTCTTAGTGGGTTGACCAGCGTTGGTGCACACATTCTTCTGAATTTTTCTTTCCGCGATCTATGACTCAGCTACATTCAATAGCAGCCTCAAAGGGTACTCTGCAGTATTTAACCTTTTTACTTGTACGTCAAAGCTTGTCTGGGTTTGATGCCCGCAAGACCTCTACAATGCGGCTTTTATGCACGTTTTGGCAATTCCGTGCTTCACTATCTTTGAGTGAGCCGACTGAAATGGCAGAAGGCTCTTCCAGGAGCACGGTGACTAAACCCAGCACACATGTTCATCGGATAGCACAAGTTCCAGATATAAAAACCTTATTCTATTGTTAGTAGGAAACTCAGTGGTGAATTGTAAGTCGTTGGGTTCTATGCAGAACACCTCAAAAGTCTGAGCAGTAGTTCCCTGCATTGTTTTTTGACTAATGTGCACTCTCTGAAAGGCATATAAATAACCTGGAATCAAAGCTGTTACTGCGTGCCTTTCTTGAAGTCACAGGTGACTTTCTACTTATTTCTGGCTCACTTGACATAGTCCTTTAGGTCATGTGTGGTAGTGATAAGCTTTTAAAGCATAGAGACACCAAATTTTGTTTGCCTGATTTCTTCTTTGTAATGACGCATGAGGCATTAGTGCACATGGATCACCATGTGGTATTCATGTGCAACCAGGAAACCATTTTAATGGAATTTCTTCTCTCATTCTGTTTCGGTTTTAGTTTCAACAGCCATGTGATGGCTGTGATATTAAAGTTCAGTATATAAGGTGAGGCGTGAAAAAAACACATAAAATCCCTGCTTTGTCATTTTAATTCACCACGACACTTAAGCCAGCCTCTATATAAAGAGCTGGAATTACAGTGAGTGAAGGACTAATAATTATGATGCAGTTTTTTCGTGCTTTGCGTGACCTATATAGCCGCCTTTTGGCTGTTGTAACTCAAACAGGATGATAAAAGAAATTCATTTGTACATCTTTTAGCGGTTGGAGGTGAATAACACATAGTGATTCATGTATACTAACGGATATATTGCAGATCATTACAATGAAGAAAACACACAAGTGAAAATTGTGTATCTATTGCGCTTTAAGTAAAAGTCATGAAGCAGCCTGCTGAATCTGAAGTATGAAATGGCATTTGACTGCAGTTCTCATGGCTTTAGGTTATTGGCTTGTTCAGGAGCATAGCCCATTGGCAGAGTCATTAACAGCAGGATTGAGTTTGAAAACAGGGCCTTCATCGTGCAGCTTTGGCATGACATGTGCTGTGAGCTGGCACAACCTTTGGATAGGGGGGTACTCCAATAAGGTTTCTGTATGTGCACTTTCTGCAGCCACGACCACCCCAGGGCCAACTGTAGAGCCTGTGGCGCTGGATCAGCCAGAGCCACTCTCTCGCACCTGGGTGGTGGAAGAGGCTAGCGCAGAGAAGCAGGCTGCGCAGAAAGAGCAGGATGCTGAGAAGCAGACCCTCAAGGCCCAGATTCTTGACTTGCAAGAGAAGCTGGACACCTTAATGCAGAAGAGGCAGGAGAGCAAAGCACAGCTTCGAGATTATGAGCGTACAAGGCTGCAGCTACAGCAGCTCCTCGAGTTCAAGAGCAAGATCAGTGAGTCCCAGGCTGAGTTGCAGAAGCAGCTTGCGCAGGCGAGGCGCGAGGCTCAGGAGGCTCAAGACGAGAGAGAGCGCCATGCAGAGGAAGTGTCTGACATGGTGGAAGCCATGGAGATGGCCACAGTAGAGAAGGAGATGGCTGAGGAGAAGTTGGAACAGCTGCAACAAGAAGTGGACCACTGGAAGGAAAAGTATGAGATGCTTGAGCTTGACTACAAGACCCTTACTTCAGAGCTGTCTACCGGAGAGCCAAGTAGCTATAAAGAGCGCCAGCTAGCACAAGAAAATGAGAAGATGCGTGAAGCACTTATGCGATTACGGGATCTCATGACTCAGTTGAAGAATGAGAAGCAACAGCAGAAGAAAGAACTAGACCGGAGCCGAGCCGAGGCACAGGACTTGGCACGGATGAAACAACTGCTGGAAGAGCGGCACCAGCAGGCAGAATGCTCTATAACTGAATTGCAGGAGCAGCTGGATATGGCTCTGGGTGCAGAGGAAATGGTGGAGCACCTGACAGAGAAGAACCTGGACCTGGAGGAGAAACTGCGTGACTTGCGTGAGGCAGTGGACGATTTGGAGAAACTGCATGACCTCAATGAGGAGTTGTTGCAGCAAGCACGTGAGACGGAGCTTGAGCTCCGTGAAGAGCTGGCCCAGGCACACGTGCGCCTAGCAGACAGCCAGCGGCGTGTCGAGGCAGCTCACGAAGCCCTGGCTGACTGTGAACAAACATTGGCCAAGTACCATGCATTGGTGGCACAGCTGCGCGAACAAGCTCAGGGTCTGGAGCAACAGCTTCAATCAGAGCCAACACCTGTTGCTGTGGAGGCAAGTGAGCTGGCACTGCGGCTGGCCCAGGGCAAGGCGCATGCTCGTGCAGTTGATTTGGAATTGCGCCGTCTGGAGGTGGCACAGTCTAACCGGCACGTGGATTACCTGACAGCCTTCCTGTCCGAGGGCTTTTTGGCACATGAACACGAGGGTGTGCTGACACTGCTGCTGGTGGCACGCCTTGGTGCTAAGTGTGGCATCCTGGCCAAGCAGCTGGAGCAGCGCTGGGCAGGAGCTGTGCCAGGGCCAGGCCAGCCTGTGGAGGCAGTGCAGTACTCACATGCTTGTTTGGTGCGCTTCCTGCTGGGCCGGCTGCAGGGTCTACTACACCAGTATGCCACTGCATTGGACAGTTGCAGTGTGGAACTGTTTGCCAAGACAGCCACCCTCTATCCAGAGATGCTGGGCCATGAGAGACTGGTGGACCTGTATGTGCAGCTGCTTCGCAAGGATGAGGTGGGTCGATCTGTATACTGGACTTGGTAACATCCTTGCCTTGAAATTGTATACTTGGTTTCGTGCCACTTTTGCATGTTCATCATTATGGATAGTGCTGTGTGATTATTACAAATGCTGTATTTTTGGCTGCATTATTTGTAATGTTTGCACAGAAGCCCCCAGTTTTTCCAACCTCAATCTTTGCGGGTCCTAGGTGTACTGGCTTTGCATATCCTACTTTCTCCATGTTCACCTTATAAGTCAATGCCCTGTTGTGCGGTTGGACACACAACATTACAATCTTGATCACTGTGAAGATGACTGCGTCTGCATGAGCCAAAGTAGACTAATGAACCTCTGCTCATGTAACAGTCACTTGCTCTTCAGTGAAGTTGACAGAGCAGGATGGCGGAACTAGAGCGAGTATGTAATTTGTTTGTGTTCCTGGAAGATGAACTTTGGTACAGTGCTTTAAGGGGACACTGAGGACAACTCTGTCTAGTTATTTTCCTCAGTAATTTCTGGCCTTGTTGACACTTGTCCAGTGAAAATGACACATTTATGGCGAAGAAATTGGATTTAAAAGTTTTCCCTCCACTCGATGCAAACTTGTGACGTCTACACTGAGAAGGACTCGTTTCCACCATTTTGGAGTGTATAGTGGTTCAGCCTTGCCTCTGGGAGTCTCTTCAAAATTTCAGTGTCAACACCTGCAGTCTTCTTGCAAAATCAGTTGGTGATGACACCACCTATGTTTTGTTTTGTGGTCTTTTCTAGTTTATAAAAGCTCTATTTCAGCGAGAGTGGTCTTTGTGATTAGGACGTGGTATCCTGTCGATAAAGGCCAACTTCAGTTTGATTTTTTTGAGGCTTTTGTCCTCAGTTGAACCTTTGTAGCTAAAGCTGTAAAAAGATCACCTTCATATTCACTCTGCGTGTTTTTACTAGATGGCCATACCAGATCGTGTCCACGCGAATAAAGAAAATGGTGATGTTGATACAGATGGAATTTATTACATTTGTGAATGATATATGGGTGAGCAGATGATTGCAGCAGCTGCGTTTAGGAAATGAAGACAGTATCGAACTAATCTGAGAATCATGGGTAAATGTTAGGCATGCTGGATTAGGCGTGATGTCCAAAGCCAGACAGGGCACACAGGTGCTTGCTCTCATGAGGCTAGGTCCCACTGCTGGGAAGCAGGAGCATGCTAGGTACATCTATGCATGCCAAGTTCTGAAGCCAAAGAGGGTGAACACAATCCTTCACATACCTGCTCCAGCGTCACCAGGAAATGGCGCTGGTAGTGAGGAGATAGTGCCACCTGTTAGTAAATGTAGCTACAGAGTACCCAAAATGCACTGTCATGAGATACTTGTGCAGGGAGAAGGAAACATTAAGGAAACACAAAAATGTATCAAGCTTTGACATTCTTTGATAAGCCCAAGCCATGGTTGCTTTAACTGGTGGGTTTATTCCATATCATGATTGGTAAGCAGTGCTAAGCATCATTGAGACAGGTTTGAAAATTGAAGGGAGACCTGCTTATTGTGTGGGAGGCTGAAGGATTTGAAACTAGGTCTTGTAGTCGCCTTATCCTGGCAAAGTCGTGTGGGGATCAGTAGTGCTGTACTAGTCATGATGCTGGATGAATGTGCTTACTGAATGTCAAAGACGTCGTTCCTTGCCAAAAGAGGACTTGACCGTACTGGTTTCATACTTTTCTGCCATACTCCAGCTGGGCAAAATTAGTGTGCTTGGGTCACCACTTTTCCTGCAGACCTTAAAGGGGATGTGAAAGGGGCTCTAATAAAGTTGCGGCATGCCTGGGATATTGAAGCACGCCACTTCACGAATAGTGTCCAGCAAGTATTTTTTAAGTGCGCTTTGTAGAAGCTGAGTTATCTGTAGTTAAAGTTTGAATTTCAGCGTCTTTGCGCCTTTCCCTCTCCTCTCGTCACTTTTTGCACGCTGGAAGGTCGGCGCTCCTTCGCTGATGCCCCTCTGGGAGCGGAGCTTCCCGACCCATCGGAGATAAGCGGCTTATTGGCTGTGGCCATGGTAGCTGCCTGACGTCTGAAAGAACCTAACCAATGGCCACCTCTCACCTTGTCTACGCAGATACGGGGGACGGAGGAGGGCGCGAGCATGAAAAAGTCGCCAGGAAGGGCTCGCCAACTTTGACGCGCGATTGTGGGTCGTCTGCTGCGTGTAGAAGAGTATTATTGGGCTCTGGTTTTCGTGGCAACACAGTGCAGGGATTAAGTGAGTTAATGTGCTCTCCTCGGGAGGCGTTTCAGAGCCCCTTTAAGAGGAGGCGCGGCTCATGAAATGATTAAAAAATGCGAAAATTTCGATTTTGCCAAATTGCCATATTGGGGATCAGTACACTCTAAAATTCGTGCCTAAAAAGCTTCAAGTTCGAAATTCGACTTCCAACTACTAAAATATCTATATATTTCATGCCTACAAAGCCCAGAAATGGCGATTTCCAGAGAAAAATGCAGCAGGACTTCGCACCCGTTGTTTCCCATGACCGCGTCCCAGATGGCTGCCATCTTGGTTTTGTTTGAAAGCTGGGCCCCTTTCCTACTACCTGGTATTACTTGCTACTGTGAAATATTTTTATTACATTCCCATTCCACTGTTTTTTGAGGCCTCTAGAATGAACCCCGAATGGCTGGCACGCGCGCTTCAAATGCGATTTTCTCAGCTCCATGTTTTTTGACACATGACTAACCTTACAGAAATTTTTTTCATGTTTTTATGGCGCTGTTTCAGTTAGTCTTATCGGTTGAATTCAGGAAGAACAAAATTGTGGAGCTATGCTGTTTTTGATTGGCTGAGTCAAACGTTTAAAATTTTGTGAACTATACTTCATAATTATGGTGCTTGGACAAAATTTAACATTTTTATATGATGATGTACTTCAACAACAGTATAATTAGCATAGCTCCAGATGGTGGAACTTTGGCTGCAGCCCATTTGAATCGAAACCAAAAAAGATGGGAAGAAAGTGTCTTAACGACCCGTAAGAATTTAACTAATTATATTTCAGTTATTTTTCTATAATATTGGAACTAATTGATGTTTACTGAAACTAATTATATTTTTGAAAACAGGAAAAAGAAACACACATACACACCTAATTTCATAACAATGTCTTTAATAATAAAAATGTTCAAGACCAGCGTCTCCCCTTGAAAGCAGCCACATCATTCATGCTGTTCAGTCCCCTGCTGCTCTCCTGAGAGCAGAAAGCAAACTAATTACACATGAAGGAATCAACAAATCATAATGCTGAGCCTGCAACTACGTATTGTTTTATTAAAAAATTGGAGGACGCTTAAGCTTCGCCTTTAAGAGTAGAATGCGACAGTGTGTTGCAGCACTGCCAGGGAGTCCAAGGAACGCCATCGCCCGTTCGGCGCGATGCCTTGCCCATTAGACAAATCGCTCTGCTACGTACGGTGAAGCAAATGCGTGGAGCGGCAAACCACGTAGAAGCGCTGCCAAGCACCTTGCCGAAATGCGCGGACTCAAGTTGCAGTCGTAGTTCATCGGCACATCGTTCTCGACAAACCCGATGCCACGAATGCCAGCATAGCTTTCGCGCCGAATGAACGGGCAGCAAGCTGCAAGCTTTGTGGTGAATGCGCTTTGGATGTGCGCTGCGTTGTTCGCCGCTCACCGCGTGATTCCTGCGTGCCTACACGGCCCCACTGCGCCCGAACGAGACGAGCGGGAGGCGCTGCCGTCGCGCACCATCTGTTGGGGCAGTGGCGTACATTGTGAGGAGGAGGAGGAGGGATTTTTTGCTCACGGCCGACGCCAACGACACCGGCTTTTCTGCGACACGAGCTCCTTAACGCTGTCGCGTTAAAATAATCAGCTCTTGTAACAACTTAGAGTGACTCAATAAAGAATCAGTTGCATGTCCACTACTCATTCCATGTCCTCTTTCCTAGTTGGCTCAGCAAGTTACCCTACTAGCTAACTGCACAAGTATGGAGCTGCTGCTACTCTTTGGGTCTGTGGTACATGGGGGTTCAACACCTCGAAGCTGTGCACGGGTTGTAAGGGGCACCATAGTGAAAGGCTGTAGAATAATAGTGACAACCTGGGATTCTTTAGCGTGCACGGACATCACAGAGCACATGGGTGTTCTTGCATTTTGTCTCCATCGAAATGCGGTCGGGATGGGTGGGATTTCATCACGCAGCCTTGAGCACAGCAGCCTAAAGCTGTCACCACTGAGCCACTGTGGCAGGTAACTCTTGGGCACTATGTGTTGGTTGTAGTTTCAAATTCTTGCATAGGTGACCTAGCAGCAGTGTGAAAATACTATTGTAATTGTGTTCTGAGAGGTTATAAATGACCACTAGTAATATGCGTTTTTCCACTTGGCTGTCTTACACCCCTGTTCAGGAGGCTGTTTTTGACGCGAAAGCATTACGGCTTCTGTTCTGCAGAAAATCCAGTGTCGTTGTCGGCGCCCTCGGCATTGAGAGCGAAAAATCCCTGGACAAGCATTCTAGGTGGGCCATCTATGTCACGTGACATTGTAACGTCATCACAACCTGCCCACCAGATTGTGATCAAACTGACCACCGTGACAGTTGGCAATTAAGGGGTGAAGAGGGTCTTAGAAATAAATTTTCAATAATGAAGTCACAATTATGAGATTTTCAGGGAACATGTATTTTTGCATGCTGATTCCAAATATGTAATTTAATTTAATGTAAAAGTCTTTCTGCACTTATGCAGTATGTTATGCAACTTTTTGCCGAGGGTAAGAAATTCTGCAGCAGGGAACTTGTTAGATTGCGTGCCATTGGTTTCTCTTGACATCAAGCTATGCAATAAGAATAAAATTATCATCCTACCTTTTATAGAAGGTGAGTTATAGGATTTTGAAATCATCTTGAATACAAGTTTTTCTTCAAATTTGTGAAGTGGCAGATTCAAAACACTGTAACTCAACTTTGATAGGCAGGATAATAATTTTGCCCCTATTGCATAGCTTGATGTCAAGACAAGCCAATGCCATGTGTTCTAGCAAGTTTCCTGCAGCAAAATTTATTGAAAGCGCTCAGCAAAAAGTTACATAACATATTATATAAGTGCACAAGGACTTGTTTTACATAAAATATTTGGAATAAGCACGCAAAAATATTGTTTCTTGAAGATTTCGTTATTGTGACTTCATTAACAAAAATTTTGTTTTCTAAGACCAGCTTACCCCCTTAAATTAATGGCTGGTCACAAGAGGCTGCTTGAGAAGAGCAACCTTGGTTGCACAAGCCTCACAGGTAGCAGCAGCTGCCATCACAGGGCAGTGGCACATCGGTTAACCGTTGCAACACTGCGCCAGGAGTGGTAGGAGGACTTCCAGGGATCTATGAATGTAAATTCGAGAATGACCAGTTCCGTATATATGAGCATTAACCCATTAGGCTATCACATCATACCCTTAAGGCGGAGCTTAAATGTCCCCTCCAATTTTTGTGCACAAGTTGCGATTCGTATAGTTTGAAGGCAACAACTGAGCAGGAACGGCAAGTGCAAGTTTGTCGAGGTCATTATAAATGTGGCAATGGTCTGTGCACTGTTGTGAACTGTGATAGGTTACCACTGGTGGCAGTATCGTTTCTTCTGCACTCAAAAACGGCACATTTGCTCTAAAATCTGGAACGCCACTTCTGTTGCAGCTGGATGAGAACGTGTCTCTGGGGAACCTGGAGCGGGCACTGTCCTATTTCCAAAGCCTGTACGCGGTGCACCTATCCAACGAGCGGCAAGATGAGCGACACCTGCTCACCCAAAGCCTGCGATGCCTTGCACTTGCCTGTGAGGCTGTACAGTGTGCTTTGGGCTTTGTGCGTCATGTGCTTGGCGCACAGGGTGGCGATCTTGCTGCCTTGCTCGATGCTGCCCTTTCCTCAGCCTCTGACGTGGTGCAAGGTATGGCATCATGTCTGACCTATTGACTATCTTGGTTTTTCAGAGTGTAAAAAATTGTCCCCCACTTGTCATGGCACTTTCAGTGACAGCACTTTCAGAGACTTGAAAATAGTTTACCATCACTTTCGGGCATCAGGAAGGTTGTGAAAATGGACGTAGATTCTTTCCTCAGAATGCTTCCTGCTAGCACAATATGATCAGTTGAAAGCTTGGCAGTGGATATAGTTCCTGGCATAGAGATTGTGGGCGTCTACTTAAATCCCTCCGCGCATGGTGCCAATGTGCGCCCAAGAGTGGGCTTCCTTACGTGTCATGGTGGCGTGCCAATAGAGAGACAGTCTGCGGGGCTCGAAAACCATGCCTAAAGGTGTCCTGTCCGCTCTTGCCGTGCTCATGCGCTTTCACTCAGAGGGAATTGGAAACATTTCCAGTATACATATTTATTGCTCAGATAGCGACGGTACAAACACCAGCACTGTATTGCTCTCCCTTAGCCAGTATGCATCTGCTGCCATCCACTGCAACTGACAGTGGGCCGCAGCAGATGTGCGCATGAACAAGGGCTAGTGTGCGCAGGCCGGCGCGGCGGGAAAATTCTAGTGTGAATCATTGCTTACTCAGACCAGCAGCAGCGGTTACTCGACGGGTTTTGTTGCGCGTTTGCAGCTTTTGCAGGGGCGCTTAACTGTCGGCTTATGACAGGAGGGACCAGCCACACAAGGCACGCAAACGTCTGTTGGCAAAGGCCTTTGGGACAGCGAAAATTGGGCGCTCACATACCTTGCTGCATGCATCCAGCGCCGTGTCCCACACTCGTCGCTCGCCTGTCTATACTCTGTTTCATACATAGCAGGCAATGCTGCCAAAGCTAGCGCGCCTGTTCGCGCAGGCTAAGTACGAGCTCAAAAAGTATTTCGCCATACGACCAAAGTGAGCAGAAGCATATTTTGTTGCGGCAGATCTTAAGTGCCGTGAATGGCAATCTCCTGGACTTTGTTTTACCTCTCACCACTTTTTGTCCTCCAAGTCAACGAGACTTTGAGAAGTAAGAATGACTTTGGCGGTCTGATACGCAGTTGGTAGGGTGAGTTGCCTTTAGTCCATCCGCGCCTAAAAAATAGTTCATAGTCAGTGCAAATTATAGCCAGAGGGTCCAAGTACTGAGTGCCTCACAGCTTCGACCGTAATTCTCAATGCTACCACTTTGTTTTATACCAGTCTTTGTTTTTGTGCCAACAGCCACCAAGGCTTCGAGACAGACGAATGATATGTGGCGGAGTAATATGTTTTCGCGGACGCACTACTTCTGCAGCCTCCGTTGCGTTGCCTGCTATGTATGAAAACGAGTATAGAACTCCCCGTGCGCCTGCAGCCAGCCTCGCAAGAAATACAGCTTAGTGCCTGTCACTGCCTCGAGGCCCTATGGGAGGACTGCATAGCGCTACCCCCAGGAGCGTGGCCGGAACAGTTAGATGGTTCAGCGGAAGGGGGTGCAGATGTGTCTATAGAACTGTGCCACACCTCATTTATATGACAGGGTTTTGAAGGAGTCAAAGGGAACAGCATAGGCTGCCCTGTAGACACCAATGAATCCGCACTAGATGAAACTCCCCCCATTGACACAAAGCAGCTGTCGAAAAGCTACATGATCTTTTCATTCATTTCCCAGCTTAAAAAATTATAATAGTTGAGGAAAAATCGGCACATTTAGTGGATTAATGGAGCTGTAGATGGTTGTTATGCTGTCCTGGTAAGTCTGTCCAGCACCAAGAAAGCAAAGAAGATAGCAGCTATGCTCTTCGTGACTCCTCTGTTTACTACCATGTGCTGGTTCATCCGTGCAATGATAAGTGCAATATATCCAATGGCTACTTGGGAATTTTATGTGCATGAAATTTTTATGGACGTGAGTCATGTTTCAGTCGGTGTACCAAAGGTTTGGCTGAAATTTAATGCGGCATTTACTTAAGCTTTAATCTAGTGAAAAAGTGATGGAATCAAACGAGACATAACCAAGGGCTTCTTTTTCTTTTACGTGCATTGTACTCACAAACATTTTGCTGAAGGTCCAGTCTGTGAGTTCTGTCTACCTAGTTTTTGCCTGCAGTTCTAGTAGGAAAGGGCTAGCATAATAACTAAGAAAGGAAAGGAGGTAGCTAGTGTGGTTGCACTAAGCGGTGCCTCTTGTTGTATGCTGTTTTGCATGTTCCCACATTGATAAATGTTCAGAAACTAATTCTACTTTTTAACAAACCTACTAATGGCCTACATAATAAGGTATCGCAGTATCTGCTATGTTAAGTAGTTTTCAAATAAGAGACTATGTCAAGGATCATTTAAAATGGGCTGGAGAAACTACACGAGAAGAGCATTCTTTGTGAGTTTTGCAATCTGCAGAGCAGCATTAATGACTGTGGCCGTCAACCTCAAGCACTAGAAGTAGGCAGAACTTTGGTTCAGTCAAACACCTCGATAGCGAACACCTCAGCTGTGAAATGCCCTGTATAATGAAGGATGCCACAATGCCTAGTGAGGGTGCCATTTTTTGCGTGTATTTTGAATACCACTATAGCAAAGGCCACTAAAGTGAAAGTGCCTGTTCAGCAAAACATAGTTTCATTTATCCATAATTTTTGTTTAACTCAGCTTTAATCATCGGAGTCCAGCATGTGCTTTGATGTGTCTGATGTGCTGTGCTGAGTGACTGTGTTGGCACTCACAGGCTGTTGAGTGATGAGTTTTGTGCGCAGCGGTGCGCAAGGTTCGCCGGCGGCTGCCCCCAGATGAAGGACCTGTGACACTAGGAGCTGAGGCACGTGAACAACTGGAGGCAGAGGTGCGCAGCCTGGGTCAGGTGGTACAAGCGGCGTGTGCCCTGCAGCGTGCCGTAGCGTCCCGCATTGAGCATGAGCCACTGCCACCCCTGGACAAGCTCAAGGAGCTTGCTCATGAGGCCACTGACAGGGTCTATGGCAAGGAGGACCAGGTGTGTACGGGATGCTGATATAAAAGTGTACCCAACTTTTAAAATTTATTTTCTGCCTTGTGCCGTCTTATTGCTGCCTGTACCTTCCACTTCAGTAATTTTCTAACCAAAGGGCACATAGGAAAGGAAAAATGAATTATGTCTCTGCTTTCGCGTATGTTCTGTACATTACATGTTACAGACATGAGCAAAGCAGCTGATATTAGACCCAGTTTGCAAGATGTGCACCTTGTGAGTGTTTTTTCCTGCATAGAGCAATCTTGTGCCCCCAATGTAAAGAAGTTTTCAGCACAGCTGCTGAAATAAATCAAGTACAGTTCATTTGTCCAGCATCAAGCTAACAACAGTGAGTAGAGATATAGAGCTCATCTACACTTCGTGGAGCACACTGCTGTGGGGTTCAGTGACTCACTTGCACAGCATATAAAAAGTGCTTGAGCCCAGTGATTGATGGAAGCTCGTTTATTCTGCTGAAAGTATAGAAAAGTGCAATGCCACAGGACTAATAAGCTGTGTGCGACCATTGAGTTTGGCAAACCGAAAGCCGTTCACTGAGCAAGAGAAGTTGTAGTATTCAAGGACTGTCGCATCTAACTTACAGCTAGCCCATCAAGGGCCTTTCTATGACAAAACCATGTTTGATGCTAGGAAGGCTCTGCGATGAGTGGAGGTCATTATAAGAGATCAATGAGAGTCTGGTCCAGTAAACGTTTATGTTCACACTCTATAAACGTGACTTCGAGCAAGAGAGAAATGCAGCTTTTGTGAAACTCTTCTCTGGCATACGCATCAACATTTGCAAAGATGGCAGTCTCTGGTGAACAAGCTGGCCTTATGTCCTTTGCCATGTGCAGACGTGACGCTTTCCTGTGCTTGTATCCCCTCAAGCAGTGCAATGAAGTTGCATGCTATGTGAAGAGGTAGTCAGTTCTTCTGAGTTGTCTGGGTAGCAGCTGATGAAAGGTGCAATTCATAGTTTTTCAACAGATTGCCTATGCTCCACAAAGATTTAGTCACTGTTTGCAACTCATTTAGTTGAGATCCGTGATTTGTGTGCAGGTGACACTACTGAGAAGAGGCAATATTGACTTCAAATGAAAGATGAGCTGATTTTGAGGTAGATAACTTGCATGATTAATTACCCTTTCTTGGGTGCAGTGACCATTTTTAAGAAGGGATAGCAAGCCATATTTATGTTTATTTTGTGCTGGTTGTTGCTTTTTTTGTCTTTGCATTCATCTGTGAAATGTCAAGTTCTTGTTTATTTGACACTTACAGTACATTACAGATGTGTTCAATAAAATTTTATGTCCTTTATTATGGTGTAGAATTATGATTCCTAGATGCCACATTTGCTGCTTGCTGCCTGTTTTCAATAAACTAGACATGACAAGTTTTATCTGGCACTATGACATAGTGGTAATAGGACAGGTTTCTTGTGAACAGAATATTACTTGTTGAACTGATAAGTAAAAGTGCGGTGTCTCTTTTTAGTATGTTATTGAAAGCTACTCATTTTTAATCTTGAGTAGAGTATTGTAGCTGCATAGAGAGAAATATGTTACATTCTTTGACAACCAACTAATAAAAGAGCTTTTTGAGACTTCTTATCACGTAGTTATTTTGTCAATGTGCCTGTTTTTTCATGTGTAAAGTTGCGTGTGGTAAAGTAGGCCAAGTTCGTTATTAGAGTGCGTAGTACAGCACCTTGTTTGCTACAGTGCCATAGTAGTACTGTATCACAGGCCCTATTCCTTTAATAGATGTATAGAAGTAAAGCTAAGCTGTACTCTCATTCATGGAAAGAAAGTGTAAATGAAAAAGAGAAGCTGGGTATTTCCTAGCCCTTGATATTATGCCAACAGTAGCACTTAGCACTATGGAAGGGTAAACAACTGAGGAGGTGCGGCATCGCTCTCTCCCTCCCCCGTTTTTTATCATATTTCCATCAGAACTTATGTATGTTCCTTATATGCATCTACCATAATTAAGGCCTCCAGTTTTCTGCGATTCCATGAAAAATGATGTATTTTAGCATTTTTCACAGAATTGTATGTCACATGCCACATTCTATTTTTAATGCTGTTGTTGTTATGGACATCAGTAGGAGTGGTAGTGTGATGGAGAAATGACTACTTTGCCTTATTTGCATGAATATAACGCAATGTGGGAGTGTGAGAATTTATGAGTACATATGAAGAGAAATATGATTAAAATGCTGTCTCGAACTGTTCAAGCCAACCATAGCCGAGGGCCACCCCAGAAAACGCAGACTGCATGCTAAAATGCGGATGCAGCAGATATGTAGAAATATTTAAAAATCAACACTTCAGATGTCTACGTCAAAATCGAGCAAAGCAAAGCGTTCAATATTTTAATGTGCGCAGCCTCCCACGCAGCACCAGCTACTTTGAAAAGCTTGCAAAGATAAAATGAAAAAACAATTCACACTATATTCATACCTTAGTTCCGAATATAATGCGAGTTGCAGCCTGAAGCATTATTTGGTATACCGGAGAATTTCTTGGATTTTTTGTTTTCAGTTCGCGGAATTCAACATTTTCTGCAACAGGAAGTCGAGGGCTTTAACCATGGTCATTGCTTCCTCCAGTTAGAGGCTTATTAGAGGATCCTTTTCCACTTGAGTAACCATAGCACAGCAAATGTGTGTCTTCTGGTAATGATAGTACCACCATGCCACTTGCATTGACTGCAAGCATGAGGTAAAACTGACTTGAACCCTGCGATAAGTGGACGCTTGTGGTTTTGATGCTCCACTCTGGGATAAGTGGATGCTTTGGGTCACAGTGTACCAGTGGCTGTTGTCAAATCAATAAATGTGGCCATTGTCATAATGTCGCATGGCAGGCACTAATATTGTTACATGACGGCCAGCCGAAGAATGAGACAGGTTGACTGATGGCAGTGAGATGATTTAATGGCCGCTGGCCTAGCGCGAGCGCTCCGTCCCATTCCACTGCTAGCTTCGTCTTCGTCATACTACCCGGGGCCGCCGAGCGATCGTCCCGATCGGTGACAAAGAGATGCGCGAAATGGTGATGCGCTTCAGAGGATGGTGGGACAGGAAGGAGAAAGTGGTGAGGTGCTGGCCGCCACGATGAAGAAGGCTGAATGATTCCTGGTCCGCGAAGCTTCTGGGCCGCAGGACGCGCCGAACGGCATAGGCAGGGGAACGGTGTCGTCATGTGTGGGCAATGTCTCGGGTCGATCGGGTCGGCAGGTCGGGTCTTTGCGTCAGGTTCAGTTCGTCGTGTCTAGTGGTCTGGGCGGTGGACGGGGCGGGGGAACAACGGCGAGATCGGTTCGGGTCTGAAAGGCTGGGGCACATCTGGGCGATGCAGTCCAAGAACTCACGGCCGACGACCATGGCTGATGCATGATCCGAAGCTCCAGGGCCAGGATGGGAATAAACTCCCCACCTCACACCAAATGTTGCGTGACGGCCAGCCAAAGAATAATTTCATTGCCGCCAGCCAACCCGTCTCATTCTTCGGCTGGCTGTCACGTAACAATATTGTGCGATTTCTCTGAAAACTCTCTCTTCAGTACAAAACTTCTATCCATGGATCACAGCTGACATGGAACTTTAATGGCCCTTTCTGAGTGAACATTTTTTACCTGTGCCGCCGGGTACCCACTGGTTTTCTAATGGGTACAAGATTTCCCCCGGTCTGGTGCTCGGCTCTTCTGGGGTGAGATGCTTGGGAAAAGGGTCTTGACCACAGTTGCCTTGACGGATCAGAGATAAGTTCTGCCGTCAAGCAACCCTAAATCCGCCTTGTGCGGTAGAAGCCCATTTGTGGCCCTTTTTTTACCGTAGTCGTGGCCTAGTGGTACGGGTGTCCGCTTTGGCTGCGGGAGGTGGTTGGTTCGAAACCCACCGCCGGACACCCACCGGTAAAAATGGGTACACCCCCGGCCACGCGCCCGGCTTCTTCAGGGGTGTGTGCTTGGAGGAGGCTCCGCAAACCCCGCTGCGCCCTTTCAGGGTCAAACCTAGTTTCGAACACTCAGCTTGCAAAGGTGGTTCGTGTTTCACTTCCAAGTGAAGAGTTCGACTCAAAGCTCGTACGCTCTAACCAGCGTCTGAAGTTCAACACTAAGCACTCCTTCGTCAGAAGAGATTCAGAGTATCACTGCGGTCCTGGGCAAGTCCAGTTTTTCCGGCTGTCTGACTTTCCTTCCAGTTAACCTTCCAGAGTATACACAAGGTGTGAGCTATTTCTCATTGTTCTGACCATTGCACAAGATGCTAAGTAAGGTTAGTGGGCCGTTGAGCAGAGGGCCATCGCATAGCTCACACCCCAACACAGTTAGCTAAATCTTTTGTTTTATCATTTTTGTTAGGGCTCCTTGGGCAGCCCCTTCCCTGGTGCCATTCGAATGGTTTGTTTTACAAGAAATGCTGTAAATTGCATGCAGGAACAGCGGTTAGCTGACTGCACTATGGCCGACTGTGAAGGCCAAGGCCTTTCAAGGTCGCATTTGAGCTGCTAAACAGAGCCGACGAGTGGGGGGTGGGGGTGGGTTGGGGGGGGCATGCCTTATTGCTTTCGACGGCACACCACATGACAGACCGGATGTCCCAGAGACGAGGAGCTAAGGGTGGGAGCACGACTAGGGCAATGCGCGTGGTTCCGACTTTGTGTTCGCCTTCCTTGTGTGTTTGCTGGCGTTTTTGTATGTGTGTGTCTCTGTACGATAACCCGAAGCGGACATACATAATGGCTCCATGAAATGCACACAGTGCTCGCGAGAAAAACACCTTCGTGGGCACCGGTTTGTCACTGGCTCTTTTAATTTGAACAAAATTCTTCTAATTGGCTCTAACAAGCTGAATTCCTATTGGCAAAAGAAATGGTCCCCAGAATTCTGGGAAAACGGATTGAAAGGTGGCTTTTTGGCATGAAATGAGAGAAGAGGTAGATTGATTCTGGAGAGGAGACGGTGAGGGTCTCTTGGAACTCCCTAGAGAGACTTCACTTGGGCAGCAGTTTGACGGTCAAGCCAGCATTATCTGGCAGGCAGAGCGGCGCTAGTACAACTCTGGCCCAGTGTAATTTTTACCTTTGTAATAAAGTGTACACAGTGTTCCGAAGAAGTTATCTAGTCTGTTCTGCTATGTGTTGCCGAATCACCGAACCATTGGAACTTCAAGATCAGCAACATTGATCGAGTTCATCTCATCATGAAAATGATGTTCCTTGCATGTCCAGCTTTTTTTTGTACTTTGTATTTTTCTTTCTGATTTCCCTTGCTTTTTTATCATTGCTTTTTCATTGCTTTTTCTGGTCACAGTTGTGTCAAGTGAATTAGCTTTATCACTCTGGCACATTATCTCTGTGGCTGTATTGTTGTCGAGGGTCACGAATTTGGGATAAGAATTACACTGGGTCTCTTGGCTGTGCAGTAAAGTGAGCTGGCTTGGCTATGTGCTGGTGCAGGGGCCTGACTGCCTTCGTGAGGCACTGGCAGCAGCTGTGAGCACCCTGGAGCGCCTGGTTGATGCAGTGCAGCCACAGGAGCCGCAGCCAAAGCATGTAGCACCTATTCAGCTGCGAGCTCAGGCAGCACGACAGCAGGCGCGTGACCTTGAAGCAGTACGTTCCAGTCTCGAAGCTCGTGAGAATGACATTATTGCCCTCAAGAAGGCCCTCAAGATAAAGGTATGCATCTTGCAGCTGGCAGCAGGCAAGTTTTCGTTCCTAGCTGTTCCCTGTCCCTTGTCTTTGCAGTGATAGGATCACAAGGGACACTTTGTGTCATTTATAGCATTGTAAGATAAGTACATTGTCCATCTGCAGTCTGCCCAAAGGGTACAGGATGCAGTGTATGTCTGCACAGCTTGTAGCTTTGCTGTAAGAAAGCCAAGCTTGCAGTGGAAGGTAGATTATATTTGTCAGTGGAAAGGAAAGACAGAGCTAGTTTGTTATGTGTGTAGATGTCAGCTCACCTAGATTCACTTTAAAGGAGCTATAAAATAATATATCTATTAATAGTAATATATGTTATAATAATTAATTATATTGATTAATTAGTACATCTATATAAATATGTACAACTTCTTCGGAAATTTGTAAAATCAAGCTGCTGGCTACCCCCCATTTTGTTCAGCGTGAAAAGCTGCTTTTTAATGCGCTGGCACTTACAGTGGCCATTCCCCGCATTTAGCCATTCTGTGTTTACTTGTCTGAAGCCTGCTTCTGGCAGGTGTCCCACTTGCCCACAAATAAGTTTCAATAAACTATAATGAAATGAACATGCAAAACCCTCATTTTTCTGACGGTAGGGAAAAAGTTACACTTTGAAGCTTAACCAGTGAATTCATTTTGAAATCGTCATCCCTCACAATGCAAATGAGCCTATGGTGGTTTATGCCGTTTTCTCTTTTACCAACACTGTCACTTTGTTTTTTGGTTAAGGGAACTTTGAAAAGGGTTTGGAAGTTATATATTCTGATGGGTTAAATCTGTAGAAGAGGTGGTTGGAAGCATTAGAGTCAAGATTAAGAGCCCTAAACATGCCCTGTAATTTACAACTTAAAAAAAAAAATTGTATTTAACCAGTTAGAACAACTCTTCTCTATACACATAGAGGAAGGAAAACCCAAGACAAAGTTTGAAGCCTATTCATAAAAATAAAAGGCAACAAGTCAGCCCCCCCACATGACTGCACGTGGTGCGTTTTAATGACCTGGACTGGGCCCACGTGGGGCCGAGTTCAGCATGTTGCGAGAGAGGAATCGGAAAGAAAGTGGCATCCAGAGGCCTTGGCTTGTGGAGGCCAGTTACAGGATGTAATGCTTCCTCCTGAGTTTTCTGTCCTCCATATCTTTGCACTCTCAGCCAGCGTTACCTCTGGGAGGCCGAGTGGGTAACAGGCATCATCTGGAAGTGATCTCGCCACTAAGTCTTATTTTTCAAGCAGAACTGAGTACTAAATTTGTTTTTAATACTATTTGCTTGCGTAATATTTTTTGCTAATTTAACAAATACATATAAAGATAAGAGACAAACTGCGCATTTCCATGCCAATGTAACACTACTGGTGGAGAGTGAAACCAATCTGCCTACTCGTGTAATCAGTGTGCATCATTGTGGGTTTGCCCCCCTGCAAGATACCACTCTTTCTTTAATGTGGTCTGCAAGGCCAGTCTGCTTGGAAAGCCAGGTGAATCACTGCTCTCTTTGCTGGCATGGTGCAACGTTGCAATGAGAAGTATAGCATATATGACTGGAAGCCTGTGTTTGCATTGATGCGGCATAGCTGAGCTTTAAGTTCAGGTTTCATGGCGAGATATGAATGACAGTGTAGTCAGAATGAGGCAGGTCTTTGTCCCGCAGCGCAGTGATGGCCCAGTTGTTTGTTTATTTATTTATTTATTCAAGATACTAACAGGCTCCAAATAGGAGTACTGTGTGAGGGGGTCACGTACAGGAAGCGAAGGACACAAAAGCAAATCATGCATCATTATACAACAGGTGACAAATAACAAACGTGACTAAAAGTTGATTAACAGAGTACAAGGCAGTGTATAAAGCAACTAAGAAAACCACAGCAGTACTTGCTCTTAAAAGGCTGCAGGGTCATGAATGGCAGCAATGCGATCAAGAAGATCATTCCAGTAGCCTACGGCACGTGGCAGCGCTGATGAATTAAAAGCTGTGGTTCGACCGAATATGCGCCTAAAACTGTGGTGATTATAAAGACGACTGGATGTGCGATGTGGTCGGCAATGGGGAGGGTACTAGGATGCTGATTACAGGTTATTTTATGTAAAAGACAAAGCAAAGCGACCTTCCTACGCACGTCTAGTGTCGGGAGTGATAGCGATAATTTTATGTTAGTGACACTAGTTTGTCGGTCATATTTCCGGAATATAATTCGTGCCACGCGGTTCTGAATGCGTTTGAGAGATTGTATTAAATAGGCTTGATACGGTGACCAGATGGATGAGGCGAATTCAAGTTGGATACAAACAAATGTCTGATGAGCTAGTTTTCGAACAGTTATTGGGGCATCTCAAAGACTGCGTTTCAGATAGCCAAGAGTATGTGATGCTTTGACAGCGATATTATGTATGTGGGTCTTCCAGCAAAGATTGAAAGCCAAGTGTGCACCAAGGTACTTAAATGAGGGTGTATGCGCAACAGGGTGTAAGTTGAGTGAGTATGTGAAAGCTGAAGGTGCCTTTTTGCGGGTAAAAGTCACATTTTTGCACTTAACAGCATTTAGCTTCAGTTTCCACGATGTGCACCAGACGACGGACCACGGACCTATTTTGGCCCGCGGACTAGCGGTCACGTGGGGTTTCACTTCCGGTCTACGAGGTCTGCGCGTGGTCCGCGGACCAAATCGCATGAGAAATGCGAGGTCATTTTTTCTGGCAGCGGACCACGGACCTTTTAGCCTACTCACACACATCAAGTCTGGGAACTACACCACACTGGTCTTTCCCAGCTCAGTACTCCCGGCAGTCGAGGTGACACCAGCGAAAGTAGCTTTGCGTCCACTGTTAACATGTCAACGTGGTCGGATGACGCTACATTTAACTTTTTAGCCTTAGTACAGCTTTATGGCTTGTTCATAATTGGGCATTCGGCGGCGAGAGCGAGCGAAATTAGTCGCAACGTCGGCGCTTGCGATGTACACAGATATGGTTAGAAAAGAACATAAATTGACGCTGTCTGCGTGTCACAAGCGTATGCATGCTCATGTATGCTAAACGCAGTTATTTTTCGGCACATTACAGCATTTCTCACATTTCTCACTTTTAGTTCAGCGTATGCAAACACGGGCGGGAGTATAAGCTCAGCCTTGTGGTGCCATCTAGTTGTTAGGACGGGAACTATTTCTCTCAACAAACCTACGCTACTCTTCAGCCTAGAAGGGGCAGAATCGTCACTCTAAATAAAAAATACAGCAAATCTTTCGCCTTCTTATAGGCGAGGTGAGACGAAGCGGAAGATGGGTGCCCCGTTTATTGCCAGTAAACGAAACAAAAAAGACGAAACAAAAAAGGCAGTAACAACGATGAATTGTGTTCAAAGCCAGTGGTCCTGCTTCGAAGCGCGCCGCCATGCTTGTCGCCGTGGGAATTAAACCTTCTCCTCGCCGCGGCAGAAATCTGTCCCCGACCGATCAAGCTTTCTGCTGGGTATTTAGGCAGAATCGCTGCCGCGGCGGCGGATTCCGCTTGCTCTCGTTGCCGAATGCTGAAGTGTGAGAAGAACCTTGCTGCAAGCTGATCACAGAGGTTTGGCCTGCCTTTTCGCCTACTCTTTTGGTCCGTCGTGTGGATGCTGTCGTTGGCCAGGCACGGTCGGGCCACGCGCGGTCGACCCCACGTGATCGGTCCGCGGGCCAGTTTGTGGCCCGCCGTCTGGATACAGGATACACCTTTAGTGATCTAATCCAAGTTTTTCTGAAGTTCAAGGTGATCAGAGGGTGAGCGAATTTTCTGGTATATTATGCAGTCGTCTGCGAAAAGTCGAATGGTTGAAGTAATGTTGGATGGTAGATCATTGATGTAGATTAAAAACAGTAATGGACCCAAGATGCTGCCTTGGGGAACACTGGAAGATACATCAGTTAGAGCAGATGAATATTCGTTAGCGATGGTGAACTGCTTGCAAAATGAGAGAAAATTACGCACCCATGAGACTAAGAATGTAAGTGTAGCGATAACGGTTTAGCTATTAGGCAGGAGTGTGAAACGCGATCATATGCCTTAGAGTAGTCGAGCACGCAGTCAGTCTGAAAACCTTTGCCCATATTAGAAAAGAGTTCGTTAATGAATTCGATTTGCTGCGTATCACACGAAAATCTCTTCCTAAATTCATGTTGGTCTGGGAAGAAGTTATTGTGTTGCAGCTAGCACACGATACATGACGTGATGACGTGTTCCAGAAGTTTGCATGCAATACTGGTTACAGATATTGGGTGGTAGTTGCCGACATTATTTCTATCGCCAGCTTTAAAAATTAGAACCACTTTAACGATTTTCCAGTCATCTGGTATTTCCCCAGTAGACAATGACTGTTCGAATATGTGAGCAAGGATAACACTAGAATTATTGATGGCATTCTTAAGAATTTTAGTATTTATGCCATCAGGGCCACAGCAAGTTGATAACTTGAGATTATCGATTAGAGATGCAATTCCAGCAGCAGTTAGTTATAGGTTCCATGTACTGATAGTCAACCTCGGTTATCTATGGGATACTGGAATGATCTTCTTGAGTAAAGACAGAGCTGAAAAAAGTTTTAAATACAAGCAGGCACTCTTCTTTACTTATGGGTGCCCCGGTGTCGTTTTGCAGTGAAATTTGAGCATCCGGGTTTTTGGGTGAGATAGTTTTCCAGAATTGTGAAGGGTTATTCTTGATCAGAGATTGAAGGTCACATGAAAACAATGTTCGTTTGGCTTTGCATAAAGCATGGCAGTATTTTTGGTCAGCTGCTTTATGTATGGGCAAGCCATGATTGTGGTGTTCCTAATCATTTTGCTTTCCTAAATATACGTTTCTTTTTGCTTTTTAGCGTGTGCAATGCCCTTTGGAACCAGGGTTTTATATATTAACACGAGAGGAAATACGCGGTCTGTGAGAATGAACTAGCTCTATTTTTGGTCAGCCTAAACAAAGTTCAGTTTTCATTAACCGACCTGTTAGAAAAAGTTAGAAGATATGTGCGGGAAAAGTCTTCCAGACTGCTGTTGATGGCATCATAGCCTCCTTTTTTATAACCTAAGATGTATTTAGGCCACGTGATACACTGGCAAGTAGGCATAGTAAATGTGAACTCCAGAAGGAGGTGATCACTACATCCTTCACTAAAGTCACTGAGCTCCAGTACTCAGGAGCAGCCGTTAGGATCAAGTCCAAGACGTTATCACCGCAGGTAGGTTGATGAACTGTCTAGACAAAGGAGAAATCTAGAGTGAGATCGACGAATTCATTAGAGTTGCTAGAACAAGACGTTAGGCTATTCCAATCAGTATTAGGATAGTTAAAATCGCCCAAAAGGAAGATGTGAGCTGCAGAAAATTTTGCTTTAATTGCACTAAGGTTATCGGTTAAGTCTGAAATGAACGAGCTTGTAGAATCTGCCACTTTGTAATATATCCCAAGGATACAGTTTTGGGTTTTTGAAGGAATACAGCAGCGTCTGAGTGCAACCAAGTTTCTGTTAATAATAAGATGTCACTACCGTTGTTTTCTAAATAAGAACACAGTGCAGTGTGCTTGGGTAGAATGCTACGTGGTATATTAGTGAGCGATACCTTAAGCTATCATGATCGATAGAAGGCATTTGAAACTCGCGTGATATTACTCTGTGGGTGTGTTACTCGTGCATGGTTCAGCTATCTGGAAGGCTGTATCACGGTGTTTGAAGCATATATATATATATATATATATATTGCATACTCGAGAAGCTTCTTTCTGGCGATGCGTGTTCGGGTGGAAAAATTCTCACGCACAGAAAATTCGGTGTCCTTGAATTTATAGGCTTTTTCAAAAACGTGTCGCCTGTCTTTAAAGAAGGTTAATTTAGCTATGATAGGCCTACGTTTATATGCATGGTACTGGCCGATGCGGTGGGTGTGTTCAGTCTGTGGCGGTTCCAGATTGATACCAAGATGATGTGTACAGAGTGCTATAACCTTTTCCTCGGCAGAAGACCAGGACTCTGAAGGATCATCAGCAAAAACGAAAAAACGCAAATTCGACCTTTGCATTCAGTTTTCGGCGTCTTCACAGTGGGAGTGTAGTGTTTCCATTGTCCAGTTTGTCAGATAAATTACAGGCAGATAGAGGAGAGTTGGATACTGCAGCGCTGTGGCTGTTTTTAAACTCGGCAGTGTCAGTTTCAATTGCACGGATCCTGGCAGACAGATGCCTCAACTCGTCATCGACAGATGCCTGCCAGTTCTTTAGTGCAAATAGGTCACTCCTAAATGATTCTTGTCCTAATTCAATCTTCTGAACTGTTGCTAAGACCGTTGCCAAAACATCATTATGCTCAGGGCCGGGATTTGTTTCTATATCACCAGAAATAATTAACAATGAGTCGCTTATACAGCACACTATTCGGGAAGCACAATGGTATAGCAAATGCAACCACTCTTTTGGGCACGACACCGACAGCAGGCAGCGGTTGCTGCTGGCTAGGCAGGTACAATTGTCAAGGTAATTATCCTGAGCGTCCACCTAGTATGCAGTACCCACCAGCGTTACAATCAGTACAGGCTTTCCCCTGGCCTCTCTGGGGCGATATGCTGGGGAATGGGGTCTCTGACCCCACCTTGAGTAGATTAAATGCCTTGTGCCATGGCACTCTTTGGCCAAAGGTGCCCTTGCGCCATTAGAAACCAACTCACTACCTTTGTTCGGCGGGCTTAGTGGGAGACGCTTCTGCTGGCTAAGTGCTCCTCTACGCTCGGCTGGAAGTTGGCAGAGCTCACATCATAGGGTGGTAGTGTGGTCTTTGGGCAGAGCACACCACCAGCCACTGAGGTGTACAGGTTGAGGAGGAAAGCTATGGAATGAGAGGAGGGCAGTCTTTGGTCATGCATGCCTCTCTTAATATAGCACACACATCAGAAGTTCTTGTGAGAAAATTATGTTTCAATAGTTGCCTTATTCCTGAATCATCCACCTTGATCTGAAACCATTTCAGGAGCCTTTCAAATCTGCATATCTAACAACCTGGAGTCATCCTATGTCTGAGTTTATAGTTGCTTTAAATGTCGTTTGCAGAGTTTTTTGCCAGTATATTAATAAAAAGGTTGTATGTTTTCTTTGGAAACATTTGTGGTAGAAGATGTGTACAGAAAGGATTGGTATACACTTTTGCTTTGATCATATCCAAAGCACAGGTAAGGATATATTGTAGGCCCAATTTCTTGCATGGTTTAGCCTTCACCAATGGATTGCTATTGTGTTCTCTGAAAGAGAGCACAGGCAAGGTAGCGAAAAATACTTTTCACTTGAAATTAGTAAATGAGCATTTTATGCATTGCAATTGACAGATTGGCCTGCAGTAAGCTACATTCTGTGCAGTTGTATTATACAGCTAATATGATACTCTGGAATTGAATTCATGACAAGACAAATGCATTCTCACTGTGCGACTAATATTCTGAACCCTACTTTTGCTTGCAGAGTGAAGAATGCAGTGAAATGCATGTCCGCAAGGACATGGCAGAGAAAAAACTAGAGGTGCTGACAAGAGACAGTGATGAACGAGTTGACAAGGTTCAGAGGCAGCTGGACGAGACAAAGATGCGGCTACGCAAGAAGGAAAAGTATGCAAGTCTTTGATATAGTTGTCCTTGGGTCACTAGGTAATTTTAAGACATGGTAGAGGCAGCTTGTGGTGACACTGGGTCAGCGCTTTAACTGCCAACACAAATGGTACTCATCATGGGAGATTGTTCCAATATCACCAATGACGAGTCACACTCTTCCGGTTCGATGTTGCACTGCTCCCACCTCCAAAGACAAGTTACCACCAGCATTTGCATAACTTGCAATTTTCAACAGTAGAGGGAGTTTTGCATTTGGCACCTTTAGCGCATGTTTTAAGCCTGACAACAGTCATTTCATAACGGCGTCATGCATGAAAATTGCCAGTGGCAGCAATGTTCAGAGAAAAAGAACTACTTCTTGGAGCAGTTCTGACAACAGCATTGCTGACGATCTAGAATTTGTTTCTGACGGTGACTCTAACTTCGTTTGCAAGCTGGAGACTGTTTCAGATGACGACGAAAACAAATGCTATGACAACAACGGTGACGCGCTGGGTAATGCACGTTAACTGCTAATGATGAAACCTTGTTTACATTGGGATGAAGCAATGTATATGCACTTTGCAGTATGTTACAGCGTATTAGATCAAATACGGCACATTTCTGTGAGTTGTTACACATTAATATGTCATGCACTGAGGGAAAGCAACCCTCAAAAAGCAGCTTTTTCTTTTTAAAATTTTTATGTTAATTCTAACCATAAACTAATGAAGTAATATATTTTCAGAACCAGAATTACATGGATAACTAGAAAAAGATTGGCGATGTTGGGCATGTTTTTTGGGAATTAATTTGGCGGTTAAAGGGTTAAGAAATTTGAAGGGGCTTAGGTATGCTCATACACTTTTTCCGACACATTTGTGGTGGTTATAATTTGCGCTGTGTCTTCATGCATAGTGTTCCATGACAGTTGAATGAGTCTTTCTAATCAATTTCTGCATTTTGCAGTGAATAGGCACAGGGCAAGCAAAGTCTTCATGGCAGCAGTGGGTTGAGCCTTTAACTCTTTCTTTACCACGGAAAAATGATCAATTTTGAGTCAAGACTGAAAACGGCACGAAAAACGGGACAAGATAGAGAGAAGCAACACACACAGCAGAGTGTCCCGTTTTTTGCGCCGTTTTCAGTTTTGAATCATGAACCAACTGGCCCAACAATCCTCCCTTTTGTTATTTAAGTTATTTGTTCAAGAGGTGCCAAATGCACTGCACATTGTAAAGCATCAAACTGTAGCTTATTGGTTATACTTTCAAATGAGAAAATGTCAGAGTTGTGTGTGCAAAACTTTAAAAAAAGTATTGGCTAAATATGCTGGTAACAAAAAAAAATACATGCAAAACAAAAATAAGCCACTGCATTAAACCAGAAGTTGATTGCAAAAAAATTGAAATATGCAAAATGTTGCATGTGTTCTTAGATGCCATTCTTGTGATCTTCAGCTGCGTACATAGTACACTGCACTTTCTTTGGCCTTTCAAGTTAGGGAACATGACTACTGTGCCACTAGAGAAAGCAGTCGTGTGAGGACATAAAGTGGAGGTACAGTAAAACAGTAAAACCCCCAGTTACGTTCCCGCATACTGCATTTTCCTGGCTGTTACGTTTTCCTGAGACAGTCCCAACCAAGCTGTCATAGAAACCCATGCACTGCAGACCCAGCTGTTACGTCACTACTGTGGCAGAGTTCTCGCATGCTAAGTCGTGACTGTCACTTCCTGATAGTGCTTTACCCCTTGCCGCGGCATTTTGACAGCCTACATTTATTGCGCGCAGAAAGGCAATGGCAGATAAGCGAGTGCGGAACTCTAGACATCATCAGCACCTGGCCACCACCATGTTCGGCGTCTTCTGGTGTGTTGTACCCACGTTGATGCTGAGCATACTTACCAGCAGTGTCAACCTTGTTGCAGTTGCTGGTGTCGTTCCATCACCACAGCAACGCGAACGACTGAAGGCGTGAAAATGAAACTGTGCTGCATGCCTAAACTTTGCCTGCTCCATGCGCCCTCTCTTCGCTGCTTGCTGCCTTTCTTGCACAAAGAGCTGTTCAGGTAGACAGGGAGCCATCATGGGGCATTTAGGACGTTCTGTGCATACAAGCGATTGTAAATGCTCCTGTTACTAGGAGTAGACAACGATGTACATTTTTTTCAAAAGCGCTTCCAGGCTACTATGTTTCCTGGCTGGTGCATTTTTTTTCCGCAGTCCTGTGAAAAACGTAACAGCAGGGTTCTACTGTAATATGGGATGTGCTGCACATTACACTTGTTCTGAGTTCCGCTCTTTTTTTTTTTAGTGTGCTAGCACTTACAGCGGCCACTCCCCTCATTTAGCCGTCCATCCGTCCGTCTGTCCGTTTTTGTGGCTGGCTGCTGACCTATCCACCGAGTGGTGGGCAGGTTAGCAGCCTGCCCACCCTGTCAGGCAGCCGCTCAATTAATCGTAAGAGGCTGCTCGCAAAGAGCAACCTGTATCGCAGCCCAACCCAAGCAACCCAAGTCCCACCGATGGCAGCACCTGCCGTAGAAGGGTAGTGGCTCATCGCTTGACTGCTGCACCACTGTGCCAGGAGTGGTAGGAAGGCTCTCTCAGGGATCTATGAATGTAGAGATTGACTAATTCTGCATATATGAACGTTAACCCATTACTGCTGTCCAAACAACGGCGATCCATCAACACTGGATCTGAACACCGGAATTGAAGTGAAAACTGTAGTGCTAGCGCACCTAATTCACATTTGGCCTAACTACGCAAATCGACCATCATTTTTTTTTTTTTAGCATAGCTTGCAGTTCCTCCTTTTCTCCATTTGCTTTTTTTTTCTTTTTTGGTTGGTAGTGATTAGGTTCTATGGATGAAAAGAGGGTGTGGCCTTCCTTGATATCAACATAATCAAAAATATTCTGGTGCATTTAGTAAAATATCTTGGCAGTACATTACAAAGACCCTAAAAGGCCAAATAAAACCACTCTCATTATTACAAATCAAGCGTAGTACATAAAATACAATGTGAACTGTAAAACGAAACACGTGTGAGCATGCAGTGATGTCTTGGGCCTCTGAGTATGAAGTCTCTCAATCGGAACTGAAAGCCGACCATTCCACACGGTTGTCTAACTTGCCACTGCTACTGTAAAAAAAAAGAGGCACCATAAGGATTGACAAAAGTGCTCAATGTAGCCTTTCACCTTCAAGGAGCGCATAGCGCAACAGACGCCATGATCGCCGACCGGTGGACTACATGCGGCCAGTTTCATTTTTCACATCTCCTCCTCGCACTAGAAAATGAAAAAACAAAACTGAAACCAAAAAGCTGGTGTTTTAGAAGCAAACCAGATGGTGCAGCTTGTCCAGGAGTGCTTACTTAAATTTTTGACGGCAGGTTCAAAATGTCTGGCCAATGGAGAAGTAAGGAAAGAGTTGATGATGGATTTTTTATGGCGCAAGGGCATCTGTGGCCAAAGAGCGCCATGGCACAGGGTATTTTTCTTCTGCTCAAGGTGGGGTCAAAGACTCATTTCCCAAGCACTTCACCCTAAAGAATCCGAGCACCAGACCAGGGGAAAGCTTGTACCCATTGTATCACCAGTTGGTACCCGGCGGCACTGGGGACCGAGCCCTGCACCTCCCGCATGCGAGGAGGATGCCCAGACCACTAGACCGCTGCAGTAGTAAGGAAAGAGTGAATGCACAGTGCAAGGCTATGCATGTGCCAGGAAGTAAGCAGTATTAGGTGATTGTGGGCAGTGCACCGCTGCCTGTACAAGATATAGTATTTAACGGTTGCATGCAACTGTACCTGCGAACACCATTAATTGGCAACTGGTGTAAAGCTGGAGAGAAAATTTTCTACTTAGTGAATTTATGATAAAATCCACTTAACATTAGTAACCACCATACATAACTTGATGGCGTGACAGATATCTCTAGCCTTTTGGTTTAGTTTACAGATGAATAAGCCTTTCCAGTCTCTTCATGTTTCAAACTAAGGTTAACTTGAAGATTATACAGTCAGATGCCTGTACAGCAAAGTGGGCAGGGCCGTGGTAATCTCTTTAAAGTGGTCACTCCGTTATATGCATCAGACACCCTCTACTGCCCCCTGTAAAGCAGGATATGCATGTACTGAAAGAAACAGTGCTTTATTCCTAAAGAATAGACTGGCGTTTAGTGAAAAACTGTTTTTCTCCCCTGTTTTCTTAATGAAAGGAGCAACTACCACTGACATGATCATATTGGTCAGAGTCCTTGACACACGTATCAGCTGTGAAGCCAGTCTTTCACTTTATACCTGGGTGGTCCCATATTCCAATTTGCGTTCCTTCCAAAAATGTTTGTTTCGGCGACACCTGATTGGCCAAAAAGCTGAAAGCGGAGGCGGCGACTCATCCACTTCCGGCGCTTCGGCCAATCAGGTGTTGCTGAAAGGGATGAAAATTGGAATACAGTCCCTGACACCTCACTTCATATTTGAACGATGCCCTCACATATACACATGCATGCCATGCACGCACGCACACACACGCTGTGGAGAAGTGACGAGACATGCACCGGGCCTGATGTCATTTCTTCGGACATTGATTGGAGCAGGGGTTCTCCAACTTCATTATATGAAGGAACCCCAACTGCCTTCAGTATGTGTGAAGAAACCCACTGCCCCTTCACAATCTGTAGTCACAAGCGTCACATTGTCACACCCTTTGTGCTTTTTAACCGTTTCGTTTGCTTTTGTAGACATTTTGTTTTCTTGCTTTTAGCAAATAGTTTTTTATTAAATTCCCATCTCTCACTCTTGCTCAGAACGTAACTCCTGAGCAAGAATGCCGAAAACTAGTCTCAAAGGCAAGTGTTCCACTGCATTCGTGCATTCGGCAGCTGGGCTGTGCAAAGGATCACCTGACGGCTTGCCTGGCTTTCTTAGACTATCTACTGCTGCGTGCTCTGGCAGCAGCGCGTGTTTGGCATTTTTTTTATTTGGCAGATACTACCTTTTTGGCACAAATGGGATCACCAGCAACAAAACTTTGCCCTGACACTGCCAATGCCATTAAATCGCTAGAAAAAATGCCCCAGAAGATGTGCACGTTTTTTTTTTGTCGTGGCTTGACTCGGCTAGCTGAGCGGTGTGGCCCATGGCTTCAATCGCCGCGTGCACAAGTGCACATTCTCAAACTTAACACACATTGGCTTGTGTGCTATGTGCCTTCCACACATGGAAGGCCACCATCCTATACATATGTACACTGGCGCAGCAGTGTCTTGGTAGGCTGCCAATTTCACCAGGCGAGCCATCGCTGTCAGCGTTCCCATCAAAACAGACATGCCGTGCCGTTACTGGCGCACAGTATCTTGGCGTGCTTCGATGTTCTGAGCTGAGGACAGCGGCAGCACCGAAGGCGTGAAACTGAGGAACGAGCTAGGAGGAGCTAACACTGGAATTCGTTTTAACAAACCAAGTGCTATGTCTGGCCCGCACGTGCCTGCAAGAAGTGTACGGGAAAGGGGGGGGGGGGGGGGGGGGGGGGGTAGAGAGAGAGAGAGAGAGCCAAGATAGGTGCTCGTGGAACCCGCAAAAGCAGCCTGCAGAACCCAGTTTGAGAACCCTTGGATTGGAGGATAGTCCTCTTTCTTTTGCCAACAAGAAGAAAGTGGGTATAGCCATGCCACTAGTCTTCCTTGCTTCTTCCCTCCTGGTCTTCCTTCCTTTTTGTTCCCTCCCTCCCCCTGAGCGAAGGAAGGCTACAGTGGCAGTGGCCAGGGGCAAAGGGAAAAAAAGAAAGGCCATGGTGGTGGGATACTGTAATGCGTGTTTGTTACTAATGCGAAAGCATTATATGGCTCACTTTCAAGGTCAGAGCCGCAAAATGTGTCCGCACAAAATGGCACCATGTGATGCCACGAGTCAACGTCATATCAAGTCATGTGACAACGATGTAATATGATGCCATGCCAAGTCACGTGACAACGATGTAATGTGACGTCATATCAAGTCACATGACAGGTGATTGCAAAAAGTTCAGGCCATGTGACAAGTAAGCTACATGCCGGTTTCAAGAACATACCCCAATCCCCACCCCTAATCCATGAAGGTGTAGATGAAATCTCTCCGACGGCATCACTGGCTGACCTGAATATGGTGGCAGTATTCCTGACTACATTCGCACCAAAATTTTGATCAACCGTTCGTTCATCGTAAAGCGTTCCGGGTGGTGTCATAGCATTCCTTTTTGCATATAACTTGCATGTTTTGGTCAAGTTGTAGGCTAGCTTGCAACAGGGGCATATGCATCTTCAGTTGCATGCTTTTAAGACGCAGTTGAAGTGTCCACCCAGATGTGAGAGCTACTGCGCCCCTTTCCTTTCCTCAAAAACTTTCCCTTTCCTCAAAAGACATGCTTTCGCATTCCACCATGTAAGCAAACTTAAGTGCCCTCAGAAATTTTTAACCACCAAGTTAGCTACCTAAGGTGTGAGAATTTCATATTGATTTTTGCTTTATAGTGGCATTCAAAGCACATATTAAAGATTGGGATCTCACCAGACCTTGTGGCTTCCTTGATTAAACAGATTTCGTAGTTTGATTTTAAGGCATTTGACTGCATAAACATTGTGCATACTGCTGGTGCTTGATGTTTACAACTGCAGTCATAAGTACTATTCTTTAGATTGCAAGACTCACTAATAATGCTATTCGCTTACAGTTTCTCCAGCGTTTAAACTTCCCTATTTTTCCCAATCTGCTAGAAACAGTGCTTATTTTTAATTGGTTCTTGACATTGTTTCTTATTTGAAAAACTGCTTTACATAATAAATACTGTAATACGTGATTACGTAGGCCACCGGTACGTTTTTTGAATGAAAGTTAGACATCATGAGGGAGTTAGTTTCTGAACAGTTATCAAAGTGGGAACACACAGTAAACATACAAGAGGCATTTGTTACCACACTAAAGTCTTGTGCAAAATCGATTTTTCTAGGTTGTCGAATTTTCCAAAACCAAAGCAAAACAAAAAAAGGCAGGTGCAAAACATTGTTCATCCATGTGCAGTTCTTGACTCTGCCATTTCACTCAACAAAGCTGCAGTCAACATTAACGATTAACTCCTACAGCAAGAGCTCGTTTGGATTTGTCATGGTCCCGGGTCAATGCCGGTCACCTGAAGGTAGATCAAGTCACTTTCAACATGCACAGCATGTGGTTGGGTACCTTTGCCTTTCTCATTGTAACTGAGTGCTTGGCGAAGCCCATTGCCATTTGCAGGCTCTCTTATATGTAGTCTGATGTTCTCCGCCCGTGCGAAGGGGGCAGCCTGGGTTGGATATGTCGAATCGGTAGGTTGGTGCAGCCTGGCATAGCACGTGCAGAAGGGCGTGCCATGGGAGCAGCTGTTGGTTGAAAAGAAGCGATGAGAAGAAAGCGTGCGCAGTCCATCGAGATGCGGGCAATCCGGAGCTGGTGCAGTGCATTTCGTATTCATGAGATCAGTGCAGTGTGACTGAAACAAAATGCTTTGGTGCTGCTGTGCTTTGCGCTTGCTGGACGCCGCCAAACACATTGGCCAGTGCCTTGTGAACTGCATACTGTTGCTTCAGCCAGTGTAGCATCGCCATGATATGCGCTAAGACTGCATGTTGCCGCTGTTTGCGTGACAAAGCATGAAGCAGCACTGAAGAGCCCTTTTAAATGTTGCACTGTGCGGGCTCACATGCCAGTCATTACATCATTACATCATGTGATGCCGAATTATCAGTTACACCTGGCCATTCAGGTGTTAGCGGCTAACTCGGGCATAGTTCTCGATGTCCTCAGATTACTTAACCAGACCAATGCAAGCAGCCGGTTCGAATTATACAGTGAAATTTATATTACAAATTATGGGACCGTAGAAATCCTATGATTTGTCTGGGATTTTGCATTAATCAGCATTATATTGTCGAGGTTTTACTGTAGTTTGCATGTCATGCAGAGAACATTTGTTTTGTGTTCTGGCTTTTGTAGCCTCTTAGCGCAGTACACAGATTCTGTTGCACTGAATTTTGTCAGGCTGATCATGCATTTACTCGTTCGATGGAAAAAGTGCAGTTTTGTGACACTGGAGATGGGGTGAGCAACTGCTTGTTAAGCAAGGTGGCCCAGTAAAGAAAATAAAATTGTGTGCATGACTGGTGTTATTGCATTGATAAAACAGTGCTTTTATTTTAGAAATTACCACTGATTTTAAACAACTTTAAAATATTCATGTGTTAAGGTGTTATCAAGACTCTAATGATGAATTCAAACAGCTACAGTTGAACCTTGCTATAACAGAGTGGTTCATAACGAAATAATGGATGTAACGTACGGTTTTCTTGGTTGCAGAGAGTTTGAGGAGACCATGGACCACCTGCAAGCTGACATAGATGCCCTGGAGACAGAGCGAGGCGAGCTGAAAGACAAGCTAAAAATGATCTCAAAGAAAACTCTCTACAAGGGACTGTCAGAAACAGTTGGCTTGCCTGGTAAGCTGTTTTTCATTGGTAGAACAGATGTCCCGCAGACATGCTGTAAATATCAGTCTCTGGCACTTGGATGTGCTTTCAGAGTAACAAGGGTCATTCTTTTTGTGGCCCAAGTCACCACAGGCAGGTATTGGCGATATAGCAGTAGAACTTGGAAGCTTCATGGCAAGAGTGTAGCAACTGGCACCGAGACAGGGACGAAAAATTTTTGGACGATGTGCCTTACGTGTGTCGTCTGCGCAGATCGGTGGGCTGTGGGTGGAAAACTCTGTTTATTTGGATGTTCACTTCAGTGAACTGGAACCACCACTTAAAATGTTGCAGTATTGCAAAGTCTGCGCAAGGTGTATCCCAGGTGTTCAAACAGGAGCTGAAACAGTACTGTGTGCGAGTTTGCCAAAGACCTGCTGGACCGTTATGAGTTCAAAATGAGTTTCCTGGAGAGCACCGTCAGTGGTCACAAAACATAGCATCAGCAATATGACCCTCAGAATGGCAGTTTGTGCTCTGGCAGCATGAAGTTTGTGATGCAGCTCTCAGTGGGTGAAGTGTGATGGACAGTGTCATTAAGGAAATGAAACGGGTGGATTTAGGATCTGGCAAAAATGTTCTCTTAATGCTACACCACAACTTTAAGTTCAAGATTTGGATTTGCAGGGTCAGACAAGAAAAGGAGGGAGCTTTTTCGTGCAACACATTAATTTATTTTTATTTTATTTATATATGCTGCAGTCTTGCTCAAGACCACGGCAGGGTGGGTACATGTACATAACTGTATATACAAGAAGGCAAATAGAGTAAATTATTTTAGGTGCTCTTCAAATGATGCTAATGAGTTCTCTTTAAATGTATCATTAAGTTATTCCAGTCAACTGTAGTTCGTGGAAAATATGAGTACTTAAAACAATTATTTCTTAGTTAGTGGCATTAGTGTTCTCTTATGTCGTTGTCATGTAGCTAGACGAGAAAGTGAAAATACCAGATGTGTTAATGCTGTAATGCCCTGTTGTTAACTGAAAAAAGAACTTTAATCTACCTATGCTATTTCTTTCGCTTACTGACGGGAAGCCACATTGTCGAAGTAACTCACTGACAGAAGCGTGGTCATGTTTATTGAAGATCAATCTTGCTCCTTTTTGTTGTATATGTTCCAGTTTGTTGATATTAGATGCAGTGAACGGGTTCCAAATTGGTACAGCATATTCAAGTGCTGGACGGATTATGGCATTATATACGAGAGATCGTACAGCTCGTGTAGTAGATTTTAAAGCCCTTTTAAGAAAAAAAGGGTTTAAAAAGACGCTAGCTTTGACAGTATTAATGTGTTTTGTCCACAATAAATTATTAGTGATCCAGACTGAGGTACTTGTAATGTATTACTTCTGAAAGAATGATGTTGCTCCCGTACAGCATGCTAGGATTTATGTCAGTTTGGAGACGGTGGAGCACATTGCCACTCTTGGCTGGAATGTTCTAGTGCACCCACCGTGCTTTCCTGCCCCACATTCAAGATTTGGCACCTTGAACTTCCATCTGTCAGTTACTTTGATTAATCATGTGGCATGTGCCAAGCCATCCAAAATCGACATTTGCTTTTCATGCTAGAAGATCATGCTCATGCAAACCTGTTCAGTTAGGCTCTTGTTGCACTGGGAGAGTTTGTGTTAATGTGTGGGCACAAGTTCAGTGGTTCTTGTTGACCAAGATTTGTTTCTTTTTTGTTTTATTTGTGGGAACTAAACAACAGTCCCAAAACTGCTCAGTTTGTCAGTGAATTTAGCTTAACGCAGTTCACCTTAAAAAGGGAGTCCACTGTATAGCAAAGAGGTTATGCATGCTGTTTGGTTACACATTGCAGCCCTATATCGTTCGTACAGTAAAAGCTTGTTGATTTGAACTTCAGAAAAAATATTTGAATTGTCCGGTTATCTGAATTATCGAATGAACCCAAATAACTGACTAGAACCGCTTTCATCGCAGTTAAATTTTGGGGTGAAAAAACATCGCCTGGTTTTGAGATGAAAACAACGTGACAGTGACTTTTTTGTATTTTCATCAATACTTTATTGTGTACAGCGTCGAAGCAGAACTTCTGCAATATGATCAGGCCCTCCCTGGCATCATTCATGGTGTGACGCGATAGCAGTGGAGCCTCTCAAAGCAGCTGTGTCATATGTGAGGAGGCTGCGCTGCACAAACAGCAAATGGCACATTACAAGCACGCAGCTTCGGTGCACTGAAAAAAATGCAAGAACCACGCGAATGGAAGCGAGGGAAACGCTCAGCTGGGCTTGGTTGGCTGGCTGACACGTGACCGATAGAAGCTGTCGTCGCAGGCTGGTGCAAAGCCGAGAAAACCGAAACCAAAACTTAGTGGTCGGACTATTCTCGAGTCGGGGCCGTCCGTTTTTCGTCATGCATGCTGTTGCATGCATATGAGAGGTGCATGAGTGAATCTGCGGCATGCATTTCAGGTTTGAGTTGGGCTATATTACTGATCGCTTGCCGTGCTGGTTATAGCTGGGCACAGCCTTCCTATAGGAGCCCGTTCGAGTTAACCGGTGCTAGACGTGTAGCATCCGTATTAGCAAGCGTCCAATGCCATAGACTTGCATGGGCATTGCCCGGGACCGCGCGAGCACTTCGGATTATTCGGAGTTTCAAGTTAATGCTGTTGAATTAACATGTTTCAACTGTATAAATGAATGCATTGCAGTGTCCAAGTTAGCCTGTCCGCAACCAAGCTGGCTTTAAACAGACTGCAAAAAAATTAGCTGCGGTTCAACTACTGCTGAACCTTGTTAGAAAGCGAAAGCTGTGGTGTATCAGGTAGGTAGAGGCAGCTTGGCCTCTAACATTGAGTGCGTTCCTCCACACGCTGGATAGGCAATGTGCCCATCCTGCCAGGTGGAGGTTAAATTAATGGTTGGGCTGGATAGGCAATGTGCCCATCCTGCCAGGTGGAGGTTAAATTAATGGTTGGTCACTCACTGGACCTGCCGCTTATTGCTGCAGTAGCACCCACTGCCACAAAATTAATGGTTAGTCACCCAATGGACGCTGCCCCTTATTGCTGCAGTGGCACCCACTGCCACAGCGTTGTCAGTGCTCATGCATGGAGCCCACATCTCTCTCTCCCCACCGCCACATACCTCAAAGTTGAATTGAGGTGTCCACCACCCCAGGGAGCCAGTTATGCAGCCTTCCTTTCCTCAAAATCAGTGCTAACACATGCAGCCCAGAACTCTCTCCCCCCACTGTACCTCAAAGTGGGATTGAGGTGTCCACTGCCTCAGGGAGCCAGTTATGTGCCTTCCTTTCTTCAAAATCATCGGAGTCTAGAACATTGTCAATGCTAAGGGCAATGGACATCTATAGCTTCAGTGCTGCAGCTTCAGTGCTGTGTTCCTGCTACAACATTGTGAATGCCAATGCATGCAGGGCACATCTGTCACTGCCACCACATAGCTTAAAGCAGGACTGAGGTGTCCGCCATCCTGGGGGCCAGTTATGCGCCTTTCCTTTGCTTTGGAAAAAAATTGAAGATTGCTTTTTAAAATTGGTTTTGAGGAAAGGAAATGGAGCAGTAACTGTCTGGCATATATATGGGTGGACACCCGAACCGGTTTTGAGGAAAGGAAATGGTGTAGTAACTGTCTCATGTATATCAGTGGACACTGGTGCTGTAAGGGGTTTGGCCTCTGGCTCACTTGAAGGTCTAAACTGCAAGCACTGGGAAGGTAGCATAGTGAAGCTTTGGCTTCAAAAGAGTGCAAGATGCATTGCTAACAGAGGAGGGGTGCGGCAGAGTATTTAGATGTCAGAAGGACACCACCTGTGTTGCGTTTCCCTCTGGAAAGTTTGTCACCCTACTGAGCCACAAGGTGCCCCTAATCAATGAGAATAGTTTGTGTAAGGAGAGAAGCACATGCCCCTGTGCTGTATCATAGCTTGGTTGTCAGTGGTGCATGAGAGCAAGATCGACACATTCCCCCTTGCCTTATACAGGGTGTCCCAGCTGATTTTAGTTCGTCTAAAAATATGCCACTGCACTCTAAGACCACGCAACCAAATGCATGTTGCTGGCTTTTGTATGGAGCAAGGCAGTATTTTTTGTATTGTGCTTAACTGCATAATTAGTTTAGGTTAATTAACCAACTCGCAAGCAATAAAGATAGATGAAGAATTGCAGTGAGAAAGTTGTAGAACTCTCCGCAAAACATCTGATTGAACAGCTGCTAACTTTACATCTATTACGTATTAGCTTTATTTCTCTCACTGCAGATGCCCGCAAAATACAAAAAATACCACGTGACATGTCTGCTTGCGTGCCACAATTGCAGTGCTCTCAAACGTTCCACCTAAAAATGAACAGCTCATTTGGCTTGGTGTGCTGCTGCTGGAAAGGTGCCAGGGCTATGACCCTGTGCGATTTATGCCAGCTGTGTGATTCATGCCAGCGCGAGTGTTAAGGGCTGCTTCTGTTTATCGCTGTCATGAACCGTCGCAAGGGAAGCATACCACTGGCGTAAATCACACGGCTAGCTACTGCGTCGCTGCCCTGTCAACTTTTAAATGGCAGCACACTGGGCTAAATGTTCGGTTCGTTCCTACGCAGAACGTTTGAGAGCACTGCAATCACGGCGCGCAAGCGGGTATGTCACGTGGCATTTTTTTGTATTTCTCGGGCATCTGCAGTGAGTGAAAAAAAGCTAATACATAATAGATGGAAAGTTAGAAACTGTTCATTTGGACATTTTGCAGACCATTCTACAACTTTCTCAATGGAATTTTTTCACCTATCTTCATTGCTTGCAACGTTGGTTAATTAATCTTGACTAATTATGCAGTTAAGCACAATACAAAAATAGTGTGACTTGCTCCATACGATAGCCAGCAACATGCATTTGGTCGCATTGTCTAAGAGTGCCGTGGCATATTTTTAAACCCTGGCAAAAGTTAGCGGGGACACCCTGTATAATGCTGTATGCAGCTAGTGAGCCCTGGAAGTTGAACTGCTCCAATACACCACTGGAGCAGTCACCCTGGCTGCCATCATGGCAGCCTGGAAAGTCTTGAGGCTGACCCGGAAGAGACTGGCTTTGCGCATTCCATCCCTTTCTCCATTCACCTTCCCCCCATGCTGCCCATTAGTTCAGGTCTTGTTGCCACACTCATATTTTTGTGATCGTTCAGCAGTGTAATGCAACAGTGCTTACTGGCATGGTTATCATTTGGCACTCCCACTCCTGGAGGGCATTTAACTATACATACTGAACAGGTGTAGCAGCGACCCACATCTTGCAGCTTTGAAGCTTGTTGCAGTGCAGTCCTGTTCTCACTTTTGCTGTGCTTGGCACCTTGCTTATGCACGAAGTGGCCTTCAGACTCTTCCTGCTGCTCTCTCCTTGTCTTTTAAGTGAGGATGTGGGTTTCATGGGTGAAATTTTTTATCTTTTGGCATAGAGCGATGAAATTTGGCATGCTTATTGAGAAGTGCACTAAATGAATAAATACAGTTTTTCACTTATATATCTTCAGCAGTTTTGACGTAAATTTTTGTGTGCTTCATTGCTATACCAAACTTGCAGAAAGCCTTTCATGACAATGAAACATGGTAGGAGCCTAGAGTCGCTCTTAAATTTTAACCAAAGGAATGGTTCATGTAGTGACATTCGCAAATATCTTTATCAACTTGAGTTTTTTCTACACAGAATATTATATACATGCTTGCGTAATGCACTCATTAGTGTCATGTCAAATCTGTGACAGAGTAAAAAAATGAAAGTAATTCAGAAATACGGGAATTTCACTGCATAAAATTTATCCAGGAACACAATGCAAAAAACTGCATGAAAATCCATGAAGCCATTGTCATGCTACGCTTTTGCAAGCAGGGCAGTTGGGTCAAAAAACTCACTTTTGAGAAAACTGCCATTTTCACGGAGTTCTCAGCCAGATTTTGCTACCTATGGTCACAAAAAAATTTTTTTTTAAGTTTCTTCTGGGCTGTTTTCGGGGAAAATCTTTTTGGATATAATTAGAAAGACCTTATAGATACGAAATTTCATATTTTCTAAAATTGAATTTTTTTAGATTTTCGTGATTTGAAAGCCACGTCTCCCCTTAAAGGTGCACTAAAGAGAAATCTGAGCTCGTCTTTTTACCACGAGCTGCCGCGGTGGCCAAGTGGTTATGGCGCTCGGCTGCTGGCCCGAAAGACATGGGTTCGATCCCGGCCGCGGCGGTCAAATTTCGATGGAGGCGAGATTCTAGAGGCCCGTGTGCTGCGCGATGTCAGAGCACGTTAAAGAACCCCAGGTGGTGGAAATTTCCAGAGCCCTTCACTATGGCGTCTCTCATAGCCTGAGTCGCTTTGGGATGTTAAACCCCTATAAACCAAACCAAACCATCTTTTTACCATGGGAACTCGATCTACACGTTCCAAGCATTCTTAGAAACTTCGAATTATTGTCTTGTGCGGCCAATTTTCCTAATTTAAATCGGATTAAACGTCCCGGCTCCCGCCTTTTTTTGAACTCAACGCTGAAGGCAGGAGGATCACCGAACGCGTGGAGTGCCTTTCAGCCAGTTCCGTGGTGGCTTCGCTTTCGCTTTTATTTATTTTTTTATGTTTCTGTGAATAAATTGCTTCAGTGGCAGACAACATAGCTGCAAATTAGGCCCACGGAAATAAAAATGCGCATGGACTCTGATTTACATATCACTCCGCCGTGACAGAGCGGCAGGCCGCTACAGGATTGGCTAAAAGGCACTCCATGCGTTAGTTCACTCCTCCTACCTTCACCGTTGAGTAAAAAAAAAAAAAAGGGAGCCGGGACGTTTAATCCGATTTAAATTAGAGAAATTGGCTGCACTAGACAATATTACGAAGTTTCCAAGAATGCTCGGAACTTGTAGATAAAGTTCCCACGGTAAAAAGTCGAGCTCAGTTTCCTCTTTAGTGCCCCTTTAAGTGCACCAACTTTTGTGGCATCGGCTGCATCTATGAGAATTATATCTCATCATTTGTTGATTTTCTTGCGCAAGTGGAGACAAGAGCACACTCATGCCTGCGTTAGTTTAAAAGAAAATTAAGACCTTGTGCTGCATGGTAAATGTACAAGCAACAGCTTCTTTGAGTGGGGTATTTCAGTGCCGTAAAGGTGTCTCAGGCAGAGGTGGGCAAATGCCCTCATTTTTGCTTTTCCTCCCTCACCCTCACTTTTGAATCCAATGCCCTCCATCACCCTCATTTTGAAAAGTTATCCGGCCCTCCCTCGTCCGTCGTCGCTTCGAAAAATCTGCTGGCCCTCCCTCTCCCTCACATCATCGGCCCTCCCTCACCCTCACTAACAGTTCTTTTATAACTGCAGTTATTTTTTGTAGTCTGCTACTTCTGGCAATATTACTCAGTAGTAAACGTACAAGACAAGCCCTCAACGCCCTATTGGACGAGAGGCTAGATGCTTACACTGTTGTGTGTATGCGTGTACGTGTGTGTGAGTTGCTTGAGCTAATACGTTCGACAAAACCAATACAGTTGCGAGTTGGGCCCTAAAATATCGCTCTGCCTTTACTCCTGGCACGCACTCCGTGCATACATGTGCCCTGCGCTTATAACATTTCATTGTTATCTATGTGGACTGCTAAAGGGGGTCAGCACGTTGTTGTTTCTGTGTACAAAAACTTATGTACGCCAAGAATATGTAGAAAACAATTCAGTGGTGTTTATTACAACAACTACAGTAAGTTGTAAGTGCAGAATAGACCCAGAAAAACGAAAGTTTGTACGTCGCTTAGTTACCCTTACCCGATGACATTGCAATTGCACTGGGTCTTCTGAATTTCACTGCTTCTAATCTCCCGCCACTTCGTGTGGTTTGCTGCGTGCTCGTCTGATGACGCTTCCACGCGCACGGATGGAAGATGATGAAGACCACGCTTTCAAAATAGAGTGAGAGAGTGGCAAATTAACACGCGTGAATGCAGCTACGTGATGAAGAGGACCACAGTGCAAACACAGCTCGAGAGCTTGGCAGTTTTTTTTATTAACGAGATTTGTTGCCACTGGGCATCGAGGGGCGAAGGAGTGATGAAGGATTCATTAATGATTAAAGTAATGGAAAAAGGTTAGCTGATTTTATGAAGTCTAGTAGTGAGCGATGCTAGAATCCCTGCGTCCAGGCAATATGTGAAGCCGGGCTGCTCGGTGAAAGTCCCTCTGAGCAGTCCCACAGTAAGTGGTGAATGGCGGCTTCAATGCCCTTGCATTCACTTATCGTACACCGAGGCCGAGGAAAGAAATATCGATACTGAGGCCACTTCCGAGTGACGGCAGGTGTGAGGCCAACCCCGACCCGGATCCTCCGAAGCGTAGCCTCCTCTGCACGGGTAAGACCGCAGGGGAGGGTTACCACACACGGAGGGATGAGAACACTTGTGCGGCGCCGGAGTTGTTCCTTTCTTGATGAAAGGAGGGTAAAACTGTCCAAATGAAGGAGCTCTCACCAGGGAGTGAAATAAACCAAGAGGTGTTCTTGTTATTTCAAGGTCGTACAATGCAAGGCTGAGCGAGCGATGAACCAGACCAAGGTGGTTAACCTGCTGCTTTATTTCTGTGGTTGGTAGGAATAGAGTGGCTGGCTTTGCCCACCACATGACAGCGCCGCTTTCCTATATTGCAATTCCAGCGAAAATAGAAAGAAGATACGACTGTACTGAACTACTCACAGTGTGAATGAAACGATTCCACGCCAACGCCGCCAACAGGCTTTGATTTGACAGTGAAATATCGAGAAGCATTTTTTGCGCTGGAACAAGTTCTTTGAAACCTCACTGAGTTGAAATCGGACTTCGTTCCGAGAAACAAGCCTTAGAACTTGGGAATTCAACAGCCTTACTAGGTATAATTTCTACATGTTTACCTATACACTGTGATCATGTGACAGACTCGGGGCTGATAAGGAAAAAGCTGTCTGCGGTACCACGCTTCCCGTTGGAATGCTGGCCACCCGCATGCCCCGGCCAATGCCCCCTTGTTAGCGCACAATACAGGGTGTTTCACCTAAGACTTACAGGATATTTAAAAATAGGATTTTTGAATTGCTTTTTTCGGCATAGCATTTTTAGCAGTGTAGTACATCTTTTCGTGTTCGCCTCGTGCACCTCCAGACTGCAAAAACTACGTCTTCCTCGGGAATCTTGACCCTAAATATAGCGCTTTAAAATGGGAAATCATAATGGGCTACACTGACAAAAAACATTAGCCCGGAGTACCCACCACAACCCTCACCCTCAGACAGTGCATCTTGCCCTCCCTCACCCTCATCCTCACGAATTTTCATGCGGCCATCCTCCCTCACCCTCACTTCACCGAGTGAAATCCTCATGAGGTGAGGGTGAGGACGCCCTCATGAGGGCTCGCCCTCGTGAGGATGCCCATCTCTGGTCTCAGGGCTACAAGGCAAATAAAAAAACTTGGAGGCCTTCTTAACCACATTCAGAAGAGAATGTGATAGCATTTAGGTTGCCTGCTATGGTGTCTACAATGCTTGTCTATCTTTGCAATTTTCCTGCAAAAACTCCAGTTGGAACCAGTTCCATTGCCCTTAAATGGTATGCATGAGTAATCACGTTCCGGAATCTTCCACTACCTTCCATTGGATTATCATATGGGATTTTACTAATCCCCACTAATCCATCTTAATACATTTTCTGGGCTGGGCCTACTTCCAAAATTTTGGGGGGTGGGCCAACTTCAAAATTTTGGGGGTTTTCAGGTTTTCAAATCTGGCGGTGCCCTATGATTGGTCCACTGGTGGTCACGTGGGGTTGATGACTGACCCTCTCAGTCGCATTCACAGATGGCAGGAAGACCTTGTATGTTTACTGGCGTAGTGGTGCAGCGGTTAAGCAATGCGCCACTGCCCTGGCAGGTAGGTGGCAGCTGCATTGAATTTGGTAACGGCGAGCAGTTTGCTCGCAATCTAGTGGACAGGTTGCCACCTGTGACGTTGGGAAGGCTGTGGTGACGCCACATGGTCACATGACCCCAATTGACCAGTCAAATAATTTAGTTACTGAGAAACCGGAAACTGCACGGCGACTGCTTAAATGCTATCACAATAAAAATTAGTGCAGATGACATTCTTTTGGCTTCTTCAGAAGTGGTGGTCTTATGAATCTTTTTGAGGTTCTTTTAAAGAGCAAACTAAGGTTTAATGATGCTGAGGATTATGTTTTGTACCAATGCACATGGTGCATAGTTTCTCAGTCTTTTTTTTTTTAGCCTTTGGGTACTCCACCAGCTTTGAAAAGGTGCTGAGGAACTCCATCTGCCTAGGCTTCCATCAAATTCTGCCTAACATGCGTGCATAAAAGAAATATAGACACACGGCCTCTGAAAAAATACCCAAATTTTATTAAATATTATTACCTGTATAATGAAACATTTTGCTGAAAAATTACGGTATGACTGGTCCCAGAATTTAGTGAAAAATTGGATGTTGAGGTCTCATTGAATTTATGTGCTGGGGAAGGGGGGGGGGGCAGAGAACCCAAGAAAACCTTTCAGGAACCCAGTTTGAGAACTTTCGGCTCAGACTCCCAATGTGTCCCTCTTGCAGCAAGCACAAGCTGGCCACAGCTGCAGGACATCAAAGTGGCACTGCGACACGTGCACAGTGAGAGGGCCAAGCTGGAGAGCCACCGTGTGAGCCAGCTGCTGGCATCACTGCCACCACTGGCACCAGTGCCCCCCCGTGCGGAGCAGCAGCGTGATGCATGTGCCAAGGCGGCACGTGCTCAGAGCCAGGCCTTGGCACTTTGCGTTCAGGTCCGTGTGGTGGATCTGAGCAATCGGCGTGCACCTGTCCAGGGTCCCAACTTGGCTGCTTTGATTGAGGCACGGCAATGCCTCGAGGCCTCGCGGCATGAGCTCGTGTTGCTGCGTGCCCTGGCCGTGGCACGTGTGGCTGCCGCCTGGCGTGCCTTCCCAAACCCTGCCCTGGTGCGCCTTCTACAGGCACAATAGCTACTCTCAGTGTGGCGTTCAGAATTACTCTGCTAAATGCACCAAAGGAATGAAAATATAGGCGCTGGCTGTGGCATATGCAAGAGCTGTTTAGCGTGCCTTCCAAAACCCTGCCATATTGCACCAAGTCCAGTGGCTACCGGTGTGGCAAGACGATGTTCAAGATTGCTCTGCTATGCGCACAGAATCAGTGTCCTTTTCTTGTTACTGTGGGTAGCAGTGCTTACTTGATAATATAACTCATGGCAGCTCTCCTAGCACCAAGCCTTGCACTGTCTCTAAACGCATTTTGGGTTGAAGCTTGGAATATTTAAGCAGTTGCAGTAATCAGGGCAACAGATGCCTTTTGCCAGCTGTCTTGCCTGATGTGCATACTGAGGAATGGAACCTTTCATGAGAGTTTTTCAGCCTCTTTTTTTTATATGGCCTTCGTGCATTTTGTGCTGCATGCTGCAACATCCTACGTTTAAATGTACCATGCTTTTTGGTGGACAAATAAATAATTCATTACTAGGAACAGTGCTGTGAGCTTTCTGGGTTACATGGATACTCCATCACTCGTGCAGCTTCTATAGTTCATTCAAAACTTCCAAAGAAGCAACATGGGAGTATGACACTCGCACTGTTCAGCGAAGTGACGTCCTTCTGCTCCGGTTGTTTAACTAACATTTCTTTCACACATTTTTTGTGAAAGCCAGAAGACAGCCCTAACCGTGGGGGCAATTTCAAAGATTTGTCTACTCTGAAAAACCTTCGCATTCATTACGAACACAAGAACAGCAAGCCTCGATATCTATTGCGTGTTCACACACAGATCACACACAGAACTCAAAATCTTGCCCAAATTGTCCTGCTGTAAATCAGATCCTGGCAAGTTGTTCCACATGGCAGCCTCCATGACAGATGTTGGGACAGTAACACCTCCAAGACTGTGTCAGCTCATTGCCCATGTCATGCACCGAAGCTGCTTGGACTTCATCACTCTGGTTTGAGGGCCTAGTGATTTTAGAAGGGGGTGTTAGTAGTAGTAGTAGGATGATACTTTTTTTGTCAGGCAGCAAATTAAGCACCCAGCAGGTTGGCAGGTTCACGGACCAAGGCCAGTTGATCCTCCAGTGCAGAAGACTCAGCCAGGCACGCCAAGATATGGGGTAACTGGCAGATTGAATAGTGACTGGACAGAGGAAAAGACTGTGCCCTAGGTTAGCATAGAGGAAGGGGCATGATGGGTTGAGATGAAAGTGGTTGAGGTAGAGGCGCGCCTGGGTGATGAGGCCATTGGGTTGAACATTGCAAAGGATGTGGCATTGTGAGTAAAGGCTAGGAAGGTTGGTGAGGTCATCCTGAAGCTGCTTGCAGGAATGCTTCAAGTTGCCTTTGTAGACTTGTCCCATGGCTTGTCAGTGGGCCGACCTAAGGGATTGCTGGGGCCCAGTTGTGAAAATTCCTGGCAAGCTGATGCATCCCTAGCATACTGCAAGAAGATACCTAGGGCTTATTTCCTGGATGTAATAAGGAGAGGTGTAGCATGCTGATAGCGAGCTTGTGTGAGAAGTTCAGATGTTCTGCCATCAGGTGAAGGCCAGAGGAAGAGATGAGGTCCAAGCCCTGCTGCAGAGTGTCCTTCACATCTCCAAGTGGCCCATGGGTGCACCAGAGGGTGACGGCTGCATAGATGCGCAAGTTGCCTGGCCAAGGGAGCCATGCTGTGGTTGAAAAGTGTGGGCAACAACACCGCAGCGTTCCCTGTGTGAATAGTATAGAGTTGGAGAGGGTATCGTGTAGTTTGAATTGGGCTGTTTGCCTTCGCAGTGAAGTAAATATATGTATTGTGTCCACAGTGGGTGTGTTGGATGGAATCTATAAAGTGATCATGGTTGATGTTATCAAAAGCATTTAAAACACTGACCATGACCAAGGTGTGAACCTGCACAGAGGAGGTGTTCAGAAAAGTTTGCTCCAGAAGCAGGCAAAGGTGTGTGTGGAAAGAAGTCAATGGCACTGAGATGTTCCTGAAAAGTCTGAACCATCTGCTCTACCGTTTTTCCCACACACGAGGTAAGGGAGATAAAGCGTAAATCTTTGGAGAGTAGGTGGTTTGCTGGGCTTGGGAATAAGCACTATAGTCGAGGACCTCCAGTCTAGACTAGTGCTCGTTGCTATAGAACAGGTGGGTAGTTTTGTCAGTCTCGACGGTTGCAGCAGGTGATCTGGCATTTCCTGGGGCAGACGTATGGGAGATTTGAGCCAGCCAGAGCAAAGTACAACTTGTTGAGCGAGAAGTGTTTCGTAAGGTATGACGAATGTCGGCTACAGCTCTTGCTGTAGATATGCAGGAGTCCGCCCAAGATAGTAGCAGTGGCATTCACAATGTGGCAGGCTACTTGTGCATTGTCTCCTTTACCTGGGCATTATTTAATTACCAGGCACAGTTCCAACTGGCTGCTTAAAAGTGGGTAAGACGTAACATAGCTTAACATTATGTTTTCATTAAATGAAAAAAAATTGTGGGGGCACTTAAGCATCAATGATGAGTAAATGAGAGAGCATTACTTTTCGCTGAGTGTGTCGCCGAGTTGTGGGGGTCGCATCGTATTTCCTTTAGTCTCGCGGAGGCGGCACGCCACTGTTTACATGTACCACATCGTCAGGCCCGGTGCATGCGGTGGAGGGGGCCAGCTGCTTCCATCTTGAATGTGGTCTGCATTGCTATTCGACTGAGGGGGTATTGTATAGCTACCCCAGGGAGAAGGAGGGGTGCCCCCAGACCTGTTTCCAGCTGCGGCTGGGAGCTTCCTTTCTCTGTGTTGTTGTGGTGTTATGGAGGAAGGAAAGAACTCTGTTACCTCAAATTTTTTTTAAGCCGTTTCCCCCCCCCCCCCCCCCATACATGGCATGCGCAGCAGAGAATGTACCAGACGATGCTGCTGGGCCTAGTGTTACTATTGGCTGTGTCGTCGGCCAGAGACTCCCAGTAGCCCTTGCAAAAGCGCGTGACCTCCGGCACACTTTTTGGCGTCCAGCTCGGGTTAGTGGGGGCCTCTGCTTAAAAGCTTTTTCGTCGAGGCGAGGCGGAGGGGCAGAGTCGCATTCTGCAGTGCGAGGAGGAGTGTTTCTCTCTCTTGCCTTGGTGGCGGCGGTGACACTTGCAATGGCCTATTGCTTTCAGGAGGGATGATGTCATTCGGGGGCCACATTTATGCCACGGCTTCCTGATGACGGCGGGGTTTTAGCACAATAAGCCAAGTAATGCCCTCGCATTAAATTGCATGCGAGTGATCGAAATTTAATGCTTCTAGGGCCTACCCAGCTTAGTACAATCCTGCGAGAGCTCCTGAACTGGCTCAAACAAGCAAAGTTGAATAATCACCATATTTCAGTGGTTACAGCCCTTCATACCCATTTATGCAAAATGTTTTGTGTGACCTTTCAGTGGTATGGTGTAGTGCATCAGTCATCAAAACATTCCAGCACCTAGGACCACCTTGCTTCAGAATCTCTGCTACTTTGATTCCTTAGCAGGGAGGATGCCATTATGGGTCCAATGCATCTCAGAATTTAAGCCACTTGCAGCTACAACACAAATGCCATACTTACTTGGCTGCTAGTCATACATGACTCAATTCAATCTGTTGGCACACTCAAAACATTACTGAAGCCAATGGTTACATGGACTTGCAACACGGCTGGCCGCCACACTGGGAACCTTACAGACTTCCCTGCCTTTTAACCCGTTTCCTCCTCCCAGCCCGCACATTTCTCGTCCAATAAGCACGACCGAGTGTACGTGGATTGACCATGCTCGGCTTATCCCGTCACCCACACAGGGGAAGTCGGCCTTACACGCTTTCTCCCCATTTGTTCCCCTGCCCCTCTTGCAGCGAGGTAGTTCAGGTGTCAGGAGCATAGCTTGACAATTGCAATGATTTACTTTTCACTGCAAGTGCACACAGCAGTTCAGGTGTCAGGTGCATAGCTCAACAACTGCAATGTGAGCACTGGAATTTACTTTTCATTGCAACTGCACACAGTAAGTAGTTCAGGTGTCAGGAGCATAGCTCGACAATTGCAATATGAGCACTGGAATTTACTTTTCACTGCAACTGAACATAAACACAACAGGACATGCACATCCTAATTCCCCCTTGTTTTGCCTCCCTTCCCATAACTTTCTAAACGCAGTAGCATTTAGCAGCAAACACAGACCACTTTAGTCAGGAGTTCCTCGCCAGATAACGAAGTAAGGGGAGAGAGATTGCATCGGTGAGACAATGGATGCCAGCGGTACAGGTAAGAGTTGACGTCTGAAGCGATCATTTGGAAGCATCGGGAGATGGCTAGTGTAAGAGGCTGCCATCAAAGGCGTACTGCATTACACATTTGTCGAAACAGAAGAGCTTACAAAACACTTCGTTTCGTCTGCCGCACCTGGTGGCGATTCAATGGCAGTAGCAATGCGAAAGTTACCCGATATTCAGATGTGTAATCCGATCTCACTTGGTGTCACTGCAGTGTATTTGTGAAATCTGCTGATGATGACACCTGTCTTTCAGTACTCGCTCTTACAACAACTCCCTTTAGAGTGCAAGTAGCCTTTTTATCATCAGAAAGTGGGACTTGTCAATCTAGGCCAACTGCAGCTTGTCTTCAGTGTTCCTTTAGAAACAAGGCCCTGCTATAAAATGTTCCTAACGAATCGGCCGTGTGTGGACAGATTTCACACTGGCCGCAATGAGGTAGTGTTCAATAAAAGTGTATATCCACAGGTCATCCCTGAAGCTGAGTAGATTCATTTCAATTTGGTCATCCCTCCATTTCCTCCTCTAGAACACCTTCAGCAGAGCCACTTTGTTGTGTGTGCACTGTTCACATTTGTGGCTGAAAAATGTTCTAAGCATGGAAGACTGCAGACAAGCTCATAGTCTCTTCTTATGTACAGTATATTCTAATTAATGTCAAATTTTTTATGTTCCAAAACATTATTAACACTAGCAAAAAAAAAAAGGTCAGTCCTGACTATTGTTCAATCTTTTTGCATTTCAAGCTCGAAACACTTGAAGAATTGCCACGCAGTGTTCCTTTTGTTAGGTATATGCCTTAGTGGTACTGCATTTTTTAATGAACGAGGCATTAAACTAGAAATAAGCAGTAAAGCCACGACACTCTGCACGCTTTCTTTACTGTGCAACTGTATGCGGAGCTTTGTTCACATCTTATGGCACTGTTCACTGCCTACATAATATGTTGCACGATGAAAATGTCGTCCAAGTGAGCCTAGGAGTGCCCACTCTCGTTTGGGAGGGGGTAGTTGTAGCTATTGCTGTCACCTCTTTGCACCAGTGGAATGTGAAAACTCAAAAAGGATTTAAAGCTAATAAAGACATTGGATAACAACAACAATCTTGGTATGCTGCTGTGTAGTCTGTTTTCATCTGAGTATTGACCCGTGTACTGCATACTAGCACCCACAAACCAATCATGACTGCTACATGGTGGTTATATGTCACATCTAAGTTGTTTGCAAGCTGTACTGGCCTTCAAAACAAACATCTTGCCATGGTGGGCCAGAATGAAATGCAAACACGGACATCACTTGAGTCCATGATATAGCATTCGTGATTTTATTTTACTCTCAGATTCCTCTATATTTATGAGCCGCTTGAGATAAACCTGGATGAGTTTTTTCCTGTTTGGATCTGCACCAAACCCTGGCCAATCCCCCACCGTCGGTATGTGCCATCGTATTTGAGTCAACAACAACAGCAGCATTCGTGCATATGCAGCTGCTGAGCTCACATTACTTAATTCTTCACATCTAAAATTTAATCATGCCATTCTCACAGAGGAACATAACAATTATTTTCCTGTTTATAAATCATTTATCCGAGCTAGATAGTACAGTGTATAACAGGATTATAAAAAGGGCATCTAATTGGACTTCAGTGATTACATCCAGAGTTGGAGCCTGACAATGACTTGTTGATGTCTGCTCAGTGGTGGTTCTATCGAACAAGGATACATTCACAATACATCTTTTACAAACATCATGTATGCACTTGAAGTAAAAACAGTTTGCTGGATGTTTCCAGCACACATGTTGGTGTAACTGTCTTTCAAGAGAGGTTGGTCACTGCAGTAGTGTCAACTTCCTTATAGTACTTTTTGAAAGTCAGCTGAGAAGAAAAACAGCTTTGGCTTTTGTAACCGGCTATATTGGACTATGCTGCGCTTTCAATGTTTGCCTTTTAAGGCTGCAGTATTCACAGGAACCAAAAACTGTGCAAGTGAAAGTTTGGTTTGCATGCCAGCATTTCTTTGCCACAAATATCCGGTGCCTTTCCTGCACCCTAACATTAATCAATGCTTCATATGAATAATTAGGCAGGACTGAACTCTTGCGCCTTACTTGTGTGGTTGAACTGCACCAAAACATTGTTGCTTAAATGGAGGAAACACCACAGGGAGTGATTTTTGTTTGGCACATGCATTACAAAATATGTTTACACCCAAGTTTTCAAGCATGTGTACAAGGTGGCCCATTATGAAAGGGAATATTTCATTATTTAACTAACGACTCCTGCCCAACTATGAGCGCAAAAACACACCTCGTTTTTAAGTTCTAGCAACAAGCTAGTTCCAAAGTACTTTTCCAAAAAATAAATTCTTGCTTTCGGGTACTACCTCTGTATCAGCTTTCATACCAGACGAGGCCATACTTTTTACAACTTAATTACTCTTTGAGAGGCGACGTGCACGTGGGAAATGTGCCAATAACACCTGCGACAAGGCCCTTCTAAGGCACTGTTGCCTGCCCACTCTCTTTGCAATCTTTTCCATTTTATCTCAGCACTTGACCAAGCCTCAAAGGGACACTGAGGACAAATTGCAGTTTGCCTGTAACAGCATATTACTTGCAGCATTTTAACCACAAAGATGCTACCCGCACTGAAATAGCTATTAAAGCTAGAAAAGGCCAAATTGCAAGTAAACTGTGCTGCACAGCAAGTTTTCTTTGGGATGAACACCAAAGGCTAGGCACCACTGCCCTTGAATTCAAAACGATTACGGAGTCCTCTTCAGTGTAGATGACAATAGTTTGAATCAAGTGGCAGGAAAATATGTAAATACAATTCTCTTGGCAGTACATATGCCTTCTGCTGCCAAACAATAATAAGTCCAGGAACAGTCATAGAATTAATTTTTACTCAAGACAAAAACGGGACAAAAGTTGCCCTGAGTGTCCCTTTAAAGAGGATGTGAAGGGGGCTCTAGCTTCCCGACCCGCTGGAGCTAAGTGGCTTATTGGCCGCGGCCACGGTAGCTGCCTGACGTCTGAAAGAATCTAACCAATGGCCACCTCTCACCTTTTCTACGCAGATGCGGGGGACGGAGGAGGGTGCGAGCATGAAAAAGTCGCCGGGAAGGGCTCGCCAATTTTGACGCGTGATTGTGGGTCGTCTGCTGCGTGCAGAAGAGTATTATTTGACTCTGGTTTTCATGGCAACACAGTGCAGTGATTAAGTGAGTTAATGTGCTCTCCTCGGAAGGCGTTTCGGAGCCCCTTTAATATATACTATTAATGGGGCTCTACACCACCGCTATCAGCAGTTTTGTTATTTGTCTCTAAGACTTCCCCTTTCTTCTAAACATGCCTGAAACTGTAGAGCCACACTTCATGCAGCAATGGTGATGCACCAATTTTTTTTTTTGCCAGCATAAATCAATGTGCTGCACTTTGTTTTGTTGACGATAGTGATTGCAGTCCTCTCCTTTTGCACAAAATACAAGAATAATGAAAAGGCTTATAGTAATATTACAAGTTACAGCACTGAGCAGTTGAAAGGAGGCCAAAAAGTACCCTAGAAGTGTCTTAGGTGCCTTTAAAAGTGCTCCTGGCTCACCTAGCAGTTTTCGTTATTTGCGATTTTCTCTCACCACAGCATCATTGGCATGTTGGAAACTACTGCAGCACACTTAATGCTGCCAGCAAATCAAATGCAGCTCTTTCCTTGGGCCGAATTACGGGATGGTCACAATCTCAAAACAGTCACAAAGCCTCGCTCCTATTGGTCGGCACAGAATGGCGGACATACTGACCAATATGGTTTAGCAAAACGTTGATTTGGGCGAGTTGGTAGATATTCATGATTTGAACAGCGCGAACTACAAGGGACAAGAAAAGAAGGGAAACAGGACAAGCGCTGACTCGCAACTAAAAGGTTTATTCAATGAAATTTTCTTATATGAAGAAACAAAGGGAAAAAACAACACAAAAAACTAAAAACCATGAAACGCAACATTCGTCAGGTGCTCCCGAGATAATTCATCTCTCTATCGCAAAGGAACACAGAAGGTTTGCTGACGCACTTCAGTTCTTGTCCCTTGTAGTTCGCGCTGTTCAAATCATGAATACTGACCAATAGGAGCGGGGCTAATGGATCCGTTTGAGACATACTTGCGATTTGATTGTTCAGTAATTCAGCCCCTGATGCTGGGCCAATCAGATGGCACAACACTGCCTGTCTTCTGTGTGACCCGCAGAATGTGTGTAGGATGCACATGCACTCAATGTTCTTTCCTTTTCAGCAAGAGTGCTGGCCCATGATGGTATATTATTTCAGTGGCACCTGTGATAAAACATGCCCACATGGTAGTGACAAAAAAAAAATAGATCATTCGTTTAGAAAAGCATACAGTAGTCCCAGTGGGCCTTTTAATTCAAGGTGTCACTAAGTGCTGCAACCATGATTTGAGGGTATCTTTTATCTTATATAATGAAGGAAAGCGTGCCTTAGCCAGGAGCATCTCATTATAATTATTGTCATCAGCCCAACTACACTCACTGCAGGACAAGGGCCTCCCCACTGACTTCCAATTGTTCTTGTCCTATGCAGATAGTATACGACGATATAGGTATACTAAAGCTTAAGGATACTTCGTTCACTGGCAGCATGTTACAGAAATACAATGATGACCACGAACCTGCAATGTAAGCCAGGAAAGACGAGGTGGCTGTTTTGCACATGTGCGTCAGTGTTTTTTTGGTGCCTGGGTATGTGAAAAAGCTACATACATAAACTATATGCAACAGTAAATGTGAACTCACAAGGACCAGAGAGTTACAAGATATGATGCAATGAGTTAGTTCACTGTACAGTGGAAACAGTTAACCCACCACCTCCTCCTGCATTGTCGACAGTGGCCTTGCTAGCCTGTGTTCAAGTATAGTCATGGACATGCTAACCTGGTCGAATTTCGATGGAGGTGAAATTTTGAGGCCCGTGTACTGTGCGATGTCAGTGCACATTAAAGAACACCAGGTGGTCAAAATTTCCGGAGCCCTTCACTGCGGCGTCCCTTATAGCCTGAGTCGCTTTGGGATGTTAAACCCCCATAAACCAATAAACCAACCATGAAATGATAGAGCAACAGCCAAAAACTATCCGAGCCTCAGTGCAGCCACAAGAACACAGACTAACAACCAGATAAACACTGGCACACCTGCATCAACTTCTGCATAGAATGACACTGCAGTAAAAACGCTTAAGAAGGCACATTTGCAGAACTAAGCAACAGAAGCAAAATGATATTTAAAAAATTCATAGTAGAAAGCGCTCAGCAATGGATCATAGCAATGATATGATGTGCAGTAGAGGCATGCCCTTGAGTTCACTTTACATCCATTACATGGATCTGAGTGCATTTGTATGCACTCTCAGGCTGGTTTTATCTTGGTTACCTTCTATGTTCTCACAGCACCAGTAGTTCCTGGTCGCCATTCCATCATTTGAGGTTAACTTGACCTTAACTATACATCATTAGAAAGGACAAAAATTGCTGTCTTGCCTCGTGTGCACTGTTATTTCTCAATGACCCCCCTCATAAGTACGTGGATAGAGTTAGCTGTTGGGCTAGCTGGTATTGTGGATTTAAGTTTGTAGTTTTCCAGCACAACGGCACAAGGCCAAAGAAGGTAAGGAGGAGGATGAGGACACACACACCGCTTGGATACATGGGTACTTCTGGCAGTAAGTGATTGGGTCTAGTATGTGTAAATGTTGAATACAAAATTCTAGATACATATTTTGAAAAGTGCTCCGGACTGGGCTAGCTAATGGATGTCTGCTTTCATGAGGCATAGTGCATTAGCACTGCATCTGTCATACTTCTGTATGCAAGGGCCATTCTAGCATTACAAGAAAGAGAGTTTCAGTTCTGAAAGTATATTCCAGTAAAGTGCCGACTTTGCTTTTAGCACATGTAAGTTCATTTGTTGCTCATTTTTCAGGGTTCTTTTTGATTTGTGACATCATACATATCTCATTTTATTTCCTTTATATATGCATGCATTTTTAATTGCAACAAATTAGTTGCAAGTCAGCATAGCTTTCTTTCCTCATTTATTTTCTGTGTGCTGTTAATACTATCGTGAACAAACAAAACACCAACTTGCCCAACTGTGCATTCTGCAAACGACTAAACCTCAAACATGTAACTCAGTGCAGTGCAACAGTCAGCCATCTTTTGAGCTATTACGATGTGCACAGCTCAGCCTCAGCTACACAGCGAACAACTGTCATTGTGGTGGTATGCCATATCTTGGAGCTAGAGTATGCACAAAGAATACGGACTGACTGAAGGAATCTGACTCAGTAATGGTAGAAGGTTTGTCAATGTATGCAGCAGGCTCTTCTCAGCATTTGGAAAGAGAGGCAGCATTGCACACGTTCTGCATTCTGCTGCCATTTAGCGCTTTGGTGCACCAATACACCATGGAGGGCTACCGTTTTATTTCGAGCGACACACAGCTCACATAACGTAGACCTTCTCGGCTTCGCGCAAATCGAAGGAGTCGCGGGAGCGCGGGCAGGTGACGCGTCCGCGGCGGGCGACCGCACGCAGCGCCTGCTCGCCGTACACGAAGCCGTTGGGCAGCACCAGCGGCTGGTTGTGCTCGTTGAGAGGCTGGCCCGAGATACGGCAGACGAGGCGTGACTGCGAGCAGTGCGCGTACGGTAGGCTCAGCGCGAGGCAATTGAGGGCGCGGCTGCACACGGGGCAATCCGGGTTGCGTTGGCTCTCGTCGTAGCACTGCGGCGTCTTGAGCGCTGACAGGCCGGCTTGCAGGGCCACGGTCAACACCGAACAGCTGCTCAGCTGGTAGAGACGGAGCTGCTCCTGGCGGAACTGCTGGACTAGCAGATCCCAGCGGCTGTCGGCGAGCAGCTCCCAGCGGCTGTCGCCGAGCAGCTCCCAGCGACCGTCCGGTGGTCGGGCACCGGGCAACGCCAGCAGACTCATCACACGCTGCACCTCGGCTAGCTGTGCCTCGTCTTCCAGCGCGCCGAAGTGACGTCGCGCGTGCCGCACGGCCTCGAGCCGCCGGTCGCGGCGCACCAGCTCGACAAACTCCTGCTGCCTCAGCTGGAACTCGAGGGTGCTGCGCAGCTTACGCAGCTTGGACTTGTTGTCGTGACACCAGGCCAGGCACTTGCTGGTGTCGCGGCTGGCCAGCGAGTCCTCAACCTCCTTCGAGACGAGGAACAGGTCCATGTTGGTCAGGTCGCGCAGGCCGCTGCGCTCTGCCAGCTTCGCAGCCGTGCCGTAGTAGCCCGCGCGCAGCAGGTGCTCCACGAGCATGCGGTCCAGCCGCTGGCGCTTCCACTGCTCGCCGCCCGTCTCGAAGCCTTTCAGATGCTCGACGCGTCGCTTGCAGGCCGCCGCGGCCTCCAGCTCCTCGGAGATGCTCTCGGCGCTCTTGCGCCGCAGCAGCTCCAGCTTCTCCACCAGGCTGCCCAGCTGACTGTGCAGCTGACCGGCGGGCGCCTTGTCCCGCAGGCTCTTTTCCAGCTCGGCAGCGCCGCTCTGCACGTGCGACACCTCCCGATCCATGCTCTTTTGGGCCGCGCGAAACTTCTTGTTGAGGATCTCGTACGGCACCTACAAACGCCGAGTAGCGCTCAGTCGGGGCCCGCCAAACGCAGCAACGCTCAATACCCACCTTCAGCGTCGGGTGCTCCAGCGCTTTGATGTCCGACATTTCAGCTGATTCACCGCGAAGAACCGACGGCAAGACCGCAGCGCCTTCGGCGCCCAGAATGCTCACATGAAGCGCTGCGCGTTACGGCGAGCAACGACCCGGGAAACCAAGTGCGAAGCGGCGTTGCGTCGACCTAAAGCAGCCGACAGCTGAGCGACGCAGATTAATACGAGCGGAACGATATTCCACCTGATCACAGCTCCTCAACGTCGAAAAGGTCGAGGCCTATTTCGATTCTGTGCTATTACCCGTCCAAACAGTCATTGGCCGCGCAAAAAAAGAAAAACAACGCTGCGCACGATATTGACAAAAAAATGATTTAAAGACAGCAGCCCATTACTTAACACTATCTACAAGCACAAGAACGTCCAGTCTCGCAAACAAACCCCTCGGAACGAGATTACACGAGATCGCTTATCCGCCTCTCTCGTTGAGGGTTTTTGGCGTTCTTTCGCTACGTCATAGGCTCGTATATTCGTTTATTTTGGGTCTAGCTCGCTGAACCCGTGGCGGGTGGTAATAATTTCACTACCTTTTAATCAGGAACACATAAGTAACGCGATCTAACAGCAGTATCTTGGATTTTGTTTTAGGCTTTACGAGTAGCTCCACTCGCTGCACCAACGCATTACCGGCCATAGTCGTCAGCCTTTGTTTGCTAAGTGAGCGTCACGACCCAAAAGGTAAGACTTGTCATTGGAAAGCTGCTGTGTGTGACTCTTGTCCTGTGCCGTTGAACGATTTTTTTTGAACGATGAGCGGATATAGAGCCCCTGCTTGGCGTTGGATGTGTCCATGTGTGCATTTGTCGAAGTGATAATTGGGGCTGAAAGGCTTAGTCAGACATTACTTGTTGACCGCTCCCTAAGATGAACTTGCTTAGCAGGTAAATAAGTAGGCTTGGGCGACGGCCTTGCATGCGATGTGACCGTGAGCGACTGTGAAATTATGGCTGTGTAGTCGGAAGCGTTCCGCAGAAGCGCGTGCGCATGAGCCACCGTGGCGTGAACAAAGCACGCGGTGTTGGCATTCGAAGCATGTTCTTTGCCTTGATTGGTTTTTCGCAGCACGAGCGCACGACCTGTCTCGTGAGCTCTCGCGCTGTGGTTCAGAGACCGTTGGCGTGTTTACTTGTGCCGTGGATGAGCGAGATTAAACGTTGCATTTGGTTGAGCCTTTGGCTGACCTACATTTAGCGTGCATTTGCCGTCCCGGAAGTTTTGGGCGCGAAACAAGAGGGCTCGTTCCCTTTGTCCAAATTCGCATTCCATGGCGGCATCCAGCCCGCGGCAACGTTGATTAGGCTTATTTTGTGCGCGAGTCGAACTCCGCCGCTTCATTTTGCTGCACATCGCGTGCGCCACATGCCGCGGCAGCCATTCGGGGAGGGGTCTGGCGGCGGGCCGTGGCGGTAGCCGGGGAGGGGGTCCGCCGAGGCCGGCCGGCCAGCCGCCTGCGCCTTGGCGACGCCGTCGTAGCCCTCGAGATTTGGTTGTTTGTTTCGTGTGCTGCGGCGCTGGCCGAGGCGCGCGCAACGTGCCGACGTGCTGTAACTGGGGGCGCCTGCGGCGCTTGACCTGTCGCAAGAAAAACATGGAGTTTCGGCGGGCTTTTCCCCGTCGTCTGCAGCGGGGAGCCGTGACGTCATTGTGCGTAGACGCCCCGATTGGCTCGCGCGCGTGTCGCTTCGATGGCGCCCGCGGTGGAGCCCCCTTTGTTTTGGTCCTGCGTTGTTGCTGCACGTGCCCATCTCTCTGGCATTTGCAGATCCTGCGTGAAATGCAGCATGTGGGCTTCTGCCGATCCTGATTTGCAGAAGCCAAGCGGGCTGTTTTGAACTGGAACAGTGTGAGTACGCCTTCGCTGTCGGCTGACGCACCACCGACTGTGACCTGTTGCGCGGCGCCGCGTTGTCACCTTTCCATTTTGCGGGGCCTGCGCCGGGCTGCTCACGCGCGGAGGCCGCGAGCAGCCCGGTCGGGCCGCTCGTGCACTGCGGCCGCTTGCACCGCTCGGCTTTGTGTGCGTGTGTGCGCGCGCGCGCGCCTCACGCTGGCTGCGCACCTCGCCGCACGCGTCGTCGAGCGAAGCTTTGTTGATGCCGGGCGCCGTTCATTGATTGCGCGTCGGCAGTGTGTCGGGCGGCTGCAGTGCGCGCGTTGTGCCCCTCCCCGGGCCACATTGTTTCCCGATAGCGGGGCCACTTGCTCGCGGCACTGTAACCCTGCGCCAAGGGCTTTGGCCGTTTTCGCGTTGCCCATGTGCCGTTTCCGGTGAAGGTTAATGGGTTGCAGCTATCCTCCGGTGCATGTCAGCTGGTCAGTGAATGGAATTCTCGGCGCTTTTGTTGAATCTTGACAGCATATGCAATCGGGAAACGTCTTGTGGTCTTTTTATTGTCGCATACTGTAGAGCTCCCAACGAATGGTATGATTGACATATCTGTGATGAATGAATGGCCGTAGGTATGTTCATATCTTGTCTTTGAATGTTTTCATTGTAACGCTATCTGGTAATTTCCGTCATATTTAAGGGTAGTTAAGGAAATTCGAGCAATGTATTTGGTTATCTACATGTTATGGGCACCAGTTCACTCCAATTTAATTCCTGGAATTTTGTAGCGCACTGCTGAGAGCACAACAGCCGAGTGGCTTGCACACAGTGCTGGAATATTGGGGCAGGTTTGCTCAGTTGGTTGTGCTGTTATACTTAGCATAGTGCATTCACTGCCTTGATGCGGGAACTTGCGAATGGCACACTGAAGTGCTGCTGTTCAGAAGTGTACCTACAGCGTCAAAGGTAGACATTTTTTTGTCGGACTAAGTGCTCATGCAAGTCTGCACTACAGTTTGAACCACCATCAGAATGGTTCCATACGTTAAGTAAAAATAAGGATAAGCAGTGGATGGGATGGTCTTGGCTGCTGTGTGTTTGTACTGGAGTTGTAAGGCTGCTGTGACCACAACCTATACTAGCGCCAAGGATGGGACAGAAGCAAGAGTGCACTCTGCTGTGTGTGGTAAGGTTGCAATGCTACCTTACGCAAAGGACAAAGGTACATGCTCTGTCTGCAACAGCTTTCTTATGGGCTGGAAATTCCCTCTGTTAATATTGGAAAAGTTTAAGGAAGTTGATAAATGTATGGCATGGTCACTGTAACTGTTTTTATCTTCCATAAATGAATCTGCAATGTCTAGCCATTCAGGTGGTTGGTGTGTGTATGAGGGATTGAAGCGAGAGTAATTGTTCTCTCTGGCCTGTGCCTGCATGTGCCATGGGTCATTGTTTACCACTGGTGCGTCTGTTCCAATGATACTTCTGTTTTGGACCCTTGTTACTTGGTAGTCATGGGCCAGGAGAACTGCTGTTGTCAAGTATTCAGGGTTTACTCTTTGTGGTGTACGACTAAGTGAAGCTGGCTTGAAAAGTGTCAGGTTGGGCAGTTGGTATGCATGCATGCTGGAACCGACAGTATAAAGACACAGAAGAAAACTTTGATGAACACATTGCTGAACTCGCAACTAAATTTAATGAAAAAAATGCGTGACACATATACAAAGCTACAGTGCAAGTACAGCTCGAGCATCAAGTGCCTTTCTGCTGATGAACAGGGCGAATGGCATGTTCATTACGTGTTCACTCAGACAATGTCTCGTGTTCAGCTCCATCTTTGCCCTTGCCTGCAGGCGGCATTCACTAGGTCTAGTTCCTTCTGTTCACAGTCTCAAGTAAAAGAATATATGTTGGTAAAGAATATATTTGCTGAGCATTGAGGAGGAATGTGGGGCATTTCTGTGGTATTCAAGGCTAGCTCCGGGTTTTTTTTTTTTAACATTTTGAGTTCATCACATCATGTTCCTTAGTCATTTCACTCTGGTGCAAAACACTTTTAAAATACCATGTAGAAGTATTTAAAAAGAGCAAACCAAACAATAACATTGGGACTGACCTCAGCGCGAGAGCTGAGGTCGCTATCTGTCTGAAATGACCAAAAGCTAGCTCGAAATTTTGTCTTTCAGCAAACACTGCTGTTGGCAAGTGTTAATGGCAATGAATCAATGGCGGTGTGTCCAGTGACATCTCACAAGCAAGATTGCCCATAAGAATCTCCCCGATTGAGGCTACGAAATTAAAAAATTTTTAAAAATTGATTTGCGCTGCTGAGAACGTACTGCGAAAGTTTGACGAGGTTCATTGGTCACTGACCAAGGTCAACAAAATAATGACGTTTCGGGAGCGCTACGGCTCCTTTGTTCGCAATGAGCAACCAGCTGGACGTCCCGGGCTTTTTGTAGCGGTTACTATCGTTCTAAGGCATTTCGCGTAGATAGGGTGTTTAAGGAAAATCGGAGGAGGTCGGAAAAATGCTGGAGTTGCCCCTTAAGTGGGAGTTTCATGGTTTGTAATACAATGCAGCTAAAATGTTTATATGTTTCAAGCACTTGCTTTGATGGATTGACAAACAATGCCAGGGGCACCTTGTACTGTGTTACGCACTTCTTTTACTCCAAAATGTTCATGCTTCAGAAGGCTGGCACAAGTGAGAGTTTTGTTGCATCATAATGATGTTTTTGGTTGCAGGTGTGCTTCATGCTTGTTTACACTTTTGGTCGTTGTAATATTATGGAATTTTCTTTTTACAATAGAAAAAAATTGTAAGAGCCCTTTGGTACTGGAAATATATACTAGGTTAGGAAATTGTGCGTGATATTAAAAATGTTATTCGTGTTGTATTTGTGTATTTAATTCCAAATGGCACTTTTCTTTACTGTGTAGTATCAGTCCTCCAAAATTACACTTCATGAGGCAAAGTGCACTAGCTGGATGTGACATTAAATATGGTCACAATTGGCTGAATCTCCAAAATTTAGGACTTTAAACTTCCACAAATTTGTAACATGGGTTTATGTGTATAGACCAGGTGAAATATGGGTTCTTTAATTGCATTTACCTTAAAGCTTTGTTAATTGTGTTGCTGAAGTTATAAAATATGTTGCAGTTCAGTCATGAGTGTTAACTGGTTTAAATGCTCTGACAGGAATGATATGAAAACTTGAGCTAGTGTGAAAATTGCGTTCTGCGGCACAGTATGTGTGGGGAACCTCATTTGAAGTTGCTTTTTTTTTTCTCTCCTCGGTCACTAAATGTGAAGTTTTTGTTTTGACTGAAGCAAATTTGATCGAAATTGCATACTGCTGGGGAACAGTTTTTAGTTTTATTACTATGTATTTAATTAGGGTGCTACAACTAAAACCTTGAATTGTTCCCAATTCAGAGCTAAAAGCTCGCTTGTGCAGCCCTGTTAACATGTGCATCGGAAAGACCACAAAGTGGCACAGTGTTTTGCATTTTTTATAGTTTACCTTTCATTATTAATGTCGTAGACAGGATGGTGTCGAACCATTCGAGTTTTGAGTCTGCCTCTTGGTTCAGTGATTAGAGGACGTGCTTGATGTGGGGGCTTCACCATTTTGTAGTATTGCTCCATGAGGAGTAAGGTGATGCTGGCAGTTGAACATGACACAGTATTGGCCCATTCACACGTGCAGGTGAGCTCGCAGAATCGCCAGGGAATTTAAAAAGAGAGACCTGTCTGGGAGCCGAGAACACTATCGTGACATTGTTTTGGCAAACAATTTTTGGAATGATTGCGTGGTGTTGAGCCAGATCACACTAAAAAAGGGAGCACTTTCTTGCCAGTGTTCTTTGAGCTAGTAATTCATGTTGCTGACCATGACATGCTGATGGCCTCTTAGTGTTATAGTAGTACAAGCAAATACTAAGCTGGCAGACATGCACAGTGTGCAGCTGCGTGTAAAGGTGCTTGGAGGTGAAGGTTGTCAATTGGGACCTTTGAAACCCTCAAGTATAAAGCATGTCAGAAAAAAGTAGTGTAGCCGTTTTAGTGCTCAAGGACTAAAACCCCTCAGTCTCAGATTTCACTGATGTTTGTCAGTCCGAAGCCTTTCTATGACCTTGAGTTGCTCGGAAAGAGCAACCTGGGACTTGCAAGCCCCACCAGCGGCAGCACCTGCCATCGTAGGGCAGTGGCAGTGGTGTATCACTGAACTGCTACACCACTGTGCCAGGAGTGTTATGAGGACTTGCAGTTATAATTCTGCATTATACACATGGCATTAACCCATCAACACTATTGCTTCAGACCCTTTTGCCTTTCTTTGTCTGAAGTCTGCCTGACCTTGAAAGCCGAGCCTCGAATCGGAACAAGTGAGAACTGAAGTGCCAGTGCACCTAATTCGCGTTTGCCCTAACAGTGCCTAATTGTCTGCCATGTTTTTTGTCTGGTGTTTTTGTTCTTTGCTCTTGCTGTTAAATTCTATAGGTGCTGAACAGTGAAGCTGTCAGCTCACTTGCCGAAGGGGAAGTAATTTCTTAGGCTTAGGGAATATAAAAATTGCTTTGGTTCAGTTACGAAACTGATTTGACGTCTTACAGTGAGTGGTGCTGAAAGCTTAGTGGCTGCTCGGTTGAGTCGCATCATCTAGCTGCATTTCAGCTGCTTATGTGCTCTGCTGCTGTGGTTAAATGAGATGGCTTTGCAGGAAAGGCCTATGAGGTGTTGTGTAAGCTGCCTAAACCTTTCAGATCTTTTGGCTTCATAGTAATGAAAACAAAATGTCTCCATGCAGCTGTAGTTTAGTCCACTTTTATTGGCTACTTTCTTTTTTTCGCTTTGATCTTGACGCAGAACCAGGGAGAGGGCTGGGGCATGCGTGTTGGCATTCTGGCTATCCCAGAACATGCCTTCAGCTCTTGCGGAGAGGGCCAGTGTTTCCTGTGGGGTCTATTGATCTAGCATGTGGCTTTTAGATTGGATGGGGGCCTCTTGTGTTTGTGCCTCTCTACCAAACTCAGCATGTTATGGGTCGTTTGGTAGTTGAGTGCTGATGTACAAGTGGCAATTATTGGGGAGCATGTCAGCCTATTCCTAGTCCTATCGTATGTAGACTTATTGCCAGGAACACGTTATCTTGAATGTGAGTTTGTGCTTTCAGGAGGGCTTGTATTATGTACTTTGCATGATTGGGTGAGTGTTCTTTGCTGAGGATTGGGGCAAATACATGTTTGGTGCCACTTTTTTGTGGCCTATTTAAGGCATCATGCTTTGTGGTAAACACTATAGGCTAGATCTCCAGCTTGTTTATGCATGACTTGTAGAGGTGTGTTCTTTCTGCATCATGTGTGCATTCCATGTGCGTTGATTTTAACAGCAGTTGTGGCTCCTTTGTCTATAAGACTAGTGTCTTGTGCAGGGTTGCATGAGTTCATATTGGTCTATATGCACTTATTCCATGAATCGTCTGAATAAATTTTGCCTCTTGGACTTTATATTGAGTGATAGGATTGCAAGAGGTTGCATTCAAATGAGTGTATGAAATATCTTCTTTCTCATGAACACATCCTTTTGCAATGTAGTCCCCATTCTCAGCATTGCACTTCCACCAGCGGTACACTACTCTGTGCCTGCCGTTGTATAAGTATGAAGGCAGCTGTTTCCTTCGCCCACTTTAAAGCTCGAACCATACCCCCCTTCCCGACTTCAGGTTCTTTCTCAAGACGAAGGAATGTCTTGGGGGTACGCACCACTTAGCGTCTGACAAATAGGTCACGATACAGTGTGTCATTGGTGTCATCCACAGCCGCCCTCATTCTGCGACAGTATGCAGAGACGAGTGCAATAGCAGTGGAACTACATTGCCGCTGGTGGGGCTGCATTGAAAAGGGATGTGCTCCCGGGGAGACGCTATTCCAGACTTTCATTGAACATAACTTTTTCCATTTAGTTGCAGCTCTCAATAAAAAGCTGAGGCCAAGTCATTGAATATCATGGTATGCCTTTACAGAATTGGAAAATGGGAAAATTTTTGCAACTCCCTTCTGTTAAGTGTCAGTGAAGATCATCAATTTAGAGCCACTGACAGCTACCCAGGCTTGTTTTTCTGTGTTTTTGTTAAGGTAAGGGTGCTTGTGATTTGCACACTGTCATGAGTTTAAGGAGAAGTCTTCAAAATTTGCATTACTAGACAATGAAAAATCAAATAGCTTGCATTGAAGGAAGGTTTTGTTGTGATGAAATGCTTGTGAGCAAGTAACGTTCTGTGGTGGTGGACATTTGTCCATGCAGTACCAGAAGTTAAAGGCTGTGGTATTAGGCTTTGCACAACTGTTTGTATATCAAATAAGTGTGACATATTTTAATGTCGGAATTGGTCTAGGCCTATTTTTTTTAATTTGAATGCTTTTAAAAGGATGCTAAGGTTGAATTGAAGTTTGCCTACATTAGTTGATTGTCGCAATCCAATGAAAATGAGGCTATATTCACTGAAGACAGCTTTTACGATAGGCAGATCTGGTATCTCTTTTGCTTGTGGATCTGAGAATAGAGCACTCTGCTATTAACTTCCAGCCAGTGATCATGGAGTCTGTAATTCTGTCTCAACTCCGAATTGTCAGCAGTGAGTGCCTCTTGCTGCCAAACAAAACAACTGAGCCATAACAAGGCACAATTCAATTTTACTGTGAACAGAAATTGGATGGTGTTGTCCACTGTGTCCTTTTAACTGCATTCTGCAGTGCTTATGTGCAAAGATAACTATACTTTGTTGCAAATATGCCAGCACAGCTGTCAAATTAAATGTTGCAAAATTTGTTAATGCTGAACAATATACACACCTTTAAAAAATAAAAAAGTTTTGTTGGGATGAAATTTGTTTGGTTAAGGTGTCTAAACATAGCAAACAGGAATAATTAGATCTCATTTGTTTGCTTAGCAACTAATCTACTTTCAAGGGGCATAGCATTGTTTAGCTGGTCCATGGGTGTACTTCCTTTGAGTTAGGCTCATCCAACATAAATGCTGAAATTTTGTTCTTTGAAAGGGCCAGAAATGCTGTGTTTATTGATTCAAATGTTATAACTTGCATATGTGTATGAAGGTTGCAGATGCTGACCGCTGTTACCCTTTTCCATACCTCTTGCATAATGGTCAGTTTCATCAGCTTGATGGAAAATTCGTTTGTGTTGCATTGTTTCGTCAAGTTTTTGTTTATCTTTTATTATGTTGCTTGCCAAGAAATTGTGCTTGCTCCAAGCACTGCAGTTACTGCACAGAATCCTCCAAGTAAGAATTTGCAGAGCATACTTTCAGGAAGCTAGTCTTGGTCAGAGAAGTTATTTCAAGTTCAAGTTTCAGAGAAGCATTTGTTATTGAGAAAAAGCTGTTCAGCTGTGCCATTAACCCAGAACTTCTAAGATGGGCACCTCAGTGGCTGTGCATCAAGTGTCTCGTTTACTGCCCATTTCATGTTCCATTCCTTGCAGGTCATGCCAGCTTTGGAGTGAAAGGCAGGTAGCTTTTGAGTGCATTTGTACCGTTTGTTTGCTAAATGATTGAAATGTCTGTCAAGCAGTGCTAACAGGTTCCGCCTAGGAGTTTTGGCACTTTTGAGCCTTGTGGCGCGTTCAGCAGCATTTTGGTGGGTTGGTGTGTGCAGGCAAGAGCCTTCGGGTGAGAGCGCCAGCTGGTCAGTGGTGTCACACCTGTCATGGACAAGAAAAAGCCCCTGAAGCGGCCGCGCATGGACAACCCGCCGCTGGGTGCACGGGGCCCCGTGGCCAATGGGCCGTTGCACGCGCGGCCCCTTGTGGCGTTGCTTGATGGCCGTGACTGCTCTGTGGAGATGCCCATTCTCAAGGACGTGGCCACTGTGGCCTTCTGCGATGCCCAGTCAACGCAGGAGATTCATGAGAAGGTGCTCAATGAGGCGGTGGGTGCCCTCATGTGGCATACCATCACCCTCACCAAGGAGGACCTGGAGAAGTTCAAGGCCCTGCGTATCATTGTCCGTATTGGCTCTGGTGTCGACAACATTGACACGAAGGCGGCTGGAGAGTTGGGTAAGCACTGCTGCCACAACTTCTATGAGGCTGGCAGTTGATACTAGTTGATACTGTCTTGATGCAGGCATTGCTGTGTGCAACGTGCCGGGCTATGGTGTTGAGGAGGTGGCCGACACAACACTCTGCCTGATTCTCAACCTCTACCGGCGCACCTACTGGCTGGCCAACATGGTGCGTGAGGGAAAGAAGTTTCAGGGCCCCGAGCAAGTTCGTGAAGCTGCCCAGGGCTGTGCCCGAATTCGTGGCGACACATTGGGCATTGTGGGCTTGGGTGAGTGAGTGCTCTAGCCCATCGACTGGTATCTGAAGAAGCTGTGGTGTTGCAGGGCGTGTGGGAACGGCGGTGGCTCTTCGTGCTCGGGTCTTTGGTTTCAACGTCATCTTCTACGACCCCTACCTGCCAGATGGCATCGAGAAATCGCTGGGGCTGAGCCGGGTGTACACGCTGCAGGACCTGTTGTTTCAGAGCGACTGTGTGTCGCTTCACTGCACTCTCAATGAGCACAACCACCACCTGATCAACGAGTACACAATGAAGCAGATGCGGCCCGGAGCATTCCTGGTGAACACCGCCCGGGGAGGACTCGTTGATGAAGCAGCACTGGCTGCTGCCCTGAAGGACGGCCGCATTAGGGCAGCAGCATTGGATGTGCACGAAAATGAGCCATACAATACCCTTGCAGGTAAGTTGCAGCTAGGCTGCTTTTTTCTTGCTTTGCATGCCCCGCAATTGTGCAGCATTTCAGTCAGCTGCATTCTGATCTTGATTTGCTAATGGTATGTGCACTGTCAGATTGGCAAGAGGTGGCACGTGGTTTTCCGTGTGGTTAACAGCAATTCTTAGCTTTTTGCGTCACTACTATTGATTTATATGGCATTTGTAGTGAGTTGTGGCTAGAAACCAGTCTTGTTGCTACATGTACGTGGTGAAATAGCTGTATTGACCATATGCATAAGTGTGCTAACGAAACAAAAGCATTGTTCTACAGGCTTTAAAGTGTTGCATGGTTTAGCCTTCCCTTTGTCACAATTGTTGAATGATACAGCATAACTTTGTTACGGCTTAATCTCGTTTCAGTAGATATTCAGACATGGTATACCGTATTTACTCAGGTAATTTGTGCTTTCCTAATTTATTACCTGGGTTTATAAAAAGTAGAAAAAAAACCTTTACTCGCATATTTTACCCAGACCACCAGCATGCATGCAGGTGCACGCAAAGCAGGCTTGGGTAGATCGGCGCGGCCACATTGCCGCACACGTGTGCGGCTGCGAAAGGTGTGAGTGGAGAGGTGAACAGTTGTGTGTGTGCCAGAATCCAAAACTACCAAACCAGTTGCTTTTCGGTTTGCTGCTAGTTGGCCGGTCTGCACTTGAGGGCTCCATTTTATTGCCAGAAAAATCTCATTTGCTTCTGACTGCTGGCTTCGCGATTGTATTGCATGTTTATTGCTTTGAGCTGCACATGTGCTGTCGTGCCGTCTTGCGGGAACTACATAGCATAGGGGGGTCTAGGCGGGAGGGGATATGAGTCTTGTATTTGGAGTCAAGTTTTTTATTGTTTTTGGTGCGAGTTGGTGAGGGGTGGGGGTCGACGTATAGGTGGCATTATTAGTATATACTGTACGTTGTGACCTTTGTAAAGTTTGTTTTAGGACATGTTAGCAAAATTTTTTCATAATCTGTGCACCCCCTTTTGAATCCTTAATTTAAAGAAGAAAGAAAAAGGTGCAAATTACGCGAGTAAATATGCTCCCAGTCTGCAATGTTTGGTTGGTCGTCCGATCGCTAACATTGATTAATTGCTGTTAACTGCAAGTTCGGTTAAACATACATTCAAGCAAAGTGGGAAAAATTGCAACAGTAAGCTGGCCGGCGCTTTGTTACAGCAAACTTAGCAGTGAGCAACGCTTAAAGGGACATTGAGGATAACTTCATCCATATTAAATTGTTTTTAGTGGTAATGATTGTGTGATGCATTATGGATATAGTAAGTGCTTGTCCAGCTGGAAAAAAAAAACATTGTTGACTGTACATGTTTCTTGTACATGCACAGGTTAGGACACCTCAAAGCAGTGATTGATAATGAAATAAAATAATTGCAAGGTGAACTGTAGAAGGGCAACGGAGAGCAAACATAATAAAACAGCCCATCTTCCACACTTGTGTGTCGTGCTGCCTCAAGTGAAAAGTAAAGTGAGCTGACGAATATCCAACCATTGCCAATTGTCTCGTGGTTTCGGGTTCCAGCGCGACATGTACTTTGGCACATCCGGAAGTGTGGAAGTTGGCACTCATGTTACCTATCATTCATTCAGGAAATAGACATTCAGCATTGGTGCATGAGCAAATGGCTTTGATTCCATACAGTCCAAATATCGCTGGGAGAACAGATTTGACCAGGAGTTAGTGAGGGTCATTTCTTTTTTGCACATGGAGCTCTGCAGCTTGGTAGGAATGTGGGGCATAGTTTGAATCGTCCAAAAGCTTGCGTGTGTGTGGAGCCTGCTATTACTCGCTGGTAGGCCAAAATTGCCTTTGATGCAGCAAATAGCACAAATAGGACGGCTCTGCTTATAAGTAGACCCCTGACCTAATTCTTGCTGCATTTTCAAAACCAAAAGTGACATATGCAGTGCGTATGCTGTAGGCTTGACCTTGGCTTGGCTCAAATTGCTCTGCTGTTAGAGGCTCAATTGTATAAAAAGCTGTTTGTCGTACAGCTCAGTTTAGGCTTCCTAGCTTCTTTCAAAGTAGTTCAAGATTATATAAACCAATCATGTGGCTGTATGTGGCTTGTATAACTGTTTATAACAGACCCATTTGGGGTTGTAAATTGGTCTATTGTAACAGTATTTGGATTTTGCAGGCTTCTTCAGACCAAAGTCTTGGTCTCTATTAATTTAAGCTTTAATGAGGTTATGCTGTATTTGTGACCATTCAGTTTTTTTTTTTTTACTTGCCTGCGAAGTAGAGTAAAGGGGGAAACTGGGCAGGAATGTTCAGCGTAAAAGTATTTGCTAATGCATTCAAGCTATATTGCTTTCTTGGGGTGTCTTACGACTGGACGGTTTTGAGCGCCATGAAGAGAGACCTCACATTTGGCTGGTTCCTTCAGGATGATAGCCTCCAATGTGGAGTGCTATCATGCGCTTTGAAAAAGGTTGGAGCGGCCAGGTTCTGTGGGTCACATGGGTTCTTCTCATCAATGCCATTGTGAATGCTGGTGATGCATAACAGTGTGGTCACCCTGTTGTGAGCAGCGAAGTGGTTGTGGGACAGTGTTTGAGGTTCTTGTCCGTGGGTTCTGCTTAAGGTTCAAGCCAACAAAGTTCACGAGTTTGTGCTGGATCCTCAGAAACGCGTCTGCAGTGTCTCTGAGCCTTTGTTTTTGGGGATATATCTGTGCAGCTCCATTTTTATACTGTGCGAATGCATTGCGGGCATTCATTATTCACAGTGCATACAGTGCAGAAAATCTCCATGTGCACGGTGAAAGTGCAATGTTTTTGTGGCTTACGGTTGAAATCGATGCCAGACCACTCGCCAAGCTTGAATGTCATGTTGTGGTGTTAATCAAATGCCTCTTTGTCAATGAGTGCTGCGAGAATAGGATATAGGTGTGCATTGATATGATGTGGTGTGGAATAAATAAAATAAGCTGAACATTGCTACCAGTTGGTACCAACCATAGTACTGTCGGGTAATACTACCATCATAATACTTTGCATTCATTATGCAGCAAGCCTGCACACTGTTGGTGTGAGGCTTTGATGTCGACTAGCAGAGTAGCTACAGAATGCAATTAATATACTTGCATTCTTCCTGCCATGATGGATAAGTTGGCATCTAAGGACACTGAGCATTAAATAGCAGAAATTATGTTTCAAGGTTCTCTTTACAAGCAGACTTCTGGTAAGGTGAATCTTGTTGACTTGAAGTGGGTCGAGTTGGAGTTTATGTCATGTTTTTATGTCTACCAGTTAGCCAAGTCTTCTGTTTTTATTCAGCTTCGGTTGCTTGTGGCACAGAGTAAAAAAAATGTTTTTTTTTCTGGGTAAACCTATCAGGGAGACTGCATAATTGAATGGGTTTGAACGTGCAGTGGTGAGTTTTGAGTGGCGTTGCGTGTGAAATTTAATGGTGCACATTTTGTGGTTGGATTGAAACGCAATGTGGCAGTTGTGTTGGGGAAATTGGGCAGAGGTCATATTGTGACTTCAGTCTCTACGGTGACTGGTTCCTGGAAGTATGCAAAGGTGAGCTGAAAAAGCAGAAGTGGTTTAACATCAATTGTGTGGCAAACATGAACAGTGACTTGCAATCTCAGTGCCACTTGGTGCAGTCGTTTATTTTAACATAAGTGTGGCACTTGGGCACCATGATGTCATCACATTTATGCATGCACTATGGTACAAGTACCGTATTTACTCGAATGTAATGCAACCACGATTGTAACTCGAGGGTCGACTTTTTGGGTGTGAAAAGGGGGGGAAAAAAACTACGATTGTAACGCGAGGGTAGACTTCAGGCGTGCGACAGAAAAACCGAAAGAGCCCGAATGTGACGCGAGAAACCGACATTGCACAGTTCTAAGGGTCAAAGACAACTTTATTGAAATACAAGCCAAACAGGCATTCCTATACACCCTCATCCTCATGGCAGTTGTTGCTGTCACTGTCATCATCACAGCTTGACTCTTCTTTGTCACTAGCTGCCTCCCACAGCAGGTTGTCCTCGCTTCCGTCTAGAGCATTTGAAATTTAGCATTTCTTAAATGCGCGGTAGCCCAAATCGTGAGGCAGCCCGTACCAGGCTGCTGAAACCCAGTGGGCAACGGTAGACGCACTTGGGCATTTCAGCCTACCTGCAGGTGTTGTTGTTGATCCGCTTTCAATCCACTCCCAGCATAATTGTCGGAAGCGATCCCTGAAGGGCTTGTTCATGCAGACGTCCAGAGGCTGGAGAATGGTGGTCATGCCACCCGGTATAACAAGATGCGTTCGGTCACGCTGTAGCTTTTGTTTGACGCCGGGTGTCAGGTGACCTCGGAAAGAGTTCAAAACCAATATTGCTTCCGGATGCAGCAATGCGCCTGGCCTTCAGTCCCACACGCTTTGAATCCAATCTATGACAAGATTCGAGTCCATCCAACCTTTTTCGTGACAGCGCACGATAACGTCTTTCGGGAAAAGTTTCCTTCGGGATCGTCTTCCGGCGAAAAATGATGAATGGAGGGAGCTTGCGGCCGTCAGCCAAACATGCAAGCATAACGGTAATCCTATTTTTTTCGTTGCCTGTGCTTCTAAGGCGAACTTCATGCCCACCAGACTTGTGCGCTGTTCTGGACATAGGCATGTCCAGATACACGGGGGTCTGGTCGGCATTGCCGATATGTCCAAGGGGCATGTTGGTAGAGCGACGAAGATCGATGGCGTAGCGCTGGTACTCTCGGAAGTTTTGATTCGAAGTCCCCGGGCAGCTTCTGGCAAATAGAAGTCGTGCGTCGAAGGGAGAACCCGGCCCTTCGCATAAACTTCTGCACCCAGCCTCGTGATGCCTTAAACTGGTTTGGGGTCAAACCCGTGTCCCGCGCAAGCTCCTGTGCTTTGCACTCAAGTATTTCAATGCTTACTCCAAGTAGTCGGGAACGTTGCTCGCTAATGAACTCTGCAAGGCGACGCTCCAACTCCGCGAAGCGGCCTTTCTTGGGCCCCCGAAAGCCTTTTCGCAGGTTATTGCAGTTAAACGATACCTCGCGATGTTTCCTCCATCCCCTGATCGTTGATTCGTTGACGTCCAGACGTCTTGCAGCCGCTGAATTTCCCACTTTGTCAGCAAGCAGAATAGCATGGCGCTTGAAGCCAGCTGTATACTGAGTGCGTGAGCATGCCATTCCGCTTGAAGACAACTTGACCATTTGATGGGGATAGGCCTAAGACTCGAAGCACGGAACGCACGCACTGGCACCAAACACGAGAAAGAGCGAACAAGACGCGCTGCTCCATGCCCTGCTGCCTGTTAGTCACGTGGCCACGTTTTTGCATCAGTTGCAAGGATTAACAGACAGATGGCGGTGGGATCGCTCGCTCCTTTGCTGGCTTCTTGGCGGCGATTGCGAGCGCTCGGTGCCTCCGAGATGGCTGTTTCATTTTGCGGTCATGGAGGCCACACAACCTCGCTACAGGTTGCGAGCATTCGTCAAGAGGTGGTGCCCTCTCATCGCGCCAGTGACTCTAGCTGGCGTTGTCTTTTTTTTTTGCGTTTGCGATTAGGTTGCCGCTTTGTCCTAGTAGTTGTGACCTGTGGTTCGTGTACTGGTTGACCGGTGAGTTGGAGTGCGTGATTTCGAATGACCAGTACGATCAACGCACACGTTTGACACATGAAATGATTTTTATAGTGCGTGTTTGGTGCTCTTCATAGCGTTTATAAACCTAGTATTCGATTGTAACGCGGGGGGTGACATTTCCTTTCTACTTTCGGGGAAAAAATTCGCGTTACATTCGAGTACATACGGTAGTGACCACACAATTGTTTGTTTTCAGTTAGTTTTATTTTGTCAGGAAATGATGATTTTTGTGTGGGTTGTACTTTTACTTCAAAAAAGCAGTTTATGTAGCTAAAGAAAGTCCATTTTATCCGATTTGCTTTCTTTTTATCCATTACTTTGTGAATGTGGAAGATTCTTTGTCGAAATGAATCACACAGCATTTTATATTTTAGTTGGCAAAGCTTTAATGCAGTGGGTGCGTGGTTGACAAAGAACGTAAGCATTCTCAGCAGTGGCAAAATTGGATTATTTTTATCTGTGCTTTCATGTTGTCATTGCTGTAGTGTGGTTTACTGACACTAAATGTCCCTGTGCCATGTTCATTTCAAGTGTATGCCTAAGTGGCTGTGCAGTGTAATTTCGATTTGTCTAATGCCATGACTATTGCATTCTCTTTCAAGACGAAACTGCATTGAGCCTGCTTTTTTCTGGATGTTCTGGCAGTTAAAATTTGTGGGCTCTTCCTTAAATCCCTCCGCGCACGGGGTCAGTACATAGCCCAAGAGTGGGCTTCCTTACTTGTCCCGGGGGCGTGCGAAGAGAGAGACCCACTGCGTGGTTCGTGCACCGAGCCGAAAGGGGTCCGCTCTGCTCTTGCCGCGCTCGTGCGCTCTCAATCCAGGAGAACTAGCACGTTCACAGTACACGTATTTATTGCACAGTCAACACAAACACAAGCACTGTATGGTACTCCTTCAACTACTGCGCACCTGGTGTCCACCGCCACCCGACGGCGCGCGCAGACCGGTGCGGCGGGAAAACTCTGGTGCAAGCCGCGGCTGCCTCAGGGCAGCGGCGGCTGTTACTCGGCGGGCTTCGCCGGGCGCTCGCAGGTTCCGCAAGGGCGGTGCGCGAGTCTCTCGGCGTGTGATGTTAGGGGCCTGTACGACAAGGCACGCGAATGAACGTCGGCAAAGGCCTCGGGGGCAGCGAATAACGGTCGTTCACGTACCTTGCCGCTTGTGTCCAGCCCGTGTTCCACCCTCGTCGCCTGCCTGTCTCGCAACTCTCCCTCAGCCCCCGTGACCGGCCCCGGAGCAAGCACAGCTTTGCGCCTACGTCACGCCCCCGCGGCCCAATCAGAGGAGAAGATAGCACGACACCGCGGAGCGCAGCCGGGATCCCCGCGTGGCCGGAGGGCCCAGAGGGGGTAAAGCGGCATCCAGAGCAGTACCAGGCCTTCGTTAGCGGATGGGGTTTCGCAGGAGTCGAACAGGAACAGCACAGGCTGCCCTCGAGACAACGCGAATGCCCACAAATTTAGTTCAAGGATGTAGCCATTTCTTGCTGCCTTAATTTATGCAATACTTTGTAATTCAAACAAAACAATTATGGGGGCTCCTAAGCAGTTCTTAACGTGTAAATGTGAGAGCATTTATACTTATTGCTGAATGTGTCATTGAGTTGTTGTCGGGGGCTGGGGGGTGGGGGTGAACATTGTTTCGCTGCAGCAGCTCGTTCGCCTAATGATGTAGACACGAGCAATTCAGCTTCAGGTGGTGAAGACTTCACAAGTTGCAGTTACATGAATACTTCCTAGCCTATTTTGTGGAACTGACACTGTGTACATGTACCACATCAAGTCCAATGCTCCAGAGGAAGGGGCCCAGCTGCCCCCGTCTTGAGGGCAGTCTGCTTGGTTATCCAGCTGAGAGGGTATTGTTCTATCTGCTACCCCTGCCTTGTGATGGCCTGTTGCTGCAGTAGGGGTGATGAGGTCCTTCCCTGGCCAGGTTTCTGCCCCCCACCCCCCAACCTTGAGGGTAGCCTGCTTTGCTATCCAGCTGAGAGGGTTTTGCATAGCACCACATACGGTGGAGGATAGGCACCTCCAAACCTGTTTAGATCCACAAGGAAAGATCCTTTCTGGATCTACCCCTGCCTCCTGATGGCCTACTGCTCCAGGTTTCTGCCTCAAAGCCGGCAGGGTTTTCCCTAATGCTCTTGCTAAAAATCCAGAAGTAACTTTCATTGGAGCCCAAAGAAAGAAATGTTAAAGGGGCTGCAAAACACCGTTTGAACGGATGCCGGTTACACTTCAGATGGATTCTTTGTCACACAGATGCTGACTCAAAAAGAATTACGAGAATCGATGCATAGAAACGGGAGTTATTCAGTGAAGGAATTTCAAAATACAAGCAAACAAAATGCTGCCCTCAACTCGATTTTCGCGCAGCTTCCCATTCCCATTTCACTCTCCCAATGACAACACTTAGTGCAACCAATCAAAACAGCCTATCTGAGCACGTGGCGGAAGTTTGCACTTCATGGTTGCCTGTTCTCTGTAACTCGTTCATGCCATGGCTGGCAGCACCGTTTGCATGGTTACAACAACCATGTGAACGCCCAGTTGACCCAGTGATGCTTCATCGTCACGTTGACGGCGCAGAAGGGAACACTGAGCAGTGACGTTCCCTTACTTATGGATCCGAACTCGAGCGCGAGATACTGCAACAGTGTAACAGCCTGCGCAAGATATCGGACACATTTAGCATAGCGCGTACCGCTACTGCTTACCGCCAATCATCGCCCATCGCTCCTAGCGCGCTGGTTGGTCATGGCGAGCAAAGAGCGCGCGCTGTTGGCAGGAACGTGGCGCCATTTGGCGCCGCCGCCCTGTGATCCTCCACAAGCTGACGATGCGCACTGCCTGCTAAATGCGAAACGAACGCATCCTTCCTTGGGACCGAAACAGACGCTTATATAGTGCAATGGCTCGATCGGATTGATTCCGCAAAGCCGCTCTCAGATACATAAAGAGTAGCCATAAGTGTTGAGTGCTAGGTCGTAGGATGTTTACAGAGAGGCGCAAAGTCCTTCGATGCAAAAAGTAGCCAGAGCCTCTGGTGGTGTATTTTTGTTTTACTTGCTTTACGGTGCTTTTATCTAGGGCAAACAAGTTGGTTTTGTTAATTTAATATAAAACAAAAACTTGACAGAATGTATCTCTAGTTATCAACACAATTTGCAGTATATTTACTCTTTGTCCAATCATCAAGCTCCCCCTAAGTGATGTCATATCCAATGCTAAAAACCGCCACTGTATGGTGACACGTGTCAGCGCCACGAATTTGTTTTTGCGAGCTAACTAAAATATTAAAAGTGCAGTATACGTGGTGCGACCGATGCTAATAGCATCACTGTAACTCATTCTATGCAACCAACAGGCAAAAAATGCACTGAAAATGTGTTTCGGGGCCCCTTTAACCATCTAGGCCCGTATCCTTTTCAGAAAAGCTAGACTTGGGACCATGCTGTGAATACATTATAAAAAATAGGGAAGACAACCCGTTATAGAAATTATGCAGTTGTGACACATACACAAAGTAATGAAAAATGTTTAGATTCTAGTGTGCACCTTTTTTCAAAAAAAAAAATTGCTTAAAAGTGACATGCACATTGAATCGAATTTGAAAATCAAACTACACCAGCAACAGCCTATTGTTATCGGCATCTCAAAAATAGTGGCTTGGTACTTATTGCGCATCGATATTGATATTGCCTATGGCAATCTTGGATACTGAGAGGGCTCATGAACATCTGGTGTGTCCTGCCAGCAAGGCACCGGCCTGAATTTGAGCCAGCACAGAAATGTTGGATGCGAAGGCGCGCAGAGTTCACTTCAATGCCGGGTTTAAAAAAAGGTGATCTTGCATGCAGAGGCATTCTAAAATGCCCAGGCACAGCCATGGCAGCCCTGCGCCCAACTGCTGCCAACATTCCCGCCCAAGGTGCACAATCGTCCTGGCAACATGGTTAATTACTGCTTGGTGCTTTGTCAAGTTCCTTGAGCGCACTTCCGCCGTCGGAGCTACTGTTGAAAGATAAATGCACAATGATGTTATAGGAGCTCAGCATCTTGATGTGCTTTGCGGACTCCGACGAGGGCGTGAAGGAATGGACTTAGATAAGCTAATGCTTTCAAATAACGGGATTTTATATACGGAGGGTAGGCAAGTTGCAGTCTGGTGGTCTCATGTGCGTATTTCTTTATCCAAGCCTCAAAATCTGGTGCGCGTTACATGGAAGTCATCACACTTTTTTTTTCCTGAAAATATGAGTGCACGTTGCTGTCAAAGGCGCATTAGAATAAATACGGTTATAGTGCTAGTAGGTGGAGAGGCATCAAGCTTTGGTGCTTCTGAAACAACTATTTCTTCTGTTTATGGCTGTAATGGGGACTTTCTTTGGCTTGTGGCAGCATTGGCATCATGTGGTCTTAGTGGGCCATGTCCCCTGTGTAAATTAGTGTCTTGACCATTTTCGTAGGGTTGTAATGTACAGCTCTCCCTGTGACTTCACTGTTGGGAAAGAGAAAGTCTGGGAGTTTCCACCAGTGCATGTTTCTGATTTGTATAAGAAGCATGCTATGAGTGTTGGCGAAATCTTGTGCACATATTTGTTGTGTGGAGTAGGTTTTTTTATTATTTACCACGACAATGACCGTGGAATTTTGTATTGGAATAGGCGCGATTTCGCCATGAAAAGAAATTTTTTGCTCTGCTGTGAACAGAATAGTAGATATTAAAGGTAGGAAGTTCTGCTTCTGCTAAATTTTGAGCAGGCTTTAGGGGGGGGGACGTGGGTCTTGAAGTTGTTATTATTATTTCTGGGGGCCCAATGTAATGAAACTGTAGTTTTATAATTACCCCATAGAAGCGCATACATGTTCACGGCGGAAATTTCAGACTTCAAAAGTCTGAAAGTCTGATTTTTCGGACTAATTTCAGTCGCCTGCGGGCCAAAATCTGCCATTTTATTGGCTTTTTGTTGGCGCGAAAGGCGCCATCTTGGATTGAGGCGGATTTACTCTGCAGTTGGATTAGCTTGACATACTTTCTGTACCTCATTTTTGCCAGTAGAGATCCCTGCGATCTTTGAGACTTCGAGGTGGCAGTCGGATTGTCATCGCCGTCAACTTGCTTTTGTCGCCAATGATGTCGCGGACAGTTATCGCTTGTCTCACATTGAAAATTGGTTGTTGGGGCGCAGTATCTGTCTCCCATCTCGGCTGACACCTGAACGGGTCATTAAGGGAAGGGATAAAGGAGGGACTGACAGAAGAAAGGAAGAAGAAGGTGCCGTAGTGGAGGGCTCCGGAATAATTTCGACCACCTGGGGATCTTTAACATGCACTGATATCGCACAGCACACTGGCGCCTTTGCGTTTCGCCTCCATCGAAAGAATGTACTTCCAGCATTGCATGCTAGCAGCATGCTGTGGCAAAGATTATTGCTCTGTCTGCTCTAGATACTTCGTTATCCTTCTTTAAAACTTGGCAACAGTAAAAAATTGTTTGAGAAAATGAAAAGTGAATTGGAGATCAGGTATAAATTATGTGAAAACATAATAGGTTTCTACCTATGATGTTTTATGGGCTGCAGATTTAAAAAAGGTCATTGCAGGAAACTTGATTTCTTTGCAATTTACAGGTCCCAAAGACCCCTGTCACCCCTTAATAAAAATCTACATTGCTTCTTTCATCAACACAACTTCATCCCGCCTTAGTTATTTTTCACTTGGTGGTCAGTGGATTTTCCAGACCATAACTGTTCCAGCTGTATGTATACCCATGCGCGTGCCATTTCCTTTTATATGTGCGCCTTTTTATTGATTAAAAACTTTGGCCGAATACAGGAGAGCCGTGCTGTTACATTCCCGGTTGCTACGCTTTTGTAAGCCAGTCCCATCCAAGCTCCCATAGAAATCCATGCAATACAGACTCGGCTGTTACGTCTCAACCATGGCAGCTTTCTCGTATGCTACATCACGAATGTCACTTTGCAATAGCGGTTCACCCCGTGCTGGCATTTTTACTGCCTACATTTAGGGTGCACGGAACGACGACGGGTTGGAAACAGAACTTTAGACTTATCGGCGCTTAGCCACCACAGTGTTCAAGGCTTCCGGCGTGTTGCGCCCACGCCTATGTCGTGCTCACTTACAGCAGTGCAAATCCTTTTGCAGCTTTGTTGCTGTGTGGCACGGCGCGAATGGCTGAAGGCGAGAAAACAAAACCATGCTGCGGCAAATGTCATGCGGACAGGGCTGCACAAGATGTGGTTGCGCAGGTTGGCTCCGAGGCTTTTGTTTGTGTCATCTTCATATTCCTTGTCATTGGAAGCTTAAAAGTGCAATTTCTAGATGTTGACAAACGAGGATTGCGCAGGATTAAAGCAGCCGTTGTGAAAATAGTGCAGAAGCGCTGAGACGTGCTCAGACTTCGCCCAACTTCTTCGCGCGCCTCCCTTTTACCAACAGCTGCTCAGGCAGACGGAGAGCCATTGCAAGGCGTTTCGGACCTTCTGTGCATGCGAATGATCATGAGAGGCACAAAGGCTTGCAACTTACACAGAACCATGTTCTCTTTACTAGAAGTAAAACACAGAAAAAACAGCAGGAATCGATTTTTTTTTTTTTCTCATGTAAGTTTCCCAGCTACTGTGTGTTCTGGTTGGTATGTTTTATTTTATTTTTATTTTTTTCGCAGTGGCGTGCAAAATGTAACGGCTGGGTTCTACTGTATGTATCCTTATGCCATAAGAACAAAATCAAAACTTCCGTATTGTCTTACCTTTCAAAAAAGCTATCTGCGTCGTACTGAGCTACTCAATATGGGAGATTAGGAAAACTCATCCAGAAAAGCTCATTGTATAGGATTAGCAGGGTCGCTCTTTTGTAATTTTTTGTAAAGTTGCCCCACTTGAAAGTTTCTTGTTTTTTTTACCACCACTGCAGTTTAAAAATATAGCGTTTCTGGCAATGAAAAAAGAAACAGTAGATAACATTAAGTGCATAGTTTTGTATTAATTTTTGGTGCTGAAAGTGCCTTCAAGATAATGCTTACAGTTTGCAGTTTGGGCCAGAAATGTGAACTGAGAAAAAAAAATGATTAAAAAGCGCTCGTTTTATTTTGCCTTCCAGTCATGGCATCCAAAGCTAGGGTTATGTTCTTGCTGCAGTTTCTCTAGATGCTTATTTCTCACATCTTTATTGTGATTTCAAGAACAAACAATAGCCCACATTCTGTGGGCATGCCCGTAAATATCAACTGCACATAGTAATATCCATACCATGCTGCTTTGGGAGCCACTGATGCGCAGTTCTAGCCCTGCTGTTCAAGCGGCGGTGGTGGCCTGTGCTGTGGAGGCTGCCATGGCTCAAGGGCTCCCAGCCGTCTGATATACCATCCTCCCCACTTTCGTTGCTAATAATCTTTATGAATCAAACAACACAAACAGTTGAGCTAGTGGGTACTGCATTTTTGAAGAAAAAAAAAACCAACTAGACGAAGGGCGAGGAAAGAAGACGCCAAAAGCGTTGACTCGCAACTAAGTGTTTAATTACAAAACGCAGATTATATACAGTTCAAGCTCACGTGGTCACGCAATGTTCATATAACCTGAAAATTTGTATTGTAAAAAAAAAATACTAGAATCTGTATGCTGAAGCATGGGAAATGGCTCCACACAAATCTATTTGCTGACAGCATTTATTATGGCTGCACGGCTCCACTCGCTGCTCACCGGTGCGCACTTGGGACTGGTGGTTGCGATGTTGGTGATGTGTTATCTGCACATCATGGTCATAGCCGCGGCGAGTGTGCACATCTGGCGATTGCTGCGTTGGCTAAGCTCAAGGGTGCAGCCGCCATTCCCATGTTTGTAACATCTTATACTCAGCTGCATACATCAGATGTAACGCTGTTGTTTGCGTTGCTTACATCTGCGATCTCCCGGTGGTTGAGCTGATGCCGAGCGTTTGGACCTTTAAGGCCCCTCGACGGATGCTTCGTATTACTTTGGCCCCAGCTTCCTGTGGACTGCACCTCTGGCCTGACCCAACCGGAGGAAATTGGCAATCGCCTTTTCCTGTCCTCCCCTTCATCTTTCACTTTCCTGTCTCTTACTCCCTTCTTGTTTTTTTTTCTTGTTTTTACTTTTTTTTTTCATGGGTGGCTAGGGTTAATCTTGTGTGGCAAACCATCCTGAGCTATGGCCATATTCGGTTATAGCTGTGGTGTACAGCTGGCGTGGGCAGGACTTGCTTGCAACTTCCTGTCCCGTTCCCATGGTGGGCGGCTGCAATTGCAGCCGAATAAGAATGTTTTTTATGGATTCCTTTTCTTCTACCAATCATCTCCCTCACAAACTATGGTGGACCAATGTCACTGCAGTTCCTGCAAAAAAAAAAAAAAAAAATTCTGCAGAGGAAAGCAAGCAAGAATCGTCTCTCATTTCATTGTTTCTAAATCTCACACAGAATCATTGGGGCTTGGCTACAAGGTGACAAAGCTGGCCAACAGTGACTTACGCCAACAGTGACTTGCACATCAGAGACAAAGCACAGCATTCCAAGCTCTCAAACATATAACCTTTGGAGAAGTACCTGTTTCCATCAGTGCACATAGATCCCTCAACACTCTCAAAGGCGTGATTTCAGAAGATTTTCTCACCCTGACTGAAGCAGAAATGCTGGAGACCAGAATGTCACTGATGTCCAACGCATCAGAATCGGAAAAGATGACAAGGAAACGCCAACAAAGCGCTTATTTCTTACTTTCACCTCCAGCCACCTCCCTGATAGCATAGAAGTAGGTCGTATGAAAATAGCAGTCCGACAATCCTTGCCAGTGTTTCCAAGTACCAAAGGTTTGGCTATGGATCCTAAAGTTGCCGTGGCCGCCAAACCTGTGCCAATTGTGCACCTAATGAACACAAATCTGATGTCTGCAACGCAACGCCAAAGTGCGCTGTCAAGAGGACCACCCCTCGTATTCTAGGTCATGCCCATCCTGGATGAAAAGACAAGGAAATAGTAACTATTAAAACTAAAGAAAAAACAAAGCATTTTGGGAAGCACGGAAGCGATTTGCACATACCCAGGGGACTCACTGTGTGGCCCAGGCCACACACAGTACCACACACAGTGAGCCTGAGGCAGGCCCATCTGCACCCCGGGCAGACGTAGCAAAAGCTGCCCTGCCACCCTCGAAAAAGGGCCTGCCGTCCTCTGGGTCGGCCGCCCGCAAGGCTTCCCTCATTCGGGAGAGGCCTACAAACAGTACACTTGTGGGTCCTCCGCACCGCTCCAGAGCCTCTAGTGAGGCGATGGACGTAACACCAAGCTTTTCTCCGCTGCACCGGTGGCGGAGCTCTCTTGACTGAAAAAAGAAAAAATCCGAATAACTGAGCCTAAAGAAAAAGACCTAAGTTATCGAAATACATCCCCTAAAATTGTAATGGCATTCCTAATACACTGGAATTGTAAGGGATTATTTAATAACTTAAGCGATATAAAAGACAGTCACGTTCTGACCTGTGGCCTTATGTATTCAAGAAACAAACTTAGGTCACCAAAACACAAAAGTATGTACTCGAGAAACAAAGTAAAGAAACGCAAGCCGGCTCTCGGGTGGCGTTGCCATCATAGCAAAACATGACGTCCCAGCTCGGGAGCTTATACTAAAGACTAAATTTGAAGCTGTAGCACCCTCTTTGCTTACACACAAAACAGTAACACTGTGTTGTATATATCTTGGCCTTTATATCGCAGTAACAATACATGAATTGGATCTTTTAGAGCAAATACCAGAGCCTTATCTTTTAGTTTAAAATTTTAATGCACATTCTCTTTTCTGGTGGAGTGAAACAGCTGACACCAAATGTCAAATTACAGAGGATTATATTCTGAGCAATAATAGTTGCCTGTTGAATTGTAGTAAAGCCACAAACTGCTCCCCAACCTCAGAGAAAATGAGCTGTTTAGATTTGTCTTTTAGTTTGCTGTCTGTGTTTATAGGTTTTAAATGGGATGTAATCGACAATCCATACTGCAGCAATCACCTCTCCGTAATAGCCACTTTAACATGTCTACCGGAAATCATCCCAACAAAACTGCGACGTTGGAAGCTTCTTTTAGCAGACTGGCAACTTTTTAGAGCAGAAGCCACTTTATAAAAAATAGTTATAGCAAATCTTGACATCAGTGAGATAAATGAAAGGATACCCCACACAAGAGAACCTCGTTAATTTTTAAAAGGCAAGAGCTAAAGCTCGGTACGTCCGTCGTAGTGCCGAGAAAGCATCATGGTAGATTGTCTCATCCATAAACAGTGAGATCACAAGAAAAAAAAAATTGAGGGAGCAGGTATGAAAATTATGTGGCAGCTTCTCGCCATTCACAATTCCACTTTTGACAACACCTGGTACACGAACGACTATAAGGGAACAGGCAGACATATTAGGGGAGCAGTTCACTGCAGTTTCTATTTGTCACATTGTACCCGGTCATTTCTAAAATACAAAAATATTGCCAAAAAATCATTCATTGAAATCAAGTACATTGAAATGCTATTCAATCTTTCCCAGCCTGCCGTAGGGGCACTTTTAAGATTCTTTTATAAAGTTTAATTATCGAGGAAAATACCCAAAGCCTGGAAAAAAAACAAGCTAGTATTGTACCATTTCTTGAACCTGGGAAGCCACCAACCTCCCAGCAGATCCATAGCCCTTACCAGTTGCCTCACCAAATCCTTTGAAAATGTCCTGAATATAAGATTAAGCTTTGGCCTTAAGTTCCTGTGAACTTGACAGCTGTTAGGGCAGTTTCGAAAAGGGAAGCTCCTCTACTGACCACCTAGTTCGTTTGAAAATACCGTCCGAGAAGCTTTTGTTCATAAAGAACACTGTCTTGCTGTATTTTTCAATTTAAAGAAGTCATGTGGCACAACTTAGAGGTTCAGGATTCTTCAGTACTTAGCTGAGCTTGGCATCCGTGGCAACCCTTTTGAAGAATTTCATCCAGGAAAGTAGAGTACCTCAGGGGTGTATTTTAAGCATAACACTCCGTTGTAAAAATGAATTCTCTTAGTAAAATAACCCCAAGGTGTGTTATGTATTCAGTCTGCACATCCTCCAACTGCATATCGCCACGTGAAAGACAAATACAATTAACAATAAAAAAACGCAACATGGGCAGGCAGAAATGGTTACCAGTTTTCTCCACAGAAATCGGTGGCCATTATTTGTCACTCAGACCAGGCATAAAAACATCCCACCATACACCTAAGTGAAATAGTAACCTGTGATAAATGAACATAAATTTCTAGGCATAACATTTGACAGGAAGCTCGCTTTCCTGCCTCACATAGACGTGTGAAAAAGAAAGCCTCTCGATCCCTGAACATACTCCCTAAAGTGCTGTCGTGAAAACACTAGGGTGCCGACAGGGCATGTCTCTTACAAATTTACCACTCTGTAGAATGCCCTACCCTGGATTATGGATGTTTATTATATGGGTCAACGAGACCATCGTTCGTTAAACGATCGGACCCAGTACATAATTTAGGTTTGAGTCTTTCTACTAGTGCGTACAGGACATTGCCCATAGACAGTCTTTATGTAGAAATTAACGAACATGTTCATGTAGTCTGAAAATCCGTTCACTACGTAAACACATCTGTCACCAAATAGTTGCAAAGTGCCCATCTACAACACTTAAGCAACAAACTGCAGACTACTGGGCCACTGCTCTTGAGCTTTGAAGAGGTGTGCCAAAACCTCAGCGTACTGGACAAATTACCTGGCATTGCTCGAAGATGAGATCCACTGCCTCCATGGTACAATTTTCCTGGGATCTGCAATTTTTACGCAGTTCCACAAAAAACACCCCACAGCAACAAATTCAAGAATTGCACTAGAGCAAAAATACAATTTTACAAGTAGTCTGCACCAACCTTGTGTCAAAAAGCCCTGCTTCTTTCGAGAAAAAGAGAAATGGCTCTCTGGTGCAGCGTGTTGTACAATAAACATCAGCGTCGCGTCTAGCACTGCGGTCGCATCTCGTGTGCCTGTTGGGGGCATAGCTGGCGAGCATAATGTTGCTGCCGTGATAACTAGTGAGTCCATGTCAAAGACGTAAAAACTAAAAGCAATGAGAATTAACTAGAGGTGGGCTCTGTGAAACATACCTACTCACATAACTAAAAGATATGGCTTAAGAAATATGACAAGGTAAAGAACATGCAGTGATAACAAAATATGCCGTTTAAACAATCAACATGTGTAAAAAATTAAAAGTGCAATTCAAAGGAGGCACAACGAAACAAGGTACACAGGATCGAGCTTGAAGGCAGAAGTGAAGTGGAGACAAGGTGAAATAAGGCTACAAGACATACACTCTTGAACCAACTATCCCAATTAAGAGCCTTAGCTGAACATAATGTTCTCAGGAATCCTGCCATTTATATGCGTTCGGGCACCACGTTGACCTTGTTCCTTATTAGTCTGTGCCATAAAAAAGACACAAAATAATCCTGCAGGACGCCGACATGTTATTGTGGTCGTCCTTGGCTGTGGAGGGCATGCCTGCAATGCGCGTGGCGCCAGCATTTGTAAACAGGGTCGGTGGCGGGTTTTTGCTCTGGGCGGGTGTAAGTTGGATGCATCTGGCACCACCCATTGCTATTGGATGCAACCTCGTATGAAAGCTACAGCAGTGGTGCCTTTCATGTCATTTCATCACTCCATGAGCATCACTTGATCAACTTACGTAGTTCTAGTCATGCTGGTCAAGTTATTCCGCGACTAATGTCGCTTGCCGTTTATAGTTTGATTTGTTCACAACAATCGTGCTGTAGATGGGCAGAGCACCTCTAGAAAGAGTGCGCAGCAACTCCAAATTGCCTACCAACCTGCTCCAGAGTGTGTGGACGTCCAAAAGAACCCGAGTAAGCTCAATTGGTGGCGGCTGGGTTGGTTCTGCTCTAACGACCGTGTGCACGTGCACACATACGCACACAAGCAGATGCACACATGCATTCACACATGTACTCAGGTTGTCTTTTCACTCTTCAGTCATCAACCTTACTGTGCCCCATAAACGACAAAGGGCTCTCCCATATCTCTCCAGTTAATGCAGTCCTGTGCCAGCTGCGGTCACCGTATTCTCGTGACTTCCTATTCTCATCTGTCCACCTAAATTTCTGCTGCCCCCTGCTACGCTTGCCTTTTCTTGAAATCTAGTCATTTACCCCTAATGACAACCTGTGATTGTTCCTTCACATTGCATGACCTACTGATGCTCATTTACCTTCTTGATTTTGACTAGGATGTCATCAACTCGCATTTGTTCCCCGACTCACTCTGCTCTCTTCCTCTTCTCTTAAGGGGGGAGCCTAGTCTTGAAAACAAAATTTTATTAATGTAGTCATAATTATGAAATCTTCAGGGAACATGTATTTTTGCGGGCTGATTCTAAACGTCATTTAATTTCATGTAAAACAATTTTTTGAGCACTTACGTAATTTTTATGCAAGTATTTTGCAAAGAGCTTTGAAGAAAATTTGTTGTGGGAAACTCTCTGAACTGTATGCCATTGGGTTCTCTTGATACCAAGGAATGCAATAAGGGTAAAATTATCGCCCTGGCTATAGGGTACTGAAGCTCCCACTTCAGAAACGGGAATACACACTTCGCATTTCTGAAGAAACAACTTCAAAACTCTGTAATTTAAGTTCTATGATAGATAGGAAGACAATTTTGCCCTTAACTGCATTCCTTAGTATCAAGAGAACCAAATGGCATACATACCAACAAGTTTCCCACAGCAAATTTTTTTCAAAGCTCTTCACAAAATACATGCATAAAAACTACATAAGTGTCAAGGAATGGTTTTACATGAAATTAAATGACATTTTTAGAATAGGCACCCAGGTACATACATATTCCCTGATGGTTTCTTAACTATGACTTCATTAATACTTTTTTTTTTTTTCAAGACCAGGCTCCCCCCTTAACGTTGCATCTATCATTTCTCTTTCCATTGCTCTCTGCGTTGTCCCCATAAGTTGAACCATTTGCGTTGGCCTCCACATTTCTCTCCCATAAGTGGGCACCGGTAAGGTACAGTTCTTATATATTGCATTTACTTGATTATAACATGCACCTTGTTTTATGGAAGGAATCTCCTAAAATACGGTGTGCGTTAGAATCGAGTACGAAAATGAAACTACATCAGCAACACCCTTTTGTTATTAACAGCACAAAAAAAAGTGTTTTGGTACTACTTGCGCATCAATATTAATGATACTGCGTACCGCAGTCTTGGATACAGAGAGGCCTCACGAGCATCTGAAGTATCCGGTCAGCAAGGTGCCAACCAGGACTTGAGTCTGCATGGAAACGTCTGATGTGAAGGCGCACAGAGTTCACTGTGACACCGGGTTTTAAAAAATGAGGCAACCTTGTGTGCGAAGGCTTTCTAAGTACATACTGGCACATCTGAGCAGCTCCATTGAGTGCTCAACTGCCACCACTGCTCCCATCTAGGCGCAAAGGTTTCGAAGCTTCGAGAAGATTGAATGATACATGGTGGAGTAATATGGTTTTTGCAGACGCACTACTTATGCAGCGTTGCCTGCTATGTATGAAACGGAGCATAGTGGTTGGTTTGCACCGCAGCGGTGGCCAAGTGGTTGAGCATCCGCTTCGCATGCGGGAGGTGTGGGGTTCGATCCCCAGTGCCGCCGGGTACCCACCGGTGATACAATGGGTACAAGCTTTCCCCTGGTCTGGTGCTCGGCTTATTTAGGGTGAAATGCTTGGGAAATGGGTCTTCGACCCCACCTTGAGAATTTGAAAAATACCTTGTGCCATGGCGCTCTTTGGCCATAGATGCCCTTGCGCCATTAAAATCCATCATCATCATCATAGTGGTTGGTTATATTCTGTGGATTTCTGCCACCCAGTTAATATGGTAAAAGATCTCTGATGATACGATCTGAATTCGTAGGATTCATTGGCTGGACTGAATTGTGTACAATGGAAATAACTTCGGGTGTTCCAAACTCTCCCGTGCCACTGCGGATAATATGAACACACGTGCTGTGACCGCACTCTCGAACACCGAGCGCTGCACATGGCTGATATAAGGTCTCCTCGATTTGGCTGCACTTTCTGCACCAGTTCAAGAAGTGCGGCACTCTCGCACTCGATTTGACAGTGCAGCTAGTGCCACCTGCACTTCGGCACTCGATTTGGCCTCGTGCTGCACGAGTTCTTCTGCACTGCTGCACTAGCCTCCCGGCGAGTTCTCTTCTCGTGCAAGTAGTGCAAGGTGCTTGGCGCGCTCCGTAGCAGACGGCTCCGCGGCCGCTTGTTTTGTGAGCGGCGTTTAGACCATGTTTGAGACGGCCGCGTACCCGTGAAAGACGCGGCATCTGCGCCGGGCCCTCACCAAACAGCTGAAATGACAGTGCGCGTATACGTGTGTGTATGCGCGCGCGTGTGCGCGTGTCTGTGTACGCGCATAAGCGACTGGCTGGCATGGCGTATGGGTTCGCATCTTTCTGTCCAGCCTCGCACGTTGCTTACACCATTTCTCTTTTGTGTGCAATTATTATTATAGACGCAGCACGATGGAGCGCTTCCATAAGAGGCAGATTGTGAGATGTTTTATAGTACGTGGGCGATCGCAACGTTTGTGGCTCGCTGCGACATCAGTACCTCCACTTACGACAGCAACTGGGCTTGAGGTCGCCGTCAGCCCACACCTTCGCCTGCCACTTAGCCTCTGACAGTCACGTCGCCGTCACCGTCCGCCGAAAGTGAACGCGATTGAGTTCAAATATAGATCAGGCAACTCTTGGCGGACAACCGCAGTCACTTTTCGATAGGACGGAAGCAGCCTGAATCACGCGTATGGACTGTAAAAGATCGTCTCGAGCGGTAGTCTGAATAACCTGTCTAGTTAATTGTTGCCTCTTCGAAGTAGCCGTTGAATCAGTGACGGTCGACCGGCCTGCGCCCCTTTAAACAACGCAACGGAATGAACGGTGTCAAATTCTTCACCACTTTTGGAATTAACAAAGTTCATAGCCGCTCCACGAGATGTGCCTCTTGGAGCAAATACACAGCGTGCAATGCGGCTAGCACAATCTCGCGCATATGTGAAAACACGCGACAAACACCAACACGTACATGGCCGCAGCAGACGAAAGTTTCTGCACTTTTGCACTCGATTTGGCCGCTGCACCGACAGCACTAGTGTCGGGCTACACTCGCGCCGCAAGAACTGGCACTACACTGACACGGCACTTTTGTGAACTAGTGCGGAAAGTGCAGCCAAATCGAGGAGACTAATAGCTATCATTCAGTGCTCACTGCGAGCAGGGAACAGTGGCGTGTGGCCCGTATGTTTCCAACAACGCCAAGCATTCAATTTTTTCGGGCTGCTCTGTGCATTTCCAGTGGCTGCCCAGAGTGCGTTTGTTCTCTGGCTGGGTGGTTACGGGCTGCCAGCGGGCAGCCAGACTCCCCAGGACAATTTTGTGCTGGCAGCTCTTGGGCAACTAGCAGGCGATGTGGAGGCGGTATGGTAGCGATAAGCGCGCGCTTCTATTTTTATATAAACTAGAAGGACCGCGGTCTTCATGCAATGTTCTGTTCAATCGCTAGCGCGACACAAGCGCTTGTTTCAACTAGACCACGGTGCATATCGTCTGTGTTGCCTGCGAGGACGCCTTTTGCGGTAGCTTTTGCTGTTTATTTGTTTTCCACCACGCATGTGTTAGACAGTATTGCAATTGTCTCACCACCGCACAAGCACAGATGCTTTCTTCATATACGATTACCTAGTTCTGATTCACAAAATATTTCGGCTGTTAATTTCGTGCACCCGGCTGACATTGCGATGGTGTTCGAGGCCTTTCACGAGAGCAACCGCAGATTCCAGCTATGAGTATGTGCTCAGACACGCGCATATATGCTTGTGGTGAACTTGTTTGGCAAGGTGTTAGTCCACCGTGATAGGAGAGCCTGGTCTTCATTACTTTCTGCACAGTGGAAAGGCGGATATGCTTTGAGAAATGCTTGCTTGATTGAAACATGTCTTTTACTGCAGTGGTGGCCAAGTGGTTGAGCATCTGCCTCGCATGCGGGAGGTGCGGGGTTCGATCCCCAGTGCCGCCGGGTACCCACCAGTGATGCAATGGATTCAAGCTTTCCCCTGGTCTGATGCTCGGCTTATCAGGGGTGAAATGCTTGGAAGAATGAGTCTTTGACCCACCTTGAGTAATCAATCGCAAATACCTTGTGCCATGGCGCTCTTTGTCTATAGATGCCCTTGCGCCATAAAAATCCATAATCACCTCGAAACATGTCTTTTTATAAAAGCCCCCAAGAGCACATTGCTCATTGCACATTGATCTGTGTAGGTATATATGTGGCCACATAGTTGTCCTGTACGGCAGCGAGACAACCGCTGATTCGGTTGTCGCCGACTGCCGTACAGTTTCATGCTCGGGCCTTCTGGAGCAAATGGTTGAAATATCTGAGAAGCAGAATTTCCCAGTGTGGACCGTCATGCAAGCACATGAGGTGCCGCTGACACACAAGGCCCGACTGTAGCCCCTTTAATTCAAGTGCTAGCCCTCTACTGTAAAGCTATAGCATTACAGATATGATATGCAGCTAAATTTGTACAATGCACACACTTGCTCTAAATGAATATTCATCCAGCTGATGTGCACGTTTGAGATAATGCGTGCATTCTTTGCCAGCAGCAAAACCTGGCAGTCGACAGACTACAGTTGAGAAAACATATCCAGATTCTTTTCGACTTAGTCCACAGGAAGCACTTCATGAACGCAGAAATCTCAACAACTACAGCGAAAGTCAAATACTATGCAGGGTGGATCGTCTGCAGTCATACCAGTTATACTTACTGCGTAGTAAACAAACATGCGATAATCTGAGAGCACCGCATGTCGTTTGATGAGCAACGCACGGGCAGTTCTTCCCTCCGATGCAGTGTCGACTGAAAAACGTTAGATTGCGATTGCTCATCGCATGCTTTTGAGGACTTCTCAAAGCTTACACAGCACATGGTGCTCCGAAGGCACATGCTCTTGTTGTCATCGCTGATGTATACTGGTTAAAGCGCGATCAGCTGTTTGTTCTGCTGTCGTGTCGTGTGCGTAGCAACGAGATGCAGCAGAACGTGAAACTACGAAGAGCACCTGCCCTCTGTGATCAGTGGTTAGCTTGCCACATTAATTGCTGGCGGGCTGGTTTCGGTGGCCACCAGCCGATGCGACCGTGACTCTCGTGATGTTTTTAAAGTTGATTTTACCGTATTTCCCTACCAAATTCAGCGTTAATATTTTGAGGGCAGGTGCAAACACGCATTTCGAAAATGCGTTCTTCTCAAAACCAATTTTTTCGCTATTCTAAGGCCCGCGTCCCCCACCCATTAAGGGGAGATGCTACTCGGAAAAACTTTTTCTTTAATTTCTGTCACATCTCAATGAAACTTGCACCATTTAAAGAGTTTGAGCTGCTCTTTTCAAATATGTTCTCAGTTTTTTTATAGCTCATTTGGTTCATTTCTTGCAAACCATACAATGCTAGAAACAATGCATGTTTGTGCACACTTGGGTGATTGCAGGAAGCACAGCAGAACACTAAAATTTAGCTCATATCGCCCCCAGTGAACAGTAGAATTCAATAAAGCATAAAAATACAGTCTTCCCTTGCTGTTCTCTTCTAGAAAATATTTCAAATGTGAAGTTTCAGTTTTACCATTTCCAACAAAGAAACTTTTGAAATTATCTGACTGAATATGTTTGGTAAAAGCTCTGAAAGTAGTTTCTTTGAATTCAGGACATGCTAAAGCATAACCATGGCAATTTTCATTGTGATTGGACTACAAAAAGTGCTCAAAGTTTGGTGCACAAACTCTAAAAATGGGACAAAATGAGGAACAGAGAAAAACTCGTTTGAAAGTTAAAAAACATGTTTACTAGCTTACTACTCATTCAATATTGATTAAATTTGCACAGAGCGTTAGCAAGACTGTCTCAGAAGAGGGCACAAAGCTAGAAGCCACCAGCCCCATACGTTGGCCCCTCACAGTCTCTGCGGGCCGACTCCTCCAGACGGGCCTTCTTCGTTACGTTGTGGCAATGGGCCCTAGCCTCTGCAGTTGCCTTTGTGGACATGCTTGATATGCGCCTCTTGTCCACCTCCTTGCTTAGAGAAAGCAGTGTTTTTGATGGTAGAATGCCAAGCTCCTGTAGCACCTCCTCGAAGCGTGCGTGCCCTTTATTGAACCAAAGGACGGCAATTGCCGTCGCTGTATCAACCACAGTTCGTGTTACGAATTTCGTCTTGGGGCACAGCAGCCAGATTTTGCTATTGAGAGACTCTGCTGCATTTTGTGTTTGTCCTTTCACACAGCGCTGCAGCAGCTTCTCATCAGTCAATCTCTCATAGATTGGCAGCACAGCCTTGCCTTGGGAAACGCTCAGGATGGGAGTGTGGACTGGTGCTGGCTGACCCAAAGCTAGTGCCCGCTTGTGCTTGCACCAAGACATCTCTCCATCTGGGCAAAATTTGTGGCTGCTGGCACCATCCCTTGAACAGGAATGGAAGTAGGATGCCCAGACAGCACAGTACATATCTCTTACATTTCCTTTGTTGCTGGTGGTAGCAACTTGGAAATAACCTTGCAGTTTGGCAATTGTTTTATCTTTGAGCTTCTCTCCTCTTGGGAGCTTTGCCTTCCGGAGTGCAATGCCAAGTCTCTTTGCGACGTGGTTTGTGCAGTCTTCTTTTTGCACAGGAACACTCCCGTAGATGTCCAGCTCTGCCACGGCAGCATAGGCTTTGCTGTCCCCGTCCGACAGGAACGTTGTATACTTGAGAGGTGTGGCATACAGGTCTGTCCTCTTCCAGATCCTTAGGGCAGCCTCGGTCTCCATCGCGTGTGCCGAGCAGGTTGCGTTTTTCTCGCGCACAGGTGTGTGAGAGGCCTGCCAGATTTGTTCTTCTTCATCCTCTAGTGCCTTGTGCCTGCTACAGCTAAGGCAGTAGTTGGAAAGAACTTCAAAGTCTAGGCACAGCCCTGTCAGAAGAGAGATGGCTGTGCCCACACCATTGTGGCTTTTGTGGCCTCTTTTCTGCCACGTTCCGTCGAACATGACTGCGACGTTCGTGGATCCTGCCTCGGCTGCAGTCAGCTGTCTGGCTTGTTCAAGGTTTTCGGCGGCAGCTTTCGTGGCGGCAGCATGCAATTTTTTGCCAACAGCAACAAAAGCCCTGCGGTGCACCGGTTTCGCAAATCCCATAATCGCACAAAACCGCAAAAGCTGTTCATGTCTGAGGCCGATTGCGCGCGCAGCGACCACGGACTTCACGTTCACGGCGAAGGCATCCCGTGCACTGCCGCGGGCGGACGCCTCGTCACTACCTTTGCACGATCGAGATATGCGGCTCGACGAATATGTTGATGAAAGAACGGCCGTCGGACACGCGTCATTTTGGCAGTAGAGTTCCAAGAATGCTGCGAGTCCTTTCCGTGTTGCGGCCGATTCTCTGATAGAGAGATCGCATCGTCCGCAGGCGGAGCACGCCGCGCCGCTGACAAGGTCGTGCAACATGCCGATCTCACAGATAAATGTGCTTCCGCGCTCATTTTCACCCTTGTTATGGTCGTCGAACATCTTTAACTTTCGCTCAGATGCACTCACGAAGTCATCGATGCTCTGCAAAAAGAGTGAATGATCCAAATCGGGTGCATCGCCGTTGCCGCGGTTAGGCCTAACAGCAGACCCGCCACCGGAGCTCTACGCTTGCGCTTGGGACGTCTTCCTTTATATTGATGCCTCGTCAGGAACTTGCATGAACGAAAATCTCGTTTTTCGATCACATCCATGGCGTATGAAGGAAAAAAACCCGGGCAGAAGCGTTTGTTCACGTCTCGGTGGCGGCAGAGAGAAGAGCTTCTGCGTCCGACTGCCGTGCGTTGAAATCTTCGCAGCCAATGGTAGGGCTCCGATCATGCCACGTGATTTAAAGGGCCAGTCGTGACGCCCAACTCTGGCGAGAAACGATCTTTTTTTTTTTCGTATTTTTATCAAGAATGCGCCGCTACCGAAGTGGCTTCTGGTAGAATAGGGTAGGGCCTACTTCCCCGCGAAAATTCGAGCGGGCAATGCCGTGGCGCGAAATGCCGCGTTCCCGAAATTCAGTCAAATTTGCACTTTCACGAGCCACCGCGAGTGCTTTAATTGCATTTTTTATTAACTCCCAGTTGATTTTTTTTATACATAAAAGAAGAGGCTTGGAGGAATACGAAACACAAGAAAACACAAAATCGACTTTTTCCAAAAAAATCGTGGTTTTTTCAGTCGCATCTCCCCTTAATGTGCACTGACATCGCACAGTACACGGGTCTCTAGAATTTCGCCTCTATCTAAAGTCGGCCGCCGCAGCCGGGATCGAACCTGTGTCTTTCAGGTTAGCAGCCTATATTGGAATGGCATATAGCGTAAGTGAGCCAAGAAAGGCTTACATCAAGCACCTTTAATCTCTGTCCCTGGGCCAGTGGTGGGAATGCTATGCCTATTGCGCCAAGCTGCGCATTTGCAATGAACCTGCTACGTGCTGCTACAAATTAGTGGTTTTTGATGAAATTGCGCTTAAATGCTATTCCAACAACCAAGAGCCATGGCAAATGCGAAGAAGCTAAGAATGTGCGACTAAACAGATAACAGACTGAATTAAACCCTGTTCTGATCCGTTTTGTTTTCTAGCCCTTTGGTGTCTACTTATTAGTACACAGTGGACGTGTTTTGCACTTTGGCGGCGCTGCCACCGCTGTGGCATATGAACACAACGAACACACATGCAAAAAAATGGTTTTATGAGGCTCTAGTACTCCAAAATTTGGTTCTGCTTCATCAGGCTGCTGCTCAGCACCGTCACGTCCCATACATTCGATGTAAAGCAAGATGCTAGAATGGTTTCAGACGCACTCCATCCGATAGCTTGTTTCCACAGGCCTCATTTTCGCTTGCTTTATCAGCACCATCAACATCACGGGAGTTTCCGGTTTGTTTGTACAGTAGAATGACGTTATTTCGTATATTGAACTTTCAGTTTAAAAAAAGTTTGTTTGTATAGATATGAGTTAAAACTAAATGCAGCCACTTCCAATAGACCTTTTTCAGATGCTGCAGTGCTACCGGTGGGCGCGGAAGGGCTAATGGGAAATGAGTGTACGCACCGACAGCTGCCCTTTCGTTGTGACCTGCCAAGCTGAGCCCAGCTATGGTACCTGCAAATAACCCGGCTAAGCATACTCTCATCAACGAGCCGACAACAGACTTGTTTGTAGTTAAGAATGTCTCCAAGTTAGTTTCTCGCAAGGCGCCCACAGCCGGTGTCGCACAGTGCCTCTGTGCAGTGGTGTCTGCGCGAGCACTGCTTGGCTCGGAACTTCACTTTTGGGCCAGAAAAGGCCAATATTACATGTTATCAGAAAGACTGCCTGCGCAAGTGCCAAGCTCTCTACAGCAGCGCCGCTCGCAGGCGCGCCAGGCGACGAACTGCGCACGTACTGGCTGCCCTGATCATCGCTATGTCCAGCCTGTTTCATGTCTAAGCCGCAACGGACGGCGCTTCGGAACCTGCCTGCGCTGTAATTGAGGTTATATTCTCGTCGGTATAGTTGAATGCTCACCCCATCTTATACTAAAATAAAGATATGGCCGATCTTTGTGATTTAGCAGCAGCGAAGCTGCTGAGGATAAAATTTGCTTGTATTGCTATTATCACTTCTACCTGAAAATGGGAATTGGTCAACAATCCTCAAACAATGGACATTTCTTTAGCTCGGGGCCTATTATTTTCGCTAACAATACAATTTAGCGTACTTTTCTGTCGCTGACGGCCGAGATGCGGGCTGTTTTCATTTCAGTATCTTGGTCGCAAATACTACTTTCTCGGCCTAAAAACGGGCAGTCGTTCGATGCAGTGCATATGATTCTGTTTGCATAGCTTGGTCGCAAACAATACTTCCTCCGCCTAAAGCACAGTGAAAAGCTTGCCCACTTGCCTCGAAGGCTTGTGCCTCGTACCTTCTTTCCCCAGCTGCACTCAGCGCTCGCAAGGTGTCCTGGGATAGCCTGAGAAAGGTGGCATTATGGGTGGCATTCTCCCTGGGCCGACTACACTGACCAGATCATGCGTGCACATTTGCAGATGTGATCTCAAGCTTGTGTCGTAGCTGGGCGTTTTTCGTAGATCTAGCTGGAATTGTCCACGATGATTCTGAACAGAGTCTCTAATATCAAACACTTGAAGAGAAAGCAGTGAAGCACGCCAAAAGCACACGGCAATGCTGAACACATCAGCGGAGGAAACTAGCGGTGCTCCTTAAAACCAGAACAGAGCACGTATAGTAATACTCTTCATCGGGAGTGGTGAGGCCATGTTGGACTGTAAAAAACCTGTGCTATGCCGCCAAATAGCGACTGCATGTTCGCGCTCCTCCTGCAGCATTATAATTATCATCCCTTAACGATCCTTGTGATCAGTGACCTGTTTATTCATCCTGGCTTTGCCTAACAAAAGTTTCTTCAATTGTACTGCATGTGACGGCACAGGAGCACAATCACGTGCCGATTTCAAGTCTTACAGGCTTTAGGTTTTAAAATGAAACCAGGCTAAAGTAATACTGAAGAGAACTGAAATTTGCGTTTCTCAACACTCGCTGCAGCTTTTGCACAGTAAAGCTGCACAAATAACGTTACTAAACAGCTTTTTTTTTTTTATATACAGTAGGCAAATTGCAGCGTGTTAATAAAAAAAAGTGTGCAGACCCTGGCAAAGATGACTGTCTACAACCTTGCACAGCTCAAATCTTGGTGTAGTGCATTATCATTTTTTAAGCTGTGGCACAAGTTAGTTGAAACATCCTCTATTTTATCTTATTTCTGTGTCGGGCTCCTGCTGCTCCAAATTTAAATTTAACCTTGTCCAAGATGCTCTTGGCCATTGCCACTACTTGCTATTGCCCAGAGGGTCTTTGTAAGGCATTACAATGGGGGTCTAAGATTTCACGCCGAACAAATTCAATAGTCAACAGGAAACGGGAACTCAAGCACTGCGGTCAATACAGAAAAGCACAGTGATGTACAGCAGGGCTTTTTTCTGCATTTCAGGCAGGAATGATAAACTTCAACAGAATTTTGCAACAAAACTTTTTGGTTTGTTCTAGCCATAGAGTTCAGGGTAGAAACGCAGCTGCATGCCTTGTACAGAAGTACAGTTATACTGCTCTCTTGTCACCCTTGCAGCACTTGTCATGCCTAGTTGATTGAGGCTGTTATGCATGTGTATAATATGAAACTTCTTGGTCTGCCCCTTCAGAAACGGTATTTTAAGCTTGCTTCATTGTTCTCTAAATGTTTCAGTAATGCGAGAAAAAATGAACCAAGGTTTAATTGTAATGTTTCAGTAAAGTTAAAGACGCATAAATAATGCGTTAACGTTCGGTTATGTTTCAGCGATACCTGAGTACCTCTATAAATGTGTGCCTGAGTGCACACCCTGGTCTGCTCCAAACAATCTTTGCTACTTTCAAAATGCGCTTCTGGGTGATCCAAATGGTGCTGCGACTTAACTTTGATCGATCGCGTCAGTGCTAATGGGGACACACAAATATAGTTGCTATTAGTGTACGCCATGAAAGTGAAGATCAAATGCATTAATGTTCTTTAACTGTTCTTGCATTGCTGATCTTGTTGATTGTCTTGTTAGTGTTTCATTTGAAGCTGACAGTACATGCACAATTGTTTACGTGGCCAAGTATGTCTGCTTGTAGCTTTCTGTGTTGTGTATTTCACATTTACGTATGAGGAAGTAGGGTGATGCTACAAGTGGTTGGTGAGCTAGCAGCAGCTTCGTGCTTTTCAAATACATCGCAAAGACAAAGTAAGTTTGTTTTTCTGACAATCTTTGCTGGAAAAGGTATGCCACACACGGTCTGTTTTGTGATGTTGAGCTGGACCACATGGAAAACAAGGACTGACTTTCAAATCCTTTGCTGAGAGCAAGAAGTGAAGGAGTTTGAAAGCACATGCCAAGAAACTGCTTGTAAGGCAGCCTGAAAGAAACAATGGTAAAGATTATGTACCAAGCACATTTTAGTGTTGTATGCGAGACCAAACTTAAAACACTGTTTGTTACAAAGAGACATTTCTTGGATATCGTTTCCTCGAGTTTTACATCTCTGAAGCAAATAGGGGAGGGAACCTGGGCCAACGGGCGCTGCACTGTCCGAGCATCAGCGTCCTCCATGGGGAGATCCGTAAAACCGTAGTGCAGCACACGGCCGCGTTGTCTGCTCCTTGCAGCATTTGGGTGTTTGTGTGCACGCGTTACGTGTTGTCTCCTTTTCCATGCACCACTTCGCTCCAATTCCTCTCGTTCCCTCTCTTCCAGGCTTTTGGGTGCCTAACCTAAAGAAACTACTTTTGAAGCCTGCTCATGTACACTGAAACTTTCTGTATATTTCATTTGTCAAATGCTTAGGGGAATCCCCTACGGTGGATTAGATTTGTAATTGGAGATTTGTAATTTGTAAAAGGGCGGTGCGCAGACATTTTCTATTTTCACGTTTTATAGTGCTGCTGTTTCCTTCCGATACTGTTGAACATTTTGGTTTTCTTCATATTAATTTTTAGACCCACCGTTTTGCTCTAAGTCATTGATCATGCTTTGCAATTCATCCCCTGAGTGACTTAGCAAGGCAGTGTCACCATCAAATCTCAAATTACGTCTGTATTCTCCATTAACTCTTATCCCGAACTCTTCCCAACCCAGTCCTCGGAACTCCTCCTGTAAACAGTTGGTGAAAAGCATTGGCGAGATCGTATCTCCCTGCCTGACGCCCTTCCTTAATGGTGGCTGTGCAGCCATTCTATTTTCCAACATTTTTACATAAGGCTCGTCTACACCCTGATTCCGTAATGCCTGCATGACTGATGTGGTTTTGACTTAGTCAAATGCTTTCTCATAATTTATGAAGGATGTGTATAGGGGTTATATCCTGCGCATTTCTCTATCACCTGATTGGTAACGTGAATATGGTCTACTGTTGAGCATCCTTTGCGAAACCTGCCTGATCATTTGGTTGATTGAAGTCTAAGGTTGTCCTAATTCTGTTTGTGATTACGTCATCATTATTAGCCATATAAAATCAGTGCAGATTGTGCTTATAATACCATGGGATACGACTACCTCGAAAAATTTTTGTGAAAGTTCAGTGGCAAAGTTACTGGATCATACTATGCAAGCATTGTTAGAAGAAAAAAAAAGTTTGTGGCAGCACTATGTGCCCATTGCAGGGTTTACAGTGTGGCGGAGCTGATACTTGAACACTAAGCATTCAGGTATCGTCGCATTGAGAATACTGTGTTGGGCGCTGCATTTAAGTGCCAGAGCTTGCCACCAGGCATTGCAACGGGGCATGAAGGGATGGTCTCACTCAAGTTGTAGCCTTGAGTTAAAAATTAAAAAATTGGTTTTTGAGGAAAGGGAATGGCGCAGTAATTGTCTCACATATCGGTGGACACACAAATCACTCTGTAAGGGAAGGGAGGAAAGTGAGTAGTGAAAGAAGAGGGAAAGAGGTGCTATAGTTAAGGGTCTGGAATAATTTCTACCTTCTGGGGATCTTTAACATTCACCGACGTCATTCAGTAATGTGAATGCTGCGCCAAAAGGCAAAGGTAGCTACATACGATAAATTACGAGTAATGTGTGTCAAGCCTGCGTCCAAACTCTGTATTTAGTTACGAACAAAATTTTTCGGCACTGCGTGTTATCCTACCTTTCCGTTAGGTAACGCCAGCGGAGAACGCAATTTTCTGAGGATCTTTCAGTCAGTCCTTAAGTCCTTAGTTATATATATTCATATATATGTGGGTGGGCGTCATGCTGGCCAGGCACGTTGTCCCCCGCATATTGAAAGCAGTGAAGCAAAATAAGCCTGCAGTGCGCAGGAATTTTCTCTGGTCATCTCTTGGTCTGGAGAGCGCGCTGGAAATGTGCATGGCGCAAACATTCACAAGCAGCGCAGGTGTTGACTTCTACATCCTTGCTTGGCCGAAGTGGGGAAACGGTGTGCTAACGCAAAGTTCTCAATGAGCGTCGATTTTGGTGTTCGCTTCGTTGCCCTATTTAAAAGAAGCACATAGTCCCAAATATTTTTTCCCAGTCGGTTCAAACTGCTTCCCTGGTGTGTGGTTCGCATTCTCCAGCACATATTTGATGTCACTTAATTTCAGTCTTGTATCATAGCTTCATTGCTATGTTGAGTTAGAAGAACACACTATGCGCATGAAGCCATGCGGATGCGATCAAATCGAAACTTCCAAGAATGTTACCATATGACTGGACTGAATGCAGCGGCTGTGCGCACATCATGCCGCCACCGTATTCAGTCTGGTTATAGCGAGATCATGGGATTGTAGCCGTAGGATAACATTTCTAAAATACAGTTTTAGCATAGTGAGATCAGAGTTCCACTACCGCGAACCACATTCGCACTGAGCTAACTGCGCATTGCCCAGATTGCCACCTGCCACCGCACAGGCGTAGTTGGATCCCCTCTGAAGCTGATCGCAGCAGCGGACTGCGCTGCGCCAAAACTCTAACTCGGTGCTTTTCTCTTCTGGTCATCGGTTTTCTTTTCAAACATTGTTACTAGGAACGCCAAGAGATGGCAGTCGGTGGTGCGTCATTTTTTGTCATATGAGTTGCACCGATGAAAAAGAAAAAACGCAACTTATATGCCAAGAGGCACTTTTGGTTGCTCCAAGAGCTGCTCCAAAGTGATGTGACTTTGCAGTGATGTCATAGTAATGTGACTTCGGCCAGTCACATCACTGTGACATCACACAGTACACAGGTGCCTTTTGTAATTTGCATTTCGATGGAGAGACAGTGCTTCATTCACCTCTGGTGATGTGATTCAACACCACGTAAGGTTAGCACCTTGTAGAGGGAAACCTCGTTAAACCGTAGTTGACTGTAGTTTTGGAAAAGTATGTACTGAACAGTAGTATGGCTTAACACAGGGGTCATGTGGGTCCTTGAAAACCATGAAAACCCTTGAATACGAAAAGATGTTTTCAAGGGCCTTGAGACTCCTAGATAATATTTGGGTCCTTGAAAACCATTAAATTTTCCGTATATTACAGGATGTACAATTTTTTATTTAATAAGTAACTTGACGAGGCAGGACAAGAGCAGGAGTGGGGCAGGTGACAAATGTCTAATAGAGAATTCGAGCAGAATAAAGGGCATTGAAATGAGCAGAGAAGATAACCAGTGGTCCCTTGGGGTAACAGAATGTATTGAGGGGTTGCAGTACCGTCAGGTGGGCAGATGAGATTAGGAAGTTTTTGGGGATAAGGCGTGCAATGCTGCACAGGACAGGGCTAATTACAGAGACGTGTGAGGCCTTTGTCCTGCATTGGATGCAGTTATACTTGTGGAACCCATCCATAACTCCATATGGGCCACTGGCCACTACAGGTTGGTGGTGAAAAAAAAAAGCAGCTGATAAAAGAACACTTCCACCCACTTTTTTTGTGTGTGCTAAAATGGTTGTGGAGAATTGTACTGTTAAATACAAGCAAGGTGCCAGATCCATGCCAGAGTGACTGAATCCACCACTGAGTGCCTCAGCACTGGGAATGAATGCGAGTACATGTGTATTCTGAACTCTTCGTACTAACATTTATGTGCTGCATTGTTGGTGTAGCTCATAATCTGCCATCAGGAAACATTCCTTTAATAAATGCCTTGTTGGGTACTCGGGCGTCGTCAGCGTTGTTGCTGTTGCTCTCCGAGCTACTTCGACTGCAATCCAAAGTGATCAGAGTTATACCCGTGTCATACGCGCATAAGAAATCGCAGTAAATGGTTAAGGCCTTAAGTTTGTTAGTGCCATTATTTTCGGAGTTGATGCTACACGTCCACATATAATGTCATTATACTAAAGTCACGATGACGATTACCCTTGCAAGGCAGTGATAAATTTAATCTTAATGCAAGCAGGGCTAATAAGCACAGTATCTTGGGAATGTTATTCAAATGCAATATAAAAATTATTTTGCTGAAAATACAGCTGCTTTTTCTTGACAATTCAAAAACGTAGCCATAAACTCTTGTGTCAATACGCAAGCCGAGAGTACCTCTCAGAAGTGATGGTAAAAATGGAGCCCTTCACATCAGAAATATAGAGATGCCTAATCTGACTGAAAGTTTTGAATTAACCATTTACTACTGGCTAGGAAGTCGTTACTAACAAAGTTGCGCATTTTTCTGAGTGTGGAATGGGTGGGAGAGTACGCTTTGCCCGAGCGAATGAGTTGTGGTAAACTCAGTAGGTCGCGAATGGCAGTAAGGCTAATGCTATTAAATTTATGTGTATAGGACACACACAGTCAAAAAAGTTTTTTATTTGTTACGGCGGCGGCCTCGGAGCGACAACGGCCTCTTAACTCACTTGAGCCACGAGCCAGCTTTCCCGTGAGTCGTCTTTTCTCTGCTAACTCCCGCATAACATTTGTTTTCCTTCACCGCAAAACAGCGGTCATGAAGCACATGTGCTCTCAAAGAGCTTTCAGTAATCCACGTTTTCGTACTGTTTCTGTCGACGACTTTTGATGGCAGTTGGGTGCCTTTGAAGTAACTTGGCTTGGCCGATTTTTAGTTACAAGAAGTGACAGCTTTTCGGTTCGAGACAGGTTTACTTGAACACAACCGAAATCCTATCCTTTGCATGCTTTCCACTGGTGCACTACTCCTTTGAACGCAAGCATTCTATGAGGGACGTTCTGAAAATAAGGTTCATCATTTATTTTCACACTGAAACTTTATTGACAAAAAAAAATGCACCATGGCATCAAATATACACCTTGCACTATTTTTCTCCATAATCGCCACCGCCATTGAGACATTTGTCGTAGTGTGCAACCAGTTTGAAGAAATCACTCTGGTAAAACTCTGTGCCCTGCGATGCAAGGAAATTTCTCACAGCCTGCTCCACCTCAGCATTGTTTTGTAAGTGACGTCCCGAGAGTGCAGCTTTCAATGCAGGGAACAGGTGAAAGTATGATGGGGCAAAATTGGGTCTGTAGGCCAGGTGATTCAATCTCTCCCATCCGAAGCGACGAATCTGATATTATGTAAACCTTGCTGTGTGTGGTTTTGCTTTGTCATCCAAGAGCACAACACCTGTACTCAAGAGCCAAGGACGCTTTCGGCGAATGTCGGACGTGAGTTTGGTTAGGGTGACCCAGTACCGTGCCACATTGATGGTCCCTTCATGGAGGACCGCATCAAGTCATCGAGACTGATTCCCATTCTTGCATTCTTGTGATCCGGGGTCAGGTTTCTTGGCACCCATCGTGCAGACATTTTTCAGTAACCCAACATATCATGGAGCATGTGATGGGCCTAAGCACGACCAATACATAGTGTGGAAGCGACGTCTGGCACCATTTATGTGCCTGTCCGCTAACGCCATGTCCTGTACTGTAGCAATGTTTTCATTCATGTATGGGGAGGGACGCCCACTTCAACCCTCATCCTCCGCACTTTGCCTTCCTTCACTGAACATGCAACACCAGCGACCAACCATTTGACGAGACATCACCTCTTCACCATACACGATTTGTAGGCGTGTGTCCGTCATCCTGGATGACGGACACACTAGTCCAACGTGCCCATTAATACCAGATAACATCACGCACTTCCATTGGCAACCATGTTGTCAGCTCACGTATGTCTGCCATCATGATTTGTACTCGGATAATCTGTGCTGCTACTCTCTCTTCGGCGCTCTGTGCATGCGTCATTCCTCCTCTGCTGCCGCTCCTTCTGTCGTTAAACCAGCAGCGGGTTAGGATTCTTATGGCGATTGTCAGGATTACGGCGCTCAACTGTTGACCCGAAAGACGCGGGTTCGATGTCGGCAGCGTCGGTCTAATTTCGATGGAGATGAAATTCTAAGAGGTTCATGTACTGTGCGATGTCAATGCACGTTAAAGGACCCCAGGTGGTCGAGATTTCCAGAGCCCTTCACTACTCACTTAATTCATTTGCACTTTCACACTGACATTTGCTGGTTTCCTGTACTTGGATTACAGGATAGGAAAATCCTTTTTCGTGTGGTAGAAGTTTTTTTGCATCACTGTTCATATTAACGTGCCAGAAGTACATGGGCTGTAATGGGTTGAATGCATTTTCACGGTGGCCATTGTGAAACAGCGAGTTTCCATATTAACAAGGTGTGTATATATTAGACAAGTTGGTTGCTTGGAAAAATCGTCCATGGTTCGAGTCGGCAGTATTAATGGGGCAAGTCTGTACATGAGGCAAGTTTATTTATGCAACATTTTTCGGGCTGGTCCTGAAATTTCTTTTAAAAGTTCAGCAAAAAGTTACTACACTGCCCAAAGCTGTTGTAGGATCTTGTTGTTGTCGTTCATTAACGTGTGGTTATTAGAGGGAGTCCAAAAAACGCACCTCGAACAACCACTATCAGTGGTTTTGAGAGAGATCACTGAGGGAATGAACCCCAAGGGTAGGTTATGGACCGGGTGAGACGTCGGGCCTCTGAAACCAGTTCTTTCTCCTGAAGCAGTGCTGTCACATGCACCCATAGGTGGCTCGGAGCCACAGGGCAGATCTTTAGATACGGTCCGTGTTACTGGGGGAGTGTGTGGTTTACCTGCCCTGCCAAAGGGGGGGGGGTATTATTTTTTTCTCCCTTATGTCTTCTAGCTGGGTCTAGTCTTTCGTCAACACATCAACACTAAACGCAAAGGGTGCAGCTTTGCATGTTTGCCTACTTTGCGTCTTATTTATAGCCTTCTATGAAACTACGGTGACTATGGCCATACGGCTAATGCGACCAGGCAAGCTCGGCAAAGGTGTGAACAGCAACGCATTATTTTATTGGCAATATGGGTTTGTGGCAATGCTGAAACTCCTTTAACGAACTCTACATGCAGCTGCAGGGTGCCCATTGCCTGCCTATAGAATGGCGGACACCATAGCAGACAATGTAGCTGTCTCCACCCCGCGTGGCGCCAGCGAGGAGTGTGCGCATTGAGGCACCCTACGTTATTTTTCTTGGTATATGTCACGCTGACAGAACATGCAGTATATATCTGTGCCGAGCACGCAATTTTCTGTGCCCAAAGCTGCTCCAAAGTGGCTTTGGCCTATCGCATCACAGGAATAATGTATGCACATTTACGTGCACCAAACAAGCATTTTGCGGGGCGTTAAGCTGTTTGTCTCGCATGCAAATCGAAATTACTGATAACTTGTCTAGTGGTGCCGTTAGGTTTTGAGAACTGAAACCATTTTTGTCAACAAACCAAGATCTTTTTTTAGAGCCAGGAACAGATTGGTCACTCAAAATAAAAAAAAATATGCAAATTATTTGCTGGTGAATTTTGCTCCAGGTGAGATGAGAGAAAATGAAAGCCAGTGATGACCAAGTGAACGTCCTGAAAAAGCCATTAACGACGACGAATTTACTTGGAAGCGAGGGGTCCCGCTTCAAAGCACACCGCCAGTTTGCTATAGCTTTTTTTAAAGCATGCGTTGAACTCGGGAAATAGCTTAACGCGAGCGTACGTTAAGGCTTCATTTGAAATACTGTTAGGTGCTGGCACATGTTAAAGCACATTATCCCATATGCGCAGTTTATACTGGCACTATATCCCACAGGATCAGAACCTCACCTCTGCACTTATTTCAGCTTTAGTAGTGCTACAAGGAACTACTGAAATGGAGTATAGTGATGTATGCAATGCGTCATCCCGCCAGTAACGAAAGATAAGTAAAGAAAGCCCTAGAAGCAATGAAAAGGGGAAAGTTAGCTGGGGAGGATCAGGTAACAGCAGATTTGTTGAAGGATGGAGGGGACATCGTGCTAGAAAAACTAGCCACCCTGTATACGCAACGCAATGCCTTATGACCTCGACTGTACCAGAAGCTTGGAAGAATGCAAACATTATCTTAATTCATAAGAAGGGAGACGCCAAGGACTTGAAAAATTACAGGCCGATCAGCCTACTATCCGTTGCCTACAAAGTATTTACTAAGGTAATTGCTGATAGAGTCAGGGCAACGTTAGACTTTAATCAACCAAATGATCAGGCAGGCTTTCGTAAAGGATATTCCACAATGGTCATATTCACATTATCAATCAGGTGATAGAGAAATGCGCAGAATATAACCAACCTCTATATATAGCTTTCATTGATTATGAGAAAGCATTTGACTCAGTGGAAACCTCAGCAGTCATACAGGCATTGCGTAATCAGGGGATAGAAGAGCCTTATGTCAAAATACTGGAAGATATATATATAGCAACTGCACAGCCACTATAGTCCTCCATAAAGTCAGCAATAAAATTCCAATAAGGAAGGGCGTCAGTCAAGCAGACACGATCTCACCAATGCTGTTCACCACATGTCTACAGGAGGTATTCCCAAGGCCTGAATTGGGAACAGTTGGGAATAAGAATAAATGGAGAATACCTAAATAATCTGCGATTCGCTGATGACATTCCCTTGCTGGGTCACTCAGGAGGTGAACTGCAAATCATGATCAATGAGTTAGACAGGCAGAGCAGATCGATGGGTCTAAAAATTAACATGAATTAACATGCAGAAAACCAAGGTAATGTTCAACAGCCTAGCAAGGGTACAACAGTTCACAATTGGCAGCGAGAGCCTGGAAGTTGACTGAATACGTCTACTTAGGGCAGGTAGTGACAGCTGATCCGGATCATGAGAGGGAGATAGCTAGTAGGATAAGAATGGGGTGGAGCGCATATGGCAGGTTCTCGCAGATCATGAGTGGCAGTTTACCAATTTCCTCAAGAGAAAAGTACAACAGCTTTATCTTACCGGTACACACCTATGGGGCAGAAACCTGGAGGATAACGAAAAGAGTTCAGCTTAAGTTAAGGACAACGCAGCGAGCCATGGAAAGAAAAATGATAGGTGTAACGTTAAGAGATCGGAACATATATGCAAATCTCCTGTTCAGATGTTCAGGGGTAGGGCAGCTGCCCCAATGGTACCATTTTGGCTTTTTTTTTAACTGTTTCAAACTAAAAAAAAAACTTTTTTATGCATACAGCTTTCATTTAAAACCCATGGAATCCATCCCATTTCTCCTAGTAGCACGCACAGTTAAGCAACCATTGTTTTGGCATTCTTTAGCCTTAGTTGCCCTTGCGCCATTAAGCTTTCAATAATAAAAAGCGTTGGAATGTGTAATCTGTACAGGCAGATTGTATAGCAGGGCTGAAACTCCATGATCATGTGCTATTAAATGAAGTTCGATTAACTAATATTGGGTAATTAACTTGACGTTTACGTGATATTTAAAAGAAAAAGGCTCTACAGACAAGAATATATATGCATATTCGTTGTTTTTCAGCGTGTGTTGGTCTTTATACATTCATGATTGCCAAAAAGGATGAGCTGGGATACATATATCTGCTCCAAACTCAAATTTTTCTGCTCCAAAAGGTGTTCCAAAGTGACTTGTGTCAGTCATGTCACTGCTTTCTCTCGTAGCTTAATATCACTCTTGCACCATCTGATGAGCTTAACACACTCCCCTTACTGCGGCAGTGAAACTGCATTAACAGCTGGAAGAACTTTCTTGTACAAAAAACTGCAAGTAGTGTCATTTGGGAAATTTCCTCCAAGCTTAGCTTGCTGGCATTATTGTGAAAACGCGCTTCAAAATCTGTTGGATGTAACCACCACTCTTGTGACCCAGCAAGCAAATTGATGGAATTTTAGCTAACTGCCAGAGCTTAAGTTTCATATCAGGCGTGCAGTTTTCATGTTCTTAGGAGGAAAAATGTTGCTAGTCACTGTGCTGATTATCTTACTAATATGACATCATTTATGGGCCCATCAGAGAGCTTAACGTACAATGTGATAGAATTAATACGCTATTGCTCAGCAGGTTACGTCTCATCAAGAATGCAGCATTTTGGGGCCGCAATGTGGCCTGAGCTGCCTCTTTATCACATGTTTCGCGAGCTATCTTGTGTTTAGCCAGCTGTATGCTGCTGCATGCCCTTCTGATAGCTTGGTTTGGTTTATGGGGTTTTAACGTCCCAAAGCGACTCGGGCTATGGGGGACGCCGTAGTGAAGGGCTCCGGAAAGTTCGACCACCTGGGGTTCTTTTAACGTTCACTGACATCGCACAGCACACGGGTCTCTAGAATTTCGCCTCCACCGAAATTCGACCACTGCGGCCGGGATCGAACCCGCATCTTTCGGGCCAGCAGCCGAACGCCATAACCACTGAGCCACCACGGTGGGGCTCCGATAGCAACGTCGAAAGTCATTCCACAACTCGAATTGATCACAGTTGCATTGCCTAAGCAAGAAACGAAAGCGGGCAAGAAATATGTGCAGTTCTTAGCTCTAGTGCTGTAATAATTTTTGCACTTTGTGTACTTTTTTATACCTCATAGCTTGTTTATTCTCTCTCAGCTCTAGAGAGTTTAACCACCGAATTCACAAACGTGCCTCAATTTGAACTTCTATTCCAACCGGTCCTTAAGGTCTGTTTTTTCGTTCCAGTCGACCCTTGAGTTGGTGAAAAGGTCAGTGATTTCCTCAAGAATCTTGAGGTACCACTGACGCTACCTTGAGGGCTCTTTATCCGCCAGATAGCTTGTAACCATAGTGGACATCTCATTGTTTGCGCACCCTGTGGATGTTTTTCTGCCCATAAACGAAGCTGCTTATGAGCGTGCATAGGATGCGGATGTGGTGAATCGTGTACTGAAGCGTTGCCCCGATGGCCTTAATCCATTTGACCCGGAATGAGCTTGCGACGACAACCATGGCTGGCCTCCTCACATGCTTGCCTGCTGCCGACATCGAGCATGGATAATCATGGTTTGCACATCTCACACTTGTCTCCACACGCAGGGGTTTACTCTGCTCATCCTGTGGCGTGGGGAGCATGCCAGAGAAACACATGGCACCAGCATTTAAAAACGGTGCCGGTGTTTACTTTTCACGTAGCTTTGCATTGTAGTTTCTTTGCCTCGCAGGTGGCGTCATATTGAGTAGGAAGAATGTATGATGACATGCGTGATGCCATTAAGATATGATGCTGAAATCGAATTTTTAAAGAGTATGACGGGGCTGGATGTGGCGGTGGTGCGGACTGTGTGCTGCCGCCGCATTCAGTTTGGTCGGTTGTTTAAAATAATGGGATTCTAACCATGGGATAACATTTTAAAAGTAGAGTTTTAGAACAGCGGAATCCGCATTCCACTTCTGTGAACCGCAGCCGCGGTGAGCTATCTGTGCGTTGAACAGGTGCTCCTGAGGAGAGCACACCTGCCGCTGCGCAAGCGTGGTTGGGTCCCCTCGGAAGCGGATCTCAGTAGCTGATCGCACTATGCTAAAACTGTAACAACTCGACTCTCTGCAAAAGATGCTGCTTGGCGGTGGTCATTTCTCGCCGCATTTAATTGCACTGCTGAAAAATGTGAAACAAACGCAAATACGATGTATATCTGTGCCAAACGCTCGCTTTTCCGCGCCACAAGGCAGTTTCGGCTGCTCCAGTATGCCTTCGACCAATCACATCACTGTATACGTTCAGTGAGAATGAATGCAGTGGTGAAGGGGGGAACGAGTGAGAGTGTTGCTGTCATTTTCGATTGCCATTGTAGTACACACGTCGCCGCGCTCATGAAAATGGGTTTTAGAAGGATAGCGGAATGGGGAAAGCGGCATCCCATGTGCACTGCTACAATCAGTTTGTAGTGACTGCCTTCATCCTTCACAATTTTCGTCTATTAGAACCTAGAAACAGTACATGTTATGCCACAAAGGGCAGGGGAAAAAGCGGATGATGGGAACAAAGCTTCTGAGGTACTGCATCGCGTGCAACTCCTTCTCATGCAGAGTGACCTCACGGCATAGTTCAATTTTTGTGCTTCTGCTTTGAGACAGTATTTTGGCCCGTAGCATGACTGCACAGTGCTGTGAAACTAGCGAAAGTGATTAGAGCAAGGGCTTGATGATTTGTGGACCGACCATTCAGAAAGGCAAGTGTTTGGCACAGCAGCAAGCGCTTTGCTTTCAGCCATCTCGAGTGCAAAGGTTGCTTCTTGGCATGATATGCGGTGTGACCCATGGACCACACTGGTTACTGGCTGATAGCACTTTTTATGAACATCCACTGGTCAGATTCCTATATATCTGAATTCCATCAAGAAAACCTTTCTAGTTAGTTGAGTGCAGTCAAATCTTATGACCACACTAATATTTATATCTGAATTCCATCAAGAAAACCTTTCTAGTTGAGTGCAGTAAAATCTTATGGCCACACTAATATTTCGAAACATTAGAGTTCATTTCAGATAGGATGCTTCACAAACTGCTTCATTGCTCCTAAGTTGCTGGAAAATGTTGATTTTGCTGCTCTAAAACACATTTTACTGTTCCATCACTTTTCCAGAACACTCTTTATCTCCCAATCCCATTCTGGCTTTCCCACCCTGGTACCAGTTGAACAGTGCTGCATCTGCCAGCAGTAACCGATACCAATGTCCCACATTTGGTTTGTACTGAATCATTGTGTGTGTGCATTCTGCACAGCTTTGCACCTGATTCATTCAGTGACTGGTTACCTCTGACTGGTGGCATAGCTCAGTAGTGCTCCAGCTGCACCATTTGCACCATTCTGATGCATTTACACTTTGCTGCGCCAGTCTGCTCCAAAAGCAGCAGATTGATCAATATTGAGCCTTAGCTGCACCAAAAAGACGACGTGGTCACAGGAAAAGTTATTTTTGCAACCATTCAGGCCTTTCAGTTGGCAACCTAGGGCGCTGGTGGTCTGACTCATGGTAGAATTTAGCAGCCAGTTTATTCGCTCACATGGAGGAAGGAAAGCATACCTGCCTACTCTTCTGATTTTTCCGTAAAATGTACGAATTTTGACCAGTCTTTCAGTTTTACGAATCTTGTCTAAACTCTTGCGGGAAATAAATTTTATTCACGATTTCATATACTGCAAAAAATATGTTGCCGGTGGTAACCTTGCGCCGCCACGAGAGAGGCATATGTATACCATCTGTAAACTAAGGATCAGCAGCTGGAACATTTCACAGTAAACCATCGTTAATTCAACCCAACTAAATAAATGTTTATTACTACTCCTCAACCCCGGTTAATTCAGATAATCTGGACTGCCGCCACACTCCCGCCAAACGTCCATGTAAGACTATGGCGTCGGGAGCTCGTTTATTCAGACGCCCAGGGGCTGGCATTGATCAATTCGGACGGGCTCCGAAAGTGGTGCCGTGTCGCGGTATGGCGTAGTCGACTAACCGATTGCCCAAATATTTGTCCCCAAGCCTGAACTGCATGTCACATTGCTTATCGGCGCCCCTATGACATGCGCGCAACTGCAGGTGCTTTGAATATCTGCAGGCCTTCAGGGGTAGGCTGATAGGGAGTCTGGCCGCGTAGTTTCGTTTTCGGAGCTTCTCCACCAGCCCGAAGCGGCGGCGACTATCAACTGTGCTTATCAGTCAGCCAGTCGAGCTACTCACTGTTTAGAATGACGACTGCATTGTTGCGGACATTTTTTTGTTGTTGTTTATTTATCAAAAGCGTTTTAATTGCCGCTGCGGCAAGGCTCTGAAACAAATGCGCACTGCCCTCGATTCAGTCTGTGTGATACTTAGGTTCTTCCAGCATGCCGAAATTCCTCACGTGCGACGCCACATGTGAAGAAGCTTCAGTGCTATCGTGTACATCGACACTTTGCATGGGTACACAGCGGCGAAGCATAGAGAGAGTTCCCCGCTATGCAATTTAACATGAGCAAGTAAAGGGAAATTCACACTCATCTTAAAAGCCCGTTTTTGAAAATCTCGCAGGCACTGTGGCCGATAGTTAAATTAGCCGCGAGGTGTGATCCGCCCCTTCACTTTGACCTGAGAGCCTTGCAGTTCCACGCATTTGGCAGCAAGCTTTTTCAGCTATGTAGCGCTTCATCTGAGCTTGGAAGAAAGTTGTAATCTGTGCGTGCAGCTTTGCAATATTTAGTGGTACTGCCGAACCCGTTTCAATGCATATGATATTGCGTCACTTCCCAGGGTTTGGTTGAGACGTGATCGGAGATTTTATTACCTGCTGCAAAATAGACCACATATGTCTCTGTTTAAAAAGTGGGGGCGGGTATATGGAAGGGACATGAAGCGTTGATAACACGCAAAATCGTGAAGCGTTCCACATTTTTATATGGCACAGAGTGGCATTGCAAAAAGAGCAGCGATGTCGTAGAGGTAGAGCATCCACCTCGAGTGCAAGAGGACCGGGGGTTTGAATCCTGGTGCCGCACAGTTCTCCACCGGGTTTGAAAAAAAAAAAACATTGATGGAATTGCATTAACAGGCCTGGGGGGCGCCCTGATCTCGGTGACCAGAACAGACAACGCACTCCCTCACCAGAACGGGATTTGGCCACCCTGGTGTAGTACTTGGCCACAACCTTCTGTGAACAAACCAATTAACCATCGGCCCTCAGTCCCCAGCGGCTGCGGAGCAACTGACCACGGTGGCGGTCAGACCTGTGACGCAGCGGAGGGTGCTAAGAATCTCTGGCTCCAGACAGGCCGCCATTGGAATCTGAACCTGGCAACGTTTAATGCTAGAGGCTTATCTAGTGAGGCTAATTCCAAGAAAAGGTAAGCGTAGCATGGGGTGGCAGAAGGTTAGGTGGGCAGATGAGATTGCAGGCATAGGGTGGACACGGCTGGCAAAGGACAGGGCCTTTGCCCTGCAGTGGGTGTAGTCAAGCTGATGATGATGACTCGTCGAGATTCACACCTAACTTAGGTAGCCTCCTAAGAGCTAACTCTTTGCGAGACAGGGAAGTGATCGGCTGACGTGAGAATCTCTGCCACGAGACGCGTTCCTGCGTATGGTCTTCACTGCAAGTAAGCACAGCGTCCAAGGGCAGTTCTTCTATCCAGTACTCGGTTCCAAAGCCATAATGCATTTTTAACTACCACATTGATCTCATTCGTAATAGGGTTGCGTTCATTAAATGGGCAAAATTGCATGGAGTTGCTGCATTTGCACTTTGCCCCATATGTTCTGGTCGTGAAAAGTGGTGAACTTCGCGATCTGCTATTTGTTTTAAAAATTGAAGTGCTATACATCATGCAGTTTCAGGCTTTGTTCACTGCAAGCAGAATTGATTAAGGCGATGATGCTTTGACCAGCACGACTGATCGAGACCAGCCTAGATCACAGTGATATGTAGGTGACACTCTGATCAATTGCTTCCGAGTGAGGCAAGCACAATAGTGGAAGAAAACGTGACGGGACTGGCTGACACAACCGAATAAATAGAGAGATTTTAATGCATAGATTTTGTAATACCTTTTAGACTTTGTAAAGAAAAGTGGCAAGCCACCAATCGTTGCATTTTAGCTACAGTGCTCTCGAGTATATATGCGAAGTATGCACCTCAAGTAAACATTTTGTAACATAGTTTGCCAGGTGTGCTCTTCAGTTATACAGCATGAAATTTTTGGTCAAAAGACCTGTCGAGTGCGACTCGGTGCCGGTAGTGACAAACTTGATTGTGTAACACATGTTTACATCACACAAACTTTTCACGTATTCTTTGCCAACCCGAAGAGATTTTGAAACTTGAAGCTACATGCTCCAGAGTGCTTCTAAATCAATATTTGTTACTGCAAATTGCTCCTCACTGCTCCTAAATCGACGTTCGCCCCGACTAGCCGCAAAAGTTTTCAGTTGCACTAAATTTAGCAAAAAATAAGAGCCGCGTTGGCAACCTGCAGTTTTTCCGGTGCATCAGATGTTGCTAATCCAGTGCAGTCACCGAGATGCAGCGATAGGGCACTTGCATGCATGTAGGAAGGGGGGGGGGGGGGGGGGGGGGACTGGAGGGCCCATTCTGCAGTGACCTTGAGGCCTAGTCATAAAAAGAACAAAGGAAAAAGTTGACCCCCACTCGATAGCGTGCAGAGATATCTATCACAGCTGTGGGCGCATATGTGGATCAGCGTGGCAAATTGACTGTATACACCGCCCGTGCTGTCATGTCCTGGGCCACTCAGCCACACACACTAAAGCGTACCAACACGAAAACATTCATGACTGACTCAGAAGTGTTAAAGACTGGAGGAGGGAACTGCTTCATGAGCACTTGACTTGGGAAGGCTGTCTGCGTGACATCATGCTGTCTCCTGATTTTTTGCTCCATGCGTGCATGCTCGGGTGTGGTCTCCAAGAGGCTATTTTGGTCGGACTTTTACTTTACTTTTATATGGCCATTTGACAGGTGCTGCAAACACTGATGCTGTCTGTTTGGGCGGGCATATCTGCCACACTACTCGCAGAGCAGACATGCATGAATTAGCGGCTTGCAGACTCGTAGCTCCCGTTGTCAGCACGCGCGGGTTACCTTGGTGCTAGGACGAAGGGAGAAAGCGGAGGCGAAGCTTTCAGTTCACCCGGCCTCTTGTGCTACATACTGCATTTTTGCATGGTCCCGTAGTGGGCACGAAGGACCCTAAGTTTTGCCCTAGAGCCCGAGTGGCGCACGTGCAAATCTGGTGGCATTTGATAAGCTATGATAAGCGCTGCGTTGCCTTCATTACGTAATGTGCATAAACCCTGGCACAGTGGCCCTGTGCCGCCATCTATCAGCAGGGCTAGTATTCAGCTCTAATTTGCTGTTCTTCAATGTGGTGTTCGATGGTGGCAGTGACGGCGGCGATCCCCAGCGTTCTGTGTACCACGTGGTGGCGCCACCCCTCTTCTTTAGCACGTGATGAGCGCTTGCAGCGTGGGTTGCCAAGCGTAAAAAGTGGCAAAGAAAGCCGGGCGCACTGGGGTTTGTGAAGAAAAGCTAAGGGGGAAAAAGGTGGTTGATGAGGAAAGCTCCCGCATACTCCTGTGCGGCTATTGGGATTTATCAGCCAACCTAGAATATGGTGTGCCTTTCCTGCAGTGCAGTCATTTTTACATCTACTCTTGCAGGTTTTCTGTTGCACCGAGAAGTTGCCGAACATTAAAGGGACTATGCAAAGAATTCAAAGTCGCTTGTAAATGTTTTCTATGTTTAGAAATGATGCTAATGAGCATTCACACCAAGCATTAAGTCTTCGGAACTGGGCCGGCAATTTATTACGAACTTTTAAAAACTGTGCTTTTTTTTTAATTCGCGGGCCGATTGGTGTGCTCGTAGTGACCGATTTTGAAACTAAAATCGCGAAAAAAGACGTCACTATATCCCTGACGTCACCAGGCCACCACACACTGTCATTCGCTGGAGCCACGGCAGCCATGACGTCACGGGCACACTTCCGGTAGCCGTGTGCCGTGAAAATCGTCTGCTTGTGCCGCCGCGCAACCCTCTCGGGCAAGCGTGAGCCAGGGCATTGCCTTCGTGCATATGGTTTCAATTTTCCTCTGCCGCCTCCTTCTGTCGGGAGTTCCGGAGCCACTCGCACGGCTCTGCGTGGGCACACACAGGGCTCGATGCCCATCGCAGCTGTAAGAGCGAGCAGTCGCGCCTCAAGGTCCGGGTTTATTACTGCTAACTACAACAGACGACAAGCAAAGAAACCCGACGCGCGCCTTAATCCAGGAAGGCGAAGAGAGGCCGGAGAGATGCTGCCGACGCTGCTGCTGGGGTGCTAGGAGCGACAACCGGAAGTTGAAAAGCGAACGTCACCTGATGACGTATTCAAAGGCGGGGCCCAGTCCCAGACCTGGTTTCTTTATTTTTGTCTGATGACCCGCGTGTTTGAGTTGAGGGGGAGAGGAGGAGCGTAATTTTTAATCGTCTATATCTGCGTTGTTATTGATGCTAGCTTGAAAATTCTTGCGTTGGGGTGACGAGTGAAGAAATGCCTATCTCTCGTACGCTTTACGTAATCTCAATTAATTTATTGCATAGTCCCTTTAATGTCATGTTATAATAGGGTACAACTTTAAAAAACAGCAGTTGTTAACACTGGGCCACAGTCCGCGGCGTATTGTATTACTCCGCTAGCCAGTCACAAAAGTAAATTAAATCATCATTTTAATGTTTGACCTTATTAAACAAGCCAGACAAGAAAATTCGAGCTTATAACAGTTTTCTCGTGATTAGCTTATTGTTTAGGTGACGAGAGAAGTTTTAACAACGGCCTACGTTTTTGTCGTGGAGGTATTCCGTGTATGGTCCTGAATGTGGGCGGAGCTTCAATGCAGACTTAAGTTGTATCCGACTATAGTGAGATCTGCACTAGACATGTATAGGTCCTTGGTCGTCGTGTATCTAGTCATGGTCTAGCCTGGCCAGCTGCCACGATGTACAAATAAGTTAGGGCTAATCATGGTGCAGTCTAATACCGCTGTCACACGGGCACCACAAAGGCCTTTGAGAATCAGATCCTTGTATCCAATGGCGTAAGGAGTGCAGCTACACGGCACAAACATTGCGCTTTTGCCACTAAGGAAGGGCCTTGGTGGCGAAGGCGCCCGTCCGAGACTTCTGGAGCCCAAAGGCGCGGCCTTCGGGAACCTGCGATCACAGTGCCATTCAGCGTCAAAAAGTAAAAGCAGTAAAAAAAATAGATGCAGCTAACAATATTTGAAAACATCTGAAAGTACGTAAGTAGTGTCAGGCTTTGCTTTTTGTACGGGTGTTTATATTTTATGCCCAGATTTCAAAACGGTGAAAGTGTTGCAGCAACACCGAGTGCCCCTGGTGGCCAAGGCAAAATACACAAAACCTGCTGCTGCTGATGAGAGTAGCTGTTGCAGTTCTTTTAAGGAAGCAAAAGAATAAAAAAATTGTCTGAGGTCAAGGATGGAACAGAATTTCCCGCTTTAATTTTAAAACACTCACTTCAGCCGCCTCAAGAAGAGCAGCGGGTGTTCAACGACTGTTTCACCTTTGGGCTGCACCGTGTAGCTGCGTCGCTGCTCCTTTAAGCTTTCGCTCCTTTGGTGAAAAGAGGTTTCTTTGCTGGAAAGGCCTTCGAGGAATGCCATGTGGCAGGAGTATAAGTCAGAATTCTACTCCTGTGTAAGTGCTCTTTGAAGTATACGTAATTATGTTCAGTTTTCACACTAACCTTTTCTTGTATGTTTTATGTTCCTCTGTTTCGTCCTCTAAATATTCTAAGTTTTGGATCAACCTGCTTTGCACGCTTGTACAAATTGACCTCTACCTTGTGCGTGTCTACAGAATTCACTGGTCACAGGTTTGCAGGACCTTCCCACTGATGTTGAAGCGTAACTGCTAAGAATTTTATGCTAGAAGATTTAAAAACAATTTTTTAACCTCTTTAGTGTTATGTCTATTTACTACCCTTTTCACATTGCTGTGTTGATTCTAAGTAACCACTGTAAATATTCGCATCTTTTTGTTTAAAAAGTAAGCTTTCTTCCTCGTTAAATGGCTCCAGATTTGGTTTTTTTGCTCCAAAAATTGCTCCAAATCCTACTATAGCTGTTGCACCCCTGTTCTAGCATCACAGGGCGCAGCCAGAATATGGCACCGCGGTGTATCCTCATGCCAATTAGACAGTAGCTTTGTGGGCCACTACAGCACCGCCTACAATTTTGCGAGTCTTGTTTTATTCTGATAACTGGGTGTTAGTGTAGTGCAGTTGTCCTAGAATGCACTTTAAGGTTGGTCCGCAGCAGGATTAGTTAAATAGTATCGAATGAACACGCCATGAAAAGCAGAAAGATGGGGCGGGTGTACGCGCCCAGTCTTTCTGCTCTTCAGTGATTAATATTTCTTATAATATGTTGTATGTTGAAAGGAAGTATTAGTGACTTCGTGGTCCCATTAGCATTCTGATATCCAAAAAGTAACTGCCACACTTCCTAAACTGCAAATAAATTCTCCAGATCAGCTGATGAACCTGTCTGGCTGAATTTTGTCTGCGTTTCGGTGTTCAGAAAAAGTGTTCATTTTAATGTACCTCTTATAACAGAGAAATACTGTTATACTAGAGGTCTGTTGTCTGTTATACGAGAGGTCTTTTGTAGAGAACCTGACCAGCCCGGACACTTAGCGCCTTGTGGTTTTAAAACTAGTAATCACATGGAAGGATGACGAGCCATTGGAACATAGCTGGTGTGGTCTCTGGATTGTCAGCGTTCTGTTGCATTCGTAGACTTGCTGTCTCAGCTTTTAGTGTTCCAAAAAGTGGGAGCTTTTCCACTTAGTTTAGCAACACAACTTGATCACCGCAGTTCCCTACCAATGTCGATACCGGCCGTGCTGTCGCAGCACTGCGGTAGGTATGCCACCGCTTATGCTGCACTGCGGGTTTAAAGTAAAACTTATTTTTTCCCCCTGCTCCTGCTTCGGTTTGCTTGAAAACGGTGGAAGCATTTGCACAGCAAATTTATGTGCTTGCTGGTAAGGAAATACATTCAAGGAAACAAGCTTCGTGCCAGGGCACGAAGCGCACTACACACAGTAAACTTTTTTTTTGTGCTTTTCATAAACTGTCCTCGTATCTTAACCAGGCCAAAAACAGTCCTATTTCATTAAAACCCCATGCATCGTTTATATTCAGGGTTTAGACTGTTCGGTTTAAACCGGGAGAAAAAAACTATAAAAGTACACCGAATTCACTTTTCGAAATTCAGTTCTAACTGAAAAAGGTCAGTATTTTTGGGTCGCAAGGCAAAGCTAGCTGGCAGCTGAATGCGAGTTACACTCACTTAAAGTTGAAAATTAACTAAATAGGCAAGCCCAGGGGCTTGATGCGATGATGGTATTGTAGGATAAGCATTGCAGTTGTGCAATTTGAGGTATTGCTCCGCTAGCTTACATGCCTCTGCAGACCGGGAAGCATCATCCCCTCACTGTCTTCCAGCTAAGCACTGTTTCTTCACTATCGTCACCTGCTTGGAGTAGTTAGTCAGTTAATCAAATGCATGTAGGACATCAATGCGAAACCGCGAATGGGCGTCACGAAAGTATGTTTTCGCTACCACGACGATTGAGCGGCAGTTCCATCACTGCCATCCACACGTAGATTACGTGATGGCTTGCCTCCAAGGTCAACACAGCATGACAGCCCAGCGATAAGATGTCAACCTAGTCCTTAGAAGTAAACTTCCACTTCCGTTTTGTCTTCATTTAACTTGAGTTACTCTTTTGCACATTAATTGCTGGTAAATAAATTGTTTAGGAAGACAAGAATGACTTTTTATCACTCAGAATTGCTACATTAAGTCACTGAAAAGAGTCGCTATTTTGTTTGTAAAAAATAATACCCGCCGAAAAAAAACGAAAGTAGAGTTCTGAAATAAAAACCGAAAAAGGTCCGCTGAATTTTCAAAAATAAAAAAAACTAAAAGTTTAACCCCAATTTATAACACATGCAGTGTGTGTAATGGTAAGCCAGTGAAAACATACCTGGCCGTGAAACAAAAGGTCCGTTCTTGCATCTCGATAAATGTGTACTAGCTTACGATTGTGCATGACTGCCATTACATGGGTTCCGTCAAGGTTCCCACTCTTCATGCTTTCGAAATTAACAGTATGCGTGAGTATATCACACACCTTGCAAGGTTTGTTTTGAGGGCACTGCAAGCATGACACCGCGAACATGCCACTCCCATGATACACGATGGCGTTAAGCCAAGGCGAGGGTACAACACAGTGACCATCTGTAGCAAACCACTCAACTAGCCTGTGAATGTGCTTTCTATCTCTGACCTACCTTTAACACTGCGAACTGTCATCGTGAAGCAGTCTATAGCGGTAGCATTTAAATAGAGAAAAATCATTTGAGTGCGATGTAAAATGAATAAAGTTATGTATTCACTGAGATCAGATCAGCGTGTATCCTGAAACAAGTACAGCATGAAAGTTTTTTTGCTCTGCATATGCAAGCAAATACCAGCACTGAATATATTGCCAACAAAAGCGCTTGGAATACTCTTTTGGCTATGTGGATTTTAGTTGCTGTATACAGCGAGCAATGAGTACCCAGTTAATTGTTTTTCAATGGTACAGTTTACTTATTCCTTCTCAACCATCTTTAAGGAGTCACTGTAGGAGCCTTGCTGTGGTATAAAGCAGGGAAAGTTAACATATGCCGCTCTGGTAAAAATATTAGCTCTTTCAGATGTCAGCTGCTGGTTTCCATTTTGCTGTGTGGTCTGCACAGTGAGTAAACATACGTTACCTTACATGCACCACAACTGGCAAAGACTCATTGCGTTAAGCCAATTAAAATGAGTCGCATGCGGATTTCCTGTACTCGTTTGGCCGCCTAAATCTATCTCTGCAGCAACTTTTATTCGTGTGGCCACGACAAAAATGAGTATCAAACTCCTTACCGTAGCCCTCTTGGTGTGACACTTGCAAACACCGTGGTATGCCGATGGCATTTTTTCAGTCGTCCTTCCGCACAGCTGCTTTCGTCCTACTACAAATTGCGGAGAAGGCTACCAGGTGGCACTAGTGGTCGGTGGGGAAACTCCAGCGATGGTCTCTACCGCAAGTTTTCGTGTTCTCATTGATTTCTGATCTCTCACTCTATGTAGTCGCCTGTGACTTGGAGCTCTACAAAAGATATCAGTAGCTTGTTACACAAGCTTATTAGCAGAAAAAGTAGATGTTTACTTCAATCTACTTGGCGGTGTGAAGACGCTATATGCTTTCTACTGCAATGCAGCCACACCTGTTAGCAAGCTTTTCTTTCTTTATTTCTTCCTCTTTTTTCCCCCATAGTTCTTGGCAACATGAATGAAGTTGAGAAATATTTTAAGATAAGCGGAGTACCGAGATGATCGTAATAGTATTACGGATCATGAGCTGGTGAAAGTTTTGTCCGGCATTCTTTTGTTAACTGGATCCATTATGCAAACTGGCCGCTTATAATAAAAGGAGCCCCATGTAGCAGCCACCTGCAGGAATGACGGTTGGGCAATGCTGCATTAACACTTGTGCAGCAAAGTGTTTGTTGGTTTGGTTGCGATTCCCAGCATTTCTTGGCACATTTTAGTGTGTGCAGTATTGGCACACTCTTTTGGTACATTCATTAGCATCGTTTCAACGGAAAAAGCCCTTGAGGTAGGGCAACAACCCTTGCTAGTGCTCTGTGTGGGTGTATGTGTGTGTGTGTGTGTGGAATTCACCTGAACCATGGCAGGGCACTGCAGTGGTAGACGTGTTTGAGCCAGTATAGTCGGAACTGCCATTGATGCATTGTTGCCTGTGTGCAGGACCCCTCAAGGAGGCACCAAACCTGATCTGCACGCCACATGCCGCTTGGTACAGTGATGCCAGCTGCACTGAGCTGCGCGAGATGGCAGCCTCTGAGATTCGTCGGGCGATAGTGGGGCGCATCCCGGACTCTCTGCGCAACTGCGTCAACAAGGAGTACTTCACGGGCTACGGGGACGGCATCAACGGTGGTGCCTACAACTACAACCCCATGGGCGTGCCCCACTCGACAACGGCCCTGGAGCCCCTGGCGCCCGGCGTGCCGCACTCGACCTCGCACCTGCAGGACTCGGCCAACCATCTGGCCCCCAAGCCCGAGAGCTCGGAGGTGCACTGACATATCATTCCAGGGGCCCCTCCTTCATTCCTTCTGTCTCGCCGTCTCCTGTGTTGTGTGCTTCCGTTTGACCTTCTCCCCCCCCTCTCTAGCTAGGCGCTCTCTCTTTTAGTTGGCTGCTTTAGGCTTCCCCTTCTTCTCGTTCATGTGTGCATTAACATTTGATGGGTGGCAGTCCCAAATAAAACTTGGCACCTTTTAACGTCCTGCTGTGTCTCTCGGTTCCTTCTGTGCCGCCGTAGCAGGCGCCGCTCGGCGTCCTCTCCCCGCTGGGTAGCTGCTTGCGCCTCTGGGCTGTTCAGGGTAGCCTTCCTCTTCGGTTGGTTCTTGCGCAGGTCTCGTGGTGCCTGGGGACACTTCCCCAATGGTGCAGAGGGAGGAGAATCAATAGTGTACTGTAGGACCACACGTGGCGTTTTGCTTGGCTCTCTCTCGCTATCGCTCTTTCTCTACCCTTGTTTTTTGTGCATTTCATTTCTTTTAGTTGCTGTAGTCATTCACATGGATAAGTGCTCTGTTCCAGGAATGTGTGCCGCATATTCCTGGTTCACCCTTTGCTTGGGGTCTGCACAGTCCATAGTTGCTTTTTGTGTTAATTCCAATTGGGTTTGTCAAATTGCCAAAAGTTCTGTGCATTTCATTATACAAGTTTGCTTGTGTGAGTGTAGCTGCATTAAATTAAAAGGTGCATCCTCATTACCCTTTCCACTGGTGGGTTAATCAAAATTGCACTTTTATTGGCCACTGTCATTGTGTAGTTAAATGCTGCACTATATATATATATATATATATATATATATTTCCTTTTTTTTTTTTGTCGGAAAGGCATGGTACTAAAAGATACCCGGGCATGTATTGGACACTTCACACCGTTGGACGTGGCATTGAAAAATAAAACTTCGCTAGTTGGAAAAGTGCAATTGTTTTATGTTAAAACAAATATGTGCATGTCATCCCTGCCAGACGCAGGACAAGGCTGAAAAAAATAAACGAACTGCTCTTGTTCATTTGACATATGGGTGTTATACAGGCAGCTTGTGCCAAGGCTTTTCTTGCATTTTGAGATATTGTGGATGAGGGCAATCTGCTTTTAACAAGTGCCTGCTGCAAGGTGTTGGCAGGCTAGCCTTTGGTCACCTTGCAGCTGTTTTTAGATGGGTTCTACATGGTGATGGTTCCACCTGGTCATGGCATTCCCTCACACTTCATTTCAAGGCCCCACATTCAAGGGAGCATTGCTAGGGTGCCCTTGTTTCGGCTTTCAGTGGTCACTACCCCTGCTGCTGAAGCATTATGGTGCCCTCCAGCAGCCAACGTGGCCTAGATTTGTCTGCATTGGAACTATGCCAACCGCTTCCTCAGTAATAGCAGCATTGTCAGTACAGTTCAAAACTGGGTCACTATTCACGCAGTTTTGCAGCCTTGGCCTGTCTGTGTGGCATAGGGAATCCTGGCTTTACCCAATTTGTTTTTGAATGCGGAATTGTGAAATTTGCATGGTAACACAGACACCACTGATGTACATACAATACTCCTCACAAAACAAAAAAGCATAGTTCTTGTGTCTGGGCAAAATTGGGGTTTGCCTTGATTAGAACACTGAATGAATGGAAGTGCATTTTACCCCAAGACCTTGAACATTATATACATTATTTTGTGGTGCTGCTTGTCTTTTTTTGTGTGTGCGCGCGTGCATGTGTTGTAATCAACAGTTGCAAATATATCACCTCAAAAAAAAAAAAAAACCTTGTTTGCTTTCCGCTACCCTCATGTTGCCTCCCTTCAGGCAGTGAACAATTTTTTTTTTCTTTTCCTTTGGATTTGACGACCACCTGGCTCCAAGTGAAATAAACGGTTGGAAAGCAACAACCTGTGGTCTCACCCAGTTGATTAATTGCATGTAGGACTTTATTGCTTTACAGATATGAAAATCGCTGGTAATTTTAGGAGTCCTCTACTGGAAGTGTGGAATCGTGCTTTTGCGACCTTTTGTAAATTCCACGTGACAGGAATGGCTCCTGTTTATGCGGAATGAGTCTAGGGACTATCTGCAGCAAATGAAACTCAACACGGCAAACGGGAAGCACAAAACGAGAAGATTTTAGTTGAGAGAGACTGAATACTAGCATAATTTATTTTCATTTCTTTGGCATGAAGACCTCTTCGTGGAACTCTTAGTGCACCCTGCCTGTATTTCTTCTTGAGCAACAATTTTTGTATATTGTTTGCATTTCTTTTCCTGATAGTACATGGGAGAGGAAAGCCGGTACTAGTACCTTCAGAGATGTCAAGCCATGGACAACATTGGAGCATGCAATGGTATCCTGTATGCATCAACTGGCCCAAAAAGAGTTGGATATGGCTTTCTCTGCAGCAAATCAATTCTTTGCGCTCGCTGCCTGTAGTACTGTTTTGAAGACTCTCTTGCTGAGCATGAGAGCTGGGTGAATATCATTCATGGTAGGTGCATTTCGATGGAAGTGAAAGGCAACAGCAGTTAAGTTTTGCTGTGTCGGTGCACATTATGAAAACTAAAATTACTAATGTTTGAATGAGTACACAAAGCTATTAGCTCATAGCGGCTGTTATTCTACTCATTTGTATTGTTATGTTGTAAATTGTGTCGACACTGCCTTGTTGTGGTTTTCTGGACCATGTCAAGCTGTGATTTGCAGCTCTAGGCCAGAAATCCATCCAGGCTATTGGTAAAATAAAAATTAATTTGTAGTAAAGAATCTGAGGTGGTCAAAATTATTCTAGAACCATCCACCACAATGTGCCACAGCCTGTCTGCAGCCATGGGGCTGTTCAGCTGCACATGCCATATGCTAGCATCAGTATCGGTGTATCCTAATGATGTGCAGTCTGCACTGTACAGTCATTTAAGCATTTTTTTGGAAATGAGCCGAATTCCCGCAAGCAGAAGTTGAGAAAAACTAAGACGTTTTTAATTTGTGAACTGTAGTGCTATTGAAGTTTGTTATGTGGTGTAGCCACTGCACCACCATGTACTGAAACATTTTGCAAGTATTTTTGCCAGTATCTGCATGTAAACTTTGGATTTGACTCTTTTCGACGTGACAGTCTATATTTTACCAGTTGTCCAAGAACTTTATTTATAGGGTATTAAACTATTTTTATGAAACTAATGCTGATAAATCATTATGCTGTGAATTGAGCAGAAAAACAGTTTGGACATTCATTGTGCATAATCGGGGGCACTGCAGTGCTTCACACAAGCAAGCAAAAGAATAGCAACACGTCCGTCACAAGCAGTTACCTGACAGAGCCTTGTTATGTTTCCACGTAAGCAGCAGCAAAGAAAACTAGCTAGAATGTATTCATCACTGTAGCATCCTAAACTCATTAAAGACGAGCAAAGAAATGGGACAGAAGAACAGACAGTCTAGCGCTGACTGGCAACTGAATGAATTTATTGCGCGAGCATATAAGGCTCATCATTCAAGAATTAAGATGCATCATCTCGTGGCGCGACGGGAAAACTGAAGATTTGCTGAAGCATGATGCCCCCTTTGTGTGCGGTAAAGCAGGCTAAATATCCCTCATCCATTCGAAGGCATTACCACGATTCACGAGCAAATCTGTTCCATTTATTTGGCCTTGTTCTTTCACAAACATAAATTCATGATTAGTAATGAAATGGTAGACGCACACAGGACACGAAACGACAGGACCACCGCTAGTCCTGCAGTTTCCCTGTCTGCATCTGCCATTTCACTTAGTAATAAATTTAGGAAGCCAATGCCAACTAGCCCAATAAAACACTTTAATGTTGAATGTTGGAGAGGTGCATCCCTGCTTCCTGATCGCTGGTTGGTCATGATCTCTTTGCTGTCGTCTTCTGGGTTCAGATCTTCCGCCTCTCTCTTCATATCTTACACAGCCGATATTAAAGTAGCACTGGAGAAGAATGAAACTGTGCTCAAAACAGTCCAAGCTATGAGGCTCACTCTTACAAGGAAGGCTCTGACCAGTAAATATGGCTCATTTTGATCCGGATATGCTTGGAGGTTTTCTAGGTGCTACGGGGTCCCATTTCTTTTCGTAGTTTCTTCAAAGGAAAGATGTACAAATTTGCTTGCCGTGATAGTATAATTTGACTTTGTTTTGGTTTCTGGATTTGGCTAATTCAAAAAAACGCTCTTCATTTACTTAGTGATTAGTAATATTTGTATTAAGGAGACAGATGACCAAACTTTAAAAACCCAGCTTTCTTTTTTTTTCTAGGCAAAACTTTGGTGATTGTGGATGAACACATTGATGCTAGTAACCATGATTAGGGAGCGTATTAGTGATTGCATGCTTGCATAGTGATGAACTGAGTACTAATAGTCCCAGCCACCAGACGGTAATTACAGTTACTATGCAGCGTCGATTTTCAGTCGCACGTTATCCCCAGGTCGTCGAAATTATTATTCTGGAGCCCTCCACTATGGCATCTCTTTCTTCCTGTCTTCTCTCAGTTTTGCGGTGCGCGCTGGGCAACATTATATTTCTTTCTTTTTTCTCTGCCCACACTAATATATGTCTTCTCTCAGTCCCTCCCTTAAGGTGCAGTTCAGGTGTCCGCCGAGATGTGAGACATATGCTGCGCCATTTCCTTTCTCCAAGAACCAATCTACACACCCAAGGCCGTTGCGGCATAGTGGCATACATGCTCTCAACAGCAGTTCTAGTGGACCGTAGTTACTGCTTCAAAAAATTCGAAACACTGTGCTACCATCTATTAACAAAATCTCAAAAGTATTTTATCTTCAATTCATATGGAGCGTCGCTTTTCGTCAAGGGTGCATTGGAGAGAGTGTAAGCTATATGTGATTGTGTTGAAATGCACCAAAAATGGTTAGGTTTCAATGTAGGGTGTCACTTTAGTGTCTTTAATGCAATTTTTAATGACAAGTTAAAAATAGGATTTTTTGTTTTTCAATATTGTAGTGCTCGATTCTCACAATATGACTGAATATTTTTTCATATCCGCCATGATCAGTTGGCAGTCCCTTTAATGTACAAGGCCACTTCGAGAACTCTGTATTTTTGTTCAAAGCAATTTTTAAATATTTGTGCCGTCAAAATACCCATTCATTTATGAACAAATTGCAAAAGAATTTTTTTAATGAACACCATTGCAAAAGTGCAGCAAAAATTGTAACCCTCTGTCGCATCTCACAAAAACGAAATTAAAGTATTGGGTTTGCCACACAGCAAAGCAATTTCCTATATTTGTAGAATTGGATTCTTGTTTAGATTAATTGTAATTGTTTCTTAACACCTATGTCTATTCTTCATTTTGTTTGGCTAAATTTCTCACATTTGGCTTGTATATTGCTTTGTGCCATATCACACAAGCAGCAGAGATGCTAGACATCCTGAACCACATTGGGATAAAATTAACCACATTGGGATAAAACTTAGTCTGCACACAGAAATTTTGCCTTACAGGTGACCCAATTGCATATCTGGAAATCCTCCTCTTAGATTAACGATGCCAAGAGGAAAAAGAAATAAAAATGATATGCCTCACAAGCAAAGGCAAGACTAAGAAGGAGCTGATCTGCAAATATGTTGCATTTTGACTATTCTAGACATTGCATTATGGCATTGTAGTTAATTTTAACCTTGTTGTTTTTCTCAAAACACTTTCTTGCCATTCCTTCTTATGCAACCTTGCCTAACTTGTTAATATGAAATATTTTTGCATTTCCTATATATATATAGCTATGCAATGAGTCACAATAATTTAAGGGTGCACTAAAGACGAATCTAAACTTGTCATTTTAACGCGGTAACTTGATCTACACGTTCCGAACATTCTTAGAAGCTTCGAATTATTGTCCTATGTGGCCGATTTCCATAATTGAAATCGGATTAAACGTCCCGGCTCCTGCCCTTTCTTTTTTTTTTAACTCGACACTGAAGGTAGGAGGAGTCAGCCAGCGCGTGGAGTGCCTTTCAACCAGTCCCATGGCTGCTTGCCACTCTGCCAGCGGCGAAGTGATACGTAAATCAAAGAGTCCACGCATACTTGTATTTCCGTGGGCCTCATTTGCGGCTATGTTGTCTGTGACTGGAACTATTTATTCACAGAAACCTAAAAAAATAAAAGCGAAAGTGAAGCCGCCGCGGGACTGGATGAAAGGTACTCCACGCGTTGGTTGACTCCTCCTACCTTCAGCGTTGAGTTCAAAAAAAGGCGGGAACTGGGGCATTTAATCCTATTTAAATTAGGGAAATCTGCCGCACAGGACAATAATTTGAAGTTTTCTAAGAATGCTTGGGATGTGTAGATCGAGTTCTCGTGGTAAAAAAGACGAGTTCAAATTCCTCTTGATTGCGCCTTTAAATTGTGCAATAATTTGTGTCATTCCTGCATTTTTTCAGAAAAGGTACTTATGTAAAAACTGTTGTTTCCGCTCATTGCAGTAATATACAGTAATAATTAGATATAATTATTTTTCTTCATTGCACAGCTCAGGTATTTATGTTTATAACTGCAAAAGCAATTTTCCTTGTGATGTGCTATATGAAAGTTAGAGTGCAGGTGTCACATGTATATTTGGTACATTTTATGAAAGTAAAAGTAAAACATTTTTATCTGTTTTAACGTCTTGATAAGGATAAACGGTCGTTTTCAAGATAAATCATAATTTGCTGTTTGTGTCTGCGATCAATAATTTTTTTCTTTTGCAAAAGTCACCTCTTACCTCAATTCTTTTCATACCCTGTCCACAGACCATCCGACATAAACATCGGATGAGTGTGAGCACTGCAAAATTTTCAAATATCTTGACAAGATAATATTGAAGATTCTCGAGATCAAAGACTGCAGTGCTGGAATGTTGGGTGTTGTTGAGTCAGACCAGCTCATTAGCTGCAGCATGCGTTCATGAAGTGCATGCAATAGAAAACATTGCTTCTCCACTGTGTTGACACTGCTTGCGTCAACAGCTTTATCCTTTTTCAAGTCCATCGTGAAGCTTGCCTGTACATTCCTGAATTGGCTCCAAGTTCCCAGTAGGACTTACTGCTTTTAGACGAGCTACTAGTGCAGATTTTCAACTTACCCCCTGTAGAGCAAAGCCACACACCCTCCTCATCCAGCAAGCTTGCGTGAAGAGCTCTAGAAAACGGGGAAATGGAGGAATTGCAAGTGATGCTACAATGAGCACAAGGTTGAGCAACAAACAACCATGTAATGTCAGGCGTGAGCTTGGCAGCAAAAAGAAATTTCTTGAGTAACACAAGCGACATTGTGGTTGATTGTTGTTGTCCAAGCACTGTGATGGCTGACTGTTGACAACTGATGTCAAATACTGATGCAACAACCAAAAAGACTATGGCCCATTTCACATGCATGCGATTTTCGCCTATGACGCTGTGAATTTTGTCTGTCCGCGGCTGGAGAGGGCCGTCAGTCTAACCGCAGACAGCTTACGGTCGTGGTCCGTCTGGTTGGTATTCAGTCGCAGCGTCGATGTGTTCGCCCTGAGACTGACCAATGGGGTGTGCCGAGATGGCATGCAAGGTGGGTCATGTGGGAGCTGTTGCCACGATGGAAGTAAAACTGTTTATTCTAATCAGAACATACAAAATATTGCCTTGCATCTAAAAATATGCTGGTCATAACATCATCAACACATTTCTGTCTCGTTTAATCATGGGTTGCCTATGCAAGCATCAAGCAACCTTGCCTGTCCCTCCGACCGAATTCACTGGGTACGCGTTGCATGTGGAAGCACTGACTGAAAATTGCATTGCAGCGTCGCCAACTAGGGCGACTATTTTCATTCGAGTCGCAGCATGTAAAATGGGTCTAACAGCTGGGAGTGTTCGCACCTCCACAGGTTCCAATCCCAGTCACAGAAATATTTATTTATTTATTCAAGGTTAAGGCTTCAGTGATTGCCCGGCTTTTGCAGCTTTGGTCGTGAGGTAGAGCTTTTGCTCAAAAATGTACATTTTGGTCAAGGTATGTGCATAAAACCAGGCACAGCTCAATAATTGGCAAAAGAACCAAATTTTTAGAAAACACCATGAATTTTTTTACTGGCATTTGCACAGATTGTAGCTTTCGATATGATTCAGATCATGTATTTTTGTATGGTATAAATATTTTTTTAGTATTTAAATGAAATGCAAAAGTGCTATTTTGACTTTTTTTAATAACAACTTCCTCTCAGAAACTAGGAAATTGCCATCTTGTTTTCCTATATGTCTATTACATATAAAAAATGTTACAGCTGGGTCCATATTCCGAGTATGTGTCATAATCTGGCACGGCGGCCCCATCTGATTGGTCGAAACGCCAGAAGCGGATGTAGTCGGACCGGTGACGTCAAACACATAGCGGCATGCGTTGAGGCAACCGCAACGGAGTGACATCCTGCCGCCGCTCACAGTCGCAACCGAACCGACATCCGCTTCCGGCATTTTGGCGACTCAGGTGTGGCCACTGCGGCAGATTAAGACGCTTTTATTATGACACAAACTCGGAATACGGCCCCTGATGAAACTGAATATGTCGAAGTAACATAAAATACTGAAGTTGTGGAAAAGTGCCTTTTCAACCATAAACACCCATTCATTTCACCATGAGGTGGTCCAAGTAAAAATACTAATGTTGGCGGGTTTAGTTGAACAGATTATTGCCTTTTATTTCTGAAGTTTTAACGGAGGTAATTTTTGTTTAAAGCGAGAAAAAAATTTTTGAAGTTGAGCTCACGCTCCGAAAGTTGCATCGTCTCCTCACGCTTCTTCATCGCAGGGCACAGCACCTGGCATGACACATTTATGGTCAAGTAACGTCTACAGTTTGCCCCTCACTCGCAGAAGTGCATCTTTAGGGCTGAAGCTAAAGCAGATATTGCATGACATCCGGCAGGTGGTATGCAATATGCGAGATTGTTTTTGAAGTTCAAACGCACCAGCTTTGGCGCCAGGCAGCCAAGAACAGAACCACCAACAGCAAAAAAATTTAGGGGGGCACTTTGCTGATCTAAAGTGCTGTGAGGCGAAAGCCTTTAGCGCAGTATTGCTGCTTGTGTCGCTGATGTGTGCTGAAGACGATTAAAAACTACACAATCGTTCGCTTCACGACACTTTCGCTGACATTCATTAGCATGCGCACGCTTGGTTGCTGGAGGCACAGGAGAGCGTTTAGGCGGTGTCCTTTCACGATAGTGGAGCCACTCAGTGATGTCACACACATGCGCAGTAGGCTAAAACCGCAGGTCCGTTGTCTGCTGGTGCCTTGCACATGCTCAGTGCATTATCGTATACCGAGTTCCCAGTTACGAAATGCTACGCCAACCACTAATATTACCAATCAACTAAATATAGTTAGTCACTATCAGAGGTGGGCAAATGCCTTCATTTTTGCTTTTCCTCTCTCACCATCACTTTTGAATCCATTGCTCACCCTCATTTTGAAAAGTTATCTGGCCCTCCCTCACCCTCACTTCGAAAAATCTGCTGGCCTTCTCTCGACCTCAAATCATCGGCCCTCCCTCACCCTCACTAACAGTTGTTTTATAACTGCAGTTATTTTTTGTAGTCTGCAACTTCTGGCAATATTACTCAGTAGTAAACGTACAGGACAAGCCCTCAAGGCCCTATTGGACGAGAGGCTAGATGCTTACACTGTTGTGTGTATGCGTGTACATGTGTGTGAGTTGCTTGAGGTAATACGTTAGACAAAACCAATACAGTTGCGAGTTGGGCCCTAAAATATCGCTCTGCCTTTACTCCTGACACGCACTGCGTGCATACATGTGCCCTGCGCTTATAACATTTCATATGTGGACTGCTAACGCGAGTCAGCGCGTTCTTGTTTCTGTGTACAAAAACTTATGTACGCCAAGAATATTTAGAAGACAATTCAGTGGTGTTTATCACAACAACTACAGTAAGTTGTAAGTGCATAATAGACTGAGAAAAACGAAAGTTTGTATGTCGCTTAGTTACCCTTACCCGATGACATTGCGATTGCACTGGGTCTTCTAAATTTCACTGCTTCTAATCTCCCGCCATTTCGTGTGGTTTGCTGCGTGCTCGTCTGATCACGCTTCCACGCGCACGGATGGAAGATGATGAAGACCACGCTTTCAAAATAGAGTGAGAGAGTGGCAAGTTAACACGCGTGAATGCAGCTACGTGACGGAAGACGACCACAGTGCAAACACAGCTCGAGAGCTTGGCAGTTTTTTTTTATTAACGAGATTTATTGCCACTGGGCATCGATGGCCAAAGGAGTGATGAAGGATTCATTAACGATTAAAGTAATGGAAAAAGGTTAGCTGATTTTATGAAGTCTAGTAGTGAGTGATGCTAGAATCCCTGTGTCCAGGCAATATGTGAAGCCGGGCTGCTCAGTGAAAGTCCCTCTGAGCAGTCCCACAGTAAGTGGTGAATGTCGGCTTCAATGCCCTCGCATTCACTTATCGTACACCGAGGCCGAGGAAAGAAATATCGATACTGAGGCCACTTCCGAGTGACGGCAGGTGTGAGGGCAACCCCGACCCGGATCCTTCGAAGCGTAGCCTCCTCTGCACGGGTAAGACCGCAGGGGAGGGTTACCACACACGGAGGGATGAGAACACTTGTGCGGCGCCGGAGGAGTTCCTTTCTTGATGAAAGGAGGGTAAAACTGTCCAAATGAAGGAGCTGAGGCAATGATGAGCCGTTCGTACAGGCAGCATGTTAAGATTTCTCCCAACTGTTTGTTCATCTGAGGGAAGTGTATGAACCGATCGACTTTAAACTGGAGTGGCACTCCCTCTTGGTGAAGTGCTCACCCTTACCTCGCGTCTAGTGCTCTGTCTTTTTGCCATGTGTTTCGTGGAGTTTCAGAAAAGCTTTCTAAATAATTTAGTTAATGTAAATAGAATATATTTTGAATGTAATAACTATCATGCTTAAAAGAAGCTGTGGGGATAGCGTAGTAGTCTGAAGCAGCGGCCAGTGGAACTCATTTTTTAGTGCCGCCACGGGTTCGGATCCCGCTCCCCCAGCTATAAACTTTTTTCATTTCTTTAATGTCTTCCCCCGAGTGCGATGTCGGCTTTCCGCTGCAGTGATGCTCTTATGCTGTCACTTAAAATAAAATATTATTCAGGCCACTTGAAAACTAAACGGCTCGCTAAAATACAGCATATGAGCTGAATATTGGTAATCACTGACTCCCCGAGCCTGGAGGGAACGATTCCTGGGGTTGTCGTTTTAGTGCCCTAGCACTTCCAAACTGCCAAGAAGTGGTTGTGTGTCTGTCCGAAGCCTGCTTCTAGCATGTGAGTCACCTTGATCACGTGACGTTGTGATGTGATCACAAGCTGCCCGCCAGATTTTGAGCAAACTGCTCGCTGTTGCAGTTCAAATAATAATTAGTCGCTAGAGATCCCTCAGGAACAACATGTGTCTCGCAAGCCTCATCGATGGCAGCACTGCCATGGCAGGGCAGTGGCGCGTAGCTTAACCGCTGCACCGCTGCGCCAGGAGCAGGAGCGGAATCGGGGCTCCCAAGTATCTGTGAATGACCAATTCTACCGCAGTACAATTCTACAATAATGCAATACTATCACGCAAACTTATATAGTATGATATATAAACCAGAGTAATAAGCCCCTTCAGGCCAAGCAAAAGCCTAGAAAGTCAAGATAAGCCATGCAAAACCCGGGCTAATGTGCTAGTGCGCTATAATTCGTGGTTAACTCCAAGCTAAGCTGCCCATGATTTTTTTGCTTGCACGTCTATGCGTTACACAAACTCTCAGTGTCAATTCCCTATCATGCCTGCAAGAAAGTTGGTTCATGAAATCAGGTGCGTGATTAGGTTCTCACAAGTCTCACCAGGGAGTGAAATAAACCAAGAGGTGTTCTTGTTATTTCAAGATCGTACAATGCAAGGCTGAGCGAGCGATGAACCAGACCAAGGTGGTTAAGCTACTGCTTTATTTCTGTGGTAGGAATAGAGTGGCTGGCTTTGCCCAGCACATGACAGCACCGCTTTCCTATACTGCAATTCCAGCAAAAATAGAAAGAAGATACGACTGTACTGAACTACTCACAGTGTGAATAAAACGATTCCATGCCAACGCCACCAACAGGCTTTGATTTGACAGTGAAATATCGATAAGCATTTTTTGCGCTGGAACAAGTTCTTTGAAACTTCACTGAGCTGAAATCGAACTTCGTTCCGAGAAACAAGTCTTAGAACTTGGGAATTCAACAGCCTTACTAAGTATAATTTCTACATGTTTACCTATACACTGTGATCATGTGACAGACTCGGGGCTGATAAGGAAAAAGCTGACTGCGGTACCACGCTTCTCGTTGGAGTGCTCGCCACCCGCTCGTCCCGGCCGATGCCCCCTTGTTAGCGCACAATACAGGGTGTTTCGCCTAAGACTTTACAGGATATTTAAAAATAGGCTTTTTGAGTTGCTTTTTTCGGCATAGCATTTTTAGCAGTGTAGTACATCGTTTCGTGTTCGCCTCGTGCACCTCCAGACTGCAAAAACTACGTCTTCCTCGGGAATCTTGACCCTAAAAATAGCGCTTTAAAATGGGAAATCATAATGGGCTACACTGACAAAAAACATTAGCCCGGAGTACCCACCACAACCCTCGCCCTCAGACAGTGCATCTTGCCCTCCCTCACCTCACCATGTCTTTTCACCCTCGTCCTCACGAATTTTCATGCGGCTATCCTCCCTCAGCCTCACCAAGTGAAATCCTCATGAGGTGAGGGTGAGGACGCCCTCATGAGGGCTCACCCTCGTGAGGATGCCCATCTCTGGTCACTGTATATATAGTTACGACGTACTACACCACTGATGACGTCATCACACTTTTCTGCGAACATCCCCGCTGGCGAGTCATGAGCCTATAAAGGCTTTCGCCTTAAAACGAGTTCAATGTGCTGTCTCATCTGGACCACGAGGAATGAACACACAGCCGGCACGGCAGTGTATAAACGTTTTGTCTCTTGTCTCTCTCTCTTGTTTATGTCATTAACACGCTGGCTCTGAGCGCGGCCCGCTCACGTGAAGGCACCTCGTTCTCGAGTGACCGAACATATCGCGGCACCGGCCAAGTGATGCACAGTCGCGCCGCGTCGTCTACTAGAACTAGAGTCCCTCTATACGCGCCCTCTACACGTCTGTCATGGCAACGAGTGCGGAAAGAACTCACTGAACGACAATCTTATTGCTGCATGGGCCGCCTCGACAGCGCTAAGAAAATCTTACCACAAGTATGTATTCAACTACACAATGTTCTGATGACTGCCTGCAGTGGAAACTACAATGAGGAAGGAACACGGCAGCGCGTGTCAGACAGCCTCAAACCCTCCTTGTGGCGATGCACGGCGGCCGCTTTTCGCGACAAGTGGAGAGGGTCCTGCTGCGCTGCCTGCTTCTGATAAATGGAAGAGCGCACCTCCCTTTCAACTCTGTCTCTGATAGCGCGGCCGCCACGTATCGCTACAGCTAGGGCTCCAGGCAATCGGGCACGTGCTCCTGTGTTTCTGCTCATATTGCTCATGATAGTAATTAAATTTCGTGGGGCCACAGTGTCAACACTGATGTGTGCTCTGCGGTGAAGAGGCGCAGAGATGGCACATAAGAGCTACTTCAAATTTCTTTTTTCCGCGGTCCATCGCCGACCGCGACTGTCACACGTGCTGTGTGACTCGAGGCAGGCGGTGAGGAATCACGCCAAAGGCAGAAGCGTGAAGGAAGCGGTGTGCATACTGCTGCCATCCAAGAACGGCGACGACAGCGAACGACAAGTGAGAATCAAGTATGTGGTTCCCGGCACACGCGGGCCAGGCGTCGGACGGTCTCGGACCGCAACGCCAACCACAAGACGGCGCAGGCTAAACGGACCGCACGTCATGGACTGTTGGCCACCACCCTGGATCACGAGCCAGACCAATCATCCATGAGGCTCATCAATAAAGTTTTCACCTACCTACCTCCCCAGGTGGTCGAAATTATTCCGGAGTCCTCCACCACGGCAGCTCTTTCTTCTTTCACTCCCTCCTTATCCCTTCCGGCACAGTTCAGGTGTCCGCCGATATGAGACAGATACTGCGTCATTTCCTTCCCCGAAAACCCAATATTATTATGTCTGCTTAAGAGCGTAAATGCGAAAGCCTTTCCGTTTTTCTCTCTCTTCATTTTTTATTTATTTGCAGTTTTGTTTTTATTTTAATTTATTCTTATTATTTAAAGTTTGATATAATTTTATTTTTCACTTTTTGTTGCATTTATATTTTTTATTACTTTTTAACACATTCGCACAAAACCCGCTTCACGCGGAGCAATTCATTATAAATCAATTAACTAATTACAATTCGTCAACCAAATTTCTCCGATTTATACCTAATGCGCACTATTTCACATCTATATGGGCCGACAGGATCGTGTGGACAAAATTTGAAATTTGGTTTTTGGGGTAAGGAATTGGCGCAGTATCTGTCTCGCATATCTGCGGACCGCGCCCGCTGTAAGGGAAGGGATAAAGGAGGGACTGAAAGAAAGGAAGAAAGAGGTGCCGTAGTGGAGGGCTCCAGAATAATTTCGACCACCTGGGGATTTTAACGTGCACTGAGATCGCACAGCACACAGGCGCCTTTGCTTTTCACCGCCATCGAAACGCGGCCGCCACGGTCGGGTTCGGACCCGGGTACTCCGGACCACTGAGCCACCGCGGCGGGTAAAAAAAAAATTAAAAAAACAGTATGCATGTTTAAATTCTAAAAATGTTTATACCATGCAAAAATAACCTAAATCATATCTAAAGCCAGAATCTGGAAATGCCATTAAAAATGTGGAATGTTTTTTAAAGATTTTTTATCATTTGTTGAGCAGTGTCTGGTTTCATGCCTTTTCGAAAAGTTCAAACTGAGCTTACCTCACGAATAATTTTTTTCGGCAAAAATATTTGACGTAATTGCGATTAAGTTTACATGAATTTTTTTGAACAGATAGGATATGGATGTTCCCAACGTGTGGGACCTTTGGTGTAGAACCAAAAACCACAAGAGATACCTAATTGTGCCATTGCACCAATTTGCAGAAGGATATATGGACATCCCAAGTTAATGCGACAAAGGTGTATGTCAAAATCTAATGAAGGCAAGTGTAAATCAATCATTTAGTAAGAAAAGAATGGTAGGGGTTTTTACGTAGTTTGACGAGTAGGACGTGCGAAAGCATTTGATGAGCTGTGTGAGTTCCGTCTTCGTTTTTGTTTTCTTTTTCCTTGCTACATATGTGCTTCTCGTTTGCACGTGGTGCCTGAAGAGCTGGTTTGGTTGTTACGAGGACGCGGCTTGGTTCCGGCCACGCTCCGTGGTTCCGGCGCCGACGGTTCTCGCGTGTCGGGATTGGGGACGCGGAGTGCGCTGACGACACAATAATTGGTTTCGGGGGAAAAGAAATGGAGCAGTATCTGTCTCATATATCGTTGGACACCTGAACTGCGCCGTAAGGGAAGGGATAAAGGAGAGAGTGAAAGAAGAAAGGAAGAAGACGTGCCGTAGTGGAAGGCTCGGGAATAATTTCGACCACCTGGGGATCTTTAACGTGCACCGACATCGCACAGCACACGGGCGCCTTAGCGTTTTTCCTCCATAAAAACGCAGCCGCCGCGGTCGGTTCGAACCTGGGAACTCCGGATCAGTAGCCGAGCGCCTAACCACCGAGCCACCGCGGCGGCCGGATGACAACACAAAGCGAAGAGTTCGTTTCAGGGGGCAACAGCAGTGGGCAGGCTGAGAGAGGGAACATGTGGGAAGAGGCAGCTCCACGGCCGGTCTACGGGCGGCGCCGCGAGCCTCCCTACTCTCCCCATGGGGGGATCAGCAGCCGCGCGCGGGAATGGGGGGCTGCAGGCTCCGCGCGAGTTGACGGAGCAGCTTCGCAAGGCCTCTGGCGCTCCGTCAAAGGTTGAGGCTTCCCACATACCTCGAGCTTTTCACCTTTGCTAGTGAAGTAGCTCGAAAAGCTTACCTGTTTGAAGTGATTGTCTTCCGAGACCAATAAATAAAACCCTGCAATACCCGGCCATCGAAAATGTTGGATGAAAGATATGAGATGTACTTCAGTAGAGTTAGTTCTTGGGCTAGTTGGTATTCTTGATTAAAGCTCATATATAAAAGAAGAAGGAGGGGAAGGACGACCACAATTAAATTTAGCTAATATTGATTTCCAAATGCAATGGAAAATAAAACTGCGCAGATATGCAGGCCCATACAGTAAAACCATGGGAAAATTAAAAAGCTGCTCCATCCCCTGCTGATGCAACAGAGAGAGAGAGAAAGTAATTTAATGAAAGGAAAGGTGGAGAGGGCGGCCTGCGGTAAGGTGGCCGTGCAGCCTGCTACTACACAACTAATGCAGTAGTACGCAAATAAAAATGTGGGCACTGCAATATTAAGCTGTTTCGCCGTTCAAGTTAACTTATTAATAGTATGAATAGTAGTAGTAGAAAATGTTTATTCAAGGAAAAAGGGCTAGGGTGGCAAGAGGCAGGGCTGGTCGGGTCCTCAGTCCAGGTCTCTGTTTGTTGAATGATCTTTCAGCAGAGCTCCTGCATTTCTGGTAGCCGATACTTCGATGTTACTACGAAAAATATTTTGAAAAAGGCCATTTCTCCAATAATGTGAGGAATTCATATAGTTTAGCGAGCAGAAATGAAAATTATTCTCATTTCTACAGTCCGTGTCATAGGTGATGCAGTGGGCATTACAGGGTTAAACAAGCATGTCTGGTGTGTGTGAAATGACTGAATAGTTTTCACATGAGGTGTTCATTGTAAAGGAAGTGTTCAACATATTGGGTGCCCTTTTTATAGTTAGAACTTAAATCTACAGTGAAGCTCCGCCGACATTCACGACTGCCGCACAAAATTCTTTCACAATAAATAATTTAGTCCATTGTTAAAATTTTTCTTGTTACCTAAACAAGAAGTGAACTGCCAGACGAAAATATAGGGTCAACAATTTTGATGCCTCTGATCTGTTTGATATTGTCAAACATCCAAACGGGTGATTTCATTTACTGTTGCAATTAGTCAGCGGAATAATATAGGATGCCACGGACCATAACCCACAGTTACCAACTCATTTTTTTTGTTTTTTTAAGTTGTATCCTACTATAGTTAAAACCATGGTTTAAAGGACTGTAGACACCAACTTTTTGCTTGGGTGTTTTTGTTTTTCAAATGATGCGTTTGACATTAGCATACATGGATCACTACAACGCTTAAGCCAGCCTGCTTCAAGAGCTGGAATAAGAAAAAATAATGTATTAGTGGTTATATTGCAGTTTTTTTTCATGCCTCACGTGACCTAAACAAGCTATTACATGTAACAACCATCGTTTGGTTGATGAAACCGAAACAGCACGAGAAGAAATTGAATTATAAATTATTTGGCAGTCGTAGGTGAATACCATGAGGTGGTTCATGTGTTTCATGTGTTTCAAATGCCTTATGAATCACTACAGAGTAGAAAACATGCAAATGAAATGAGACATCTACAGTAAAGAATATCAGTGCACTGTACAAGGTAAAGGGCTTCTTGTGCATTATTGTAACTTCTGTAATATAAAGCTTAATCTCGGCTACCAAGCATTTCTATTGGAAATTCGTAAAGCTATATGCAAAATAACAATAAAAAATAATGGTAATCAAAAGTTTTCAAGAACAAGTAAAGTGCACAAAAATATGAAGTGCACTATTCGGCTGTTTGCGCACGGCTGTGTCGACTTAAACGTGAACATCGTTGACGGAAGTCAGTCTGGTGAGCACACGAGCGGCACTCTTATATCCAGTGTGTCGCCAGCCATTAGAAGGTACTGAAGAGTGCTGCATGTTGGAACTGGGCACCCTTGTCTTGGTGCAAGTAGCGCTATTTAGTTGGTGCTAGCAAACATCAGTTTTGCAAATGACACAAGAGTCTTCTATCTTGAACTTCTCTTTGTAACTGGATAGTTACCACATTTAGTGAAATTCAAGCATTAATATACCATCCTTCTCGAAAATTCCCAGGCCAAAATATTTTGTTTTTGAGTGTGGCTTGTCCTTGTAAAGCATTCCAAATCTTCGGTAATTGAAGGGGACTCTTCTCATTTTTCCTGTGTGAAGATGGAGGGATGCTGCGGTGTTCCGCTGTAATACTGTCAAGCACCAGACATGGTGGCCGGGCAACTTTTGAAAGGGACAATACATCACTTGCAGGGGACAACCTCCAAAGGGAGTGCTCTAGCTTTATTATTGCACAATGCTTTCTTGGTGCTGGTTGTAGAAGGCTCCCTCATAGTTAGCCACAAATAGAATTGCTTCTGTCATTTTGCTCTGGTAGTGTTAAAGGGTCCAGGAAATGGTTTTGAAAGTGTTTGTATAATGCGTGCACTATGTAAAGGCCAATTAATGTTCATGCTGCGTACAAGTCCTCAAAACCTAGCCAATAATTTACAAATAATTTTTTTTTAAATTCCCATTCCCATGCTTCAAAGTGATGTCTGGTGCCGGTCTCTCCCACGAATTCTGCCCCGTGACACCTTGTGGCCCCAGTGACATTAGTCATGAGGGACTGCCAGTGGCTCACCAAAAACTTCGTTTGTAGACTAAGTCGGTGAAGGCGGCAGGGGGCACGGCCAGCTGGAGTCTGCAGCGCATCATGCCATGGCAGGGAAGTGAGTGGCCAAAGAAAGTAAACAAAACTAAGCCAGGTGACGTATGCGTGGGCGGGGCACAGTCCTCACTTGTTATCGTTAGTTCTTCCTCGCTCACTCTGGTGCACGAGTTGAGAGAGACAATGAAGAGGGTCATTTTTAATCGGCAATATCTCTGGTGCTACATAAGCTAGATGAAAAATTTTTGAGGTAGAATAATGGCTGATGCAATATCTACCATTTCTCCATATGCTTACTCTCTGTGCCAACTGTTTAAGGGGCCCTCTAAGGCTTGATTTAGCAAAACAAAACTGGACATAAAGATGCAGCTATACAAGCCAGTGCTGCTACAACTTAACTGCGGGCCTGGAAAATCTAAACGTGGGTAATGTTAGCAATGAGTGACAAAGGCTGGCAGTGTTGTTTAATGCAGCAGCAATGGATTTGCGCTTCAGTGACTTGAGGAACCAACATGACTCATGCAACCAAGAACAGCACAAAAGCTCAAAAACCCTGCCCTTTGCTGGCAACAGATGCAGTGGAGTACCTTTACTCTACCCACCAATGAAATGCTTGACTAAAGTTCTGTCTTCACCTAACTAAAGCTTGAAGTTTATTAGCAGGAATTTTGCACCATGCAAAACACTCACTTCCTTCTTTACGTTGGTGACAGCATTGCATCACTTCACAACTTTTTAGGACTTCATGTTTATGGGGGTTTAACGCCCCAAAGCGACTCAGGCTATGAGGGACGCCGTAGTGAAGGGCTCCGGAAATTTCGACCACCTGGGGTTCTTTACCGTGCACCGATGTCGCACAGTACACGGGCCTCTAGAATTTCAGCTCGATTGAAATTCGACCGCTGTGGCCGGGATCGAACCCGCATCTTTTTGTGTCAGCAGCCGAGCGCCATAACCACTCAGCCCCTGCGGTGGCCCCTCAAATCAGACAAGTATTGCTTTATGTGGGGCCCCAGTAAAAAAAAATTCTAGCAAGGATTCAAGGCACGGACAGTTCTGCATACCTCTTTTGCAACAGCTTTTTGCCTAAAGAAGAGACGCTTTAGTCCAATAATGCATGCTCAGACAAACCTGTTTTGTTTCGCTATCTTAGTTTCATATTCTTGGCATGACCAGAGCTATTGTATAAAAACCATCAGAAACTATTTATCAATGCAAAGCAACGATCTATAATGCACAGCCATCAATGTTCCTAGGGCAAGACCACCAGCCTGAGTGTACGGCACACAGCTCAGTGCTTTGCTATAGGAGAAACATTGAGACCAGTACCAACATATGACATGCTCATGACATCAGAAAAAAATGTAGCTCCATTTTTGCACCTCTGTCGTTTACCTACATTATCCAGCTTCTTGTGGTTCTTCTGTTTTCGTGCACCAATGGAAGCAGCCCTAATGCGACATGTTGCCTTATTTTTTCAAGTTATTTAAGGGCAAATCCCCAAAAAGAAATAATGGCCAAATTTATCCAGCATCCAGGTCCAACTCTGCAAGTTTTCAGTATTGTATTGGCACAACACCCTAACAATGATAACAGTGAAGACAAGTATGCACTCACAAACACATTGCAGGAAAACCAGTGCAGTTAGTTGCTCATGCAATGAATGTGCGTAACACGACAGCACTCCGAATATGCTAACTATAAGGTGCTAATTGAACTTCTTTGAAGCTGCTTAACGGACCATAGACACCTAATTTTAGTTCGTTTATGTTTTTCAAATGATGGGTAAAAGATTAGAATACATTGTTCACCATGTGATATTCGCCTACGACCACTAAATAATTTGATTGTATTTCTTGATGCTGTTCCAGTTTCATCAACCAATTGATGGCTGTAACTCATTGAGGGTGTTTACGTCACGTGAGGCATGAAAAAAATATATAGCCTCTTACATTTAGTTTAATGTCATTCCAGCTCTTAAGCAGGCTGGCCTAAGCATTGTAGTGAACTAAAATTAAAACTATGTTTCGGAGATTATACTGCAGTTTTTTTGTGCATCACATGACCTAAACACTCCCAACACTTCACACCCATCGTTCGGCTGATAAAACCGAAAATGAAGCAGCATCAAGAAATTCAATTATAAATCATTTAGCAGTCGTAGGTGAATACCACATAGTGAACCATGTATTCTAATGTCAAATGCATCATTTGAGAGAAGAAAACATGCATTTAAAATTAAGTGCCTATGGTCCCTTAAGAAGCATGAAGAGGCTGCTAACATAATTAATGGTGTACTGTACAAGGAAGCAGTCACATACTTCTCTCAGTTCATTTGCACCTGGGTTTATGCTCACATTGTTATGCCTGTTCTGAAATTTTCATTTGGCTCAGCATCCCTAAGAAAACACGTATGCTGATTTATTTCAGATAAAACAAGCAAGTACTGCACCAAGACATAATTAACTGAACCAATGGCTAATTGCTATTTTAGTGTGAACATGAGGAAGCATATATACCCAATTTTCTAAGCAAAATGCCATTTGATCAGTGAAGCAGATGCTACCGCTCACAATTCAATGCAGCTCACAATTGCAAGGAGTGCCGCAAGGAACACTGCACAAGGATTGCATGGAAATTCATAATGGTCTTGTGACTGAAATCCTTTAACAGTACATTGTGCTGGGCAAGTTGGAAGTAATTCATATTGTGGACCAGCGCAAAATGGACAACGAACCTAGGAAAGAGAAGAGCGCCCGTGTCGTCTTCTCTTTCCAGGTCTGCTGTCCGTTTTGCGCTGGTCCACAATATGAAATCCTTCCCTATGATTATTCACTTCCCCAATGTACAAAGCAAGTGTTTCATTTCATTTAAATGTAAATGCAGTACAAGAGCCTGTGCAATTGTACTGCATTTTATACACAAAAGCTAAACTGTAACTTTCATACTTTATTCAAAACATCCACAGGTTCACTTTGTGCTATCAGCATGTATGCATAGCATTCTGTGGCACAAAATAGAAATATCTCTTTTCTTGTGTCCCACAAAAACATAGTTTCGAGTCTTGCTCAACCACACTGGAGTGCAACTTTTCCTTTATACAGTTTAACTTTCCTTGTCATTTTTACAGCACATTAACAGTGACTGTGGTTGTTCATCCTGCAATACACGAGCCTTTGTGAAACAGGTATGGCCCTATGAAACACGACACTGGCAAAAGCAGCCAATGAAGGCCCCGGCATGAACAAGGAAGGTGTCATTGGTGCTTGGAGTAGTCAAAAATGAGAGGCTACCAGCAAATCAATAACCCCGGTGCAACCACTGGCAGTTCGGACCCCGATATGAGTCCTTTGAGTAACCTACGCCTGGGCTCGCACAGAGCCGCGGCTAGGGCGGCGATGACTGCTGCTGCTGCTGGTAGTCGAGGACATGGCGGCGGCACTGGCGCAGGTACTGGTGGCGCTTGAGATAGATCTTGGCGGCGCCCTTAAGCGCGACAAAGGCGAGGCCGCCGAGTAGGGTCCGCTGAGAAGGCGCCAGCCGGCCGAAGAAGAGCCGACCAACCAGGCTGGCTGCGGTGGGCAGCAGCAGGGCGCCGCACAGCAGCCGCGTGGCCGAGAGCGGGTCCTGTGGCGGCACCACGAACAGCAGCCGCTTGGCGAACGGCGCCGAGCGCCGACACCACACTCGCAACAGGTAGTCCTCCCAGCGCACCATGCGCGCCAGCACCAGCACCACAGGGATGCTCGGAAGGCCGACGAGCAGGAAGAGCGGATCAGCTTGTTCCATGACGCTCAGGCCCTGCTTGTGGCCCAGCACCTGCATCACGGTCACGGCACCGTACGTGACTGCCGTCCAGTACACTGAGCCCATGAGCATGCCAGCCGCCACGAACGGGCACGCGCGGTACACGCTCCGGTCCATCAGGTCCAGCAGGTACACGGGACCCCCTGCGAAACAGCGCGCTCAGGACATGTCGGGCCTGCGCGAGCGCTTCCTCACCTAGGCTGGGCAGCACCACCACATATTCGCTACTGCACTGCGGACAGGCCACTTTGGCCGCGCTGTTGCCCCCTTGCTTCTCGTCGATCCAACGCTGCAAGCAGGCCTGGTGCACCCATTTCGTAGTGCCACGGCATTTGCACGGCTGCACCCAGGCTGCGTCGCGCTCTTCGTCTTCCGATGCGAAGCACACCCAGCAGTAGCGCCTGCGGCAGACACACGCATCAGCACGACCCACTGCGGTCGCAGCACCAAACTCACCGTTCACAGGACCCGTCGGTGCTTGCTGCGCTCATGGTAGCGGACACCATAGCCACCTGGAACCTTTCAAGTGGGTCACGCCGCCACCGAATGCTTTGCTTGTGGACTGTCACTTGCCCAGTGATCAAACAAATATTGTGGGAACGCCGCAGATAGGCGCCGTCAAAGAGGACCCGAAAAACTGCAGCCACTGAATCTTTGCACAGCCGCAATTTGCTTTCAAACACGCCAAACGATAGCAAAACAACGAAAGTAGCTAATCAACCTAGCTGGCCTTCACTCTGGGCAACAGCAACTCAGTCGCGGGCAGGCCACTGATGCAGGAAGTGATACTCGTTATGAGCAAACACCAAATAGTGCAAGCTCATAAATTTTTAACATTTTTTAGAAAGCTTCTAAGCTAATTCTCACTATTGTTATACCAAAGTTGGTGGACAACGCAGTATATTGATCTTGTGCGCTTTGCTGCGGGGCAGTTGAGCGCGCTGCAGTGCCAGGTGTAGCAGACGAATGCCGTTTTTCCTTTTCTGTACACCGCACAACTAGTATCTGTTAGATATTCCTGTGCGAGTGCTGCAGTTTAAGCGAGTTTCATTGTTTATTGCTCTCAGGACTAGGTGTGCTGTTATAGAGCGGAACAGTCATCGTATCCCCTGAAGTCGGCAGCGAAGTGCGCGTAACGAACTCCAATTAAAACCGAATCTCCAACCGCCATCTTGAAGAGTGAAAAGATCTGTTTCGGAGAACTGCACGACAGGCCCATTGCTGAAGCCGTCGCAACTGAAGAAAGGTAAATCGCAAATGCGGCCTCATTTCTGTCCTCACAGTAGAACGCCAGTAGCGTTTGCCTGCCACTGTGCGACGCCATATATGTCCGCGTTCTGACGGACGCACGTAACACCCGACATAGCAGACGATGCTTTTGTATAATGAAAACGAGAAAAACATCCAATGAAATAAGCTAATTGGAATTCAAATGCTCGCTATAATAAAACACGAGTGTTTTATTGTGTTGGGCGTAATTTCGAATAAATAGTAGCTAGCAAACGGCGCCGGCAACAGATGTCGCAGTAGTAGCAGAAACGGAACGCAGACGGGGTTTTCTGCTGCAGTGCGTCTGCGGTGTCGACGGTCGAGGAGACTTGGCCTGCACTGGCTGTAAAAACACGGTGTTTTTGAACAGCCTTATGGGGGATTATACTTTCAGTGTATCCGCCAATGTGAGGGCCTTGTCTCCGGTCGAGTTCCAGCCTAATCCAGGTAACAGCGCTCTATTTTTTAGCCCCGATCAAATTGGCCACACGATGCAAGACGACCTGCTGCTTGAGAAGAGCGCCGGCAAACAGGCCTCATCCCAGCTGTCTAGCGCAAGTGTCGAGACTACATCTAACGGCGAACAAGCCTTGGAAGATTATTCTTCACGCAAGAGCAAGGGGGAGGACCCTGCGGCGGCCAATTCGCTGCCCGAGAAGACCGAGAGCCCGGACGTGGTGCCGTCTCCGCTGCAGATGGGTTTCTCGTCTGAGGTGATCGCCACCTCGGGCGCCAACTTCTGGTCGGCCGTGGCGGCCGACGAGGCCTTCATCCAGGGCATCCCCACGGTGAACGGCACGCTGGCCTTTCCCAGCTTCCCGAGCCCCATGCTGGGCGCGGGCCACCCGCAGCGGCGGGCCATCACGGGCGCGCACAACTTCGCGGCCCCGACGCGGGGCCCGCCGCCTCAGGGGCCCCCCCTGTTCAAGGCCTACTCCAGCTGGAGCAGCCCGCAGCAGCCGAGCTGGTCGAGCCCGCCCTGGAGCGGCCTCAAGCGCTCGGTGCCCAACCTGGGCCCGCTCTCGCCGGCCGGCAAGGAGAGCCCCAAGTTCCGCCGCAGCAGCTCGCTGCCCAAGCCGGACGAGGACGGCTTCCAGGTGAGGGGCCCCCGAGGGATGCTACTCCTGCTCGGGGGTGCTGCCCACCTCGCAGGGCGCGCATGCGCCAACATGGCGGCGCTCCGCGGAATAGGCGCCCGATCGTTGCCTGAGCGCGGCGCCCGCGGCCCCCCAGGTCGCCCAGGGCCCGCTGGACACGCTGCGGTTCCCGCTTGAGCAGCAGCTGCTCGACATGGTGCGCCAGGACCCGCCCGAGGCGGCCCACTACTGCAAGCCCTGGGGCGGCCTCGGCGGAGCGGCCTCGTCGCTCGGCTCGGCGGCCGCCTACCCGGAGTTCCGGCCCGACGAGGCGCGCCTGCAGGCCCGCGGAGGTGAGCAGCCGCCTCCGTCTGTCGGCCGTCGTTACGAGCCGGCACGCGGAGGTGCGGTGCGTTTTTGCCATCTGCAGCCGTAAAGGCGAAAGCGACGTCTCATCTGCGACCAGCAGTTTAAAGGCCCGGCTGCAGTTTAAAATGTTTATGCTGTTGGCCGCGAGGTTGAGCCGATGGTTTATTTATTCCTTTCATGGTCCGAAGCTGTTCGAGGCGGAAGTTGCAGTTGGAAAGGTTAAAAGCATAGGAGCAGACAGAAAAACTGAAGAGTCGATCGGTAACGCTTGAAGCTGGCCAGTGGTTACGCGCATCGGTAGTATTTGGAATGAATGGGTCAGAATGCAGCTACGACGGAAGCCTATGTTGTGAGACGATGACCAACACGTGAAAGGTGCGTATCATGGCTCAGATAGAAGTAATTCGCTTTTGGCATATCGTTTATGTGATTGCAAATCTTGATCAGGATTGATACGGCCGCCAGTTACCAGCGTGAAGAATGGTAAAGTCTTAATGGCGCTTTCATTGCACCGAACGACCTTTGCAGAATCGTCCTCTTGAACGTGCACCGTGGCTTATTGGATGCACCACCACGGTCACCGTGGAGCTACGGATGCATTGATTTGGTTTCCGCCGCAAACCAACTCCCCGAGCAGTTATTTCCCGAATCCAGAATTTTTTTTTTTTTGTACGCAGTAAGAAATAAGCCCGCATCATTGAAGCAACCACTCTCTTTACATCTTTATTCTAAACTATACGGTGTCTGAACAACGACGACGAAAGGGAACTATGATAGGCTACAAATATTGCACAAACGTGTCACTCGTATCTTTGCAAAGTACGCCGGCGCTACTAGGTAACTGCGGACTCGACCGCTGTTATCTAGATATGATATTTGACCACAGGCAAATAAGATTCATTAATATCAGGCGCTAAACGTATGAAATCATCTACTGAGTATGCGATGTAACACCAAAATTGTATCTCGTATTCATTTTGCTGTTGAAGGTGTACTTACATCCGCTATTTGGAGAAATATACTCAGTAAAGGTTATGTGAAAAAGAAAGGAAAAACAGTCGCCTTCGCACTCGAAAGTAAAGCGGATGGGAGTCCAGGCGAACTGTTGTTATGGTTTTCGTTCATATGTAGGCTCTCAACATAGTCCCGGGGCAAAGATCTCACCCAGGCTAACTCGCCTCTAGCCTTAATTGCCACCCGCAGAAAGCTTTTTTTTTTTTCCCTTGCAATAAAGCGTTACTTGCTGACTGTCTGGCCAAGGTCGCGAAAGCGGGAAAAGGTGACGTACATCCGACGCTTCACGTAGCGGCCTATATTTCGGAAACGAATTAAGCCCCGCTCTGCAAGTGGTGCCTAACCGAACGGCGGTGCGTGGGCTGCATTCGCATAGCACCTCCTTCCGCGGCTCCACCTTGAGTATCCCGATCACGTGGTCGGACCACGTGTGGCTCGGCAATACAGGTGGAGTCGTGTGCGTCCACATTATATGCATTTCTGAGCACCCAGCGTGCGATTTTTCGCGTGTTTGCTCGCTCATACACATCTGCTCAGAGTTAGTCGTAGGTTTGGTTTGTAAGGGGATCCCGTCGCGGTGCCACCTTTCCGATTGAGCTGGGCCAAATTGGGGCTGGTCGTGAACTCTTATTCGACTCCAATGTGTAGGGCCTGCACGAGGGCACACATCGCCTTTCGCAGTGACGACCACCTGAGATGTCCTCCGTACGACGAGTCGCTGAGCCTTTTCCCAGTCGAATCTCGGTCATTAGGAGGCGGCCAAAAATTTCTGCGAATCAGGCGGAGTTCGAAGACCGACAGTGTACGTAACGCTGACGCGAGGAGAGCTCCAGTGCGAATAAACCACAAGTTCGAATTAAGCGAGTTTATCAGGGATAATCACCGCACTCGAATTTCTGGTTAGCCACGTCGTTTCCCTCTCTTTTGCAAATGAAATGTCACTCCGACGCCGAAAGGTGAACTCCGAGTGGAACAAAAGACCGAGAAAAAAAGTTGGCAATCGATGCGCAAAGAAAGTAACTGTTGCTGTGGGCGGCCAGACGCTGGAGGAAAAAACCGCCGCCGCTATAGCACCGATCACATAGTTCCACGACGTGTTCACTTTTTGGTTGGCAGATTCTCATAGTAATACAATGCTTCGAAAGGAGAGCCGAATATGCAAACCACGGACTGCCCGGAAAAAAAAATGTGTATGCAAACTTCCAAAATGCTAGACCGACTTAAGTTCGTACAACTTAGTCGTGCTCCGTTACCTGCCTTGTATGTCGCCGAATGCGCACGTTGCGAACTGCTATCGACAGCTATACCATCGAGGGCGCGGCTAACGCCGTGTACAGCAAACGCGGTGGTGGCGAGAAGGCAGCAGTCCAACTCCAGAGAGACAAGGCTGCACTTTGAAAATTAGTTACACGTTTAAACTTGGAATCGCCCGCTTCTGTGCTGTATCTGTATTTTAACGCGATAGCGTTAAGGTTCCCGGTCTTCAGAAAATAGGGCGGCAGCGTCGTTGGCTGCGCTGTGAGCGAAAAAACCCCGGAGAAGCAACTTAGGTGCGCCACCTGGGTCAGGTGACCTCGTGGCGTCATCACAACCTGCCCACCGGATTGTGAACAAACTGGCCACCGTGGCAGGTGGCAGTTAAATTAATTATTGGTCGCAAGGAGTTGTCCACGAGGAGCGACCTGGATCGCACAAGCCCCACCGCTGGCAGCACCTGCCATCGCAGAGCAGTGGTGCATCGCTTACCGCTGCACCACTGCTCCATGAGTGGTTTCAGGACTGCCATGGGATCTATGAATTTAAAGTCGAGAACGACTAATTCCGCATACATGGGCATTAATTAGCCCATTAACGCTACCGCGTCATACCCTTAAGGCGGAGATTAAGGGTCCCCTCCAGTTTTCTGCTCAGCATCACGCTCACCCCTGTACACGTATCGCTGCAAGAACTCGAATGCCGCTAAATTTCACGAGAACGAAAAGTCCCTGCACTCGGAGTCGTTGCCACATCCGGGTTCCTGCTGCGCCAAAGACCAGTGTGGAATCTTTGGACTGAAATAGATCCTAGCACGCCACCTTGCGCGACTTACTTGGACAACCTTTGGCGACACTGAATAATGTTGTCTAACAAGAAGCGTGCGCCGCGGCGTGTGCAAAAGGGCCAACGCGCGATGGCTCAGATTAGGACGGTCGGCTGCTGAGCCGAAGTTCCCGGGTTCGAACCCGGCAGAGGCGCCCGTGTGCTGTGCAATGTCAGTGCACGTTAAAGATCCCCAGGTGGTCGAAATTATTCCGGAGCCCTCCACTACGGCATTTATTTCTTCTTTCACTTCCTCCCTTATCCCTTCCCTTACGGCGCGGTTCAGGAGTCCAACGATATACGAGACAGATACTGCGTCATTTCCTTTAATAATAATAATAATAATTGGTTTTTTGGGGGAAAGGAAATGGCGCAGTATCTGTCTCGTATATCGTTGGACACCTGAACCGCGCCGTAAGGGAAGGGTAAAGGAGGGACTGAAAGAAGAAAGGAAGAGAGAGGTGCCGTAGTGGAGGGCTGCGGAATAATTTCGACCACCTGGGGATCTTTAACGTGCACTGACATCGCACTGCACACGGGCGCCTTAGCGTTTTTCCATTTCCTTTCCTCAAAACCCAATTTTCGCCCCTGGCAAAGTTAGCCTTCAGGCGATTGTGGAATTGCTCATCGACTTTATACAATAAGGCGGCAGGGCCGTAAGTATGGTGACGGTACCACTGCGTCGCCGCAGGGCCACACGCACAGTCACAGCCTGGAACAGATTGTACTTCGTGTTTTATGTGGGAAACTGAAAGCATTAAAAATTCGTGGTCAGCTGCAGGTTACAAACACTGTAAACCGTAATAACTGGTCAAGGGAGACCAGTTACCTCTACAAGGGCAGGCAGGTGAGGCCAATGAAAAACATTCAAGCATGAAGGGGCATGCGTGCTCCATCCACTGGAAGAAATGTCAACGTACTGGCTAGGAATACTGCTTGGGGAGCTGCCATGATTGCTGGGCTTCTTGTACGTGCGCAGTAATGTGGGCACCACTCTCGTGTGACACTTGATTTATTGCGTGCTCCTGCGTTCACCTTAAAAGTGGACCACCGTGTACGTACGCAGCTCAGGTGAACCATTGGTGGGCGGGGCGCGCCACAGCTATCGCTGCGAAAATTCTGGGAGTGTCTTTTCTATTTTTATTACCGAGAGAAGGGCCTAAAGGTTTGTGGGGACGGAATCAACACGGCGCTGTGAAGACTCGTTAATGCAAGAGATTTTGTAGTTGTGTGGTAAGAACTTTGAATAACTTGTTCAAGAAGAATAAGTTATTATTTTTTTTTTCATATTTGAAAGCGCGAAGTGTGAAACATAATAGCAGCATGAGATCCCTTGCGTGAACACGCTGTGCTTTGCGATGCTGTATAGCTGCCTGACGTTAGTCTGGTCGGTGGTTAGCCTGGTGCGCCTTCTTCTGTTTTTTTTTTTTTTACCACTACGTCTGAAGACTTGTGCCATACCATACAGGGGCATACACCGAACCTGCTTCCATCCCCATCCTGGTTCCCCCTGAGCACGAAAAAATACAAGCCACATTTTCTGAATTTTCGCTATTAGTGGCGTGTTTCTTAAGCACCGTCTCGCTTGGGACCCCTTATCAAAGCACAGAAAACACCTCGGGTTAGAAGTGATGTATCGCTTCTATTTTCAAACGCTGAACTTTACAAAGACCGGTATTTGCTCCAACCTCATTTTTTTTATCAGACGGATATATTCGAAGACAATTTTTTTTTTCCACTGGCGATCAGTGACTGGAACAGGTTACCTGCTGGCATCGTTGAATTCTCCACTCAAGGTCGGTTCCGCGCATTCATATGAGATACATGACGAGGCGCGCAGTTGTTCTCGCCTCTCTGTCTTTATTACTTTATTGTAATTGTATTTTTGTTTTTGGCCATACCTGCATATGAAATGTTTGTCATTCGCCTCTGGCTATAATGCCTTCAGGCGCTGCAGGGCTATGCAATAAGTAAACAAATTACTGGTTTCATTCCATACAGTCCCGTTCAAAAATATTTTCATGTTTTTACTGCTTAGAAGATGAATAAATAAAAAAATTTAATGAAGGAATTGGCGAATACTAAAGAGCGCTACCGAAGTGGCAGGACATTTAGAAGCGTTGAAAGTTCCGTGACGGATTAGGTCTGTGCTTTATTAATTTCTGGTCCAGTTTGTTTAGAGGAATTCTCCAACGTAGAGTAAGACAAGAGAGTAATTACTCATTAACATCCACCCAAGCGCAGCCATACGGCTACAAAGGAAAGCTATACAGCTTCCACAGAGACTTCGTATCTTCGCAAGTTTCATGGGATATAGGGAATGCCACTGATAGTCCAGCAAGGCTGCCTGAGAGATAAGGCAGCCGTCCTAGCTAGGCTTGTGCTCTGTTGCGGTATCTGGCACTGTATTGTAATTTCTGAGCGATTTATTTTCCCCGGATGCACCACGCCCCACATTGGTGCAACTGAGACGAGAATCTGCTGCCTTGCCGAAGGCGAAGACCTCTCAGTGTGGCCCATGGTGAGTTCTGCGACGTGAAAACGTGCGGCCCAAAAGCTCAGGTCCGGCCGTGCCGGAATATGCCCTGTTTCACCGAGCCCGGACTTGAAGATGCAGGCCCTGGCCGGGCTGTGTCCAGCTTTTGATTCATTATTGCAGAGGGAAGTGCACTGGCGTTCTAGCAGCGACACGGATGGAACGGCCGTGGCGTGGTCTGAGAAAAAAAGAGAAACTACTCGACGCTTATTTACTTACTCGTTTGTGTGTCTGCTAGAGGTGAATTTCTCTCACGTAGTCACACGAGATTACAATGTTGACCAGGAACATCTCGTAAATGAGACTCCCGGCGCTGAAATCTTGCCAGAAAGTTCGTTGACGCGGAATGAGAGAAAGTTTCTTACTACGTCATTTGTAAACAGTCTAACCAACGCCACTTACAGTGGAATGTCCAAGTAAATTCGGACGTGACGCCCGTCCGCGTTGAAAGATACAACAGAAGGTAAACTGCATTTTTCAGTGATTGAAACGCCTCAGCGAAAGACCGCTCTCGCAGGTTCTCAAGCGCAAAATCCAGCAGCGGGCCGCCCTGTAGCGACGCCTTATGTGGACCGTTGTGACACCTTGCACTCTAAGGAGCAAACAGGGAGTAAGCTAGCAGCTGTCCTCTGTCGCACTCCCGGTGCAGTGGCGGACAGCTTGTTCCCTTTTTACTCCCATAGCGCTCGTGTGTCCTCTCTTCCCGACGTACGTGTCTTAACGCGCTGTATATAGTGGGCCTCTGCGGTGGCCGAGTGGTTATGGAGCTCGGCTGCCGGCCCGAAAGACGCGGGTTCGATCCCGGCCGCGCCGGTCGCATTTCGGTGGAGGCGAAATTCTAGAGGCCCGTGTACTGTGCGACGTCAGTGCACGTTAAAGAACCCCAGGTGGTCGAAATTATCCGGAGCCCTTCGCTACGGCGTCCCTCATAGCCTGAGTCGCTTTGGGACGTTGAAACCCCCATAAACCAAATCATAGAATATAGCGTACACACAGCTCATTTGCAATAGGACGTTCGCCTACTCAAGTACAGAGCGCCACTGGCTGGGGTGCTTCAGCTTTTAGTGAGCACGCGCTGTCGGGTCTACAAAAAGGCGGTTCTCACCTGTTTGGTTTTGTGTTACGGTATGTGGCTGGACATTTGGAGCCTCATAAGAACCACTGGAGAGGGACCTTCATTCGATTGCTCGACGGGAAGCCGTCGGATCCAAGATTGTCTTTGATTGTGTGCTTTCACGCCAAAAAAAAAAAAAAACACTTCACTACGCTGCGAGAAACGCCATTATAGGAAGAGCATACTGGTTTCGACCACTTCGGTTCTTTGAACACGCGCTACGCAACCCTTTTCATTTGTCTCCCAAAACTTCTGGGCTGCACACATGCGAGTTCGCTGTTCAAAAAGCCGAGCGGGCAAACCCACCTTGTCTTCTCATCTTTGTTGTGTTTACCAAGCCAATTTTTTCAGACGTCATTGCAATTTGAGCGCACTTGCCGGACACTTGCTTACTTGTGTAGTAGGAGGCTAGTTGCACACAATGAGCAATTTACCTCTTGAGCTGCGGCGGGAACGGGCCGTGCCCGTTCCTGGCCGGATCTCACGCCGAGCTTGCCGGGCCTGGGCCGGGGTTAGGCTTTGAGTCTCGAGCCTCAGAACGATCGAGGCCCGTGCAGTGCTCTACTCGATGTCGTCTGTCACCGCACAGGCCCTCTGGGCAGACATTCCAGGGGCGATGGAAACCGCTCGACGTAAGTACAGCTGGTATGGCAAAACATTCGGCTCCCGACAGCGCGGTACAACAAGGTGCGGCGGCACGCACCGATGCCCCGGGAGAACGCGCGACGCCTGCGCGAGGCAAACGCCGAGGCGTGCAAGCTGCGCATGTTTGCGGCGGTGATTTGTCGAACAGTAAGAGGTAAAAAGGACTGCCGAAAGCTGCCTGCAACGGCACAGCAATATTGTAGAAAAACGGACACTGAAGGGACGAAGTTGTGTTTCGCGTTAAAGCATCGGCACATGGTCTCTCTCTCTTTTTTTTTTTTACATCGGATCTCCGATGAGTCAATAGGGATGCCGAGAAAATTTCCAACGCTTGTCCCATCCTCCAGTACTGGAGAACTCCAGCATTTCAAGATGTGGCAAAGTGCGCATTCATGTGTACGCCAAGCTCACAGCCAATTTTACCTTTTGATGCTTGACAACGTTTCAACAAGAAGACAAGTCCTGTTGTTGAAACGTTGGCTAGCACAGCACACGGGCGCCTTAGCGTTTTTCCTCCATAAAAACGCAGCCGCCGCTGCGTTTTTATGGAGGCAAAACGCTAAGGCGCCCGTGTGCTGTGCGATGTCAGTGCACGTTAAAGATCCCCAGGTGGTCGAAATTATTCCGGAGCCCTCCACTGCGGCACCCCTTTCTTCCTTTCTTATTTCACTCCCTCCCTTATCGCTTTCGGCGCGGTTCAGGTGTCCAACGATATATGAGACAGATACTGCGCCATTTCCTTTCCCCGAAAACCAATTATTATTATTGGCAAGCACCCTGAGGCTTTCCCATCGCTTGCTCACTTTGTGAGTGTCAACGGACCACCTACCTACCCTCTCTCTACCATGAACGTTGACGGAAATTCAAGCGCCGACCAATCGTTTAAAAAAATGACGTTTCGGCCCCAGCTTACGGGGACCCCCGTAAGTCGGGGCCGAAACGTGATTTTTTAAAACGATTGGTCGGCGCTTGAACAATTTCCGCCATGAACATACCCGACCAGATGGGTTTCCGTCGAACCCTGGATTTTACCATGAACGTTATATGTTAGAAGAACTGCAGATTGGGCTAGTTCATTTTGACGCCGTTGAACCCCCTTTTTTCATTTTTGTTTCATTTCTTTAATTATTAATTACAATGATTTCATAAACTCGTCACCGCCTATCACACACCAGTCAGTCATCGCTCACTAGAGCCACAAATTACCACGATACGACATTTTTTACGCACCCCCTGATTATTTCCGACACGCGGTGCCGAGTGCTACGCTGACGGCTTTTCGACCGAAAGAACCGACGTGGTTGGTAGCCATCGGTGGCCCAGTGTAATAATAATAATTGGTTTTTGGTGAAACGAAATGGCGCAGTATCTGTCTCATATATCGTTGGACACCTGAACTGCGCCGTAAAGAAAGGGATAGAGGGAGTCAAAGAAGAAAGAGGTGCCGTAGTGGAGGGATCCGGAATAATTTCGACCACCTGGGGATCTTTAACGTGCACTGGCATCGCACAGCACACGGGCGCCTTAGCGTTCTGCCTCCATAAAAGCGCAGCCGCCGTGGACGGGTTCGAACCCGGGAACTCCCGTTTGCTTGCCTACGCGTCGGCGGCCAACTATTTTTTTTTTATTCGAAAAGTGTGTCATGAAGCATAATTTGAAAAAAGGGGAAGGAATGTGTTTACCAGTAGTCGGTTGTTTGCCTTTGCTAACCGCTAGCCGACACAGCAGTTGGCTAGCTGTTACCCGACGTTGGCGCGAGTATTTTCGGCTGAGCACATCGGCTACCATGTGAAGCATAGAGTTTATTACTATTAACTAAAGGGAAAGCTGGCGGCGCTGCACCTTTTTTTTTTTTATTCGAGAAGTGTGCCATGAGGCATAAGTTGAAAAAAAAAAGGAAGGTGAGGGAAGGAATGCACGAGATTGAAAGTTAAAAGGAGTGAAGACCCGTTGCGCTGAGGTGGTCGCGGTGGAACCGCGAAAGTGACTACGTGAAGTGGACTATAAACAACCGTTTCATCAGCGCTGCGCCTGAAACTCCATGGGCGCGCAAAGCATCATGTGGTAATGAGCTACTTGGTGCGGGACAGTAGTTTTTTCCAGGAACACAGAGTGGAGCTACTGAGCAGTGCTGTACTGAGATGTCCCATTCCATATCCACGGCGCGTGGCTCCGCGCGCAGACGACTTGAACGTCAAAGTAGTGTGCAAAAGCCATAGTAGCGAAAACGCAACAGCACACAACGCCAATAAAAGGTTTTTGTTCTCCAAAATGCTCTTGAAAAACCTTTTAAAGTGTTGAAGCGACATTTTTTTTCAAAAGCATATTTATTTTTAAAAGTGCGCCTGTTAAGCCCGAAATACTGGCTTTTGTAGTCTGCAATGCTTGGCCAATAGGAGAGCAAGCCATTGCTTAATAACAATAATTTGAGCTTTTCTGCTCGTTTGTTACGATTTATAGACAGGATATCAAATAATAAGACATTCTTAATTATCGATGTTTTTTCATTATTTCTTGGCCAAAAAAGTTGTAGTGCTGCAGTCGGTAGCTCTCCGCCCCATGATGCTTAGAGCGCCCACATATAAAGAATGTTGACACGAAATGGAGAAAGCGAACTAGAAAATTGACAAGCAAATACCTGGACAGCAGTAAGGGGGCAAATCAGCAATTATCGGTTAAGAAAAAGGTTAAAGAAACAGAGAGAGCTTTGTGGAAAACAGGGATGCTGACGAAATCGGCACTGGGAACATACAGGATTTTTAAGCAGGAAATTGTCAAAGAAAATATCTACGATAATTGTAGGGGAAGCTCTTAGTTGTTCGAGGCCAGGACTGGAGTTTTGCGGACTAAGACGTATAGAGTCAGGTACCAGGAGATACACTTTGTGCGTTGCGTGCGGAGAGGAGGAGGAAACGGCTGAACACTTGATACTTTCCTGTAAAGGGCTTCACCCTACAGTGGAAAGCAGCGGGGCTGATTTACCCAAGGCATTGGGGTTTAGGGATGGTGAAGGGAACGTGGATTTTAAGAGGTTAGAAGTAACCAAGCGAAGGTTATCTGATTGCTGGCTAAAAGCAAGACAGGAGTAAAATTTCACAAGACATGGCTAGGTGGCTTGAGCCACCGCCCGATGTAAAGGGTTCAGCCGTATCCATCCATCCATCCATCCTTGAGCCACCGCCCGATTCAAAGGGTTCAGCCGTATTCATCCATTCATCATCCATCCATCCATCCATCCATCGTGGTAGCTCTATGGTCTCGAGGAAGCGCCATATGCAAACGTCCTCGGTCGGGGCGCCAGCTTTCCCCCTACGTAATAAATAGTAAGAAACTCTATTATGATCTTAAGAGCGGCGGCTTACCACCCCCCTGACTATAGGCACTGCTCGGGCGGCCGCGTGGTAGCGACACCCTACGCCCCGAAACTTGCTTAAATCGAACAGTTAATTCGAACGACGTTCTGTGTTGAAGCCACGTGTCTTTCAATGAGAAGAAAGTGTTCCGGTAAACCGCATAGGTGATCGCGCAGCAGCCGACCAAGCACGCTTGACACTTGCAGGGCGCGGCGGCTTCTCGCGGAGGAAAGGGCGCGCGGGCGGCGGACCCTGGATGCTGGCGGGCGCCAAGTCGCCCTTCTTCCTGGACGGCGACCTGGTGCTCGAGGAGCAGCGCTGCTCGCCCAAGGGCGGCGAGCCGGCGGCCGAGCGCTACTCGCGCAAGGTGTTCGTGGGCGGCCTGCCGCCGGACATCGACGAGGAAGAGATCACGGCCAGCTTCCGCCGTTTCGGCCCGCTCGTGGTCGACTGGCCGCACAAGGCGGAGAGCAAGTCGTACTTCCCGCCCAAGGGCTACGCGTTCCTGCTCTTCCAAGACGAGTGCTCGGTGCAGGCGCTGATGGACGCGTGCATCCAGGAGGAGGACAAGCTGTACCTGTGCGTGAGCAGCCCCACCATCAAGGACAAGCCGGTGCAGATCCGGCCCTGGCGGCTGGGCGACGCCGACTTCGTGCTGGACGCGTCGCTGCCGCTGGACCCCCGCAAGACGGTCTTCGTCGGCGGCGTGCCGCGGCCGCTCAAGGCCGTCGAGCTGGCCATGATCATGGACCGGCTGTACGGCGGCGTCTGCTACGCGGGCATCGATACCGATCCTGAGCTCAAGTACCCCAAGGGCGCCGGCCGCGTGGCCTTCTCCAACCAGCAGAGCTACATCGCGGCCATTAGCGCGCGCTTCGTGCAGCTGCAGCACGGCGACATCGAGAAGCGGGTAAGGCGAGGCGCCCGAGAGCGCCGCTTCATGAGCCCGACACGCGCACGCACACATTTGCGCAGGTCGAGGTGAAGCCGTACGTGCTCGACGACCAGATGTGCGACGAGTGCCAGGGCGCCCGGTGCGGCGGCAAGTTCGCGCCGTTCTTCTGCGCCAACGTGACCTGCTTGCAGTACTACTGCGAGCACTGCTGGGCCACCATACACTCGCGGCCGGGCCGCGAGTTCCACAAGCCCCTGGTCAAGGAGGGCGCCGACCGGCCGCGGGCAGTGCCCTTCCGCTGGTGCTAGGCGCGCGTGTGATATGCTTGAGTTCCCCTAGGGACAATCAGACGCCCGTAGTATATATATTTATCGACATATCTCGCCCTTTCTAGTCAGGCAGCCGTAGCAAGCTCACAGACAGGGTTGTTGTGCCAAACTTGGTTGGCTTGCCCCGGGGCGTCAGTGGGGGATTCGTAGTCAGCGCTGCTGAGTGTGTCGTTTGCCTCTCCCCGTTGATCTCAGGCGGCGGACGCCAGTGTGTTACTGTTAGGCGAGCAGTTGGTTGTTGCCGGGCCACTTCTTAGAGCAGCCCGGTGGCTCCTCCGTCAAGCTAGCATGGTTCCAGCTGTTTTCTCTTCTGCATCGACGTGTCTTTTATATGCTACTCCATGTGATCAAAATTTTAGCCTCTGCTCGTTTCACCTTTGGACGTTTTCCGTTACTTTTTTTATGAGGTGTTGACTTTTTTAGAAAAAGTGCACAGGCGCACTTGTTTAGTAGAAGTGCGTGAAAAGTGGAGCGCCAAGCGTGGGGTACTTTTTGCCGTCCGCTTCCACACTTTGCAACACGAACCGAGTGCAGGAGTTTTCAAGTTGCACTTTTTTTTACCTTCGAGAGTTTTTAAGCAATTGTTTGTGACATACTAGTCAGGCAGTGCCAGCAGATTGACACTTTGACTGTGTTTTTTGTACAGTTACAGTGCACGGTCAGTTTATTACTACACACACTTGTGTCAAGCCCTGCGTACACGCGTGAGCTCACCCAACACGAGCCGTCTTCGTTTTCCTAGCATAAGTCATGCTTTTACATTAGCGGCTTTACTTGGGTTTCGTTGACCAGTTGAAGCTGTTTTATATACTGGCTCAGGGTTATGTGCAAATAACAAGACCGCAGAATGTTGTCATATGTTAGTGACCTTGCAATCACTTTGCATTAAATCTTTTTTTAGATGATACTGTGCAGCATCTGCTATTCTGGCCACAGCCACATGCCTCTGAGCAGACAGATTTGGACAGCATCCGTCGGAATGCATTCCAAGGCACCCTGCTCTCTTGGCACGATGGGACTGTGCAGTTGCCTAGATCAAGCAAACATACATCTAAAGCCAAGCCACAGAGAAAAATCTCACATGTCTTGTCGTTGCCTAGATCAAGCAAACATACATCTAAAGCCAAGCCACAGAGAAAAATCTCACATGTCTTGTCGTTGTTGGAGTGCACATTCAGCTGTTGAAAAACACCTGTAGAGGATCTGAGATTCATTGACATCTTGCACGTTAGATGGATACTAAATGATTTCCTTAGCTGTCAGCTTGGCATATGTGAACATGCATTTTATTGTTTCAAGGATCATAAGCATGGTGCCGGCATATACTGCTTTTGCTTTCGCAGGGACAGTATTGAAATATCTCGGCACTAGTGCTGTTTCCCCCATTATGCTAGTCAAAACCTGAGGACCTGGACTTTTCATAGAGTTTTGAAAACAGCCGAGTGATCAACCTGAGCTAAACATTGCTTGCAGACAGCAGGTACTGTGTGTTTGTTAAACTGAACTGCTATTGTAGCTTTTTTACACCATACATTAGCTTGTACTTGTACTGATGACAATTCACCAAGTCATCTCAAGACACATTATCAGTGCTCAAATTTTTTAGCTGCCTCTGTAGATAGGTGGTGTACTAAGATTTTAAGCTCAGATTAGTTCGTGCTTAACAGTTCAAGAACCATAAACCATATGGTCCAAAACTGCATTGTATAGAGACAACTGAGGAAGAATACTATCCTCTTGAACTTTAATGCCTGATCTATTTCTAAACTTAATAAGATCAGCTTGTGATTGGCCAAGCCGCATGATGACCAAGCAATGGATTGTTTGGCTGAGTAACTTGAGCCTTTGCTGCTGTTTAAAGTTTTAAGCTGTAGCTGTCTGGCATTACTGCCATGCTGGTGAGTAGCATGATAACTACAAGCTTTGCACAGGTTACACAGAAGTCGAGGAGCTCAGACTTGAGCAGCAGATTGCAAATTGTGTATGCATGCAGTGTGCACACAACACAGCTAGGATGGATGTTGTTTGCCATTGATGTTCTCAAGGTGTTGCTATGCTGCTGCATGAGCAGGATGAAAATACCAAGTTAATAAGATAGCTGCAAACCATGTGGACAGACTACACATAGGTTGGTAGAGGAGCTGAGAGAACTGCATTTGAGGAGGTTTTTTTTTTTTTCGAAATGAGCCAAATTCACCTAAACTAGGACTATGAAAAACACAAAAGTGACTTGTCCACATAAATCATAGTGCTAATCATGCTGGTATATGGTATTCTTTACATGTAAATTGGAGCCATTCTATGCCACCATGTACTGAAAAATTAAGCAAATAATTTGGTCAGTATCAGCATGTAAACTTTTGGCTCTTTTCGATGTGAAACTTGAGATTTTACCCAGTTTTGTTCCAAAATTTTATATCCAGGGTATTAATTTAGGCTCTTTTTGTGAAAATAATGCTCAAAAATGATTATTCTGTCATGTTGATTATGCTGACAGGAAAACAATTATAATATTCATTGTGTGCAGTCGGGGCGCTGCGATGCTTGACCAACCTAAGCAAGCAAATGTGAATAGCAGGTATCTGTCGCAAGTGCTGACGTGACAGCCTTCTTAAATTTTCTTGTGTTCACACTTTGGCAGTGAAAAAGTAAACTGGCTAGAAAGTAAAGAACTTCGAATTTATTCTGCTTCACTGTACCACCATAAATTCGCGATTAGTACTGAAATGGCAGATGCACACAGGACACAAAACAGGACAACTAGTCCTGTTGTGTCCTGCCTGCATCTACTATTTCGATAGTAATAATGAAGTTAGGAAGCCAATACCAACTAGCCCAACTAAACACTTTAAAGCTGAAAGCAGCAGAGGCGCACCCCTGCTTCCTTGATGCTGGGCTAATGATCCCTCGTTGTTGTCATCTTCTGGGTTCAAATCTTCGGCTGATATCTTCGCATCCTATGCTGTTGATCATAAAGTAGCGCTGGAGAAGGAATAAATGAAACCATGGTCGAAACAGTCCAAGTTATGAGGCTCAAGCTTACAAAAAAGGCTCTCAGTGAGTGGATCAGGCTCATTTTTATCCGTGTATCAGAAGAATCTGGCTCATTTTTTTTATCTTAAATAGGATCTGCACGCAGGTTTTCTAGGTGTTATGGGGCCCCTTTTGTTATCGTAGTTTCTCCAAAGGAAAGATATGAATTTGCTTGCCATGACAGTATACAATTTGACTTAGTTTTGGTTTTTGAATTTGGCTCATTTTTTAAAAAATACTCATTTTTCCCCCCTTACTTTTCTCAGGGAGAGTTTAAAGAAGAAAAGAAAAGTAACAAACATGAGCTACGCAATTTTTCTGTATTTCTTTTAGTGATTTACACCACTGCTTGCTACCAGAGAGAGATAGATCTGCAGCCTATCACAAGCTTTAGTATTTTTTGGAATGCCAGTGTATTATATATTGTAGTTTGTGTTCCACTGTAATTGAAGCAATCACTCTGGCACTTTCGTTCAGTTCCATGGTTTTGCTACAGTGCATACTTCTGGACAGAAACCACACAAAGCAAACTCATACCGCTCCTGCTCTTACTACCGCTGCTGTCTGCCATGAGTCTGTACCAACTTGCGCAGCTTGCTTGTTGCGCTCTGGTTTGCTGGTTTCCAACGTAGTAAGGGGACATCAAAAGGTTTTTCTAGCCATGCCTGCTCAGGTACGTACAGCCACAGTCGACGCAACATAGAAGAGACCATCCCACACAAGACTATATAGCGACAAGCTTATAGAGGTAGGCTACATTGCAGTGCATCACTTTTTTTTTTATCTCTATTGGTGTACTTGGTACACCTTTCAAATTCGAATTTGTTTGTTAAATTTCGAATTTGTTCTAGTTATAACTGTACCTATCTGATTTTTGCTTCCTTCATCAGCCTAGGAATTGTGTTCCATCTCAGATATAAGCGTACTAATTGCACCGTGTCAACTGTAAGCTGCAGGGTAAAAAGAAAAATATGGAAGAGCATTCAGTAGATGTTGAGTACATGTTTTCAGTAAAAGTTTCAACTGCCGCAACTTCGATGCCTAACATCAGGATACTTCTAACGGAGGTGAACCCTCCGTGAAGCCATGTTGACCACTGTAAAACACAGCAGCATGTTCTGTTGTGCTTGAGTACTCTGGGTCATGTGTAGCTTGAGGCTTCTTTGTTTTGGTGCTGCTGGGCTGGAATGAAAAAAAGTGCACAAACTGCAGTCATGTGACAAGTGCAGTTCCAATGCTGTGCACAATGTGGGATAAGTGCACAGCAGTTAACTATTCATATTCGTTCTTGTAGAATATTGCATCCAAGTCAATGTAAACAACACACTATTCTGTGTGATGTTTAGTTAAAACAGGGTACTGACAAAAGAAAGCCTTTTTTTCAGCTTGCTGACATTTCTTTCCACTGACAGAAAACTTCCCACTAGAGTGCTTCCGACAAGTTCACTATTGTCAGTGACATTTTGCTTCTCAGCGTTACTTCTGCAAGCTTGCATTGCATCAAAGGTGAAAAAATTGACGGAAACAAAAAAAAATGCTAACTGGGATAATATTTTTTAAAGACACTTTATTGCTTAGTGCTAAACTAATCTCTGCACTCTAGTTTCATTGTCTACTTTCATACTGCATGGCCAGCTTTTCACTAAATTGCAGTGCTTCAATTAAGGTGAATGACTTTTTATTTCAGTTAAAGGAAATTTTTATATTTGTATGCTATTTGAAGGCATGGCCAGGGTACAAGGTGAAGCACCATAAAACACTTACAATGGGTGAGGGCTACAAAGGCATAAATGAGTGACAGTTTCTGAGCTGTTCTGGCTCAGTGCTGCTAGTTTCCACTCTGTAGCCTTTAAGTGTAATGTTGGGGTATGCCCTCTGCACCTATTCATATTTCAGCAACAAAATATTAATAGAATCGTCAGAACCAAAACACCACGCATGATGCATGAGCAACAAATGGGCATGTAATGCCTCTTCTAGTGTCTTTCAGTGCTACTGTAATCTTATCATGATGAGTACATGCTTGTTCTCAAAAAGTGTGTTGATCCAAACTTAACATGGCTTAGAGATAGCTTGTATTCTGAAAATAATGTTTAGGGCTGTTTGCAAAAGTATTTTTACAACTTTTGACAGTTGTTGGTAGCAAAATGTGGCACCATGTTACAGCTCCATTGGGGTAGCTAGTTGGCTTCCCTGACAGAGTTTTATAACATAGTGTCATCATTTTATGGTGTCTCAGTGCCCAGGTAACTTGTGCATAAAGTTTTTAAGAAAGGCAGGGATATTCTCAATCAGCAGCTTGTGCTGTTGAACCTTTTGTAGTTTTCCTGGTGTCTCAGGCAAGCCTCAGGCTTGCAAGTTCGTGCATGGGTTATCTTTCTTGACATGTGCACTGTTTATAAATATGATTGATTGTTTTCAGCAGCGAGCTGATTGCTTTAAACCAGAGAGCTTGGAAAACAGTTTCATGTTTGTTGCTTAGTTGCCAACCTATGCCGGCACTGAGTTGCCTGAACCTTGGAAGCCCATAAAGTATTAACCTATACAAATTTTCAAGAAATTCAAACTGTGGTGCAATGATGGCCTAGGAAATCTTGGAGCCTCAAAGAGCAGAATAAGAAGAATGGTTTGAGAAGAAAGGAAAGGTGCAGTAACTGTTTCACTCTCTGTGGACACCTCAACTGTGCCATGAGGAAGGGGATGAAGGAGGGAATGAAAGAAAGAGAGTGAGGTACTGTAGTGAAGGAATCCGGATTAGATTCAACCACCTGAGGTTCTTTAGTGTCCTCTTATATATATTGCACAGCTCACGTGCGTCTTTATGTGCTTCACCTCCACCGAAACATGCCCGCCACGGCAGGGATTTGATCCCATGTCCTCGGGCGCAGCAGCATATGTTGTAACCATTGAGCCACTGCAGCTAATAGAATAGGTGACCAGATTTTTGTAAATGGAAAATGAGACGCATCTGTTCTTGTTTTCGGAAGCAGAGTCATGGCATGTAAGAATGAAGTGAGAAGGTTGTCATCATTAGCTTTATTTCCTTAACAACAGGGTAAAAACAGCTGGGTGGCAAAACCAAATGTAGCGGTCCTGCATGACCTTGGCACTGGTGTCTATAGCTGTTGTCTTTCCAAGTCCATCCTGGTTTTGTAACTGTGTAACAGCCATGCACAACCTATGCAAAAGGGCAAGTGTGACAAAAAAGCAGTACATTTTGAACTTGTCTCTGAAGAAAATGGGATGGACATGAAGTTTCATAGCACCAAGTCTATTGTGGTCACCCAGCTCTGTATTCACTTGATACTCAGTGTACCGGATCAGCTGACTGCTACAGGTCATCCTGTGCACCTGTAAAGTGATATTTCCAAGCACTTAGTTTTTTTTTTTTTTTGTGAGGTTCTCCTTTTTTGTGGCCAAGAGCAAGTCGTGCAAGTAACACTTCAAATAACCTATACACTGGCTACTGCGCCACTTGTGAGCTGAATGTTTAGCAGGTCAAGTCTTGCTTACAACAGTGAGTTTTGAGTAAGGCCTTGTAGTGAGAAGTGCATCTTGAGACAAAGTGTCAGTGTTGTTAACCAATGCTTCTAGCCTGGACACTGCAAACATTGGGGACAATTGCATGGGCTACATGGTCCTTAATTATTGATACGTAAAGAACAATTGTGGAAGAGGAATTCTCCATGCTCTTGCTAAGAAGTCTTCTGTGTAGCTTCTTCATTTAGATCGAGCCTTTCAGCTGATTCCATACCATTTTTAAACCTCACGTACATTCCTACAAAGGATGCTGATTGCAGATTGTAGCCTTTTCTATTTTTTTTTTCTTTTGTCATGTGAATAGCAGATGAGTATATCTGGGTACCTCACAAGGAAACTCTGTATCGTTGACATATACCTCTGCAAGCTGTCATAGTGCCCTTGCTAAACCTCATCTCACAGTTGTGTGTAAATTTTTCTTGGAGCTTTTTGTCCTGATTCCTCCCTTTTTCGATGTGTAATTGTTTTTTTTTTTTGATATTGAGCAATAACTCTTACCGTTTGAGGAAGTACGTCTAGCCCTGAATGTATGCACTAAGCATGGCTACTTTAAAGCTTCTAGATGTCATGTTAATGTTATAGTGAATACCACTGTGTTGCTGGTATCTTTTTTTATATATATGTGACCTTTTACTGCCTGATGCATGCATGCATGCTAGAAAAGTGAGGAAAAAAGGTGCCAGTTTCCTCTCTTTGTGCTATAGACTGCTGCACCGAGTGCAGCTTTAAAAGGGCAAAGGAATGCTACAAGATGATGAAGCACATTATCTGCACAGTAAGAAAATTGGATACCTATATAATGCGACACAGCCTGCTGTTATTGGTGGGGGCTGTATTGACAGGACGTAATTTTGCTCAAGAAAGAAGGCAAAAGCTAAGGAGGAGTCACAAGCTTCACTCAGGTTAATAGCAAACACAATTCCCAACACCCATTTTTTTTTTTTTTCAGTACTGCAGTTGCAGTGCAATTATCTGAGCTCTTAATTCTAAAGCCATTTACAAATGCATCACTTTCACTTTCAGTGAAATCGCCACTCCTAGTAGCATAGCGAGGCTGCATGCAGCACATGCATTACTACGTTTTTATTTCTGTACCTAGCCTCCACACCTACACAAAACCAATGTTTTGTGCAGCAGAGTTTTTCTAATTATCCTAACTGCATTTATTACTTGTACATAATGCTCCTCAGAACAAAAGCACCAAGTGATTAGTGTATAAGAGCATACTGTGTGCTCACCCTATGCTTATGGCCAGCTACCACTGCACTGCAGTGGTTCCCTTTTGTAAATGGTGAGGGATTAGGAATGAGAAATTTTATGGCAGCTAATAGCAGCAAAAAAAAAAACCCCAAAAGAATGAACACATGAAAAAAAATTTTTACTTAGGGGTGTATAATGTCCAGGTCACAATTCTGCTGCCATGACCTGTTGCCATGACTCCTTATGACCTGTCTGTGGAAGCAACCAGATGTTGATGCAACTCAGGGCAGCATTGTTCATTACTCGTCAAACAACTACAGGTTGGGTTACAATAAAACTCAAGCGTCTGGCTATAATTGCAGTGAATGTTAAACTGCAATGGCAGGGTGAAAAAAGCTTGTTGCAGTGGTACTGAGAAGCAAAGTCAACTCATGGAGCGAGTTGAATCCCCTTCGTGGGTACATGCTGTTTTCACAAGGGGTATACAATAGCATCAGTTACATACTTACTTGTGGCCTGAAAACTTCTGTAAATAGCCTTTAATAAATGTTTTCCACCAGCACCACCACCACCTGAAAACTGCGAGGCCACTCGGCAGAAAAAGAAAGGCCAACACTGCGCAGGATCAGCACTGCCTTGTCAGCCTGTCATCCATTGCAATCAGAGAATGGAATGGCAGGACTCAGTAGAATGCACAGGGTACAAGTATGCCACCAAGGCTCTTTCTGCTACATTGTAAAGTTTGCAATCTAAACTGATCATTACGCTTCACTTTAGGACGTAGAATGGTTGCTTCTGATGACTGTGTCATCCAAAAGGGGACATGTGCATTACTGGCGCTCTAATATCAGCACCACCTGCTGATGCTCAAAGGCAAAATGAAATGTGTCTGTGATTATGGAGGACACTGAAGAGAAGCAGTGTGCCCAACTTTTGAGTGCTCGACTCTCGTCAACATTGAGTACAATTGTCAAAGCACAAATGAGGGCCCAGGCATTCATTGTTTGAACTTCAACTATCCTCCAGCCACTACAAGTGATTTTTAATGCAAAGATGAACACATGAGTGGTTGCACGTACTGACATCATACCATTTCCATGTAACTTGCCAGACAAGGTTGATGGTTGAGGCTATTTTTACTGGGAACTGAGGAAGAAACAGCACGTCTTATATATTTTACCGCTTCCCTATCTGAGGCCTTTCTTTGTATGTTGTAAGTATTATAAAACAAAAAAAAAAGTTGGGTGGTCCCAGATGCTTTATGTGAAGTGATGTAGCATTGCTGGTGAAAAGTGAATGAGGAGCACAAGCCCTGTTTCATGAAAGGGTTGAAAGTGACTGCACACTGGCCTGGCATTGTCTACTGAGGATATTGCCAGAGAGCATAACAATGGTTAAGCAGCCATGCTGTAGCCATAGTGGTATCATAAAATGCTGTGACAAAGTTTCCCTAACTTAGGAGAGCCGAGAAAAATGGTTGCGTTTGTCTAGCCTTTAACAGGGTGATATGTTTACTTGAAAGATGTCACATCAAAAAATCCATGCTTCTGCAGTTTGAAAATGGATTGTTTCTTCATAGCTGAAGAGCTCATACTAAAGCTGATACATCAACAGCAGCTTACTTTTTACCGCAAGCTCTGGGATTGTTTTCCTGCTTATGGACTACTACACAAACAATGGCCCTGTATTTAGCATGCAGGGATTTCTTGACTTTCAAGTTATATGTGTGCCAGCATCCCTACCATCCAGAATTAAATGCAGGTACTACCAGCACACAAACTTCAGAAATCTCTGCTTATACACAATGCTTTGGTTTTTTAAGAAATATTGTAATTTCTGCTGCACGGTTGTGCCAGCTTTCTTGACCAATGTCGCTTACAATGTCACTCTCAAAGAAGCAAATGGCTACCGCTGTTGAATATGCAGACACAAAAGGTGGCAAGAGGACGAGGAAGCACCCATCAACTTCACATGACCACAGCACCAACTGTATATTGTGTGATCAGGGCTGGGCTTGGTGCTGTGAACAACCAAGCTGCATTTCCAGCAACATTAGCTGTAAATAGGGTGGAAGTGAAAATTTTCCCACTGATAGAACAAAATATTTCAGCTGGACATGATTAATTCCCGATTTCATATCCAGCTGGAAGCAGAAGATGTTCCAGCTGAGACTGAATGATTTCCAGCTGGAAGGAAACATCCGGTTCTGTTACAAATAGGGATTGACTTTTTTTTTTTTATCTGGTAAAAGATGACCAAACTTCCTCTGGCTTACTAAGAGACTCACAACTCAGTGGTAGAGATGGATCTACACCTTAGGAACTACATCTCTAGGTCAATTTCCTGTAAAAAGGATTACAGATTCATTTTCAACTCAAATATGCATGTGCCCCAGCCCTTAATGTTCCTCACAACCTGCAGGTAATTCAAACGAGCTCTGCTGCAGGCAATGTTTTGGAACAGTGCATGTGCCTTAAATTTGTGACCCGAACTGCCTTAAGGTATCCCGAGGTGTTTTACGTTTACAACACAGCTCTACAGACCGTCATGCCACCTTCAATGCATGAACACTCTCGGATAGCGGAACTGAAATAAATCGTACATTTCCGAGTCAGTGTGTGGAAAGATGTAGTTTTTCCAAAAGTAACCAAGCTGCATGGTTTGCATCTCGGCCTTGTAGTAGAGCACTTGTGACATCCCTCAAGACCTAATTATTACTTATATGGTAAGGAGAATTCTCACCCTTGGCTTTGAAGACCATTTTATTCCTTTTGGCCTTCCTCAAGGGCTCCACAATACGGCATGAGAAGTAAAGACGGTAAGTAGTCGAAGAGCTTTACTAAGATGCCTCAGTAAAGAGAGAAAAGAAAATGCAGAGAGAAAGCTTTGGCACCTATCGTGCCAGGTCGTTCAGGCTTCCAGATATCTTTTATTCATTTACTTTCAGTGGTGTATTTTACCAACTTGTATGTGTCAAATTTCGCTGTTTTCTCTCAAGCATGAACTTAGATATTTTTTGGGTGATCAATCGCGGTCTCGGGGTGCATTTTCATTGTAGTTCCTCAACTGCCGACTAACGACGCACGTCGACTTTTACCGTTCTCTGAGGAATGTATACATGAAAGAGTGCACTTGGCTTCGCGAACCAACGTAGGACAAGTTATCGTCTGTGTATGCGTACATAAAATGTCAAGCAGCTTTCCGAAACGGCTACGGCACTGCAACGTTGAGCGCCTGTTGACGGCAGATTCGTTTCCATTGGCTACTTTCGACATGAACCGTGTCGTCTGCTGCGCTACCGCACGAGCTCAACAGTCGGCCCTCCCCGCTCCCCTCGAGGCCACTTGTGCCCCTTGATGGGGCGCCTTTCGTGTGAATGATCTCAACTAAAGCAACTCAACGCTATTCGAGCGACGACACTCGGAAGAGCGGCCGTATGGAGGGTCTAGGAACCATACCGAAAAAGCCACCTAGAACTATCGCTGACATTTTCAAAAATTTCCCCGCCTCAACCGCTGGCTCGTTTGCGGTGAAACTGCACACAGAGCTTGCGTATTATGGTAACTTTTGTATCGTAGCAAGTTTGACAATGGCACTTACTTAGTTCGGGCGCACATGATGCGAAAACGTAAGCGTCTACGAGAGATCGGCGAGCCAAAACCCGCAGACGACGCTTTTTCACTGAGAACCGGCAGTGGCGCCATCTGTTTTCGGCAGCAGAAAGCGTCCCGACTAGGCCGCCGAGGCGAGCGTTGCAAGGAGCGCGGGCCCTTTGAATATGCCGTTCGGCATTTGCTTCATCTTAAGTATTTTCAAATTATAGCACTGAAAAACAAACCAATTCCAGGCGTATCTCATCATTTGCCCGCGCTCCTTGCAACGCTCGCCTCGGCGGCCTTGTTACGGTTTCCACTGCCCAAAACAGATGGCGCCACTGCCGGTTCTCAGCGAAAAAGCGTCGTCTGCGGGTTTTGGCTCGCCGATCTCTCGTAGACGCTTACGTTTTCGCATCATGTGTGCCTGAGCTAAGTAAGTACCATTGTCAAACTTGCTACGATACAAAACTTACCATAATACGCAAGCTCTTTGTGCAGTTTCACCGCAAACGAGCCAGCGGTTGAGGCGGGGAAATTTTTGAAAGTGTCAGCGATAAAAACGCACAATACTGTATGTGGCGTTGGTCTGGAGCGCATGGAGGAAATGGTTATGGGCGGTGTTTACGCTTCTGTAAACTGCTTCGCTTTTGTAAAATCCTTCGCCTTTCTGTAAAGAGCTTCATCCTACAGTTGAAAGCAGTGAGGCTGATTTATCAAAGCATTTGGTTTAAGGACAGTGGATAAAAAATATATTTTAAACGGGTAAAAATAATCAAGCGGAGGTTATCTGATTGGAGGCTAAAATAAAGACGAGTGAAATTTTACGAGTCATGGCTAGGTGGCGTGAGCCACCGCCCAATTTAAAGGGTTCAGCCTTATCCATTAGTCCACTGTTTCCTTCTTCCCACTGCTTCCCACATGCCCACATCACGATGTAGCCCACATTCTGAAAACACATGTGAAAACAAAACGTTGGTCGAGGTCATTGCGCTACTAGAGGCAACCCTGGGCGAGGACTGCGCAAAGTTTAAGGAAAATACATTTACAGATTTGTAAACATGCTTATATGAATTTCAACTATTAAAAGTTGCTTCAAAGCATATTTTAGCGAAATTTTTATATACCGCTTTCTACGGCTTTTTTCGAGTCTTGTGTGGGGAGCGTCTAGAAAATGGTGGCCTAACTTTTGTCGTCTGGTAAGAAGTATCAGCTAAAATACTTCCCTGTCCGCGGAATAATCTTGTAGCGTATGCGGGCTTCCTGCGAGCGTTAAGAATGTCAACCTTTACTTTGTTTTAGGTCGTCAGCACATAGTGTGTCGATGTAGCGCCGTTGTAAAGCGGTGTGTCAACGTCTGTGCCGAATTAATCGGTGAGGGTAGTACATATGTAGCGCTTTTGAGGAAACTTTGCTGCTGCTGTGTTTTCCTCTCTTGCATGTGAGCCGGAAAGTGACATGACTTTCTCAAGTTTCATTCAAAACTTCAGTTTATGTCATGCGTGCGAAGCAGCGCGGCAGAATTGTGGAGGTTGACTGAGCGGGTACCTTCTTTGCAGTAACCTTTGTGGTAAATGGTGGCCTCCTTAGACAAGGAGGTTGCCTCGTGAGGAAGTACTGGGACTGGTGGCCGTGCGACGCCTGCATTGGCAAGAGGAAAAACCTTGAAAACACCAGTTACGTCACTATATCCAGCCTTGAGCGCTGTCCCACGTGGCCTGCGTATAATCTTCCATCTGCTACGTTTTTTTCACAGCTTGAAGGGGAAACATTTCCCATCCGAGAACTCGCGAAAGATCGCGCGATTACCAGTTTGCGTCGGAGCTCCCGAGGAAGACGTGTGGATCTTTACTTGCCTCTTTTTCCGGAACGTCATGAGTCTGTCGTAAGCTTTACTTTCACCGTCCGCACTACGGCGGCCTTTTGCGCTCTTGGCATGCGTGTGTTTCATGGGGCTTGACCACCAATGGAGCGCTGGCGGACATATGCGTGTCTGTGGCGCATCGCGACCTGTTGCGTGTTGCGTGTTCCAGGGACTGGTCAGCAGCCGTTCCGAGAACTGGGCTAGATTCGGATGGCAGGAGAGCGGTCATGGCCAGCGTAAACGGGGACGCTACACCTGCTGCCCGGGTGCCCTCCCCGCAGCCGCGTAAGTTACGAGTTTCGTTCTGTCCGTGCCTGCGCTGAAACTCGCGCTCCACTTCTCTCCTTCTGCAGCCATGCCCTGGTTTGGCATGGACATTGGAGGCACCCTGGTGAAACTGGTTTACTTCGAGCCTGCAGTGGAGGATGGACCAGAGACAACAGAAGCCCTGGAACGCATCAAGCACTACCTGAAAAAGAATGCTGCCTACGGCCAGTCAGGCAAGCGAGATGTTCATTTGCAGATGGACGGTGTTGAGGTAGGAGGCATCGAGGGCACCTTGCATTTCATCCGCTTCCCTACAAGTGAGATGCCCCGCTTCTTGGAGCTTGCCAAAGCCAAGGGGATCGCCAGTTTGGCCTCTACTGTGTGTGCCACAGGAGGTGGAGCCCACAAGTTTGAGCATGACTTTCGTACTGAGGTGGGCTTGGGCCTACACAAGTTTGATGAGATGGACTCTCTTATCCGTGGCATCCACTACATGGAAGCCCATAACAGCCGTGAATGCTACTACTACAGCAGCCCTATGGAACGGTGTGTCAAAATGCCATATGACTTCAGCAATCCCTACCCATACCTTGTGGTAAACATTGGTTCAGGAGTGAGCATCCTGGCGGTGCGGTCGCCTACCGAGTATCACCGTGTGACTGGCACTAGTCTCGGTGGTGGCACTTTTCTTGGCCTCTGTTGTCTGCTGACCGGATGTGAAACTTTTGAAGAGGCCATTGAACTTGCTCAAAGGGGGGACAGCACTCATGTTGACAAGCTTGTGCGTGATATCTATGGTGGGGATTATCCAAAGTTTGACCTCCGTGCTGACACTGTGGCCAGCAGTTTTGGGAATATGAATTGCAGGGCACGGCGAGAGGCTGCTTCGCGGGAGGACCTTGCCCGGGCAACTCTGGTTACCATCACCAACAACATTGGCTCCATTGCCCGCATGTGTGCAATCAACGAGGGCATTTCCCGTGTTGTCTTTGTGGGCAACTTCCTGCGGGTGAACCCCATCTCGATGCGCATGCTGGCATATGCCATGCAGTTCTGGTCCAAAGGCACCCTCAAGGCCCTCTTTCTGGAGCACGAGGTAAGCTACAGCCCCTACACTGCAGGAGTGCACCCACTAACCTGTCTTCTACCGCAGGGCTATTTTGGTGCTGTTGGCTGCCTCCTGGAGCTGATGAAGACCTGCAGCTAGCCATACATTCCACGCTGCTCTGGTGCGGCACGTTCCTGTGATATAGGCAGCCTTTGGTCGAGAGCTGGTCTGGCATGACAGGCACCCAGTGGGGCCCACTGTTGCACAGCCATTAGGCCAGCCTTGATGAGCTTAGCATGCTGATCAAGAGTGCCACTCCGTGCGTAATCTTTTGTCAGTTTGCTGTGCAAATCCCACGATCCAGAGTGCCAGCCACCTCTTGATGGCATCGGTGCCATGCGGGCCTTGGACAGGTGTTGATATTTGCTCCAAGTTATCACTGCATGAGCTCCTTCAGGGAACAGTGCTTTTTGAGTCTCCGAATCTGATAGGTTTTTGTACATTATGGGATGTTATTGTGTAAATCTCAGTAGTATTCCAAAAGGTATTCTCAGTTAACAGTTGGGTGTGCATTTTAAGGACAGCTTTAGGAATGGGCATGTCTGTTTCATACTTTTAGCACCATTTTCATTTTGTGAATTTTATATATTCAGACAAAGTATGCAGCATAATATCAGGCAGGATTGATGTTATTTTTTCCTGTTGTGCTTGCACTTTTCTGCCTTTATTTTTATGAGGAGTACAGGCAAGTCATTATTATGCACAAAATACTTTCCAAGACCACACAAGTGCCATAGTATTACGGCAGTTGTGAACAATCGATCAAAAGATGAAATATTGAGACTATTCAATGTATGTTCAAAATAAAAAAATCATCAAAACTTTTGTGTGAAAAATGTCAGGTAAATATTCCGTTTGTGTTATAAATCACCTCCACCATCTTGTAGCAAATGTGAAAGCTGATTGCTTATTATGCTGTCGCACTTATTTTATGCACTTTTGAAGACACATGCAGCCTAACTTGCCAGGTATACGGGATATTCACATGACGTCATATGTGCCATTTTGTTGTCTAGTGCGTAGCGTCAGCAGTGCAGGCCAGAGCAGGAGGCGATAATCCCGTTATTCACGGGGGCGGTCTTGTGCAGTACTCCACAGACAACAAAATTATGGCCGCTGTGACGTCAGTGAATACTCCCTATTGTGAGTATTAAAACCTCCTGGAGGGAAGTGGAAACGGAACTGTGCTTATATATTGTACAAACAACAAAAGGGAGCTGCCTCACTATAGACTGCTTCATCAAGGGTGGTGCCATATTTGGAAGGTGGTGCCATCTAGTGTCTAGGCTAGCAACAACCGTCATGCTAGTATGTGGAGTCGCATTTACGGAACAAGATGCAAGTGGCACCATTCAACATTTCGGAGCTTACGCATTCATTGTTTTGTGTTCTGAAAGTGCCTGATTGAGAGAAAATGCTTTTCAAGCAGCAGTGCAGCCTTTCAGTCAAAAAAATTACGGAGGGCACTTCAGTCTACTTACATGCCTGGAATGTGAAAGCATTATTTAATTTTTTTTATTATTATTTTTTTTTCTCTTTCTAATGACACACCTACTCATTAGCATGCAGTCATAAGGCACCGCATATACTAGGTTCACGTTTGTTTGCCAAGAAACAGTGCGGTTTTTTGGCTTATGTGCTGTGTGCTCACCTCGTTATCTGAAAGTCCTGGGTTCAATTCCCCGCAGCTTCGGGAGAAAGTTTTGACACCACAGTGATGTTGTCTGGGAGTTCTGGGACCACTGCTGCTGGTCAATGCCAACACTGGGTTTCGTTGCTGATGAGCCTTATAATGCTTTGCCATTAAAATGTTGGGAACTTCGGTGAATGATGGAGGCATATGTGTATTTCAGTAAGAATTGTGAGTAACCTATATAATACTATGTGGTACAAAGTGGTGGCGCGTATACCGCTGGCCGCGATGGAAATGAGGCGAGAGATACCGAGCAGCTGTTTATCCACATTTTATGGTAGTTGCCAAAGTTCTAGATATAGACTCTGGTAACAGGTCTGAATTGGAAACTAGCAAAGGTAGCCATTTCTTGACGACTGCTTTAAATGCAATATTATTCGCTCTGAATTTGTTGAGTTCACCGATTGTGCATGCACTCGGTTTACTGTTTGAGCAGCTATGGCATGGAGTTGTCACAATATATCTCCTGTCAGTTATGACCTGAGCGAAAGTCGGTTTTATCAACACTTTTTTTTCTAGTGCACTTGATATGGAAAAATTCGGGTATTTCCAGGAATAGCTGTTGTTCACATAGCCACATTAACATGTACTATTGGCAGCAAAAGTTTACCGAATGCGTGTTCTTGAAAAAAACATCTATGTACCACTTCCTCACTACCTAATAAGTTGACAACCAATTTATTAGGTATCGTTACCATCAGGTGGCGCATGCATATTTTGTTACACCTAACCAGCATCCCATGAACTTTTTCTGCTGGTAGTATCTTCCGCTCATCGCCCAACTTATGCATGGGTATTAAATTTTTGACTGCCCGTTCTCCACCAACAAAATGTTCAGAGCAAGCACGAGACACTGCCGATAGGGCAAAACACTTTTGGTTGGTGCTTACAATTCAGACATGTCGCTTGTTTTCGTCTGATGGGAAGCGCTACAAATGAGGCAGCTTGTACCCGCAAATATGCGGCTACTGATGAACTTCGCACTGCTCTGGAGCTAATTTTTTTCCTGCTTTCGATAATAGTTACTGCAGTAAGAACAACACAGTGGTAGCCAGACGACCTTGCATCTTGACTCAAGGCGCTTTGCAGCTACTTCGTCGTGCAGCAGGTAGCAATACGTATTCTGATGTACCATGCCTCGGCAAGGGAGGAGTGGCATTGGGTGTGCAGAGTTCAAGGCTATTTTCCTTCTCACCACAAAAACGATGCATAGTGAGACAGACAAAGTACCTTTGCATTTTCTACTGTCAGTCTCAACTGCGATATAATTATATTCTGCTAGCTTGCTGTGCTGCACAGCTTGCCTCCATGAATGCAAATATTGAATGTTTAGGCACTTTATCACTGGCTCTATTGAACACACAAAAGTACTTGTGTAACCATTTTCCTGCTTCTACCTGGGCGTCCATCATGGTTGCATAGTTTATGGTTCCTTCCGGCAGTGCAAGAATGCATCAAAGTTGAATTTTTTCTGTTTTCCCAAGGCTGTTTGATGTGCTGAAACAGCCATGCCTTGTTGTTTTGGTGTAGTTGCAAAACTGGTTAATATGTGAAGGGAGCTTCGGCGACAACTTTCAAATTTTGAGGATTCTTTGCTTAAAGTTAGTGGCACTGTTTTGTAACTAAAATGAAGTTCATAACCAAAGATTCCCATATAGTATGGAAAGTAGTGTGCATAGAGCTCAAGGTTGCAGTAAAGGTAAACTGATTGAAAACACTAGCACAAAAGTGACTCCTAATACCTGGGGCTGTTAGCATGACACCTAAAATTAATGATATAAACTGCTGGAGTGCAGAGTTATACAGCAGGGTATGGCTAGTGCCTTTTGAAAGTGCATTGGCAGGTTGTGCATCGCTCGTGCCTCCTTTGCGCTGCAAAGGATTCACGTGTATGGACCTTCATATTGGAGCTCATGTGAAGCCCACAACTGCCGATGCTTCTTGCCAAAGGTAACAACACTGTAAATACATGTTCACCAAAGGCTTTGCAGTTGTCACTTTCAATGATCAGTGATGCCAGCTGGCATTTATTTGGCCTTTAATGTGTTGAACGGCAACTGCAGGGCCTTTTTACTAAAACCTTGACTGTAGGTTCTCCTCAATCAAGACGTCTTGTCCGTTGTGTCAAAATTTGCAGCTGGACCATGTTTGGTGTCAAAGCAAATGAATCATAAAATTTCCAATTTTATGGCCACAATCAGAGTGCGTTTTGCGGACAAGCTTGCGTGCGTTCTTGTAAAACAGCACAACGGCTCAAAGCCAAACAAAGAAGGGACAAAACACAGCACTGTTCACAGGAATGTGGCACCCTCGGGACAATCTGCGCATGCGCAGTGGTGCCTCGCGGTACGCGGAAGCGGCACGCACTATGTTAGAGGTATCTATTGGTTGATATGTTATCACATACAATGTGTTGGTCAAAGCCCAGTTTAGGTTTTGGTTTCATGCGTTTTGCTGTTTTATCATTTTGCTTATTATTTTGAAAACATGTTCATAGCACTTTGTACCAGAATATTGTACAGTGGCGCAAGCAGGGGCTGTTCAGCGCCCCACTTGAAGGAGGCAGGCTGCCCTCCCCTTCTTCCTACTGCTGCTCGCTGCAGATTGCCTTTTCTTCCGCGTCTTTTGCTGCTTCTCTGTTTGTGATATTTACCAAGCGATATTAATGCCATCGTTGTGCACTAGGATGGACAAGTGGGTATGCAAGAACAGGCCAAGGGCCAGGGACCCCGGAACAGGAGGGGGCAGGTGTCCCCCCCCCCCCCCCCCTTCCACTCTCCACTTGCTTGCACTTGGATCAGATTTCTGACCATTGAAACACTTCAGTTCTAGGACTCTTAATGCAAAGCACAGTGGAGCTGAGTTACTTGGCTTCGTAGCCAGTTGTAAAGCATTTCATATGAGTAACATAAACCAGTCATGTCCAAACAGAAGTCGACTGTCTGACCCGTGTACATGATCATGATTACCAAAAAATTGAACGAACTATGCACAAACTTTTTTAATCAATTGAACACTCTCGTGCATCCATTTAAAGCTGCCCATTTCAATTCGTTTTATACTGCCGTGAATCTTTGCACCGTTTGATCGTTCGCATTCAAAACCCCCGGCACGCAGCTTTATAATTTTGTTTTGTAATGCGAGATGCGACCAGACTTACCTCCATTGATCGTGGCCACGTGCAAATGGTTCCACATTTTTCCAGATTGTTGTAGTTGCTGTTGGTTCTTTATCTGGAAGGTTCCTTGCCAGCTTTAAATTGAGTGCGGCCAAGAACTGCATGCAGTTCGATGACCGCCCAGCGCGCTTGTGACTATTGCCGCCACCGAGTCACTCAGTTCTTAGTGGGCGGGAGTCAGCCCCTTAAACAGTATCTTTTGGAAGCCTTTTTGTTGTCTTCGTGTCTGCTGGAGTGTCGTCACCACAACGTGACAGTTTTCGTCAACCTTTGAACATTGAAAAATAAAAAATATAACTTGCAGATCCCTTAAAATTTATTATGTAAAGGAACATTAAATAAATAAATAAAATTAACTCAGTCATGACCCCCCCCCTTTACCACTCAAAAAAAAAGTTCCGGAGTCCCTGAAGGAGAAGATAGCAGGTGTAGGTCTGTGAAATATTGGGGATAATTCAGCTTGCCTCAAAAGTCACCCTATTCAAACAGACGGCAATGCTACAGATGCTGTGGTATAGGCGACGCTGACCTGAAGCTTTCATATATAGGAACACTTGCTTTCACTGAAGCAGACGAAGGTCGTCTGTGTCGCCGACCTCCACATACACATGCATCTAAATAGTTTGCGCCGCATGCAGACCTGGGCTTGCTTCTGCTACGTGCTTTGTGCGCCAAACACGCATCCACAAGTAAACGTTGAGAACATCACTTGAAAGATATGAAATCCTAAGAAAAAATATATTAAATAGAACAACGAAGCAAGAATGCATGCGTGCGCTTGATATAGTGCCGAGTGCTGAAGTGTCTTCTGAATCTACTGTGAAAAAAAAAAAAAAGACCTCGCTACCAATGTAAAGAGATGTATAATAATTGGTTTTTGGGGAAAGGAAATGGCGCAGTATCTTATGTCTCACATATCGGCGGACACACCTGAACTGTGCCGTAAGGGAAGGGATAAAAGAGGGAGTGAAATAAGAAAGTGGTGCCGTAGTTGAGGGCTCTGGAATAATTTTTACCACCTGGGGATCTTTAACGTGCACTGACATCGCACAGCACACGGGCGCCTTAGCGTTTTGCCTCCATAAAAACGCAGCCGCCGCGGTCGGGTTCGAACTCGGGAACTCTGGATCAGTAGCCAAGCGCTCTAACCACTGAGCCACCGCAGCGGGTTAAAGAGATGTAAATCGTAACGAATGCCGACGCTCAGGAGGAATAAAAAGCCACCAAGAGCAATGAAGTTTTGGACATCACGCGAATATAGCGCTCGTCCTGTCTGACATTTTGTACTGCCCCGTATGTGCTACTAGGAGGTAATTTGCAACATGTGGAAGCATGATCCTTCTCGAGATTTTCCCGGCAAGTGGCATCCAAATTTTTTCTTTTTCTCGGCGTGAGCTGCATCGTCATTTGAACTGTATGTATGGCGTTAGTGAAAATCATTTTTTAGTCGTTTGAAAGTAAGAACATTGGTGAAGAATGGTTGGTTTATGGTAACCTTGAAGACTTTTACTATAATCGTACTGATTGCGAGTAGTGTATCGAGGTCAGCAATCTCGATGTCCATGAAAATTGTGTGTGTGTGGGGGGGGGGGGTTGCAATATATATAAGCTTACAACCGTTTTTCATATTCGTCGAAATCTTGTACACACTATTATAAAAATACCAAAATGCACTAAATACAGCCAGGTGTAGATTATCAGGTACTCTGTTTTGCTTGGCAGTAGAGTTGCTGAATAATATAAGTGCATATAGGCGAAGCAATGTTGCGTCGTTTTTGCCACATGCATCCTAAATGCAAACGCCCGTGATACCACGATGACCATTTCTTACAGTTAGTAGTCTAATTCCACAAGCTAAGCGCAAGCGGAGGTGATGCAGAATCAGTTTATATATTCCCACGTATTCAACGTATGGCATATACAATGTAAGAAGAAAAAAAGCAAGGAAAAAAATTGTTTTGTTTTCTTTCGTCTTCCATTATTTCATAGTGATAGTTCATTCTGCCTTTCTAAATATTACCTAGAAGTTTCTAAATATTACCTAGAAGGAAAGCTAGCGCCGCTGTGTGTGCGAGTTTCTTAAAGAGCACTTCATCCACCACGGGAATGCCGGGAAGATGTTTCGTGTTAGGCTTGGCTAGAGTTAGGCAGAAGCGTGGATTGTACCTTGAAATTGGTACTTACGCCGCGATGCTCTCCTCTGTGCGCAGATTAGGTGTTTTCAAAACTTTTTACACCAATAGATTTAGCGCAAGTGAAAGTTCTTATTTAGACCGGTATGGAAACTTTCGCATCATTTCTTCCGAGGTTTGCCTCGAGAATAGTCGTGATTTTACGGCTGAATCCACGATTTGTGCCTAACAATAGCCAAGTAAGCAACCTCGTTCTCCCGGCATTCCTGCGCTCCTCCATGGTGGATGAATAGCAGTGCCGCCAGCTTTTCATTTAGACTATCCTTTTGACTTTTTATGACTGCGCTTCAAGGTTATCGCCGGACGCTCCTTCCTGAGCATGGAGGAAGGAAAGAATTCAGGAGAGGAAATTACGGCACATTTTAAAGCGAAAGCTTTGCTGACCTATTCAAGCCAAGGTCATCGGCGCCGCAGTTTGACCTTCCAAGTGGTGGAGGTGTGGTAGCCACGTGACACACGTCACTCCTTGCCCGGCCGGGAGCTTTGCTTCTTGGCGACAGGGCGTCATATCGAACATAAGCAGCGTTCCGCTGAACGCTTCAAAGTGCACATGCATTCTATGCAGAATTCACTTTCATGCACTGCGCATGCAATGACGCGTCTGTAAGACTAAATAATCAGGAATAAAAAATAAATGCAAACCATATGTTCGTCGTTGAGCCTAACCTGGCTTAAACCACAGCGCGACAAAACACAAAACCTTTCGCTTGCATAACGACGCCTAGCTGAGCTAAACTACAACCATTTTATTTTGAAGCCGGACGTAAGGCCTGCCTGGCTTCTTGGGCTGGTTGTCGGCTCGCCTTATACCACGCCACAACTTCAGGATCCGTCGACGTGGCTTCCCGCAGTCGCCGTTGATGTCGGTCGCAGTATACACGCGGACTTTCCGCTTCTTCACCCATCGTTAATCTGAGGAACGTTCGCTTCGCACCCTTTATTGTTTATAAAGTGGCCGAGCAATGACGCGCATCTGTTGCCCAACTGCGCATGCGCAGCGCACCTGTAGCTACTGCGCATGCGCATTAACGGCTCGGGCTTGGCCCGGTGACCTTGGCTTTAATGGCGTAATGAAGCTATCGCTTCAAAAAACAGCAGCTGTTGACACTGGGTCACGGTCCGAGACGTCCTGTATTACTCCACTAGCCAATCACAACAGTAAACGAAATCAGCTTTTTAACGTTTCGCTTTATTAAACAAGCCATGCATCAGAATTCTAAAGCTTATAACGTTTTCTTCTTGCGATTAACTTATTGTTCGGTAACAAGGGAAGGTTTAATAACGGACTACTTTTTTTGTGGAAGAATTCTGTGCGGCCTTCCCGAATGTGGGCGGAGCTTCACTGCTGGAGGGCCCCTCATAATAAATATTGGCAGCGGCTTAGCTCAGCTATACCAGAATATACGTAGCGAGAACTGTAGTTCTCCGCTGGTGACGCATGTTGTCGAGTTTGTTGTTGTGACTAAAATGTTAAGCATTGAAGAAGTATTCGGTGAGACACATTTATTCAATTGTTTTGACAGAGATAAACACTGCCCGATGATCGGTAAAGTAACATGCAGCTGTCTCAATGCTGCCTACATAGTATTTAGACTGGTTGCTTTCTCTCAGATACACAAGGTCAATCCTTCCAGTCTAGGATCCGGAGTACCCCGGTTCGAACCCGACCGCGGCGGCTGCGTTTCGATGGAGGCTAAACGCTAAGCCGCCCGTGCGCTGTGCGATGTTAGTGCACGTTAAAGATCCCCAGGTGGTCGAAATTATTCCGGAACCCCCCACTACGGCACCTCTTTCTTCTCTCAGTCCCTCCTTTATCCGTTCCCTTACGGCGCGGTTCAGGTGTCCGCCGATACAGGGAGACAGATACTGCGCCATTTCCTTTCCCTCAAAACCAAATTTTCATAAAACACCCAGGCGGCTGCGTTTTTATGGAGGAAAAACGCTAAGGCGCCCGTGTGCTGTGCGGGATCGGTGCACGTTAAAGATCCCCAGGTGGTCGAAACTATTCCGGAGCCCTCCACTATGGCACCTCTTCCTTTCTTCTTTCACTCTCTCCTTTATCCCTTCACTTACGGCGCGGTTCAGGTGTCCAACGATATATGAGACAGATACTGCGCCATTTCCTTTCCCCAAAAAACCAATTATATATCATAAAACGCCGGTGCACTTTGATGCGTTCAGTGGAACGGTAGGCGTGATTAATGTGGCGCCTGCCGTGGAGACCGACACCGCGGACCGCAATCGTAAGGTTAAATTGGTTTTTGGGGAAAGGAAATGGCGCAGTATCTGTCTCACATATCGGCGGACACCTGAACCGCGCCATAAGGGAAGGGATAAAGGAGGTACTACGGAATAAAGAGCGGCGGCGACGATGCGGGCGGCGCACCTTCTTTTCCTCCCCGGTTGCCATGGTAACGGCGCATGCGCACAACTGGTCTCTCCCGTGTACCATGGTAAAGGCGCATGCGCACAACTTTCCTATCGCGTGTACCGCGACATGCTCGACTGGTTCCCCAGGTGGTCGAAATTATTCCGGAGCCCTTTAATACGGCACCTCTTTCTTCCTTTTTTCTTTCACTCCCTCCTTTATCCCTTCTCTTACGGCGCGGTTCAGGTGTCCAGCGATATATGAGACAGATACTGCGCCATTTCCTCCCCCCCCCCCCCAAAAAAAAGAAATTATTATCATAGCCTAGTGTAGCTCCCGCTACAATAATAATAATTCGTTTTGGGGGAAAGGAAATGGCGCAGTATCTTTCTCATATATCGTTGGACACCTGAACCGCGCCGTAAGGGAAGGGATAAAGGAGGGAGTGAAAATGTGACGCAGGCACGCAGCGGCCTCTCGAAAATCCTCGCCTTCCTCCACGAAAAAAAAGTTAAAAGAGCATGGATGCCAAATTTCACGTACATGTTTTCTTCCTACGATCGCTAAACAATTGATAATTGAATTTCAGCACTCACCTGTTTCGGTTTCAACAACCGAGCAATATCTACGAAGAAAACAGCAATATAATCACTGCTTCTTCACTCTTTGCGATTCCGGCTCTTGAGGAAGGCAAGCTTTGGCACTGCATTGAATTAAAACGACGAAGCAGCGATTATGCCGCAGTTTTCTTCATGCTTCACGCATGTGACCTTTGGTCACCTTGGGCATCACAGCCTCATAGCCATCGCTCAGCCGTTGAAACCGAAACACGTGAGAAAAGAAATTCGTTTATAGATTATTTAGCGCGGTCATAGAAGAATACCACGCGGTGATCCATTATGAATTTCGCCATATGCATCATTACAAAGAAGAAAACACGCAGCCAAAAAATAGGTGCCTGCACTCCTTTACAGTTAACTGCTTCCAATGCACCAGCGCCCGCGCGGATCGAAGTCAAAATACTGGCCTTATTTCTTTTCTTCCTACACAAATTCTGCGTTTAGGCTGTTTTCATTTTTATTGCGTTGTTTATTTCATCTGGGCATAAGGGGAGTTGGGAAGAGAAAAGAGTGGGTGGGTGTTAAATGAAGGAGAAAAGGTGGGCCGATTTAATGAAGGCGAGGAGAGTGCGGTGATGCTGTTTATGCTAAGCAGTTCATGAGAAGCATCATATCATGAGGAACGGTATACGGCCCTCGCCTCTGATTGGCTACAGAAAACGGAAGTGACGCGCGCGCGTACTTTGCCATGAAAACTGGCTTTCGGAGCACCTTCACTGTCGTTTGTCAGGAAAGCGCCGTGGACATTGCGTGCTACTCAGCAGTTATATATTTTAATCGACAGAAAACTAATCATGCTTCTTGGGTAGCTAGAGCCTGCAAGCAGCGATATATTTTGGCTATCTTTTCGAGGTAGTCTGCATGTATGAGCTAAATAACGCCCAGCAGTCGTAGAACAACGAACACCATTGAGTGTTCCCAATGGGCACTTTAACTCTCTTGGATGTCCCATGGACGTCCCAGACATCCACAGGACATCCAAGGGAGTTTCAGTGCCCATTGGGTCCAGCTGGCGAGATACGGAGTGCATAGCTGAACGGGTCCCTGCAACGATATGTGCACACAAAGTAAGAAAAGCGAGTGCGATAGATATTGAAAGCGATTAAAAACGACCCACCCTCATTTCCCTCTCAATTTAGACACCTGTGCGCGCCAGAAAAAAAAAATTACAGGTCGGGACCACGTTCCGCCCACGAATGCACCGCCCGGCTTGCCGACGTATTGCTGGGTGTTTTTACTGCGATAGCATTAGAGGTCCCGTTCAAAAAAAAAAAAAAAAGCTGCGTCCGTCCATGTCACGAACTGATGACCCACCTTAGGTGACAACCTGCCCACCGTGGCAGGTGGCCATAAAATTAACGATTGGTCGAGCTAGGTCACGTTGTGACGTCCTCGCAACTTACCGACCGGGTTGTCGGTAAGAAACATTGGAATTACTAAAGGAACAAAACACAAACAATGTACGTACACGGGATAAAAATCCGGAAAGATAACAAGGATATCCCCACTAAGCACATATCCTCACCTTTGCCTCCTGCACACTGCCTGACTCAGTAGACGCAGGATACACGAAAATATCTGTCCGTTCGTACATCTCCCACCCCCGCCGCTGCTTCAGGTGCCAACGGTTTGTCCATGGCTCGCAGAGCTGCCGTGGTCTGACAAAATGACATAGCAGCCTTGGAATCACCCACTGGCAAAATGTTACAATAACGTAATTTGTTACGAATGCTGGAATAACGTTATTTGTTGTGAGAACGGCAGCCGAATGTTAAAATTTTACCAATACCATATTTGCCATGTTCAAAACATTAATCTGTTGGCACATTAAACTAAACAAAAATTGATATCTTATAATAAACTCTTACAGGTCTCGAACCAAAACTTTTTTTTGGTTGGAGACGTGTCAGAATTTATTATAAGTTATGAAACCCAACCAGACAGGCAATTCTGACGAAATGTTTAGTTTTCAAAAATTGGTATTATCTCTATGTTCGAAACATGCTATGCTAGATATCACTACAAATTAACATTAGATATATGAGCCGATAATTCACATGCAAATGTAACACAGTGTTTCGTCATCAACAATTAATGCTCAGCATCTAAAGAGTAATGAGCTATAACAGAATTTAGGACAGAACTTCTCTAACTTTTTAGAGACGTTACAGCGTCGTTTATGGATTAACATCCACTGAGTCACCGCGGCAGAGTGCCAGCACGTTTACTTCAAGCACTTTTCCATAGCTTTTTTCCATGGAACCTTTAAACTAAATCTCTTGGCTCGTGTCAGCCATTGATTACATGCTCAGTGCCAAAATTCGTCTAGGAAACTAACTATTCGCCACTAACACAGGGCACACTGCTCGATCAGGCCAAACCATACACCGAGGATATCGGTAAAAACAAGGCCAGTGTGCAGCGACGCCAGAACAGGGAAGGCAAGCCCCTCCCCACCCAACATTTTTCCAGAGGGGGATGAAAATAGAGCCACTCGCCACCTGCAACGAAGCGACCAGGAGATCAGTGATCTGCCCACCTCTGGTGAACCTTTTTTGTCTATTTTGGTTTTTAGTTAGAAATTATGCAATAACGCAATGAGTTTTTGTTTATTTTACTAGCATTTTTTTTTTCAGTTATCGGCTGAGTTTTATGCACAATCTAGCGAAACGGTCTTAGTTCGTAGTCAAAGAGGGGCAACACTGTGTCGCTGTTTTGATTTTTCGGTTTGCGTATGTGCGCGTCAGTAGCGAAAGTAGCGTCAGTCGCGGTTTTCGCTGCCGTACCTGGAGGAAATGTTGCCGTGAATTCAAAGTTCTACAAGATGCTTGTCATGGATGCCAACATTCCAGCGCTCGTTCGGCTTTTAATGAGGTGCGTATGCATTACTTGCAACCGCGGGCTGGTGGTTATTGCTATTCATTTTGCGCTGTGGCTTTGCGTTGCTAACGGCGTTGCCACGCGAACAAAGGAATTGAATCGCGCCGTATGAGGAAACGCGGTGGAGAGTTTTAGTATTGTAAGCACAATTTCTTGAGTGGGTTATTTAAACTTTTGAGCCTTAATTTTGCCTTCTGCTGTGCTGCTGTCTGCATTCCTCAAGTGGCAAGTCGTGCCTTGGAGGCTCAGCCCGGAAGATTGGTTCAAGTTCGCGCTCGCAGCCGGGCTCGCAGTCTATTCCAGTCCCAATTTTCCGTCAGTGGTGCCGCTGAGATACGCCTTGTCTACCCCATTTTGTATTTCGCATAGCAGAGTCAAAAGTAACGCTCGTTTCGCCGGCGTGTAAGGTGCTAAACTTGCACCGTGACTAGCTTCGTTCTTGCTGGCTACGCTCGCTACAGCTCGGCAGTTCCCTCGTTGGCGTTGCGCAATAACGGCGCCCCGCCACCCCTCCACGTGGATACGCGTCCATGTAACGTCTTGCCGTGGCTTTTTAAGATTGGGCCACACCTCTATAAGGTGATTACACCGCCTTTCGAGGTTAGAGGGATGCTCTGAACGCTTTACATTCGGTTCCGACGCGACTATCGCACGCCGCCTCGGTGGTCGGCAGCCTGTGTACTCGTCTAGCACAGGTGTGTATCAAACTTAAAAGTAGTGTCAAGAGACTGTATCGACGCGTATCAGATCGTGCAACGCCAAGCATGCCGAGTCACGCGCCCTACCGACAACCGTAGCTTGCTCATAATCTCGTTGGAGCTGAAAACAGAGTGGACAGGGCGTTTTCCAGGCTCATTTGCCTGCAAGAGCTTTCGAACAGTTCTTCCAAACACGCGGTTCCATCACCAGGAGAGACCAGCCGTGCGTTGACCTGGTATTGGAGATTTATTTAATGCACCGAGGAATTTGCATGCATGCATCAGTGGCATGAAGTACTTTTTTGAATAAGTGATGTGTCTCCTGTCCCTGAGGTCAATTTTTTATTTCGCAAACTGCATTGTGCTTTATTTTTCAGATGCCTTAGGTTTGTAAAGACTACACCAATGGGCCAGAGCTCACAATCTTGCAGTCCACCTCTACTTGCACTCAGTTGTGATGTTCCATTATGCATTGCTGATCTCATTGTGTATTAAATTGTGCATACATGAAACAGCTGCCTAACTCCATTCCTGGAACTTCTGAGCTCTGGAGGGACAAGATTGCTGTCCATACCTTCCTGAAATCTGAACCAACAGACACAATGACACATACATGGATAAGACCTACAAAACAATTGGGAAACCAGTAGCCTATCAGATTAGTGACACCTATTTGTGTGCCAGCGTACTGGTCTTATAGACTTGTTGGTATATACTAATACACTATTTGACCTATAAGACAAATATTCCATTAAGCCTATACGACCAGTACACTGACACATCTATAGCTGTCAATCTGATAGGCTGATTCCCTATGGTTTTTTTCTTTCTAGGGATCGTGTCAATGTTTGAGTAACATTTCAGAAATGCTAGAAAAGGATGTTATGAACCATTAGAACTTGTCTACTTGGACAGATAATTAGACAAGCAGTAATACATGGCGCGCAAACTCGAGAAAGTATACCTTTTTTTGCCCCATTATTGCTTGAACATACCACTAACAGCACAATGAATACTGAAGAGTGGGGACACTAAACAATGTCACGTCAGCTATGAATAGCCTACAAAGCATGAAATTTCAACTTTTAAACATGAATAGTCCAGACTGTATACCAAAAAATTACGGGATGATCTGAGCCCTTGATGATTACTTTTACTCTTGTGAATACTTTCAAGCTTGTTTCTTGCGTGTACGAAGCCAACACAATTTTTCTCGAGGGTGGAGAGGTAGTTGGTGCCTCTGGTGGGCAGCCAGCTTTTCCACAGAGTATTTGAATTCGATTGTGCCGCCGTTTTTACGGCGACAGCTCACCAATTGCCTTTGTGCAAGCATGGTGCGGAAAATTCGGGAGGCGTCCGAAGGTGCACCCTTCGGGTACCTTGCTGGCCCGGGAGTTCCAGATAAAATACGCCTTTTTTCCGTCGAAGGACCCCTTCCAGCCAATGGCATAGGCAGATTCTCATGACCCTGCTAGTGTGACTAAGCAGGAAGTGGTAGATGGAAGGGGATGATCTCTTCCCTCTATGGTCAGGGATAGACCCCCCTCTCCATTGTGGCGCCGCTTACTGCATTGTCACGCTAGCAGGGCAGCGAGAATCGACCGACGCTGTTGGCTGGAAGGGCGTCCTTTGATGGGGGGAAAGCCGCTACACTCCCGAGGTGTACGAGACTATAGTGGTGCTTGGTGTATTGCTCACCCATTTACCCACGGCCATTCTCCAGAACTACCACCTGCCTTCTTGCTATTTTATCCGGCTTCTCGGTGTGAAGGTGAATGGGCAGCACCCAAGCTAGGTGGGTGCACGAGGAGGTTCCCCACTTGTGCTAGAGGGACACCACGGGCCGAATCCACGAAATGGTTCGCTTTGCAACCGGCTCATGAAACCGAGGAGTGGGGGAGAAGGGTACAGAAGCGCTGCTTTTGCAGCAATATTGCAGTACGTACCATCAGAACGGAGTTTGCTAGTAACAAACAAGTGGTTAATTTGGCACCTCAACTATCCAGGTACCAAGAATATGAAGGATGTGGATCTTTATCAAGTCTTGAGAAACATTCCTGGCTCAATTTCTAAGTTGCCATATTTTTGTGCTAAAGTATTCATGTATGTACATCACTCTTAGGGTTGTGCAAGGTAAAAATGGTGCTGCACACAAAATCGCCAATCTGTTAAACTATGCATCTACCAGAAAAACCTCATCAGAGCTTTGCAAGGAAGAAATAGTTTGGACACCTAACTGAACAAAAGTGTGCGTATTATGCAGGCATACTGGCACATACAAACAACCACAAACGATGACCAAGGCCGATTTCAAGCTCTATGCACATGCCACCATTCCTATGATGGCAACTGCACCATTGGCAGCTTATTCAGACCACAATGACAGATTTTCCTTTGGTATTCTTAGTATGAAACGAAGGCCATCAGAACTTGCAATGCAAAAGCATTGCCATTTTTTGTGCCCACTCAGGTAAGCCAGCTAAAAAAATGTCAAAGTAGTGATGCAGAGTTGAGATATCATTGTGGCTAAATTTGTGTATGTACTGTCCACAAAGCTTTAATGGTGAACATAACTGAACAATTACTACTCGAGACACCACCTTGAAAATGTAGCACCCATCTTGAATGAAACTAAGAGTAGACATCATGGATTGACCTGCTGCTGGCAGGTTCTGTGTCGCTGGCACATCAGATTTCAGAGCACTCGTGAAGTCCACTCCTAGATACTATTGTGGTGCTCTAACAAAACCAAAGCTCATTGAAACAAGAAGCCATGTTTGATTATTCACTGCATGCAAGAGCAAATAAGTCCCACACCACAATCAAGAGCCCATACAGTCAATGAAACAGGAAGGAAAAAAATACTTGCAGGTTGCCACAGCAAACTTTGCACTGCTCATAGCATGCTGGCACTTTTAAGCCAGCTCACTTTTTCTACTGTAGAAGCAGATGCAAATCTGCGACATACAAGGGCCGATCTGCTCCGAATGCCCTATATATAGGGGTTGGACTTTTTGGTTTTAACCGAAAAATAATAAATGAAAGTGTTGAAATCAATTTCCGAAATTTGGCTTTCACTGACAGAGGTCATTACATTCTGGACATGCACACCACAGCTAGCTGGTCAAGTAGGGGCTGCACTCTGCCAAAGGAGAATTCAGTGTGGAAGCCAAGTATATAAGTAGTGTGCAACCGTGCATTTTGCAGAATCGCTCCGCTACCTTACACACCTCTACAGACTAAGAGGCTCCATGTCTCCAAATGTCGTAGCGCTGCTCAGTGTCTTTGCCCGTTTGGGGCAGTTGCTGGGTTAAGCAGGTTTCTCAACACCATGCAAGGACACCTAAACCATGTACAAGCTGCACTAAAAGGAGACCTTGTGGCTACTGTGATAGTTAAGTGGAAGCTCCATCGCCATCAACACAACTCGCAAAGAATGTGGAGCCACAATGTGCCCTAGCAGCTGAGGGTGCCCATCCTGCCAATGACAGTGGCTTTGGCTCGCACTGGGCAAACAGGACGCACCCTAGACTTTCACAAAGTGAAAGCCAACAGTAATTGCTGGGTGTACTCCCAGGAGACTACCAGGAGGGCAACACAAATGTAGCTTCCACAACCACGGCAACTGCCACTTTCATGGGGCTGCTGGGCAAGGGCATTCATTCATTTGCATTGAATCCAAGAAGAGTGCCACAACAGCGCTGCAGCCGTAACATGGGCCTCAAATATTGTGGTCACCTGTGGCAAGGAGGGGAGTAATGCAAGACATGTTGAATTAAATCTTTGAGTGTTGAGAGCAGCAACTAAATCAAGGCTAGGCACTTATATTAAAAATTGACGCAGAACAATGAAGTAGCAGCATTTGCAAAACGTGCACTAACAATATGCACTTCATTTTACCTTAGTGCTGAATTTGCAGTTTCTCTCAAGCTTGGCACCATGCTTTAAGCCAGGCACACACACTCTTTGTTTACATTATGCCGATACTGCACAGCAGGCAGACCTTCTACAAATACATGAAGCAATGAAACAAGTCGGCACAGCTATGAGAAGCACTTTTGCTTCTCAGCCTTACTGGTAGTGTTCACAGCATACGCCAGAAGCCCTGCCACAGAAAAGGACAAAAGCTCCAAGTTTTCAGTGCCTCATTCATGTTTAATGTGGGCGCACTGAAGCCAGGCAGAAGCTATAAGTTTCTTCTGCTTGCCTTCATGGTAAAGTAATAAAAACACTTGCCAGCACTTGCTGGGCATCACAACTGAAACAATGAGCCATAGCTAAAGGACATTGTCACAATATCTACGCTGCCCGAACATGAAATCCAAAACACTATCAAGCAGCGTTCCAAAGAAATGAAGAGACTTGATACTTGTCCCGAAGTTTTAATGGAACCGAGAAATGTATGCAACAAAAAGGTTGCCTCAGGCGGACGCTGTTGATGCTGTTTTTCAAGGATCATGCAATGCAAGATTCCACCTACACGCCCACACATTGTAACACCAGGAGTGCAGTGCTAAGGTAGGGGCAGAACTGACAAGGGTGAAGACACTTCAGCTCTAAAAAACATGCATGAGCTGCTATAGACCACACCTTTAACACCTTGCCTTCTGCCAAAAGGCCACACAGACTCTGCCCCCACCCCACGTTTCCGGCTACACCACTGGTTAACAAAACATTGCTCAATTCATTATCAGTCTCACTTCCTACAGGATCATGCAATGCAAGATTCCACCTACACACCCACACATTGGATGTGGTGTCAAACACCAGGAGTGCAGTGCTGAGGTAGGGGCAGAACTGACAAGGATGAAGTCACTTCAGCTCTAAAAAACATGCATGAGCTGCTGTAGACCACACCTTTTAACACCTTGCCTTCTGCCAAAAGGCCACACAGACTGCCCCCACCCCACGTTTCCAGCTACACCACTGGTTAACACAACATTGCTCAATTTCATTATCAGTCTCACTTCATACAGCACCATGTGCAAAAGAAACTATTGTATCAGTACAGCCAGTCCCCTGGTATTCACAATTCCATGCCACATGCACACATGTTCAAAACAAACACGAAGGCCTGTAACAACCAACACCATCTTACAAGTTTCTAGCCTGCAATAAAAAAAAAACAAACAAAAAAAGGATCGGGGCAATCAAATGGTAAAACAGTGCGTCTAATCAGACTGTTCTAAAGCATATAGTGGCTGCAGCACAATCTTGCATAGCATCCAAGATCCTATTTGTGTGCATACCCTGTCCACATGGAAACAATTTTTCTTGCCCACACTGGTCTACTCAATGAAGCGATTCGAGTGTCTGCTAAAGATATGACGGCAATGAGCGCAGCCACAAACAAAGAATTTAGAGCACTTGATATCACCAAGCCATGCACCTCACATATATGTATATAAAAAAGAAACTGCATTCACTCACACTTAGACCACCTGTAAAAATACAAATTCTACTGCAATGTCATACAGTTCCTGGCATGGGCATTTTAGTTTACTGCTTGCCTCACTGCCAAAGGCACACAATTTGTTCATCCCAAACCCACGATTACACTTTGGAGAGACAAACATGTGCAGCAAAGGCAGCAGCAGCACTGCTTGGATAGCATTGCTTCACTAGGAATTTCCTCCCCATCACAAGTCTTGGAAAAGAAGCAAAGGGGAGGGCACGCACACCATCCGGCTTGGAGAAAGTGGGGAGGAGGGCAGCAAGGGTGGGTGTAGTTTCCAACTCCTTTAATGCCGCTCACCCTTGTGGCCCACTGTCCAGGGCAGGTGGGCAGCCAGGCAGGCTGACCAAGTGTGCGTTAGAAAAGCTGGCAGCTCCATGTGCATAGCGGCAACCAGTCGGAGCTTGCCAAGCGTTTACAGGTCATCCAAGTCAAAGTCATCCACAAGGTCGTTCACCTCGAGGCTCTGGAAGTCCACGCGGTAGCGCAGGATGCCCCCAATGCCACCGAAGCCCTTGACAAACTGGGAGCCCTCCTGTGACTTGTCGGTGATGATCTCTAGTGTGGCACCTGCAACAGAAAAGAGAAGCAGGGGCTGCCAAGAAGGTTCATAGGGGTCCCAAAGCGACTCAAGGCTATGAGGGACGCCGTAGTGAAAGGCTCCATAAATTTCGACCACCTGGGGTTCTTTAACGTGCGCCAACATTGCTATGCACACGAGCCTCTAGAATTTCGCCTGCATCGAAATTTGATCGCTGCAGCCGGGATCAAACCCATGTCTTTCGGGTCAGCAGCCGAGCGCCATAACTACTGCGCCACCACGGCGGCTTGAAGAATGCTGGCCACTCACCAAAGTTCTTGTAGTTGTTTGCCAGCCATTCTAGCAGCGCCATGGACTCCACCAGCTCCAACTCGACGCCTGTCTCACGGTCCAGGAAGTGGCTCTTGTCCTTCTCTTGCTCAGGAGTCAGGTGCAGGATCTTCTCTTCATCACTTGTGTGATTCTTGAGCACGTAGCGCACAATGTCAAGGTTTTCCCATGCAATCAGGATTTCAACAGAGCCCATCTCAAGGGCTTTCAGCGTGTCCTCGACACCAAAGCAGTACTTGCCTGTGTCCTGAGAGATTTCGTCAAAGTAGCGGCCAATAAGTTTCTTCTCCTGTATGAACTTCACATTGGACAGCACCTCGGCAGACAACTCTATGGCCTGATTGAAGCCATTTTCACCCCCATATGACACATCAACCAGCTTGAGCACCTTAACTTGCAGCCTAGGGTCAAACATGTCTGACTGACTAAGTTCAGTTTTGAAGTCAGCCGAACCAGCCAAAATGAGGCCTGCAATGTTTGGACGATCGTTGCTAATGTAAAGTGTTGTGGCGACTTCGGCTACCTTACGCACGTAATTGTGCCTCTTCTCCATACGTAGCCGAGCAAATCGCAATGCAGACTGACCTCCACGTCCGTGCTTCTTGGGCAAATCCACTGTGAACTTGTGAAGAACTTCGCGCGTGTTGCCTTGGAGAGTACCAAACAGAGCTCCATTTCCATCCATCACAATGAAGCCGAATTTGTTGTCGTCCGCAAGCAGCGCAGACAGAGCCTCGGTGTGGAACTTGTTGTCGCAAAGATACAGTGACGTGTTGATTGGCTTGAACGGTTCGAAGTCAATGTTCACCTTCTTTTCTTTGCCCTCTTCTGTTACGATCGTGCCACAGTAGATGACCAATCCGTTCGGGGGCACTGCAGTGAGAGTGAAACATCAGTACCTAGCCACTGAGTAGAACAGCGCTCACCTTTTGTGTACAGTTTAAGCCGGTGCTGGACAGACGTGATGGCACCGAGAACTGACAGCCGGTTAACCCGGCTCTTGATGTTGGAGGCCGTTCCGAACTCGTCTGCCAACATTTTTGACACCCGGGAGATCTGGTCCTTTGGTGGAATGATCAAGGAGATCATGCTCGTGCCGTTGCTGCACAGAAATTGTGAACCATCAGAGCAACAGGGATTTAAATGCCGCTACGAAAGTCACCGTAGGCCTAGCCTTTAACCCTAACATATGCCAAACTGCTTGCAAAAATGTCACTTACCCCCGTGCGGCTTCCAGGCTCTTGATGAGTTTCTTGATCTTCCAGATTTCTACATTTCTATCAGCGTTTGACTCTTCCAAGTTGTACCCGGTAGAAGCCATGTTTAAATTAAATTAAAATGTAAATACTTAAACGTGGCCGGCTTACAATGATGGGATCCAACGCTCGTAGGCCTAATGTCGGCCCCAAGCGCTCCGCTTTTCGGTCGTCAACAGTGTTTTGAACAGTGCCAATAATAAGGTATGGGTTGCTTGGAGTTCCACACGGTCCTGGGAGGAAGTACGACTACAACAGTGATTACATCAACAACTGGCAGTGCTGACTACCCCACCAGGAGAGTAGAAGTAGACGACGGAACGTGACTACGACCGCGGCCCCATGTGGAACTCGCGAGCCGACGTAACCATCGTGCCGTTACAGGGTCGGTCATGGTGTCCAACTGACGATTCGCATACCAAGGATTCGTCCTGCTTTTGGCGGCTGACTTGCGTAGAAAATATCCTACCGTTAATTATCATCTTATTGCCTGAGCTATCACGACAAATCTTTTGAGAAGTGCTTTTTGAATATAAAAATTGAAATTTACATTTTGTGACAGCAAGAAAATATTTTAGAATTTTATGCTGTTCCTCAAACTAACTGGTCGGCCAACTTTATTTTTAATTTTTTGTTTATTTTATTAATTCGTCGTGCGTCCAGTGCTTTCTTTTTTATGTGTTGTTTTGTCTCGATCAGCCAGCGGGGTGATTTTTTTTTTTCCTGGATGCCGTGTTCCACTTCCCGAATTGGGCGCTAGTGAAGCCACTGAAGTTGGGCAGTATGTCTCAGAAGTTCGGTGTCTACTGTATATTGCAATGCATAAAGTCGCGTCTTTCGCCCTTCCGACCTCAGTTTTTCGCGTTGTTTTCGTGTAACGTCTACTATAATATCAAGGAAATAAGCAAGCTCAACGCGAGAAATTTGAGCATTGTTTGGGGAACCCTGTAATTTCAGAGAAACCATGCAGGTCTCACCCTGCTAAGGTTAACCCTGCCGCGGCAAAGGGGTACCTACGTGCCTTAAACACCACGTTCTTACCTAGTTCTTGTCTTCCGAGCGTAATAGGTGGTGGCCAAACTACGGCGGACAGTGCGTCACGGCGAAACTCCATCAATTGAATTTGCACTTCCGGGTCGTCCCCGCGGTTTTGTTTGTATAGGCATTGCTTGCAGATGTGCGGTTTCGACCTTGCTTTCCTTAATACTAGCGCTCACATCGCTGAAAAAAAAAGGGCGTTGTGCGCTGTCTCAAATTGCAGCAACTTCACTGCAACGGAATGGATGGATGGAAACGGCTGAACCCTTTAAATCGGGCGTTGGCTCAAGCCACCTAGCCATGACATGAAATTTTACTCTTGTCTTGATTTTAGCCACCAATCAGATAACCTTCGCTTGGTTACTTCTACCCGCTTAAAATCTACTTTCCATCACTGTCCTTAATCCCCAATAATTAATGCCTTGGATAAATCAGCCCCGCTGCTTTCCACTGTAGGGTGAAGCCCTTTACAGAAAGGTATCAAGTGTTCAGCCGTTTCCTCCTCCTCTCCGCACGCAATGCACAACGTGTCTACCTCGTGGCACCTGACTCTATATGTCTTAGACCGTAAAACTCCCGTCCTGGCCTCAAACAACAAAGAGCTTCCCCCACAATTATCATAGATATTTTCTTTGCCAATTTCCTGCTTAAAGATACTGTATGTTCCCAGTGCCGATTTCGTCAGCATCCCTGTTTTCCACAGAGCTCTCTCCGTTTCTTTAACCTTTTTCTTAACCGATAATTGCCGATTTGCCCATCTAATGCTGTCCAGATATTTGCTTGTCAATTTTCTAGTTCGCTTTCTCTATTTCGTGTCAAAATTCCTTATATACAGGTATCTGAAAACTTTCCTAGCCCACTGCTTCTTTCCAATTTTTCTCAATCGCTCCTCACATGCTATCTTACTGCTAGCTTCTCTGCTCTCGAACGACGCCCATCCCATATCACCCTTTACCCCCGATTTGGTGTATTGCCATGTGCTCCCAAAGTTAGCCTCCCTACGCCACGTTGTTTAATTTCTAACCTTGCTTGAACATCTGGTCTCATGCACAGGACTGCATTACCGAAAGTCAGGCTAGGAACCATCACCCCTTTCCAAATCCCTCTTACCACTTCATACCTATTGTAATTCCACAGTGCCCTATTTTTCATGACAGCTGCATTCCTACTAGCTTTATTCATTACATATTTTTCACGGCTCTGTCAGATACTCGGCACCGTTATTTATACACACCCCAAGATACCTGTACTCATTAACTACCTCTAGCGTGAACTCCTGTATTCTGTGCTTGCCACCCTCATCGTTAAATATCATGACTGCAGATTTTTCCTTACTAAACTTAAAACCTAATGTATCTCCCTCTGTACCACATATGTCTATCAACTTCTGTAAATCTTCCTTGTTGTCAGCCATTAGCACTATATCATCCGCGTATATTAGTCCCGGTAATGACTGTTGAATCCATTCTCCTTGCTTGAAAAAAGAAAGGTTGAAGCCTAGTCCGCTCCTCTCTAGCTCGGTCTCCAACCCTTGCAGGTACAACATGAACAACAAAGGAGACAGGACATTCTTGCCTAAGCCCCCGCTGTATCTCTATAGGCCCTGCAACATGTCCCGAGTGCCATAAAGTAGTGAACGGGGAAAACAGTACGCCGTTGCGATCCCCTGACAGACTGCCTGCTATGAGCTCTGTGGACAACTCTTGGCTTTGCTTCGAGCATTTTGTTGGCGGTAAACGTTTGAGAGTGTTGTGGAAGTTTGGGAATTTGATCAAGCAGGCTGTTTTCACACCTTGAGGAGCACGAATTTCTCGCTCGGACGACTTCGGCTATGCCGTTCTCGCATGACGGCGGTAGCACCGCACGGTCGTTGGTGTGCAGATATGTGCTTTTCGGCCTCCGTCACAACAGCTCGACAAGATGTTAAAGGAGAGAACGATTTATTCCTCAGAAATTTGTGCTGCATGCGAGTTCCTCGAATTCAGAGCTAACACATCAGGCCTATGCGATCACAACCGTCAGCAGCCGAAATTGTTGTATGAGAACATATTTGCTAAATTCATGCCCAAAGTGAAACTCATGTTTTCACCAGCAGACCAGTCGACATGAGCACGCAGCAGGTGTGGAGAAATAAGCGAGCTGTTACGTTAAAAGTTCTCAGTTTGCATGGACCTGCATGTCACAGTTATGTTTCTACGTTTCCTGTCTGCGGAGGAGGAGGGTGACAGACAAGCTGGTCACGTTACAAAGTGACAAGAATTATTCACCTCCATTCTTTGTATACTCTGAGGCAGTAAGTTATGAGAAGCTTCGCTTCAAGACAACCGAACTTAAAAAAAATATATCAGCCAACATAGTCTAGCTGTTTTTCACTTTCATTGTACAGCACATAGGAGAATTGACATCTGAGAAAAATGTTATAATACTGAACTGTCACTGTTCAGCGAAGCATCATTTGAAAACTGTCTAGGTGCTGAACATGCATGTGAAGTAGATAAATGTCTGCGTCTCTACCTTATGCGTTGCATGCTTGCATATAGGAATATTGCACTGAATGGTTGACTTATTGGGAGGGGCGTTGGTGATTTCAAAAAGTGCAAAATGCTGCAAGGACGGCAGAGGCTGGTCTGGTAGTTGTTGGGTCAATTATCCGTAAGCATAAAGAGTAATAAACATGCTATAAAATTGCTAGTTTTAAAAGGCTAAGGAACACATTGTGTTCACAGACATTTCAGATTTTTCGGTATGACCGGTGTTTTGGAGATGGTTTGCCAAAGTCAGTTAACATACAAGCTGTGCTGCAGTGCTCGTGCGAAAACTAAAACTGGATGGGAATGCCTTTCGTTCAACATTGCACAAGACTGAGTCAAAGGAACTTGTAGAAAATGCTCAAAACAACTCGGATCAAGCTTCTGTGTGTGCTGGAAAAGCTGAAGCATGTTTTTTTACACACTACCATGCTGTTTATTATAACTTACTATTTGCCACTCAGATATTCTGCATTAAACTCATTTATTACACACTGTGCTGTGCAAAATGCGCCTGCAAAAGTTCTTGCAAGGCAAAGGTTATATCAGATGTTATTACCCACATGAGAAGAAGAGTTTCCAATTAACAGCTGATGAACTTTCTCATTTTGCAGTTCGTCAGTGAATCTGCTGATGTGAAGAGTTAGTTCTGCTTTTGGCTGTGGTCTGCTTTCTGTTTTGTCTTTGCGCCCGACTTCGTTTACGTTGTGCCTGTCGCGAAGCTGTGCAGCAGGCTTTTGCTTTGACTTGAGGTTCTCATTAAGAAAAAAAACAAGGCAAGCTAATTTTCTGCCTAGCTCCTTGTGTTATTACTTACCTACCTTAGCTTGAACACTCTGTATACAATGCATAAGTTTTATATTTCCACTTTTCTGTATGTATGCATCAACAGCTGACGTGCCCGCCATTGGGGACCTCTGTCGTACATCGGCTGGTGGTTCTTCTTTGACCAGGCTCCGAGCACTAAGTTCACGACAGCAAAATGGCTACATGCTCTCCTCTGCCTTGATGGGAAGCCACATTGATTAATTACATTCTGGAAGGTAGTGAACATTCAATAGATGCCTTAAAATAAAGCATTTGTTGTAGTACTTTTTTATCTACATAATGCAGCCACCAGCATTGGGAAATCAAGCATAGGAATTCTTCACATTCAGAGCCGCAAGTTATATGTAAATGGCATGTAATGTCCCACACCACCATGCAGGCTGTGAAATGCATTGCGTGGTTAATTTTGTGTGTGAGTGAGGTTCTTGTGCATGCACCAAAGCCTCAGTAAAGGGGTGTACCTCTCTCAGTGCTGGAATAGCTACCATGTCACTTGCCTATCCATGCACTTGACGCGCATTAGTACCCAACTGAAAAAACGACCTCGGCCCTATGTTGGGCCAAAGTCGATAGCCAGCCTGGCCGACCTTGGCCCTAGCTTGGCAGACTAGGTTGGGCCGAGGTCGGGATTGGTGACTGGCCTTACACCGGCCGACCTTTGGCTGCCAACATAGGGCCGAGGCCATATGCCGACATTGCAGTCGCCAGCCAGCGCCCTGCTAGATAGTGAATCTATGACAAATCGTGGTTACCTTGTCTATATGACATTTGAAAACTAAGTTTTGGCCATGAGGAATTCGACCTGTATGCACAGGCATCTTGAGGAGAAACACACAATGAAGACGAACTTGCAGCAATTATTAATGTCTTCCTTTATGCAGACATCAGCATACAAGCAGTTCCACTCGCTGTAAACGCACGCCTACTATGCAGTCTTACAAAAAAATAGTGTTATTCTTCTATGTTCACTGCCTCCCTTGCTCGAGTCGGCTGGCGCCTCTGGCTCCGGCCACCTTCATGATCTTGCGCTCCATTCAGCCAGCGCTTTATGACAGCGCTGCTATTCTTCAGGGATGCTGGGTCAGGGTAGTGTGCTCTCAGGCAGGCTACGATAAAAGAGAGCAAAAACAAATGCCACCACTTCAGAAAGGCTCAAACCAGCTCAGCTGTGATATTCCTACCAAATAATCCAGTGCTTTGTAGTCCAGACTCGGATATAACAGTAGTCAGCACTATATTCTATTACCATTGCAATATTTGCTTTGAATCCAACATGTAGCAATGAGGGCAAAATGCAATAAACTAGAATATCCGTCCTTTGTACAATGCATCCATTATATATTTGTAGGCAGTCTTCAATGTCTTCACAATAGCATTATAAATGTTTTAGCCAAAATCAGGGCATTATATACTGAAAATTTGGCATTGTGTGTACCGTTATAAATAGCACTAAACAATTGCCAGCAGTATTCGAAATTCAATTTTTTTTACAACTGCATGACACCTGATGCAGCATACAGTAGCAATTGTTTTAACAAGTTGCTTTAATGAGGTAATCTAAACCGGCAATAAAACAGCTACTCTACCACCAACATGCAAATTGACCCTTATATACAGGTAAATCTTTTACAACCTGCATTTTGTTAGGTCCACGTCACAGCAGTGCCAAAATAAAGAATGAATACGAAGTTTTTTCAAGAAGCCTTCCCTGCAGCGCAGCGTGAAGACAGCGACACGCGAAGCAAGCAAGAAGACTTCTGATCGCCTAAATACTTATGATTCAATAAAAGTTTTCCTATCCTATCCTATCATGACAAAGTAGACTGAATAGAGTAGAATTTCGAAGCACTTCAAATTTTTTTCCTAGAAAAACATTGCGGGGTTTAATGTCCCGGAAGCAACACATGGACTATGAGGGACACCTTAGTGGAGGGCTGCAGAGTAATCTAGACCACCTGGGTAACGTAAGCTGAAATCGCACAGCACACGAGCACTTTTTCATGTCGCCTCGATCATAAAGCCGCCAGCGCGGCTTGGATCGAACCTGCGGCACTGAGATCAGCAGCTGAATGCCAAAGCCACTGAGCCACCACGGTGAGCAAAAACAAACTTTCCTTCGCAATGCCACGTCCCCACAACATAGATGGATGGGCATCGTCAATCGGCTAGTCACATTCTAATTACTGAGACCTACAAATTTACTAAAACCATAATTAATGTCTACACCCATTGCACGTACCTACATGCCTAAAGTTCCTGGGAGAACTGAAACACTGAAACAGGAATTCAGTGCGCCACGGTATTATTTTGGAATAAACCACCAGTCAAATTTTCCTTTTGCACTTTTCAAGCAAAATAAATCTAACAAGGTGAATAATGCAAACACCATACTAGCAACCAAAAATTCCGTATATGTGCGAGCCAAGCTCTTCAGCTACCTCGTCCTTTTTTAGTACTCATCTAAAAGGACCGCAGCGGTGGCCAAGTGGTTGAGCATCCGCCTCGCATGTGGGAGGTGCGGGGTTCGATCCCCAGCGCCGCCGGGTACCCACCGGTGATACAATGGGTACAAGCTTTCCCCTGGTCTGGTGCTCGGCTTATTTAGGGTGAAATGCTTGGGAAATGGGTCTTCGACCCCACCTTGAGAATTTGAAAATACCTTGTGCCATGGCACTCTTTGGCCATAGATGCCCTTGCGCCATAAAAATCCATAATCATCATCGCTCATCTAAAAGCAAATAAACCATGTTTGCACCTTTCCACTGCCCATGCAACCAGTATAAAAATCTCCAAGTTAAGCCTGTGGCCTGTTTGGGTCACTTAAAAGTAAATTCATACATTTCACTATGTTTGCAATGTCATATACGCTGCATAGATAAAAACCTGCTGCATAAATAAAAAACAGCAAACAACAAAAGTTTGTGAAGGAAAGAATATTCAAAATGGTAGATTCATTTTCTGTAATGACAAAGTTGTCAGAAAATTACTATATACCTTCGTATGGATAAAATGAGATACCTTCTGCAAAAGCGACTCAGGCTATGAGGAACGCTGTAGCGGAGGACTCTGGGAATTTCCACCATTTGGGAAAATGTGTTCTACTCAAGAATATATGGCTGATAAAATGACCAACCTGTTTAGCACAGCATGACAATCCTTCAACAGTGTAATCAATCACTTACCCAGGATCATGTTATTAATGTTCTTCAGCTCAGCAAATGCGTGCTTGTAGCCGTGAGACCCTTTCCAACTGAATCGCAGTGATGCTGCTTTGCTCATAAAGCTTCGCATCAAAATTCGAACAGTGCCTTGAAAATCCATGCCACCAAATCTTAAGCAGTAGTTTGCCTGCAGACGCATCATACCAAACATTAAAGAAAAGCTGAGGAAGAGTTTAAACAGCAAAAATTAGACTTACAAGTACTTCCATGTTTCCTTCTGAGGAAAGATACTCTTCAATTGCTTGGACACCTGCCACTGTTGACGCAGGTAGCTTTGGGCAATCTTGGGGCAAAACTAAAGCTCTTGTTGCTTTGCTTGCAGTTAGCAGTGACCTCAAACTCTTCAGCTCGATGATTATTTTCATCTGGTTGTCAAAAACTTTCTTTTTCGAGGGCTAGAAGCAAAATAAGGGCAACTTTGAGGTAAGATCCAGAAAAATAATTTGACTTCTAAGTAGAAAGCAGAGCATCAGCACTCTATGCACTACAGTCGACTATTTATTCCTTATTCCTCTTTACAGGCCCGATATAACTGGTACATCAACATCTGAAGCATTGTCAAATGCACAGTGCATCATATATTGTTTGGACAGCAAATAAACTGGTACTAAAGAAAAAAAGCTGTAGACGCACTCATACCAGTGAACCATGCAGGCAGGCTACTGGCCTCTTTCGGGGCACTTGTGTTTGCAGGAGCTGTGACAAACAAAAAAATATGGTACATATTTTTATACACATTTCCTGTAAGGAGCATCTGATACCTATGCTATAAGAATTAACAGCCGTGCTGTTACACAGCATTAAGTTGAAATGTTATTAAAGTCGAAAGAGCACCGCACAAACATTCTACAGTTTCAAATGCCTTCGAAATGCAAGTTTGTGTGCCCCTGTGCACTGTGTCTTCAAGCTATAATTTGTAAAACGAATACTTACAATTGAATACCTACTTCTAAGTGAATAAATGTGAGCTGACCCTACACGAAATGCCTTTTTTATTTACTGTGAGGAATGCAGCTACTCAATGTGGTGGCTTGGTGGTGTGGTTTGGCGTTTACCAGCTTAGTTTTGAAGTCCATGTTCGTAAGCAGCACAACACATAAAGGGAGTGAAATGACACCATGTAAACATACACAACAAAAATATGTCACACAATAAAAGAAAAGCACTCAGCCCACAGCAAGTCTTTTAGATATAAGTTGCATCCAGTAAACATAAGCCCCCAATTCTATGCAGCACATTTTGTTACTCATAACTATGTATTCTCGCGGAGTTCACCCTCATATGCTTCAAACATTCAACTAAGGTTATAAAAACTAAACTAGGCAGCAGCAGCGTCACTGTAGTATGCCAGATGTTGAAGCTTTCGACTGCCTCTGGAAACCATCATGGAGCAATGTACAGTTTACACAAGTCAATGGTATTCGGAATTTTTAGTGTTATTCGACTCATTTCAAGGTGTGTGCGGCACAAGATAGCATAATAAATGAATAAAATTGAAAGATAAGGTTTTTAAAAAACGCAGCAGATATCACACCTGCTTCACAGTCAGAGCTACTGCTGTCCTGACCCCACGAGGATGTGGTGGCTTTGTCCTGAAGACCTGCAATTTCATTGCAGAAATGTACAATTTTTAGATGTAGATGTTTCAGTCGTAAGCAGAATACATTGCTGAATCTAAGATCCTTGTAAGCAAAAGAGAAATTAGTAGGTTACTGACAGTAATGCAAAGCACTACTAAATGATGTACAGCCAGCTTGAAATGAAGTACAGACAAAATGAAACACTAAAATATATAGTGATAACTCCATACCAGCACCATGCTTGGCAAATCTTTCTGATAGGCGAGACATTCCTGGAAGCTGTTTCGTGTGCCTGTTGAATGTAGTAGGTGACTTAGAAAGCACCCTTGGAACTTGTCTTTCCCTTGCAGCCACGAAGCCATCTATAAGGTTTTCAGAGACATTTTGTTGCACTATGCTCTTCGATTTTTGATTCAATGAAGCAGTTTTAGGTCAATATAGACTAAACAATATGATTATGCCTAATTGCTTTCACATAAATATATGGCTGCACACAGTAGTGTTATACCTCGAATGTGGACTTGCTCTGAAGAGTTGCGTCTGATGGGAATATGCTCTTGAACGTCTTGGCTCATGCCAGATCCTTTCCCTCCTTCATGAAAGAAATATTGCAACCAAACAAAATAACTGCCCCACAGAAGAAAAATCATGTATTCAGCAATAGTGCAATTAGGAACAGTAACAAACAAGTCACAAGAAATGCACGAAAATGCAACTAGCACTCACTTTTCATCACAGTGCCTGGTGACCGAACCTCGAGGATGTCATCACTTTCACTGTCCGAAAGGAGCACTGCCTTTCGCTTTCTCCGGCGCTTTTTTTCAACAACTGAGCCTTCTGAGTCCAGGTGTGATGTCATAATGGCATGCGGAAGACACTCTTTGGCACGCTCATATGTGCCTGGGTCAAGAAACAGATTTAGAGCACCCGTGAGAAATATTTCAAATTTTACCAACTGCATATAAACAATATTTAATAAGCACCTTTGTGCAGTGTGTGGCGACTTCATACAAAGAGTACTTGTTATGTTGCATCATCTTTAAAGGAGCACTGTTGCTGAACACATTCTTCCTAACCTTACACCAAAGAATAAAAATTACAGTACTGAAACGATATATGTCCACTACAGAAGAGCAGACATAGACAGCCTTGTGCTATGTTATCACTATAAAAATGAAACAAAATGGTGCTCACTTTTAGTTGCAAGAATTCTTGCCTTGTAACCTTCCCAGTCGTCCTCTACAGGCACTGCTAACAAGATCATGCGGTCAACTTCTTTTTTTGCTGTTGTTGGTGGCCAATAGAAAGTTGCACCATCAGCTTCCATTCTCACCCAGCTTTCAGGCACCACATATGTGCTACCTTCGTCAGTGAACTCCACAATGTGAAACCTGCAGGGAGAAGTATCATAATAGGTGTGAACAAGACATGGCACATAAAACAAACACCAAATGAGAGATAGACAAGGCAGTGTGGCACAGGAGCCAAATGCGCTTCTAAGAGATACAGAGTGAAGCAAGGCTATACGTACTCGCATGCTTCACCCAAGGGCAGTGTAGTGACTGTGCTGTGGCTTAGAAAGTGAAACACCCTTGGCTCCAGTTTAAGAGTTAGAAGCAAGAGCTTCACAAGAACAGATTCTGTGTGCATGCATCAACACAGCATGCATATAAAACGCTGCAACATGCTGGCATGAAATGATTGTTGTGCTTACGTTTTAGAAAAATGTCTGAGCAGGTGTTTCGTAGGCAAGAAAAAACAGACGGAGCTGAAGCTTGAAAACTCCAGATGTCACAGCCGCAAACACTTCACAATTAGCAGTTTTTCATTCTCACGTCACAACTTCACAATCACCAGCACTTCACATCAACAGCTTTGGGTTCGCAGCCACATATACAGTGCACTGACATGATCTTCATGATGCATTAGTAAAAGCACAGTGGTTTTCAAAAGCCACAAAAGCACCTACAACTGGAGTATGAAAAAAATCAGAAGAGGGAAAACAGCGAAAAATCCTTTTCTTTGAAAGGCAAAAGCTGTCCTTTGCAGACGATCTCAGACAATAACGATATCTGAAATGCCTGGGTAGCATGAAAAGAAGTCACAAGAGGTAAAACAGTGGAAAAAAAACGTCCTTTCCCTTGAACGGCAAAAGCTGGCCTTTGCAGACGTCAGAAAATAAAAATACTTCAAGATTGCTGCCACGAGACGAAACTTTAAAGACTGACGGTAGCGATGACCTACAGGGGCAGGTGTAGAAGTCTCCTTCGCTCTTGCACAGCTTACCAACAATGAGTATCTCGGACCCAGACAAAAGAAAATTGCTGGCAAAAACAATCCTGTTTCCACTAAGTAAGAGGCAATTGTCAGGCTGTTTTGTTCTTATAACGCTCTCTCTCCACGTCACTTTTTGGTACTGGTTCAGGGCAGGGTACGACAAAGCAGGACCACTGGAATGACAAGAAGAGTGAAGGACTTCATACGCAGAAAATTCAGCACTGGATCCATTTCCAACAACTGAGCAGGCTTGTTCTTCTATGATTCTGCTGTACAGCTGCTCCAAAGGCTTCTTCCCACACCTCACATGAGCCTTGAGATCTTTCAAGTAGTTCTCAAAAGCGAAACAACTAAAGTTATCCAGGCAGCCAAGCTGCCGGCAGTCATTGGCCAAGTGAATGAGACCATGTACATTGTAAATTAAGGACTCTTTCCCATAAATTGACTTGCACTTGCTTACAAAACTGCGCAGCAACTGATCAGCATAGTCTATGAAATAGTCCATTGATGAAGAAGAAAGAATTGCAATGCCAACATGTAACTGTAGAAAATGCTCATACATAGCCCTCGGCAAAATTTTCTTTGCAACAACAGGACCTGAATACAGCAAGAACTGTCTGAACTCTGTAGCCTTCCATTGCTCAAAAATGTCAACTGCTCGGAGTTTTCGTGCAAAATCACTGGTTATGTGCTGTCGCTTTGTAGCCAAATGTCCCGATAATTGCATAACTGAGAAGTGTGCCAGCCGCATCTTTAGTGGACCTCTCAACCAGTAACCAATTAGCTTTCGTACAACACCGAGGCACACCAAATGCATGTAGTCTAGTGGAAATCTTGTCACCATCGGGATACCAATTGATGTCAATGGGGAAATGCCTTTGTGATGCTCCGCCTGAGTTTGATCAGCAAATGACTGATCGGTGCGCAGTGGGCTGTCCATGCTCTGGTAAGTAATGCGCCCAAGATAGACACCCTTAGTGCAGCACTTGTCACATCCATAGTAGCCAGAAAATAATTTTGTGGCTTTCACAAAGGCCTTCGCTGGTGCATCACAAATAATGGCTCTTAGTACCACCTTATAAGCTATGGATTTGTGTAGAATACCATTTGACAGCAGAGGGCACATTTCTTCAATGAACGCTTTGAGGTACTCATCCAGAAAAGTCGGTTTCGATGTGCCGCAAAAGATCCCCACAGGAAAAATAATATCAGATTGCTTGCTGCGAGGGTGGTGAACCTGCACAAGTATGGGCCGTACTTGTGTACAACTGCTCTTAAACAGAGGCACGCCATCAGTGTCTAATGCACGCAATAAGCCGCTCTGAAGGCCAAAATGAACGTACTCACCACTGCCGAGTTGTTCAAGTGGTACGCTTTGTCGCGTGGACACTAGAGCAGACTGTGTCTTAAGAAGATCAGTGAAGCGCGGCCTAAGAATGTCAAGCAGTGAATTAACTGCCGCTATCCTGATATGATGCTTCACAGCCCAAGCCCTCAACTGGCTCCTTATCCCCTCTGGACACTTGGCATTGTCGGGAACATAAACCAAGTCATGTTCATCAGGCTCCACGGGACCAGCGTTTTGACCGTGCAAGTCACTTCCATCTGACTCAGCTTGATCTGCACTTGAACACTGTCCCTCAGCGGCCATGACAGAGGATTCAAAAGTATTCACTGCTGCATATGCTTGCCCTAAGCTGTCTTCCAGCGGCGCAAATCTATCGTTTCCAACGCTTGCTTTCCAATGGATTGTCGGATTGCAAATGGGGCAATGTCTCAGAGCATGCTGCCGCCTCTGCGTCTTCTGCGATTTGCTGCAAACACCGCACGCTGCCCGTCTTCACCAGATAAAGCTCTCGGCGACGTTTTGCCCTCAAGAACCGCTCCATGATGATCGAGGTCTTACCTTCCGACGTATAGATCAGATGGCACTGTTGTCATAGTGAAAGGCCAAGACACTGGACTGAAGGAACAATCCAAACAATTGAAGGACTATGACAGCTACGCCGCTCCAGCGTAATACGGAACTGTAGAGCATCGGAGACTCCGAGTTCAAAAAACGCGGTAAGAGTATCACGCCGCAGATTAAGTCGTTGTGAGTGTCACCGCACTTTCGTAGATGTGGTGTCAGAAATATGTTCGTAAGGAACAAAAAACAAAATAAATGTGTTATTTAATTCTTTGCTCTCAAATTATGGAAGTCGAAATTTACATTGCTTCATTGCGTCCACATGAAAAAAAAAAAATACTGGCCAGTTTTAATCAAATATCGAAACCGAAACTTAAGTTAGTTTCGGTTTCGTTTATTATTAGAATCAGGGGACTTTTTTTTCTATCTCTCGATGCAAAGTACTGCACTCATCCAACAATTAATTAAATGCTCAGCATTAAAAAAAATAGATGCCGCAGCATTGCACCTGCATATTGCTTATAAATATACATTTCACCGATTGATAAATTAGGCTCGATCACCAGTCATCCACGCACACTGTATACGTAAAAATAAAAATGTTTGGGATAATATGAAACGTCGATCGAGCGTCTCGATCGTCCCCATTTTCCGCGCGCCTACTGCGTGCGTCTTGTGGCTGGATGAACACTGGCCAAGCAAGTGGGTAGCCAACCATGGCCCTACGGTCCTACGGTGGTCCCCGTTTGGTTGCCGAGCATTGGGTACCGACTAATTCCCTATCATTTGCCGGTCGTTGGCTGAACGTTTTTGGCCAACTATTAACCAGTGCAATTGGCAGCCAACCACGGCCCGGCTTGGGGCCGCCATTGGTTGGCCGAGGATACCGGCCGTCCAATTGCTTGCCGATGGTCGGCCGTCGGCCAATTTCACTTGGGTAGAGGTTTTCAGCCACAAAGCCTCGGCGCATGCTCGATGCAATTCGTACTGCCAGAAAGAATACAGTAGGGCTGAAAATGCAACACATTTTTCATGCAGTTGCATTTTTGCACTACAGACGAACTGAAGTTCAGTTGCTTGAGACAGTTATGCATGCCAGCTTGTGCAGTAATTATTCCGTAAGCCATAGCAAATATTCGATAAAAGCAGTACGTTGAGCTGACAAGAACGTTAAGCGACAGTAAAACAGATTGTTCACCTTTGTTAAGGCTGTGAAGCATTGTTAAGTACAGACTTTTGGGAGGAGCTCAACGTGCCGCATGTGCCAATTTTAGCCCAGCAAGTAAACCGCGGTCTACGTTGCTTGCAGGCATCGACAGCTCCGGTATTATCGCGTGGCAAGAAACCCATGCAGCTCTGATGCAGTGCACGTGAAAGCTTTGCAAGGACTAGAAAATCACAAAATATTGTAAATTGTAAGGTGTTACGTCTAGAAGCGATACATGGGCAATGAGGGACGCCGTAGTGAATTAAGGGCTCCGGATTAGTTTAGGCGGTTTCTATCGCACAGCACACAGACGAATGCTGCAGCGCGCATGACAAGCGCTGTTAGAATTAGTCAACTGCACCAAGCATCATCGAATAAAAGCTGATTCAAGCATAATTTATCCACCATTGATGGCATAACTTGGGCTTAGAGCGCGACGACGTGCATCACAACAAAGAGCTGAGTTGGTGACGCTAGCGCAACGTGACGACATGGAGCTGAGCCCGTAGTATACGTCCTGTGTGCAGCGACGTCCTGTCGTCTGCTAGTGTCGTACCATTGCGATGCAATGGACCCTTATTTTTTAAACGTCTTTCCCGAACACTTTGCTGGTCTCCTCATAGAGTTGACGGCTCGACAGGTAGGCATTGTCGTGGAAAAAAACGAGAACGGCAAAAAAAAAATGCGAAGTGTTTTGAAAACGAAAGCTGAAACCGGAAAACCGTGCTGAGGCAAACTAGAGGTGGTGAGGTCCGATTTCGTGCACTGTCAAATGCTGACTTCCGGGACAAGGCCGCTTACTTCCGGTAGCTTCATTTTCGGGCGACCGATGTGCCATCCAGCCCAAAGTACCATGACTGTCTCGCGTAGTAGGGCTGCAATAAACTTTTTTTTTTCGAAGACACGCGTCCCGTAATATTTTTATCGCGATAGTACACACTACCATGCATAGTACGTAGCATTGAATGTCTATGGTACTGCTATAGTACTTGCCAAAAGTAACGCCAACCAGGCTGCATCATTTGCTTCTAATTTGCTTAGTGGAGCCTTGCGGCTCCCCTCCCCTAAAGATCAAAACGTCTTGAAGGGTGAGGAGGGCTCTTCTTATCTACAGAGATTAGCGCTTTGTGAGCTGCTTGAGATCTGGCAAAGGTAGTGCTTACAGTGTAGTAGTGGGGCTTTGTGGGTGCGTCTTCAGTATCTCTCCAGTGCTTGTGCCGCAGGTTTCTCTTTACCTGTTACATTATGGGTACTGGTTGTGCCTCAGTACTGATGCTGTTTTGTGGGTTACCGGCGAGTGGGAAAACAACGCTTGTGCAAAAAATTCGCGCAGCGTTAGGAAGTCGTTCGTCAACATCAGCACGCGGCCTGTCGTGGTGCCCGTATGTGATCTGCTATGATGAGCTTGTAAGCACGGAGGTTCAAGCTGAAATGGTAAGCCACTTCAATATTATTGCTGAGTTACGCGCACACGTACTGTTTGTTGAACAAAATAAATGTGGCGTTCAGCGAACCCTGCAGTAACCATTATGTATTCAAAACACAACATGATCTAGCAGTGGGGTGCTTTGTAATTCTGATAATTCTTAATTTACATGCATACCGTTTGCAATTGCGTGCTAACCGAGAAAGTGTCATACGAAAACTGCAGCTTTACATACGAAAGATGTAAGCACTCCGCCGTCCGCACTGTGCTACGGTGCAACGCGGAGGCGCGCAAGACTTGTAAGAACTGAAGTTAGTGCAGCTGCAGACCTCTGTGTCCTGTGTGTCGAATTAGCTAATCGAGCGTGTTACTGAAGTCAGAACTTCTTCAAAGGATATGTAGGTATGAAGTTGTGCGCGCAAGTCTAGATTTGCTTTTGTCAAACTAGGAGGTGATGGAGAAACTTCCCTAACTTGTAGAGGACATTTCGCACTCTCATTTTGTTTTTGGCCTCGCTGAATGGCCTTTTATGTCATGTATGATGCAGCAACCCTGTTTTCTGCAGATCTTTAACGAAAAAGTATCATGGTGTTTTTTTTTTTTTAAACCTCTGCGGGGAAAATGCAATCCTCTTTTGGACAGTGCTTATTTATTCTATTTATTCAATACTGCCGGCAATCTTTTGACCACCAAGGAAGGAGTTATTAAGTGCTGCAAGTTATAATTGTTGCAAATCATGGTTGTACTGTGACGATGAAGGAACAATGAAAAGCACAAACACCAACAAAAGTTATACAATGAACAGTCAGAACTTCACATATTGGCTCTTGCTAAAAAGTAGCAAAAAATGTGCAACTATCACAAGTAAGGAACGACACCTGCTAGAAAAGATTTAGACGACGACAGGTTCACCACCTCATCCGGCTGACTGTTCCACTTGGCAGTTGCCCATGGTGGAAAAAGGAACCCGTATATACATTTGTTCGATAATGCGGTACTAAAATGTCTTTGCTGTGTTTTGTCCGGCTAGGCCATGTCGTGCCATGTTATATTGTATGTATGTCTGGAACTGTAGTTCTATCTGGTTGTTAACGATGTTGAAGATCATTTTGAGGCGGCGCAACTGGGATTTGACCTTGCAAAGACCAGATCGTTTACATGTAAAGATCTGATACAGACACCTGCCTGCTGAAAGCATTATAAAAAAAAAAAGGCTTTTTTTCTGTATATGTTCTATGTGGTTTCTGGTTTGGTGTGTGGCACCCGAACTACATCTCCGTACTCAAGCAACAGGTGTACGAGGGATGTGTATGCAACTAGTTTCGTATTGTGGTACAGTGTTTCAAGCGATGCCTAAACAACCACAGTCGTTTTGATGCTGCTAAGACCATATTCTTAATTTGTGAGTTAGAGGTTAATATAGAGCCAGTAATTACACACAAGTATTTAAACTCATCAGTACATACAGTTTGGTTATTGTTAACATTGTATGCATAGGGAAGTGTTTTTTTTGTGTTACTGTCATTTCAGCACATTTTGAGATATTCGAAGTCATCTCCCATATGCGGCACCAGTTAGTAATAGCCATTAGGTAGTCATTTAGTGTGGCTTGATCCTCAGTTGTTTCAATGTTCTGGTAGACAGTGCAATTGTCTGCAAAAAAGCGACCGAGCACGGGAGAATCAATGGACAGGTAATTAAAATAAACAAGAAAAAGAAGGGGCCCAAGTACTGAGCCTTGAAGAATCCCAGAAATCACTGGTGTTGTTTGTGACTTAGATTTGCTTTTTGGACATACTGACAGTGCTTTGAAAGATAGGAGTCAAGCCACTGCACAGTTTAGCCACTGCACAGGTTCCTAAGTTTCGGCATCGAATTCGAATGGGGTACGCAGTTGAAGGCTTTTTGGAAGTTGAGAAGTATTATATCTGTTTGCCTACCTTTGTCCAGTGTTGTGAAGAATTTTGTAATATGAATTATAGTAGACTCCCTTTGAGATGAACTTGAAGGGATCTGAAAATTTGTTCACCTTATCAGAAGTTTGTTTTATTAGAAGTGCCCATAAAAGATATATGAGCACGCTAGGTGTGTCCATATATATGTTACATGAAAGCAATGAATAAAATAGCTTTTCAGAGAGACGATAATTGCAGACAGAGCATTTATTCCATCATGCATGAGGTGAGCTGAAGACAGAGCATGAAACAATGTCACATTATTTTACTTGAAAATGGCATTCGTCTAGTTTTCTTTTTCACCGTCTGTTTTTCTCACTGTATTCCACAGTGACTGCTATTCGTGTGTGTTTTTTCTTATAATTCTTGCTTTCCATCTTGCTCTGAGCGCATGCTTCGAAGGTGCCCAGCAGGATTGCCGTGTGTCTCTCTCTTATCTCATGCTTTCTGTAGTGTAGCTGTTACCAACCCCACAAGCACACACACCACATGCCTTTTTGTACGCCACAGGTAATGCATGCGGCGACGATATCTGGCCATCTCTGCGCAGCAATAACACGTGTTGTGACATCACGTCAGTTTAAAATTTTGCCCGAGACTCTCCAAGTAGACCAGTGGATGCACTTTGTGCATACGCACCTTTTAATCTGTTAGGGTGGGGCAAGGTGCAGTACACTACACATGTGCTGACCTCTGTGTGCCATGCCTTCTCTGTACCGGCAAGAAAGCTTTCCCAAGGGAGTGCGCTCCTACAAAACAGCTTCCCCGCAGTTTTCTGCAAAGGTGCATGGGAGCCATCTTGTGCTGGTGCATTTTCTTGTGTGGAAGCATTTAATTTTTTTTTCCTTTCCTTCTCAGTGCTGTGCAAAGCCCCGTGAGTGCCGTTGGGCGGGGTCACCGTAGTTTGCGGTCACTGCGAAAGTTCATCTTAACTGAAGGACATGCGAAACAGTTCATCTTAAGTGAATTTTTTTTACATTGAGTCCTGTGGGAAACCAACCAATTGGGGTTCAATTGTTCATCTTATGCGAAAATTCGTTTTAAGTGAGATTGTCTTAACAAGAGTCTGCTGTAGTTTCGACACCATCGATAGACCACACAGAAAACCATGCTGGCTGCTCGCCAGAAATGAGCTCACGTGTTTAAAAGTGAAATGTTCAATCACCTTGCTGGTGGTGCACCACAGAGAAGTTGGCCTATAATTCGTCACAGAATGGTTATCACCAGGTTTGAAGATTGTAATAACCGTTACCATTATTCAGTCTTAGTGACTTTACCATCTGCAGACTTGCACAGGAGGTAATGGATAAAAGAAAGCAGTTCAGGACGTCGTTCGGTCCAGTTGACTTCTTAATGTCGAGGTGAATTACTGTGGAAAAAATGCCCAGTTCATTTTTAATAATGTCAGGTATATCTAAGCTTCTGTCTTTAAATTCGACTACCGTATCTGTTCTGCGCAGAAATGTGCTGGAAAAAGGGCGTTAAAGTCTGACGCTATTATACTTATGTCCGTAACATCAGAGTTGTTCAGGCAGATTTTGCTTACAGGATCTTTCTTGTCTGTTAGGTGCCTCGAGAACTTTTTGGGGTCACTAGTGAGGAAGTGGTGCATCTTATTGTTAAAAAGCTGGTATGTTGATCATTTAATTTTTTTCTGCAACTCTTCTCGAAGAACCTGCAAGCTGCACCTTGTCTGTGGATGAGCACATCAAGAGTGTTTATAGCGATGGATTAGTTGAATGATTTCGTGTGTAATTAGAGCGGTTTACTTTTTAAGAGGATCATACTTTTGTGCACACTCATGAACCGTGTGCATAAAATGCAGCCATAAATTTTCAACATTTGCGGTATTATCCCTGGACCCTTTATCTAGCTTGTCGTAGTTTAGTTTGAGAATGTCTAAAATACTAGTGTTGTCAGTTTGAGTAAAGTCTAGAAAAATGGTTTTTGTCCTTTGCGTCTAGGGCCGCTGAGTTTGATTTGAAGACTACCACGTTGTGATCAGATTTTTCAGGCAGAACATTGACTGTGAAACCAAGACAGCTAATTGCGTCAGAAACAAAAACAAGATCGAGGCAACAACTTGTGTCTGTTGTGATTGTTGGATGTATCCACCACTGGCTTGAAATTGTAGCCAATGTCAAGGAGTAAATCCAAATGATGACTAGAAGGCTGAGCGTATCAAAGATATCAGTTTACTTTAGGCAAGTTGAAATCTCCACCCATGGTAATAGTATGCATCTGGTGTTTGCTAATTAAGGCTGTGATGTGTGCAAGTTGGTACTGATTTATGGTTTAACAGTGTGGGATGACACGACGGACCAACACACAAAGCAAACACTGTTTCACAAGTGCTGTTGTGAAACAGTGCTGTCTTTGAAAACCTTGCATGATGACATCTGAATTGCTTTTTGTGTACCCACGGAGCATTGTTGCTGGAAAGTTAGTGAATTGGGTTGGTTAATTTACAGCTTTATTTTGCTGTATTCCTTGATGCAGGCTTCCAGAAAAGGCCTCACTAAAGAATGCCGTCAACATTTGCTTGAAGCTGCTGATTGCTACATTGGACAGCTTTGTGGTGACAACTTTGAGCCAAGCCATGTGTACGAGGAACCTGTGAATGAAATGGTTGGCCGCTTGTTGGCTGCCACAAGGCAGATACAACCCAATGAGAAGGCTGTGATAATGGTTGATGACAATCTCTACTATCGGAGCATGCGTGCGGCATGGTTTAAGCTGGCCCGTAATTGTGAGTTTGCAGATATCTTTTGCCAGAGTTACTGTTAGCTGGCTAGTTTTGTTTCTGGTCTTGACACTGCAGATCTGGCTTCTGACTGTGATAGTTTCATTTAAAGGGACACTGAGGACAACATTATCAATTTTTTTGTTAGTAAAATCAGATAGTTCGGCATTTTGTGGCTTTATTGCCACTTGTCCGGCAGCGAAAGGTGCATTTATTGCTAAGAGATTTGGATTCGAAGCTGAAAAACTTTTTCTTGGCATTACGATTCAAACTCAGGACTCTCTGATGACGAAGTAGGAGAAGAGTGAGGTAAAGCGGCGGAAACGGAAACAAGGACTCTGTGATTGCTGGAAGCAAGTGCTGCGCTCCTGCCTAGCAGCAGCCGAAATGAAAACTACTGCCGGCCGGTTGTTGAAGGCCTCTATCAGCCGTCGTCGCTTCGTTTACGTTTGCACCAATGTTACAATGGATCCCGTTCCCGATTCCAACAACGAAGTTCTCGCAAAGAACTGCGGCCTGCATTCAGTGACCTCAAACCCACCCAGCGTGCAATGATTTTTAGGGCCGAGGCAGCGGGTCTGGCAATAAAGTCCTAGCGCCGAGGAGTTGGCAGCGTCGCTATCACTGCTGAGCCACTGTCACAACTGATGTGTAGCGACTGGTATGTGCGGACATATTTAAACTTCATTTTATTTCATTTCATTTATTCCATGCACTGAAGTACATGTAATAATAGTCCTCGTAGGGCTGGTTATGCAGCCCAGCGTATTAGTACGTTGACGATGCGAACACGCCGTGCGGTGAGTTTGCTGATGTGGAGGCGCGTTGACCATTGGCTGTACACAGCTCTTTTTCCTTGTTGCAGTTGCGTGCCACTGCACGAACTTCGTCCAAGGAGCACTTAGAGATGCACTTGGAGGTCCTCTGCTGCCCTGCCCTTGTAAATCGAGGCGCATAACGAAACCTTGCGGGCACGCAGAATGCATAGCCGCGAGGCACCCTAAAACATACCGAAACTCAGCTGGCCTCCTGTTGCGCCACCATTTGCAGGGTTATTTGACTTCCAACATTCAGGTTGTCTTTTTTTTTTTCCCCGTTTTCCTTGCGTGAGAAAAGTGCACTAGTCTTTTCAAAACAAAACTTATATACTTCAATATCGATCAAACACGTAACCTTAATGCACCTTTGTCAGCCTCAGAGATCTGTCGTTCTTTTCTCCTTTTTCATCATCACGCTTGTACTTGCGAGATTGGCCTGTGGCGACGATACCTGTATTTTAGTTATTGCTCTTTTCTACCTTACAAGGGCTTTGTTTTCAGAAAGAGTGGTGTTTTTGTGTTTAGGAGCTGGTATTCTATCGATACAAGCCAACTTCAACTTCTCCTCAGTGTCCCTTTAACCAGAGACGTATGTAAAACTTTTAACCTCATTTCAAACCTTGATAAATTAGTTGAATGAACTCAGCCAGTTAGTTTTAGAATATGAAAATACTCTAAGTGGTCAATAAGATGTTTTGTTGCAGTCTGTTATAAAGGACCAGTACATTTTTAACTTTGGTTTAAGTTGTATGGAACACTCTGAACGGGGTTTGGGAAAGGCATTTTAATGAGTTCAATTCATTATGTGGGCAATTCTGTTATGAAAAGGTTTACTTATGGTCAATTAATTGGCAACTAAGAAGTGCTGCTATTTGTGAAGGACAGTTGCCATTGACAACCCATAGTTCTTGCCCTTGTACAAAACATAGCTTTCACCTTGGTCCTATATGTTACACGGCGTGCCTTGTTTGCCTGGTGCCTCTTGCATTGGTTTGCAAATAAGTGTGAAGTGAAGTATTACTTGGGAGTGCATGTGTGGGGTTTTTGTGTATCTTTTTATGTATTGTGCTTGCTTTGCACCATTGCAGATTCTTTGGGCTTCTGCCAGGTGTTCCTGCTCTGCACAGAGGAAGAAGCTGTTCGAAGAAATGCCAGTCGTGCCTTTTCTGTTCCTGAATCGACGATTAGGACCATGGCAAAAAAATTTGAGGCGCCTCGTGATGAGCCTTGGGAACAGCTCACAGTAACTGTGGATGGGACACCAGACAGCATGTGAGTGTCTTGCTGCTCTCTTGAGTGTAACAGCCTGCTCGAGGGTGTGCGCCATACATGTAGGGCCCGTAGTCTGCAGGGAGAGTCTGAATTTTCTCAGTGTTTGTGCCCTGCACATATTACATAAAGCTCAGGTTTAACATTTTCTCTATCCAGAAAGCTTGCCGAGCTTACGTTGGCCTTTGAAAACAGCTGACGGTATTCTATGAAGACTAGCTAAAAACTCAAGCTCTTTCACGAGAGGTTTTTTCAAAAATAGTTGCTAATTGTAAACTTCTTTTCTCTCTACAGTAGGGGACAAGCCAAGAATGTAATGGCAAAAACCCCTCAAAGGAAGCCCTCCTGCCAGTGGTATCAGCTGGTCAGGTCGTGGTTAATCCCATTTCACAGAGGCACTTGCCAGTTACCTGCGATTCCACGCTAGAGGATTAACCGTGTGGTCATGAGACCCGGTCGATACCAATGGTTAGAAGGCCTCCTTTGAGGGCGTTCACTGCTATAGTCTTGAGTTGTATCTGACTATAGTCATTCAATTGGTCAGGGCAACCTTAGACTTTAATCAACCAAATGGTCAGGAAGGCTTTCGTAAAGGATATTCCACAATAGATCATATTCACACTATCAATCAGGTGATAAAGAAATGTGCAGAATATAACCAACCCCTATATATAGCTTTCATTGGTTACGAGGAAGCATTTGACTCGGTGGAAACCTCAGCAGTCATACAGGCATTGCGGAATCAAGGTGTAGAAAAGCCTTATGTCAAAAGACTGGAAGATATATGTAGCAACTGCACAGCTGCCATAGTCCTCCATACAGTCGGCAATAAAATTCTAATAAGGAAGGGCGTCGGGCAAGGAGACATGATCTCGCCAATGCTATTCATCGCCTGTTTACAGGAGGTATTGCAAGGCCTGAATTGGGAACAGTTGGGGATAAGAGTTAATGGAGAATACCTAAATAATCTGCGATTCGCTGATGACATTGCCTTGCTGAGTCACTCAGGAGGTGAACTGCAAATCATGATAAATGAGTTAGACAGGCAGAGCAGAATGGTGGGTCTGCAAATTAACATGCAGAAAACCAAAGTAATGTTCAACAGTCTAACAAGAGAACAGCAGTTCACAATTGGCAGCGAGAGCCTGGAAGTTGTAAAGGAATACGTCTACTTAGGGCAGGTAGTGACAGCTGATCCGGATCATGAGAGGGAAATAACTAGAAGGATAAGAATGGGGTGGAGCGCATATGGCAGGTTCTCTCAGATCATGAATGACAGTTTACCAATATCCCTCAAGAGAAAAGTGTACAACAGCTGTATCTTACCGGTACTCACCTGCGGGGCAGAAACGTGGAGGCTTACAAAAAGGGTTCAGCTTAAGTTAAGGACAATGCAGCGAGCCATGAAAAGAATAATGATAGGTGTAACGTTAAGAGACCGGAAGCAGGCAGAGTGGGTGAGGGAACAAACGCGGGTTAATGACATCTTAGTCAAAATCAAGAGGAAGAAAGGGGCTTGGGCAGGGCATGTAATGTGAAGGCAAGATAACGTAATGAAGTGGATTCCAAGAGAAGGCAAGCGTAGCAGTTGGCGGCAGAAGGTTAGTTGGGCGGATGAGATGAAAAAGTTTGCAGGCAAAGGCTGGATGCAGGTGGCAAAGGACAGGGTTAATTGGAGAGGCACGGGCGAAGCATTTGCCCTGCAGTGGGGTGTAGTCAGGCTGGTGATGATGATGATGATAGTCATTCAGGGTCTAGATTAACTCAAGATGACCTCAAAAAGTACCTGTCCATATTTTTAAATGTACATCATAACTTTATGGTGGTGCTTGCCTGTGCTAAGGCTTGTCAACATGCCAGATGTCAGATGTGTTGAAAAGAAATTTTCACTGAGCATGTGCAAGAGCAGGCAAGTCTAATGTTGAAAGAGAAATGCTACGAATGTGGATGACCATACAGAGGCCTCTGTATTTATTGCCGGATTTTCAAAAATTCCTGTGCACTAACTACTGGCCAAATTGAGAACTAACATTCACAAGGCAGTATATTATGGTCTACGTTCTTTGAGACCTAATTTAATAATGGTACTTGCCCGCATTCTCTGGCATTAAGGTGAAACTGCTGCCGGCTGCGATTACAGTTTTTGCAGACGTGAGCTAAGCAGCTGATCCGGCAGGCTGCTCGCTGCATGCCGGATGAAGAAGCAAGTCCGGCTTGGTGGGTGGGTGAGTTGTGCGTTTGTTTTAAAGATTACTGTAGCATTTTTGCGGTATTTTAGTTTGAGAAGTGATGGCTCTTCCTTTTGACCTTAATTTTAATGAGGAGATGAAATGCATAGCCAAAAAACTGCACAACTCGCCCACCCACTGAGCCAAGCTGTCGCTTGCTTCTGCAATTAGCCGGGGTGCAGCCTGTTGTTTTGGCTGCTCAGCCAGCTTTTCCGAAAACTGTACTTGCAGGCAGCACCAGTTTTCTTTGTGAATACAATTGCTGACCGAAAATTAGGACCTCTGATTTTTTGGACATGCTTGATTATTCTGACATTTTCGCCTTTTCAAAAAGAGATCAAAGGGAGACAACCTTATAAGGGAGACAACATGGGCCAGAGGGTGCTGTGCTGCACGTGCATCTGCGCCCTTTGTGGAGAGACCCAAAAAACTGTAGTGAGGTACGCAGCTGCGTCGCCTGCTTTGTGCAGCATTTCAGTGTTTGTGTGCATGAGATGCGTGTTGTCACCCTTTACATATGTACCATACCACTCCTCTCCACTTGTGCCCTTTGTTGCCAAGTGCTTGACACCATTGCAGTCCAAAAAAGAAAACGACCATGATCAATACAGTGTGCTTTCGAAAAGATATCGAGCTCGAAACTAGGAAAGAAAGAAGAATAGCTTCTTTCGCACGTTTCTACCAATGAGCAGAAATCTAGTAGTCATGGGCAGTGTTACATTTCCCCTTCGTCATGTGGGAAAACTGGTGCAGATGCAACGGACTTTCCCACGGGCTGCCGTTGATTCAGTGAAGGTGACGCGGGGTCAATCCCCCCGGCATATCATGGCAGCGGCGACAGTAAGTCTCCCCTGCAGGCCGCCAGCGCAGAGCTGCCAAGGCTGGCCATAATTGACCATTCCGAGAGGATCCGGGGGTCATCGGGGTCCAGTCATCATGTTTGACAGTGGCATTCGTCTTCAAAGGGGACGCTGTCGGCGAGTGGTTTCCTTACCCCGCGTGGCCTTGTGCTTAACCCAGGCCGTGCACTGATGAGGAACACGTGCGACCACCTATGAACCGTGGGAACGCCACTCGGGGGACATTGCGGTGTCTGCTCGACGTAGATGGCATCCTCCTGTCAAGCTCAACACATGACAGGGACATTTCCCTAAGGAGAGAGCGCGTGATGAATGCCACAGTGAACTTTTCAGGATATGCCTTCCTCGGCAGGCCCGGCCTCCGTCTAGGTATTTCAGGGAAGAGAAACCCTATAAAACTCGGCACCAAGCACGGCCGAGTAGCTCCGTATCATTGAGACTTTTACTGAGAAGCACTTTCAATTGCTGTACATGTACATAATGTAAATAGTTGTAAAAAATTTTTTCTTGTCTTCCCCACTGGCATTATTGTTGTTGCAGCAATAAATTATGTTTGTGTCAGTCAGCCAGTGTTGTATTCCTTTGTTCCCAAAAAGCTTGGCCCGCTGTGGTTGGCGTGTGCTCAGTAGCGCTTGCAATCATAGTGTAGAGTTGGCGGTTTGGACAGTCGGTCACAGTTAAGTGGGAAAAATGCATTTACCCCTAGTTCAACCCCACAAGTTTCTACAAAGAGTACAGTGTTTGAACACAGGTGGTGCTTTATTTCTTTCTTTGTTCTCAATGGTCTCTGACAATTTCAAGTTTTTACTGTGAGGAATGATAAATATCAAATAACACAACTCATAGCCCCCTTCCTCGTAAAGTTTCAAATAAGAAGAGGTCCACTGAGGACATATTTGTTGCTTGATATGAAATTATTCTTCTCCTGAGGTCACAACTTCCTAGAAAAAAACAAGAAATAAGAAAGCTAGTTTCTCGAAATATCCCAATTTTTGCCTTTATTGTTGGGTAAAAAATAACTGAACAAGAAAATAGCACCAGCCCAACCGCATTGGCTACTATGCTCACCTCTCACATTGGTGGAGTGATGCCATGTTCCCGTTTTCCGAATGCCTGAGGAGTCTTATTCGTAGATGACATTTTTCGGGTGAAAAGATGCACATTCAAAGCTGCAAGGCCATTTAAGGCACTTCCTAGGAGGATGACGATTAAACGTGGTGGCAGGGAAAATTGCTTTATTGGTCGTGTGTTGAAGTTTGCGCTAACCCCATCTTTGATTTAGTTTTTCTAGCCACTGAAGCCTTGCTCCTTCTAAAATTTCATGTTAGTCCTTTAGTTTTTCCACATCAACCTTGTATACGCTCCCCCCTTATGTAATACCCCGACAGGGGCTTTTAAGGGACAATAAATGATGATGATGATGATGAAATTTCATGAGCAGACAAGGTAATGAAGAGGAGCTTATTATTACATTCATGACGGAAGCCAACAGTCACCGAAACCAATGAGCATAGGGATGCTTTTTTTCTGTTAGTGCCTTTTGTTAGTGCCCTTGACAAAGGAGAGCATGCGCATTAGAAAGAGCGAAGAACGATCTTTCAAATGAGGGCCCGCATGCGCACTTTGAAAACTGTGTTCACAGTTCTTTTTTCCAGGACTTGAAGCAGGATGCTGTGGTCACGAACTGTAGATTAGTTGTTACTTCTCGCTTTCTGGAGCACAGATAAAAACAAGATTCCAGTTAGATTCATTGTAGGCCCAGGAATCGAAAAATACAACAAAAAAGAAACCCAACTTGCTTGACGAAAATCACTGATTTTGCATGCGCCTTTGTCTCTCTCCCTGCGCACGCATTCTGTAGCATGTGCGCGTGTTTGCTGAGATTGGCTACGCTGGTGCTGCCAGCAGTGGCCTGCAGTCCCAACACTCACATGGTGTCGCGTCTCTCCACCGGGGGAGAAATCCTCCAGCGCTAGCATCAAGAAGGAAACTCCAGCTTGATCTTGCTATTGTGCACTAGACTGTGTGCTCTAGACCCACGCTGTTTGCACAGCCCAGAAAACCAGTTGCTCCGAGGGTCGTGAAAAGGTAGAAAATTTCGGTCACATCCCAACTGTTTGCTTGTTTTTTTTTGTCTTGATTTTTGGAGCACTGCCACCAATAGCCAAGCTGTCACAATGTGTAAAGTGGAACCTCATTAACTCAATCTTCAAGGGGGATTGAACATTTGATTGAATAAAGCGGAATTAAATCTATAAGGAAGCAAGGCCAATATTCTTCACGGGTTGGCACATTGTGCACACGTTGTTGCGAGCTTGTACCTTTCTCGGTCATCGTTAACTGCATGAATTTGAACAGTAGTCACAGTTTGCGAAACTTATCTTTGCCGGATCCTTTCATTCCGAATGTGTCAAGAGGCAGCAGCAAAGCGTGTTAGAGGTGTACGGCTTTATGGAAACTGGGACTGTTAGAAAACGGCAGTGCTTTTCAAAGAAAGGAACTCTTACATGCGACAGTTTATGGGCTAATCCCCAGTTCATTCCATCTCGGGCCCAGATTGGGTGGAGCGTTTAGAAAGTTTCCTGGGGTAGGGTGACACTGGCATAACAAAGGAGTTATTGGAGACTATTGGAATAAGTCTGAACCCCTGAACTCTTGCTTCTACTGATTATGGTGCCATGAAACTTCCTGCACTGGAGGGACACATTAGATACCTTCAGCATAGCACGTACCGCTATCGCTACCGTTTGCCAATACTGAGCCCCACCACTGCGCATGTGCAGATTGCTCTGAGGGCGCCAGATGGCGCCACATTCCCGTCAACAGCGCGCCCGCCTGCCGCATCGGGAGCAATCAGCGTGTGCACGGCTGCGGGGCACGGTACGCGGTAAGCAGTAGCGGTACGCGCTATGCTAAAGGTTTGTACTAGCTTGTATGGGAAAGCTGTAGCCTGTTGAAAGAAACCACAGGTGGCATAATTTTCTCTGTCATTGTTTTTTTATAAAAGTTGTTAAAAGTATTTTTTTTTGCCTGAGCAAAGCACACGAAAGCAGGAGTGTGTGTTTTTGGCATCGTTTGTCTGTTGCATCAATGTTAGTTTTGTTGTACAATATAAGGAAGAATTGGGTGTTCGCGTGTGCATTGTGATAAAGATAATAAAGACGTATACGTGTACTGTACGGGTCTTTACACCTTGTCGGTGTGGTGGTAAATATGAGAGGAGGAAGAAGAGCTAAGGAACAAATATTTGGTTGCTTGGGTGGGAGGTTTTTCATGGCTCAGTCAACATTTTTTTGATTGGAGTGTTTATTGTCTTGTGTTGTTTTCGTATTAGAACAACTGGTGGCAGGTTTTGTTGGCCGTGATAAAAGCACCGCTTTTCCCTCCGCTACCTATGCAGAGAGAAAGTGGTGGCCATTTTAGAGGCTGCGTCAAGGCAACCATGGCCCCCTGTGATCACAAGCCCCATCAGAGAACCGGTTCCTGCCAGTCAGATGCACATATGGGATCTAGAGCTTCGTGCCATTGTGTCCAAGTTCATTAGGCAGGCACAAGGAGGTAAGGCATTGAATGCTTCTTTTGACATTTATATTAATGACGTTCAGTGCGTTGACCCTAGCACAAGATGCTTAATATACAGCCAGTGTCAAATGGAATGCAAATTGAAGAGTTGAAATGCGCAAAGGAAAACCAGATTTTTTTTTAGGGAGGCAGGATACTCGTGCACTTTACTTTTGCTTCAGTGGCGTGAAGACAGTGGCATGGAAGTGTTAATTGACCCTGTGTATATTTCTTCTCCAGCAGGTAATTTTTTTGTGTTTTTGTGCTTGCATTTCAGTCAATCTTTTCGCGTTTCCTTTGATGCTGATGGTACACAGTGAGATCAGGCCCTGTTTTTGACTTTGTGCATTAGGCATTAGTAGTTCAGGCTTCAAATCATGATCTGTTTTTGCGATGATAGTGATTTTGTGATAAGTCTGAACCCCTGAACTCTTGCTTCTACTGATTATGGTGCCATGAACTGAATCATGATCGTGATCTGATTTTGTGCATTTATAGTCTTTTTTCCCTCCACAATCATTTTCTGACAGCAAACGGGAGCATAGGTCGGCACACTCACTCATGAATGCACTCATATTGCCTCACTCACACTCACATTTGTGAGTGTGAGTGTGTGGTTGTGAGTGTGAGTGGACATGAGTGGATGTGAGTGTGGGTTGTCATAAGTGTGAGTGAGTGGTTGTGAGTGTGAGTGGACGTGAGTGTGAGTAAGAGTGAGTGGATGTGAGTGTGAGTAAGAGTGAGTGGATGTGAGTGTGAGTGGAGATGAGTGTTAGTGAGTGGTTGTGAGTGCGAGTGGGTTGGTGTGAGTGTGAGTGGATATGAGTGGTTTTGAGTGGACGTGAGTGGCGAGTGGACACGACAGCGAAGTTTGTCTTGTGTTTCGCGGCGACACTAGCTGCTTAGCCACTTTAAAGTTGCTGACAGCTGAGGGAAGCAAAATATTCACTGCTGAGTTTGCTCGAGGCAACTTAAGACATTATGCCGGTGTCTTTAAATGACTGAAGCAGAGGATTCTGCTGGGGCGGGAAATGCAATCTTTAGTGCTGTTCACCTTACAAGTTCGCCGTTGGCATGCGCGCAGGCCCTTCACGGGAGCAAGGACCCTTACGAGTTTTCAGATCCTTTGATTGAATTTTTAATTGCCACTGCTAGAAAGATGGATGTCTCTCGTCACTGCAATGGATGCTTAGGTTTTTTCTGGGCCCGGGTGTATGCATTGTAGAGGTCTCCTCTGGCTGTAAATTTTTGGTTGGACCGGACCCACTAGGAGAATCCGACCCACTTGGCCCAGCTCTTGAACTGCATAAGCTCGGCTCAGCCAAGAAAGGACATGAAAACCGAGCACGCTTTTCTGTAAAGCCAGAGGTTCTTGTTCCTATCATGTACTTGAAAATGCCCCACGTCGCAAATCGTTGAGCATGTGGTTTTTATTTTTTGTAGTCGCAGCATCAGACATGATGATGCCTTGACTCCAAGGAGATAACCAAAGTGGTAATAAAATTTAATGTTTTCATCTGCTCTAGAAATGATCGTTTCGTGCTGATGGTGACGAAACATGTCGGCGATTTTCGGTAGTGGACATGAGGCGGCAGCCAAATTGGCCGCACCCTTTTTGATTGGTTGGACGGACAGTTCAGTCTTAATTCTTCTGTACTAGGGAAAGGGATCTAAAATAGAATGTCTCTGAGTATTGTCCCCTTTTCGCTCAAGAAAAAACTACACAATAAAAGCAGTACAAGTGAATGAAAGCTAATAAGGATCAAGCTAGGACGAAAGTTTTCGTTCTGCCTAAAAGTATTGTGCAAGCGAGTGCTGCTGTTCAAACTGCCGATACCGAGAAGGCAGCGAAGAAAAAACCCTCCTACGGACATCATAGCCAAACTGACGAAAAGAGAACAAGAGACTGAAGGCGGAGGGCGGTGTGTATATGGGGGGGGGGGGGGGGGGGGGGCATGTCGAAGGGTGCCGGTGTGTTTTGACACTGGACTGTGCTCGTGGAACAGGAAATAGTTGAGGTTTAAGTCCTTCATGATCACCCCAGAGTCCAAAAAAACGGTTTTTTTAGTGCCAGGTTCTCTTCAGCATCATGTACGCTGAACTAGTATGCTGCCGGCAATTTGGGCTGCTGAGGGCTGCCCTGGCAAGTCAACAACTGCATGCAAGCTTCCGCTCTGTGTGTGCAATGAGTGGTTCTGATTTGCGGGGGCCCAGTCTTTGGTGCTGGGTGAGTGAAATGGGCTTGTGAAATGTGATTTTTTAATCTTTGTGCTTTCAATACCGTTATTGGAATGACTTTTGATTGCACACCCCGATTTCAGAAATTCTACCCGCACTGATATCTGGACGGCATGAGGAATCCTTTGAACCGGATACTATGATTTCCTCTAAGAACTTGTGGCAGGAACAGCGCAGCACAAGACAAAGAAGGGACAGGCGGGACACGACGCTGCGCTGTCCCTTCTTTGTCTCGTGCTACGCTGTTCCTGCCACAAGATCATGCACCAACCAGCCCAACTTTTCACCTTGTATAAGTCCTCTAAGAACTTCTTTATAGGGCTATTTCCGAGTAATGTACCACCATTTCTGAAGGATATGCACTGCAGAATGGCTCATAAGTTAGCTGCATATGCATTCTTCCACGAACGATGTTTCATTGACCAAGGGCGCGGCGGACTACGGGACAATAATTAGGTGCAGTGTTAGCACCCCCTATTCCCACTCATATGAGCATGTAGTCTCTCCACGCACCGGCCTCAGGTGAAAACACCATGGTGGTTTCTAAACCCTCCTTCAGACAGGGATTATGTGCAGTGCAGAATACGTACTGCACATCAGGCATGTCCACGGATCTGTCACGCATACCTGTTCTAGCTAGACGAAGCCAGCCCTGTCTTGCTCTTAACTACGCCCAAAGTAAGCCCAGGAGGCTGTTTCAAAGGGATTGATAATGGCTACTGCACTTTGGATGCTTTTCCCGCAGGGCAAATCTGTACTTGGCGCCCATTCCAGCCATTTCCCTTTTGGTGACGACCTCACTGGATCTTTAAAAAAACACTCTCCATTTCCCACGCCACGAAAAGTATCCATAGTTGCCTTTTGCCTTAAATGTGTTCATGGAGACTCACATACACCACTGTCAAGGCAAACCCAATATTGGTACTTAGACACCGTCCAAGGCCACTGTAAAGCGAAACCATTATTTTCACTTAGACACCTACCATTGAAAAACATGTCTAAGCAGATTGGCTGAAGCTAAACAGGCAATAATCGTGTCAGGTACAAGTACGGGAGCATAGGTGTGTGACATTCGTTCGGGACATGGAAAATGCCTGATAAGTTGCCACTTCCTTAGAGCATCGAAACTGAAAATTTTCTAAAGAGTCCAACAGAGCCCCGCGCGGCTCACCGCCACTTCGGTGCAACCAAGGCTGTACCAGGGAAGCCACGAGCGCAGTCGGCTGCGGCGGTAAATCTCTCATCCCCTCCCTTCTCAGCAATCAAGGAAACAGTGGGTCAATGTGAGTGGGCATGAACGTGAGTGAATGGTTTTGACTCGTGTGTCTGTACGGACGCGAGTGTGCCAAATTAGAAGCCTGGGTGAGTTGGTAGGTATTCATTATAAAACAGTGCAAACAAGACAAGGACGAAGAAAATGTACAACACGAGCGCTGTGAGTGTGAGTGAGTGGTTTTGAGTGCGAGTGAGTGGTCATGAGTTTGAATGAGTGGTTCAGAGTGCGAGTGGTCATGAGTGTGAGTGTGTGGTTGTGAGTGGACAGAGTGTGAGTGAGTGCTTGTGAGTGTGATTGAGTCACTTCTCATGGTGCCGAGATATGGACGGGAGGAAAGATGTACTCCCTAGACCAAGGAGGCTTGAGGGCGAGGTGGCTTCTCGATGTTTATGGGTGACTGTAAAGAGGATCCCTTGGAAATAAGGCAGACGACCTTTTGTCCCTTTAGTTTGCACCTTAGGTAGGCAGGCTCACTCGTAAGCCGAATCACTCGGGCTCTCTCAGGCTCACATTCAGATCATGATTTGAGTTGCGAGTGAGTCCGGGCTCGCATTCAGATCATGATGTGAGTTGTGAGTCCAGACTCGCATTCTCATGATCAGAGTTGTGACTCAGGACTCGCATTCGGATCATGCAAGTGAGTTCAGACTCGCATTCAAATCATGGTCTGTGTTTTCCCAGCGACGGTGAGCACTTAGAGTTTTTTTCCTGCTTGATCGTTTACTGACAGCAGACAGGAGGAAAGATTTACTCCCTAGACCAGGGAGGCCTGAGGGTGAAACGGCTTCTCGATGTCTGTGGGTTGCCGAAGAGAGGATTCCGTGGAAACGAGGCAGACGGCATTTTATCCCTTTAGTCATGAGCCAACTCTCTCGGGCTCACATTCAGATCATGACTTGAGATGCGAGTCCAGGCTGAGGCTCAGATCATGATTTGTGTTTTTGCAACAACGGTGTGCGCTTAGTTTTTTTTTTCCTCGTTGTTTGCTGAGAGCAGCAGGGAGGAATGATTTACTGTCGCAACCAAGAATGCTTGAGGACTAGGTGTCTTGGCAACGTCTGTGGCCGACTGAAAAATAGAATTGCGTGGAAGCGAGGGAGACAGCGTTTGGTCTGTTCTACTTTGCTAGTTTAAGCGGTTGTGATAATGAGCCACATGGGATGTGTTGGAAGCTTTGATCGAGTTTCACCGTGCTGCTGTGCGGAGGGACGGGGTTCCCTTGTCATGCGTTTCGATAGCCTCAGAGGTGTGCCACTTGGGTGTGTTTCAGTGAGCCCATGTCTGTCTCGAGTCTGAAGAAGTGAAGTGAGTGAGACCGAATGAGTTGTAAGTCGAAATGAGTGAGTCCAGATGAGTTCTTGAGTTTGAATGAGCCCGGGCCTTTGTGAGTCTGTCTGAGTGAGCTCACAGGTGGACCAAACTTTTGTGAGTGAGCCCGAGTAAGCACTCGTGATTTTGTCGAGGTGTGGTTCATGCAGGTGCAATTACGAGCCACATGGGGATGTGTTGGAAGGTTTGACTGAGTTTCACCATGTCTCTGTATGGGAGGAGGGGGTCCTTTGACACGCATCTTTTGCATGCCTCGAACCTATATTACGCAACGCATTCCCATGCTCATGTGAGTTGAAATGAGTTATTGAGCCCAGATGACTCGTGAGACGAGATCAGCGAGTTAGCCCAAATTAGTGAGTGAGTCGAAATGAGTGAGTGAGCCCAGATGAGTCATGAGTCAGCATGAGTGGTTGACTCAGATGACTTGCGAGTCTGTGTGAGCCCAAGTGAACTGTAAGCCTAGGTGGGTTTGAGTTAATGAGTTTAAGTGAGGCTGGGTTTTTTTGAGTGATTCCATAGGTTCATTAAACTTTTAACGCGATAGCGTTAAAGGTCCTGTTACGCAGAAAATCCAGTGTTGGCGTTGTCGGCGTTGTGAGCGAAAAATCGCAGGCAGGGCTCTTGTAGGTGGTCCCTAGAGAGCAAGCTAGGTGGCAGGTGGGTCACCTAGGTCACATGAACTTGCAGCATCATCACAACCTGCCCACCGGATAGTGAGCAAACTACACACCCTGGCAGGTGGTAGTGATGATTGGTCGTGAGAGGTTGCTCGGGAAGCGCAACCTGGGTCGCAGAAGTCCCCCTGGTGGCAGCACATGCCATCGCAGAGCAGTGGCGCATTACTTAACCGCTGCACGACTGCTTCAGGAGTGGTGTGAGGACTCCCAGGACTCCATATGAAGACTCTATAGCTGTAGAGACTGACCAATTCTGCAGGCATGGGAATTAATCCATTACACTATTGCGTCATACCTTTAAGGCGGAGCTTAAGTGTCCCTTCCAATTTTTTTACTAATGTTAAGAAGAGAGGATGAGCAAATGGTATTCTTTCACTTGTCACCGCACCACAAGAATTTTTGAAGAAAAGGGCTGCGACGGGCTGGTTGGCCTATCTTGACTGAAAAGCAGGGAACAGTGCAAAGAAACGGAACAAGTGAGGAGATGACAGGCAGCTGCGCTGACTAACACCCAAATGTTGCTATCGCTACGGGCTGGGCAGCATATATACAGGAAAACGACGAGCTCGAAACAAGAACACACAAAAACAAAGACGCAGCCTCCACTCTTTTCACATGTCACTGACTAAAGGGGTGACGACACAAAGCTTCGAACCCGAACAAGTGGTATGATTTGTTTCATGGGTGTAAGGTGACGCCTTCTAACAAGCATCAGTTGCAGGCATTGAGTGAAGCATAATTTAATATGATCTTGAATGTTGTTCGGTATTTCCACCTGCATCGAGTGACGTAAAAGCGCATTTGCCTCAGTCACACTCTAAACACGAAAGGAGTAAGAAGCGACCAAGCTGTTCTGTACCACACTACCATTACAGGGCAGGGTATGCTGCCAAGCCCTGGCATAGATTTCCATCACTAAAAATATGGAGTGCTTATGGTTGGTAGAGGAAACAAATTCCTTCCTCAAAACATGCGAAGTTCTAGCAGTTACAAACATTTTAACTGAGATTTCAACCTCCTCTGATTGCTAACCTCAAGACCTCTGGTACCACGTTCAGAATCCTCTTCCCATTGCTAACTGCATCAAGTTACTATGCCTTGCAGTGAGAATAGACCTCCGTTGCCGAGAATAAGCTTTCCGAATATTTGGTGATCTAAACCTACTCTGGAACTTGGACAGCATACCCTGCCCTTAAAAGGGAGTGTGCTAGAGAAGAGCTTACTTCCTTTTTACTCCCATATACGCTTATTCGTGTTTTATGGTGTATTGTGCCGTCACCGAGCACAGTGGTCGTTCATAGGGAACAACGAGTGCTTGGCAGCGACACCGGCATCATCAGGAATGTGGTAATCCAGGTTGTCTGGTTGACTATGATGTCAAGGCGCAATTCTGCGCTTGTGCCAACTGAGACCAAAACTGCTGGTGCAAAATCGTTTGTAATTCCTTAATAATGCCGCACACGGATGACCTGCGCACTTGTTAGTGCACTTATGAATATTTTACACCTTTGAAATGAGTCTAGCAATCATGTTTTTAAATTTGGCGACGATGGTGGTGTTGAAAAAAGCCTCACAAAAATTCTTTGTGTTGATCACAATGAATAGCTAAGTGGCTTTGGCAAGACTTGTTTCTTATGTCACTTGCGTGCCTGTCTCGCCAATGTAAAATTGGCCACATAGCAGTAGAATCCTATAAATATAGTAACAATCAACATCTTTCTGGTGTTTCTTCCCGCAGCATTCCATGCGTTCTTTCTGGTCCTCCTAGTTTATACCGGGCAGGAAATAGCGGTCTCATGCCCACTTTGTTCACAATGTTCTGATCTTCGGATTGTGCAAAAATTTCGTGCACATATGGGAAAGAATTTTACTCTGCCTGCAAACATAGCATAGTAGCAAAGTGTTTACATTACTATTTTGTATGTTTTGTTAAGCCAGAGTAAAATCCCATTGGAGCATGGCACTCAGAGTACTAACTTGTTTGATTGTGATATGAATTGCCAAACCGTCCTGCTGCTAAAAGTGTCTCGTGTTTTATGGTTTTTACACATGTTTTTGAGCTGTTTGAAGCGCGCTTTAAACGAGTAGAGACACCAAATTTTTGCATGCATATTTTTTTTCTTTGGAGTGATGCGCTGGAGAATGGTATACAAGAGTCACAACATTGAACTCGCCTCCGGCAGCTGAATAATTTATAATTGAATTTTTTTCTCATGTTGTTTTGTCTGTTTCAAAACATGACAGGTGGCTGTGATGGACAAGATGCGTTCTGGTCACATAATGCATACAAAAAACTTGCAATAGCAGCTTGTTTATTTTGTCAATCCAACTTTTAGCAGGCTTGCATAAGAGTTTATGTGAATTAAAACAAAGAAAGTAGCGACCATACTAGAGTTTTTGTATCCCTCACTGGACCTAAATGCATCTTGTACATCACAGCTGTCGTTTTTCTGTTGAAACTGAAGCCGAATCAGCATGAGAGAAAAAAATTCAATCAAATTATTTATGGCTTCTTGGCACAATCCATGTGGCTTTCCATGTTTTCTAATAGGCTGCACATCATTCTAAAGAAAGAAAAAGCAACTAAAATTTGGTGTCTCGACTCCTTTAATGTCTTTCAGTAACTCCTTTGCTCACGTAGCCCCTTCCTGAATGCAGCAGTGGTTGCCTTTTCCAGAAAAATCCTCCAAGTCCCAGGTTCAGTCATGGTCTGTCAAGGTGCAGAAGGCCCGCCAGGATGTGTTAGCTTATTTAAAAGGCCTGGATTTTGGCAGTGAAAGGAAAGAGATGAATCTGGAAGAACTTATGCAAGCGCACCTTGGTTCCAGCACTGGAGATGGCAGCTGATCATACTGAGGTTTGTCATTGCTTATCGTTTTCGATGCATATAATGTTAATTGGTGCAAATTTTTCTATGGTTTTCAAGAAAAAGGATCCAGTCACGAAATGTATAGGTTAACAAATGTACCACCGGAGCTTATCTTGCATTTATATATTTTATTTGTATGAGGCAAGGTTAGATTTAAGATGTAAACTAGCCTTGTGGGGTAACTGTTCAAGTGTTTTGGTACTTCTAGGGGCTACACATGCAAAATTTAGTTGAAAGGCATGCATGGTGCAAGTTGTCAAGGACAGCTCTTGATGCTTTTATAGATAAGCTTAGTACATCTTGCCAAAAGCTGGTTGTAAGGATAATTTTCACTCGGGTACCGCAGCTTTTCTAGCATATTATTACTCTATTCTGTGCTACATAGGTGCACATGCAAGAGCTATTTTACTTCGTAACATGCTTGATACCACTGGATCTTATCCTCTGCTAAGACTCAGCTGGCATGTCAACTGCCAACCAGTGGGGAAAGAGGTTAGACCTTGATGCTTTTAATGATCAAAAAGAGTCCATCAGATGCATTACAATGCAGGGTGCTTCATGTCACATAAAATGAAGCTTTAAAGAAGAGGGAAATTCAAAATTAGTGTCCTTGATTATTGTTTAGTGCAAATCTTTTATCAACTAATGTATATCAGTTAGGACTGAATAGTTTTGAGCAACTGTATATACCACGTGTTCTGTATTTATCTGTCCGGGTTGTAAAAAATTCTGCTGTGCAAACATATTTGGGCATATTTGGGCTCAGTCACTGATCACAAGGTAGCTTATGACAGTCTGCGTTCTTCAGTAAATGATCTAACATTGGAACTTGCCTGGATTGTCTAGAATTGGTGAAAAACTACAGTTGGCTACAGCAGAGTTTTCACTGCGGCGAGCGGAGATACCGGTTTGAGAGGCTGGAATGGTGGAGTGGTATGGTGGAAGCATATCCCAGGATTCCTTTCACCGACGTCAGTACAAGCTATGCATAGCTTGTGTTGTATGTAGGGGTGTGAGAGCAGAATTTTTTCGAAACAGAATTTAATCCAAATAGTCTTGCTTCAGTACCAAACCGAATACAAATAGTTTTGATATAAACCAAATAAAATAAGAATTGACTATTTGTATGCTTATACGCTACTTGTGCGAATATTCGTATAAAACGAATGCATGTGAAACAGCGAAGAGCCACCACCACCACTGTAACTCATCGAGTTTGTGGGGATATGTGCTGTCTGAAGGGCAGCCTGCGCCATTTGCTTTCGGCTCCAGCGAAACCTTGTCCGTTAAGTGAAGTGCGGCATAGCTCTGGACGCCGTCTGCCCCCCGCGGGGTCTTTCGGTTGCATGTGCGTCCTGGCTGTTCTCCGTGGTATCACGCAATGTGGTCCTCTCATTGTGCCACGGGGGTGTGACATAGGCACAAAGTTGTGCTCGCTCTGGGGTCTGGTTGGGGGTGTGCGGGGAGTGGAGACAGGAGAGCAACGAGTGTAGGACATGGGGCTGGATGCAAGCAGCAAGGTATGTGAGTGACCGTTATTCGCTGTTCCCGAGGTCTTTGCAGACGGGCATTAGCGTGTCTTAATTGTCGTGCAGGTCCCTAATTGGTAGCGGCGACGATGCCTGGAACTATGCCTGAACGCCGTTCTGCTCTTCGCTGCACTTTACCGCTGGTGCAGCATTACTGGAGCCTGGAATATCAGCCCACCTCATGTGCTTGGTCCGGTGACTTGTCAACTCGCCGTACGCACCAGCACAAGCAGTGCATCTAGAACACTCAGCACCAGGTGGCGTGGCCATCAACGCACTGAGCTTATAAGGAGCCACAATCAGCATGCTGAACTCATTTGGGAGCGGCAACGGCAAATGGAACAATGCCCGATCTGCTCTTTGCCGCAGGTCAGCGTCCTGTGCGCACTTTTTCTTTTGCTATAGTTGTGTCATTGCTGGTACCAAGTTTTACCTGTGCCTGTGTGCTTTTTGAGTGTTACCTCAGTGGATAAGAACTTGGCTACATTTAAAAAGGAAATAAAAGCAGATTTCCTGAAGCTGAAACATGAGCTCTGCCAAGAACTGAAGTTGTTACATGAGGCATCCAAACGATACCTTCGCACTGTACTGCGCAAGGTGTGAAATGAACAAAGAAATGTAGCCCAAAGCATGGAATTTGCGGATTCCACAACTGAATAACTAAAAAGTAAGTTAGATGCTCAAAATGCAAAAAAAACATAGTCCTGCAAACTGAATATCAAGCACTTTGTGCAAAGTATGATCACCTTGAGAGTAAGGCCGATGAATATGAGAAGAGAATTGTGAGTCTAGAATAATACTCGAGGAGCATGAACATTCAAATCCAAGGTATCGAAAAACAGGAAGACGAGAATGTTCTGGACATAGTTTCCAAAATTGGTAATACTACTGAGGTCCCAGTCACTCTCACTGATATTGAAGTTTTCCACAGAGTGCAAACTCACAATGCAGCCAAGTCTAAAATAATAATGCAATTTAAATCACGCTCAAAGTGTGATGTGGCACTCAAGAAAGCAAAGGCAGCCAGGCTCACTAACGCCGACATAGGTTTCAAGGGGCTCATTTGCGACATACTGAGTTCGCGACAACACATTCATTTGAGCCATGCTCGAGCGATGTGTACTCTCGTACCCATTCCACATGCAGAAAAGCATGCAACTTTTTTAGAAAGCATGCAACTTTTTAGCGATTCCACGGCGCTCGGACTACCCTGCCAGACCCGCCGCCACTACTGCCTCAGCCCTCAGTATTGCACGCTGTGTGGGTTTGAGGTCGCTGAAGTGCAGGCCACAGTTTTTTTACCAGAATTCCGTGGTTGGGATCAGGAACGAGACCCGTCGTCACGCTGGTGCAAAGGTAAACAAAGCGACGGTAGCGAATGGCTGACAGAAGCCTTCAACGTCTGGCCGGCGGCAGTTTTCATTTAAACTTGTGCTACGCAGCACTGCTTGCAGCTAGTAATCACGGAGTGCACGTTTAGGTGAGTTTACGTCACTTTTCGGGTATTTCTTGATCAGAGGCTCCAGAGTTTGAATCAGAGCGGTGGGAAAAAGCTTTCAAATTCGAATCCAAATCTCATAGCACAAATACATCTTTTCGCTACCGGAAAAGCGATGCCAAAACCACGAAATGAACTATCGGATTTTCCTAGCAAAAAAAAAATTACAAAGTTGTCCTCAGTGTCCCTTTAAGCATTTACGGCTATTTATTGTGTGCGTGTGGCACAGGTATTAGACCACTCGGCTATCGCCGCAGCCTCTTGCGGGGTGTGTTCTTACTCGTGGCATCTTGCGCATTTGGTGTGAAATTGTGTGTGCTGGCGGCTATACAGAGACTTCCATATTTATCTGTCCAGATTTTTAAAAAATCCTGTTTGCAAAGTACTGGCTTAATCGAGGGCAAACAAAGCTCACAAGGTAGTGTATTTTTGGCTATGTTCTTTGAGATGTAATCAAACTTGCCCACAAGCCATCGGTTGCTTCTCCAACCGGCAGGGTGCGCAGCCGCTCATTTCGGCTGCTCAGCCAGCCTTTCTGAAAACTACCCGTGGGCGACACCAGTACGTATTTCTGTAATTACAAAAAATTAGGCCTATTTTGATGTCGAACTACACCTCAAAGAATAACATGTTAGGGCTTGTGAGCGATGTTTGCTCCCAGTAGTTGGCGCATAGGAATTTTAAAAATTCCTGACAGATAAATACGGAAGTCTCGATCTATGATCGCAGACGATCCTTGTAATTGGCTCTGTAGTGGTCGTTGCGATGTCTACGTTCATGAATTGCTTCCTGTGGGCTGGAAGCGGAACATAATCGGGGTATGTTCCACGATAGTTTAGTTTATGGGGGTTTAACATCCCAAAGCGACTCAGGCTATGAGAGACGCCGTAGTGAAGGGCTCCGGGAATTTCGACTACCTGGGATTCTTTAACGTGCACTGACATCGCACAGTACACAGGCCTCTAGAATTTCGCCTCCATCGAAATTCGACCGCCGCGGCCGGGATCGATCCTGCGTCTTTTTGGGCCAGCAGCCGAGCGCCATAACCACTCAGCCACCGCGGCGGCTCCGTTCCACGATAGACGCATATCTTGAACACATATTAGCTGGTTTAACATTTTTCTCGCGGAAGCGCGTATAGTCTTAATACCACTTTAGCTGCATATCGCATATCTGTATGTATGCTACAACTTCGCCACGAGCACTCGATGAGAGGCGCCAAAATCCGGCCTTGCGTGCCGGCGCCTCACGTGCTGCATGCCAGGCTTCAACTCGACTAACAACTTTGTGTTCTGAACCGTGCCGATTCGTTTGCCCCACTCCGAACTCTCTGCGCCGAACAGGTGGGCCACGATTTTGTCACCAATGGAGATCCCAAGTGGCACCAGGCTCGGCACCCGCTCAGACTGCACATATATGCGGAACGCCAGTATAGGGCGTAATCCTGCCGGCGTGCCGACTCAACGACTGTGCGCGAGTGCGGCCACGTGGTGGGCTGTCACATTTTGCTGATGTGAGGTGTTACTGCTATGATCACGTGTTTTAGCCGCCATCTTGAAATCTGAGAGCGGACGAAGAATCTAGAGAAACGGACGCGAAACGCTGTTAAAATAGATACTTGGGAATTTCAAACCGCCCGCAGCCTGCGAAAAGTAGCCAAAAGTAGTAAAAAAGTTCTAAATTTAACTGATGCCCCACATTTTGGAGCGTGACGTCACGCGGACAGCCTTTGCCAACATGCATGTTCATTTCAGCTCGGTCGAACTGCAGATATAAGCGTTCCACCACCTTATACTCCCAGCAAACCGACTGAAAATGATGCACAAAAATTTAAACGCGATGCTTTCTGCGCTTTCTATATATTGTAATTTGTCTGTTGATTCAGGCAGAATGCATTCTGCCTTTTTTAGATTACGTTCCGAGTGACGAACATATATCATTTAGACTGTTTAGATCACGTTCCGACTGACGAACACATATCGTTGTTAGAACGTGTACCACCCAGGCAAAATGCAGTGCGGAACGAGCCAATGTGATGCATATCACCATAATCAGCTGCACGCAAAATAGCAGGGTATTTAAGCGCGTTTTTCACAACACTGCGCCCGTGTGCTGTGCGATGTTAGTGCACGTTAAAGATCCCCAGGTGGTCGAAATTATTCCGGAGCCCTCCACTACGGCACCTCTTCTTTCACTCCCACCTTCCTCCCTTCCCTTACGGCGAGGTTCGGGTGTCTGCCGAGATATGTGAGACAAATACTGCGCCATTTCCTTTCCGCAAAAACCATTTTTTTTTAAATTTTCAGTTTTAATATTCATGCAGAGCGCAGTAGTATTCAAAGTCGCACTGCGCACTTAAATGACGCAAGCGATGCCCCTTATCGACTCGAACACAACAGCGCTTGATAGAGCGCGGTATGTTACGATTCCTGGTTGAAAGTAATGCGGTTGTACTTAACGGCAAATGTGCTGGCATATCCTTGCGACAGCTGCTAGTTTCTTGAACACGATCTGCCCCACTGGAATAAACTACAAATGCTTACCCAGGTGTCCTGTCCTTAGAGTACTTTCAGCGGTCACATGCCATCCAGGCGTTTGAGCGGTCGGTCGGTCATGATTTCAGTACAGTTCGTTCGGGTCGATAATAAATAAACTAAGTGCTTGCTTGTTCGCTCAAAAATACATCAGCGCACGAGTACAATCAAATGCTCGCTGCAGATCCTGACAGCGCTTGACGTCGGTCACTTTTACTCTTTGTACAATTGATGGTAAAGGGGTTTAATAAAAATAATAATAAAAGGAAGGAAAAGATTTTTGCCAGCCCTGGCATCTGCCATCGATACTGAAGCACCTGAACTGGGCAGCGGAAATAAAGGATAGCAGGCAGAATGCAGCCAAAACCCATTTTTCATCGGTTTTTGCTATGCGAAAACCGGAACCAATATATATGCGACTGGTCTTCGACCCATTAGCACATCTCACCGCGCTAAAACTCGACTGCATTGAAAAAAAACACCGAAAATTGTCACCGGACGAGACCAAATCCGCTGCACCACGCTGCCAGCAGCGGAATGTGGGTTGTGGTGGTTGATTGTACGAATTATTCAGGGGAGAGGATACTGGTCCCGGATTATGTTGGCCGGGGAGTGACATCAATCCCTCGCGGCCGGGCTGTCGCAGCAGCAGCGTCGGCTCGCCCGCGGAGGGGTGGAGAAAAGCCGCGATGCACTGGGAGTGTGAGCAAGCATCGGGCAGGGACAAGACAAGCTTCATGGCCTCCGTCCGGCCGTGAAGCACCGTGGGAGGCGCCGAGCAGATCGCGCGCAGAGGCCGATGGTCGAAGGAGTGTAGGCCACAGGAGAGGCAGGCCGGGAAGGATTACCAGGGGCGGGGAGAAGCCAGGCTGCTGCAGGAACCGGCGGTGATAAGTGGATGGCGTTAACATAAAGTTAGTAAGGCTTCGCGCCATCTTCCATGCCGACTTCTCGGGATCTTTCAGGGAGAACACGGAGAAGCAGCAGTGGACGTCTCCGGTACTGGGACTTCGTGGATGCTTCCCTGCTGACTTCAAGTCGAGGTTAGGGGCTGGGAGGGGGCAGAGGACGTCGACGGGGTTCAGGCAACACCCTCTAGAGAATTTAGAGGGTGTTGGTTCAGGCTGGTTTCCTTCAGAAAGGAGAGGAGTACAAGATGTGCAGGGAGCTGGTTTCCGGTATCCCGCCTCAAGTTGTTGTCGGGAGGGGTCGTAGATCGGGCACGCCAGCAGCAGGTGGCCGAGTGTCCCCGTGTCACCGCCGGCCGCAGGCGTGCTATCGGGGACAAAAGTGGTATACTCCATGCAGCGGGATCCGGGGCAACGGAAAACTGCATCGTAACCCGCCGCGGTGGCTCAGTGGTTAGGGCGCTCGGCCTGATCCGGAGTACCCGGGTTCGAACCCGATCGCGGCGGCCGCGTTTCGATGGAGGCGAAACGCAAAGGCGCCCGTGTGCTGTGCGATGTCAGTGCACGTTAAAGATCCCCAGGTGGTCGAAATTATTTCCGGAGACCTCCACTACGGCACCTCTTCCTTTCTTTCACTCCCACCTTCCTTCCCTTACGGCGCGGTTCAGGTGTCCGCCGAGATGTGAGACAGATACTGTGCCATCTCCTGTCCCCAAAAACCAATTTTATGCCATCTAGAGCACGAAACATTGAAACGACATGCCTGCAGTTAATAAAGGGCTCCCATTTGGTGTCTCGGTCCCAGATGCCGCCTGTAGATGGCGTATTACGATGCATTTTTCCGTTGCTCCGGCTCCCGCTGCATGGAATGTACCACTTTTGTCCCCGATAGGACATCCTAGAGGGCGGCCACTTACACCTGATGCTCAGGCGCGGGAGTAGTGCTCAATCCCGCCTGGGCAGCTGGTCCGAGAGACGGCGCAAGGTAAGGTAGACCGCGATCCTCCGGTCTGGGGGTAAGGCCCTTGCTTGAGATGGGGACGGGCAGAATCATGCTGCATCACTACAAAGTACACCGGGACCCATCGGTCTGGGCGGACATGGGGACATGGCCAGCGCGTCGGCCAGCTCGTTGCTGTCAGTGCCGGTGCGGAATGTTTTGCGAACGAGTCCAAGCCGCGCCCCTCTTTCGAAACGTCAGCCGTGACGTAGGTCGGGAGAGGTCTATTGTTTCTTTGTCAGGGCAGCCCACAGCCGCGCATTTTCACGGCGTCGTCCCCCACTACTGGGCGCAGTACACAAGGCAGGGGTGACTAACAAAGGAAGCTCCCCGACGTTTTTATTGGTAGGATTACAAGGCGTCCTGTATTACTCCGCTAGCCGATTAAAACTAAGCGAAATCAGCTTTCTGATGTTTGACTTTATTAAACAAGCCAGGCATCAAAATTTTATATCTTATAATTTTTTGTTGAGATGAGCTTTTTGTTTGGGTAGCAAGAAAATTTTAACAGCGAACAAATTTTTATTTTCGTGGAAGAATCCTGTGCGGCGGTCCTGAATGTGGGCGGTGCTTCACTGCAGACTTGAGTTGCATCCGACTACAGCGTAAGATGAGCCTGCAATGTGATCGTTTACCCAGGTAGCACAAACTAAGGTAGAGCAGGTCTTCAAAGAAACTACCCGAAACGAAACAAACGCTAGGAAACGTACGTGTGGTGAAAATCCGTTTTCAGTCATAAAGCTCGTCTGATGTCCGGGTCAAAAGACGTTTCAGAGTCCCTCTTCTAGGTGTAGTCAAGAAACTTCCGAGCGCCGTAAAAAAAGTATAAATGAGCGACAGCAAGGCCTTTCCTTTACGAATGCAGGTAGTTTAGAACATGTTTGCGATACGATTTGTAGCAGAATTTTTCTACCCGCGAATTTTATTTGTTTTGTTCAGCGAAAGAAGAAACAGCACTGTGAGCCCACATGAAGCTTGCACTGTGAACTGTACAACAACCCTTCTGGACGCTGAAAGCTTGATGCTGGCACCAACTCCACCGCCAGCTCCGCCCAGGTAGCAGCAGAGCGCGGATGCACCGTAAGTCCGGTGAGACTCTGCAGCCAGCTGCAACAGCTCCAAGGAAGGGGGTGCAAGCGACGAGGCGCACGTAAAACCGGCTGCAGTTCCCTTCGGTCGCACGAGAGCACTGGGAAATGGCATACACTCAGAGATGCGCAGACTAGACGCAACACCGTGAGAACGCGCCACACGAGCACGGGAAGATCGCTGAGCAACCAAGATATGAGCGTGAGCTACACAGATATGGTGCGAAGAGATGTGCGCGCTCGATGGTAGCTGTACGGCGGGAGGCTCGAACAGCGACGGAGGGTCCGCGTGCAACGAGGAAGCCGCACTAAGGACAAAAGAATCACGTGAAGATTCGCGCGAAGACCCCGCACGACGGTTAACGGGCGACGATGGGATGTCCGCTGGATGCCACCGCACAGAGGTGGCGCTAAGAGCAGGGAGAGCGCACGAAGGTGCGAACAAGGGCCGCCTTGCAAGGGGGAAGTCGGACGAGCGACCAGAGTTTTAAGTTTTTTTTCCTCCATGCGAGCGACGAGCGATCCGCTGCTGAGGCACGGCAGAATTGCGGTAAGGGTTACGTGCGAGCACAGGCGCCCCCAAAGTTAGCGCCACGATGAAGAATCTGCACATCACGAAACGGGCTTGATGCAGAAAGTCTGAAGAGAGCGCACGCCGTTTCAGGTGTGCACCGCGGCCTGGCCGCACAGGTGGCAGGGCCGCCACCTAACAATGTCGAGACAGGCAACCACTGAGAAAGCTACAGGATTAAATGCCTTTCTGCAGAAGCTTCTGTTGTCTATTATATGTCTTAAAGAATACCCCGTACGCAACCAGCCCGAAAAGCCCGCCAAAATTATGTTTTCCGCCAAAACTTCTGTTTATAAGATATCTTAAATAGGGCTGACATAAAACCAGTCTTCTGCCCCGTACTCACCAAAAGGCCTAAAAGCCCGCCAAAATTATGTTCCTTTTTCGCCAAAACTTCTATCGCCTGAGAAGGCGGAGATAGGACCCGCGGAAACTCGATCAACACTTCCTCGGCGTGCAGGCGCGGCCAAAAGTAAACGGAGCACGTTTTTGCGTTCTAACATTTTTCACTCGCTTCCTAATTGAGACTGCCAACTGTGGTATGTGCAGGCTAGTAGTAGACGATAGTTCGCTTTCTCATGAACAAATGTTTCCGGGTGTCCTGTAGGAAAGGCAAGATTGCAATTAGAACGGAATGGAGTGCTTTGTTTACTTATGTCCGCGCCTGTAGATGCGGAGCGCCTGCGCGCCCATTGCCGCGCCGCGACGGACGTCGAAAAGGGGCATGCATTTCCATGCTCTTGGTGCTGGCTCACTCCCCCTTTCCAGCCGACCGAAAGAATGTCAAGGCCGTGAACAGTTGGATGGCCGAGGCATCCTCCGAGGCAGGGCGAAGTAGTTCTCTGTAAGCCGCGTGTGAATCAGTGAAGACTCTGACTGCTTTGATACTATAGTGTGTGGGAGGGCGGCAATGGCTCCCCAGATTTCGAGCAGCTCAGCATGCAGGGAGGGTACTGGAAGGAAGGTGGCACGTGTAGGCCCCGAGTAGACGGGAAGTCTGCGTATAGGTCCACGTCATTCGAGCTTGGTCGCCAGAGAGAGTGACATCAGTGTAGATGTCGAGGGTATCTGAGTGCGCATCCGCAAGGTGACACATAAAAAAACGGCAAACTACCCAGGGCCAGGCAGCGGTCCTATAGTGCGCACCGATTGCCCGCCCGGCCGTTGATTTTCGGTCTCTATAAAGTCCAGCACTCGAGAAATTGTAGCTGCTAAACTCTGTCACGTGCAAGAGCCATTCATACTTGCGTCTGCCTACTTTCGCCCAGGCAGTATCTCGAGCGAACCCTGCGCGTGGCTTCAAGTATTAACGCAGGCAGCTCAGAGCCTTCTTCTTTTGATTGGGGGTGACTTCAATGCTCACCGCCCTGCATGGAGTACTTGGCAGCCTGACCAACGGGGGAAACATCTCTACGAGACTATGGAGCTCTCCGCTTCAAACATCTGCAATATCCCTGGCATGCCAACGCGAATTGTACTACACAAAGCACAAAAAGACACACCTCCAGACCTTACCCTCGCCAGCCTTGCTCTCGTGCGGCACTGGACAGTGTGTGACCAGTCGTGGGGCAGCGATCACCTTCCGATACTCATGGCGCTTAATCGCAAACGTCTCCGTATTAAAACCACTAGCTTTGCCACTAAATGGGACGCCTTTCAGAGCCATGCCGCTGTATCCTCCTAAATATCCTACAACAAGCTCGCACCCTCGCGCTAGACATTGACATGTGATGGGTTTGCTCAACTGATGGACACACATTTGGCCAATCTGTGGAGACAAGCGGGTCGTCTTGTGCAAAGGTACCGTTCGTGCGGCAACCGCCATTTCGATCTCATGAAAGTCAAGCGCCAGTTCAAGTTAATACTTGAGTACCATGCTTCAACTTCAGGGCTAGACCTGGCATTCTACTTGCTACCGCCTTAGCCGAGTACCGGGACTTCAGGGCTTATATGGCGCATGTTTCGTAGCCTCGGCGGCAAAGGAAGGGTCCCCCTGCCCTGACTGAACTCAAGAAATCTGACCCTGCTTCAGTAGAGAAAGAGGCCATTACGACCTTCTTTCCCCACGCGTCTCTTACTCCGCCCACACATCCACACCCTCATGTTATCCCAGAGTCGGACCGTGATCTCGATCGCCCCTTCAGCATGAGAGAAATGCTCGTTGCAATCAGACAAGGTCGTGCTCCCTCTGCACCCGGCCACGATCGAGTGACGCGGCAGGAAGTTCGCACTTTTGGAGCTGAAGCTCGGGATGCTCTCTTAGAGGTCATTAACGATCTCTGGTCTTCTGGGACTGTTCCTGATGAATTCAAACTATTTCTCATTTACACCAAAACCCGGTAAAGAGCCGAAGCATCCTAGCAATCTCGGACCAATCTCGTTGACCTCAACTCTTTTTAAGCTTTTTTTCTTACGACGCTTGCTTAAGTTAGCAACCCCTGGTACACGCCTCCTTGCCTACAACACTATTATTAGATCAATCTTAGAATATGCAGTAATTATCTGGGACCCTCTTACAAAGGTAAACATAAACTTTAAAGAATCCAAAAGAAAGTAAGGTTTATATATAACACTTACGGGCGAGCATCAGTCAGTGACCTCCTCAAAAAAAGCGGTTTACAGAAATCGCATATGTTGCTTAAAGTTTTTCTATCAGTTAATTAATAATAATTTCAAAGTTGACACTTCCAATATCCTTACTTATTCCTCGGGGTACCAAACTAGATATCGCCATTCTCTTTCCATAACACCATTAAATTCGCGAGTTAATTGTTTTAAATATTCCTTTTTTCCAAGGACCATCATTGATTGGAATAACCTCACGGATGATGTCAGGCAGACATCATTACATTCATTTCAAGAGCATTTGCATTGATTGTTGTTAATTGACCTTGTCGCTGTATTTTCTTGTTGAAATTCTATGTGCAATTCTGTTTTGTTTGTAATTCTGTATATTAACACAATGTTCCCACCTGCTATGATCTTGCGTACAAGATCGCAGTATTCATAAATAAATAAAGAAACTTATAAAGCGCATGATTCACACGCGCATTTCATATTATCTCGAAACAGTTCGCCCCGGTTATCCAGCACTGAAGGGCTTCTGCCCTAACCCGGGCACTCACGATTGTCTCAGGCTCATGCGGCACTTCATCAATCGCACAGCGCGCACGTCCGTATACCAGACTACTTGCTGGCCGTCGATATGCACAGAGCGTTCGGTAACGTTCGCCATGATGTTATCCTTGAAGAGCTCGCTAATCGCTATCATAGCCAACGTGTCCAGAATTGGATAAGAAATTTCCTTGTAGCCCGACCAGTTCGTATACATGGCATAGCGCCTGGATGAACTCCAAGCGCACATTACTTGGATAGGGGAGTTCCACAGGATTCCATCTTGGGGCGCCTGCTGTTTAGCCACGTGCAAAGCAACAGAGAACCTCCAACGTGACACGGCGGCTCGATTCGCGTCCATTCCATTCCAAAAACCTTTATTTCCATCAGAAGGGAGGCCCACTACTCCCTACCCCCGGCACGCAGGCCTAGGGGGTAGGGACCGGGACCCCCGCGATTAAAGGCAGGCAAAGAGTTGCTGGCTCTTCGCGGCCTCCACCGCCAGATGAATGGCTTGCTTCTGCTTGACGGGGTCCGTGCTCCGCAGAAGGGTCTCCCAGGCTTCTCTACTATCAATTCCTTCGTTAGCCCCTGGGGAGTCTACACATTCCCAAATTACGCGATCGAGAGTCCCCCTCTCTCCACATTTTTTGCACTTATCATCTATGTCTTCGTCTTTGAGGACGTGCGATGCCCAGACCGGATTAATGTGATTTCCTGCCTGTAATCTGCTCCAGATCGTCGCCTCTTTGTTTCCGAGCTCTCTGTCCGGTGGAGGGATTAGTCTCCTTTGTAATCTGTAGTTTTCAGTTATTTCCGTGTAATTCAGCAGTCTCTCGTCTAGTTCTTTGCAGTCGGGCGGTTCTGCTCCGGCTCGGAAGTAGAGATCTCGAGCCAGAGCGTGTGCCGCCTCATTGCCTGGAACTGACGTGTGAGCTGGTGCCCATATGAGGCTAATTTTCCTGTCTATCTTTCCTCCTGTTAGTATCCGCACCGCTTCTGGTGCAATCCTACCTCTACCATAGTTATATATGGCGGTTTTGCTGTCGCTATGAATTTTGCTTCTGTCCCTACGCAAGCAAGCGCTATTGCAGCTTCTTCTGCTGACGCCGGATTGCGGCTGCGTATGGTTGCTGATGAGACTGCCTCACCCCGGCCATCCACCACCGAGGCTACTGCCGCTCCCAGCTTGCCACTCGCCGCGTCAGTGTATGCTACTGTTTTCTCGTTTGCCTCACTGAAGCGCCTGACTAGCGCCTCAGCTCTCTTCTCCCTCCTTTCCTTGTGAAAAGTGGGGTGCATATTCCTAGGGAGAGGATCCACCCTAAGTTGTTCTCTAATTATTCTTGGGATGTCCTGCTTCTTTTGCATACCCCTGTTCATTTGTAGTCCTACCATGTTTAGGATAGTCCTACCTGTGCTGGATTGGCTGTCTTTCCAGCTGGGCTGTTTTAACAGTCTCGGCGATTTCCCTCCATGTGTTGTGAACTCCCATTCCTAAGAGTCTTTCGGTTGAAGTGCTTATGGGTATACCGAGTGCTGGCTTGTAGCATCTCCTGATTATTGAATCTAGTTTGTCTCTTTCCGAGGCCCGTATATTAAGGTATGGTGTGGCGTAGCTCAGACGGCTAATAACGTACGCCTGCACCAGCTTAATTATGCTCCTCTCTTTAAGCCCTCTTCCCTTGAGGGCTATTCTCCTAAAGATTCCTATGACCTGTGCCGCATAGCCTTCCAGCTTCTTTATAGTCGCATCATTATATCCATTGCTTTGGATATGGAGACCAAGAATCCTGATCTTGTCTACCTTGGGGACCAGTTTACCCTCGACTGTGATGTTAAAGTCATTGCTTTGTTTAAGTCTCAGAGATTTAGGGTTGTACACCAGGAGCTCTGACTTCTCTGGTGAGCACGAGAGCCCCCTAGCTGCTGCGTAGTCCACCACTATATTCGTGGCTTCCTGCAGCTTGCTCTCGATGTCAGCGTTGCTACACTGGTTAATCCAAACGTTTATATCGTCCGCATACATGCTGAAGTTTAGGTTTTCGATCTTTTTGAGTCTCGTGGGGAGACCTCTCATTGCGAGGTTAAAGAGGAGCGGGGATAGCACAGAGCCTTTGGGGGTACCTCTGCTTCCCAACGTGATTTCCTCTGATTCTGTGTCCTGATATTTTATACGCGCTGTCCTATCAGACAGGAAGTATTTTATGTAGTTGTAGATTGTACAGCCTACACCTACTTCTTGCAGTTCTGCTAGGATTGCCTCGTGCTTGACATTATCAAAGGCTTTTTTAAGTCTAATCCTAAGATTACCTTTGCATCTCTCGACCGCGAATCTATGATGTCGTGCTGAAGTCTCAGCATTACATATTGGGTGCTCAAGCTCGGTCGGAAGCCGATCATCTCGTTTGGCCATAGCTCGTGGTCTTCCATAAATCGAGTCATTCTCGTTTGGATCACGTGCTCCATTAACTTTCCTACGCAGGACGTAAGAGAGATCGGTCTAAGGTTTTCCAGCTTTGGTGGTTTGCCTGGTTTAGGAATTAGTATAATACTAGCTTCCTTCCACTGCTTGGGGAGCTCACCCTTTTCCCACACTTGCTGGATGTAGTTTGTAATTGCTGTGATCGACTCGTCTAGATTCCGCAGCATTGTGTTTGTGATTCCGTCCGGGCCCGGAGCGGATTTCGTTTTGAGCTTAATTATCTCTGCTCTCACCTCTGCCTCCGTTATTGGCGCATCGAGTTCCTCTCTGGGAGGCCCCCTATACTCCGGTAGGCTAAAGCGAGTTACATCTCCTACGTATGTTTGTATGATTCCCTCCATAAAATCCTCGTCTGACCCATCATATACGTGTCGCGCTTTGGCTAACCTGATTTCTGCCTGAGATTTTTATTTGGTTGGATCTAGCAAGTGTCGCAAAATGTTCCACGTTTTTGCTAGGCTCATGCCTCTTTCCATGTCGTCGCACCTGCTACACCAGTTTTGCTCGCAAAGTTGCATCGCATACTTTTCGATCTCCCGGTTGTGTCTGGCTATCCTTTTGAGGTTTCGATTCCACCTTTGTTTTTTAAGTCTGCGTTCTAGGCCACATTTTGCCTCCCACATGTGGAGGAGCCTGCTGTCGGCTATTATTGGAGCGTCTGAACCCTCTAAAGATATCGTCGCCTCGGCGACGTGTCTCTTTAGTGTATCTGTCCAATCCCCAATGTCCGTGATGGTTCCGATTGAGATTTCCCCCCGTCGTTTTCTAAATCTTTCCCATTCCGTGACTTTCGGCTGTTTTAGCCTGTTTTCCCTCACCCCTTTCGTTAATGTTGTGGCTATTATATAATGGTCACTTCCCAAGTCTTGCTCTGTATTCTCCCAAGTAATCGCTATTGCGTTCTTGGAGAGCATCAGATCAGGCGTGGTGTCCGCCATCACGCTATTGCCTCTTCTGGTCGGGCAGCCTGGGTCGGTGTGTAGTGTAAAACCTAGCTCCTGTATGTCCTCCCATAGCTGCCTGCCCTTGCCGTCTCTTCTTCTGTAGCCCCACTCCTCGTGTTGCGCATTTAAGTCGCCCACTATAATCAGGGGATTTCTCCCCGCCGCCTTCAGGGCCTTCCTAAAGATGGCCCTGAATCTGACTTTCCGTTGTTTTGGTCGCGAGTAGATGTTTAAGAGAAAGAGGCTCGGCTCTTCCTTTCGGCCCGTGAGCATCTCTACTAAAACCCCTTCTATATCTTTAGAGTTGATTTCGTGTTCAGTTGTCGCTATGTTTCTTTTCACTAGAGTCGTTACGTGTGATTTCTCTCCCCTATGACTGTGAAAGGCCTGATATCCTGGGAGGGTTGCTAGTTTACCGGTTTCCTGCATCGCTATTGCCAGCGACTTTTCTTCTAGGGTGTCTATGTATTGTTGCAGTAGCGCTCGCTTGCATTGGAACCCTCGGCAGTTCCATTGCCAAATTACGGAATTATTTCGAGCGTTTCTGGCCATGTTGTAGCTGAGTTAGAATTCCTTCAACATTTTTTTGCCGCTCCGCGTGGGCAACCAGCTCAGCTCTTTGCATTTGTAGCTCTGCTCTCTGCGCTTGCAGTTCTACTCTGCGCCTGTAGTTCTGCGACTAGGCTTTCGTGTTTTTGGTTTGCGTTCTCTTGCGCTTGATTGTGTGCAAGCATCATTTGTGCCATGAATTATCTGAGTTCTGCCTGATTTGCCTTAGTTGCGGCCTGATTGGCTTCTCCCTCTTTCTTGAATGCTACCCATATGTCGGCCTCTTCCTCCCCCCTACGCTTGAGCGGGGGTCTCCTGATTGTTTCTGCCTCCTCCATCGCCTCGCCTGCTATTGCTTGCGGTTTGGGTGCTGGGGGGGGGGGGGGTGACCTGTTGGACTATCTGTTTTGGCTGTGCTAGTTGTGTGCGAGAGGGGGATTCCGTTTTTGCCTTTCTCTTATCCTCCTTCTGTTCTTTGATAAAATTGGCTAGGAGCCCTTGAAGCTCCTCTACCTTCCTTTTTCGCTGTTCGATCTCCCTATCCTTATCATCTTTAGCCTGGGAGGGCCCTTCTACAAAGCTTACTTGTTTCGGGTCCCTGCTCGGGTCTCTCCGCGTCTTGCCCCAGGGGTTCTTGGGGTTCCTGGACCTCGATCGTCTGTGCTCTTTGGGGGCCTCCTGGCTCCCGGGGGTCGCCTGGTCCTTCTTGTCTTCTCCCAACCTTGGGAAGCTGTCGTCCCTGCGGAGCTCTTTAACTTTGTCCGCGGCCTGCTCCCGTTGCTGGGCTTGTCTTTGCAGCTCCTCCTTTTCCTCGATCTTCTCACATATTCTTTTCTTGACCTCGTACGGGGTTCTGTATATCTCTTTGCATTTCTTGTCGCCAAGTGAGTGCTCCTTGCCGCAGAGCTGGCACTTGGTCTTGCATTGGTGGTCTTCCTGCGGGTTGTTCTCTCCGCATTGTCTGCATTTCTTGTTGTTTGGGTCCGGGCATACGTCCGCTCTGTGGCCCATACGGCCACATGCGTAGCAAACTTCGTATCTCTTTTTGTAGAGTACGCACTTAGTGGGTGCGGGTGAGAGGTAGACCTGCCACGGAACCTTCCTGTCCTCAAAGAGAATGAGTACAGCCTTGGAGTCTTTCCCTAGTTTTCTTACCCCTAGGATTGAAGGGTTCCTCGTTTTGAAGTATTCGAGTCTCTCCATGATTTCTTCCTCCGTCCAGAAGGATGGGACGTCGTAGATTACGCCTTTGCCGCTGTTCTCTGGTGCCGCCACGTAGGCTTTTATTGCCACCTTCTCGTTTCCTATCGTGAGTTCTTTGACCGCTGCGTATGTGTCTCTTTTCGCTTCGTCCTCCGTAGCAATGAGGATGGATTGCTGTTTCGTATTGAATGTTATGACGTCGTTCATGCCTCTATCGTTGGTGCCGGCCGCTTTGCTGATTGCGTCAGCCAGGAAAGCGCCTCCGTGCTTCAGCAGTTGCTCGAGACCCCCCTGAGGTCTCATAACGATCTTCTCGAAGCCGCTTGGAATTCTTGTGAATTGCCGTTCCACCGACTTCGCCGCTAGTCGTCTCCCTTCACGCCTCTCCGCCGCTCGTCTCCGCTCATCTTGGCCCTTGTCCACGTGGCCACCATTGTACGTCTCCGCCGGGACTATCTTCCCGTTTCCTTTTGCCTTGAACCACTGTCCAGGGATTTTAAATTCGCTGGGATCGATATCCGTTCCTTCTACGACATCCATGTCGTACGGAGTCGCCTAGTGGGGTCGTTAGGCCTCGGTCTCCTCCTTTGTCTTCCGTCTTGCCCCTAGGCCTTAGTAGGCTTAGCGTCCCATGTGGCATGTGGCGACTTCACGGGCATGAAATGTAGAAAAATATGGTCGCACCTTGTGAAATTCGGTGAATCCGCTGATCGGGCGTCCCCTGTCGTTGATTCCAGCCAAGAAGGTTAGCACCCAGGGCCCTGAGTGCTTCGCAACCCCCGATGTCGACGGAGCTCGTCGAACGCACGTCCGACTACCTCGACAGCCGGCGGAGGAATCGGCTCGATTCGCGATCCGTGCTGATGACGTCAGCATCTGGACCGAAGCGGCAAACTACACTGATAAAAGAAAGCACGCAGGCCGATTTACAGGCAGCTGTCCTCAGTCCGGAGACCACCCTTACCGAAATATGCCTGCGAGTTTCCCCTCAGAAAACGGAACTTATAAACATCGTACTAGTCCTGACATGCGCATCTCGCTCCATATGCGCATCTCGCTCCACACACCATGCAATCCCAGAACGGACAGATTAGAGTACTCGGTTTGCCAATCGCAGCGCTGTGACAGCCCCTAAAATACGTCGACTGCCTAACAAGTTCGGAGGAGCAAGACCAACATGCTTGTCGTACCCTAATGTTGCCGTGGGAAATATCCTGTGGAAGGCACATCCCCAGACACAAGACGAAATTGTCTGGTGTCCACAAATTTATTAGGCGGACTCGTTCAGCCAGGAGGGAGCGGAGCCGCCGACAAGCCTAGAAGTCGCAGCGCCGAGATCCGATCGCGTAGCCGTCGAGTTCTGATCAGCGCGCGCCCGCCGAGCGTGCTGCATGGGGTATGTCGCCTTCTGCAGCCGGCCACAACGGTGCACGCTACAATCGTATATGGTGCTCCCGTATGTGCATTCTCTCTGACCGGCGTCAAGAATCTCGTACGCCTTCACAGGTCTACACAACGAACCGTCACTGGGCTGCCTAAGCACACCAAGTGCCTGCACTTGAACGCGCTGCTGCCTTGCCACCACTGCTGGACATCATCCACGAGGCCAACATTCGACATCACATTCGCTTGGAAAATACCCTACAAGGCCTGCGCCTTCTGGCTTGGGACTTCCAGCGACATGACTATATGCTCCCCCACTCACTCATTCTCTACCCCCATGGGAAACTCCGATCGCTTGTCTCCACATATCTCGCGACAATTAATGTACCCCTCCGCAAGCTCCTTACCAAATCCTAAAATAATTATATGAAACGGGATAACGAAGCAAGAATACATGCATACACATAATACAACCCAGGGTGCTAGAGTGTCATCTGAATCTATTACAAGAAAAAAAAAGAAGGAAAAAGAAACGCCACATTAGCATCATAAATCGATGTAAATGCCGCAACGAACTCCGGCGCATAACAAGAAGGAGGAGCAATAAAAAGGAGCCGCGTAGAGCAAACTACTATGTGAAATAATTTTAGCACCGTTTCAGTTCTGTTTGGCTCATGGTTAAAGATTATAATTACATATGCGGTAGCTCTAAAAGGACGATTTAGTGCTAAGGAGCGAGGATATATCGATCGTCCCGACTGCCTTTTGTGCGGTCTCGTGTGTTGCACTTTTTTTTTTGAAGGCGATGGAAAGTACAAGGTCACAGGTGAAGAAAGGTGGCTTTATGGAAATTAAGTTTTAAGAGATTTGCTATAACAGGAATACTGACGCGTGAGGGGTGTATCTTGCGATCAACAATCCAGTCTCGGAGTCCGCGAAAATCTTGGGGTGTGTTCATACCTATCTTACAAGCGTTTTCCATCTTCATTGGAAACTTGTGCACAGGGGTGGTCATTAATAAATAGGCCAAACTGCGGTAAAAACTGTCAGATGTGTATTATGAAGAGCTTACGTGGTTTTGTTTCCCCGCTGTTTTGCTTGACGGTAGATTCAATGAATAAATGAATATGTGAATGCATATGTGTAAATGCATATGTGAAGCAACGTGCGTCGTTTTCGCTATATGCATCCTATAATGTAACCGTCCGTGATGCCCTGTTGCACTTTAAGAGCTCAGGTTTTTATTTCTTAGTATTCTCTGGCGATTTCTTGCAATAAATATGTAGTTTAATTCCGCAAGTCGAGCGCAAACAGTAGCGATGCACCATCAATATTCGAGCAAAAAAAAAAAAAAGAAAGCAAGGAAATGAATACTTTACTCGCGTGGAACACTTCTGGGTAGAGGGCGTCGTCGTCGGCGCGGCACCGGAAAATCTTCGGCGGCGGTGTGCAACTCGAAACCAGAAATTTGAGAAGCTGTTTTGGTACATCCTGTTTTTTTTTAAAAAAGTTACTTGGTTGAAAATCTGGGTTTTCCATGCGAAGGGCTGAGAGGACAGAACCTGTAGGTGTTGAAAGTAAGGGAAATACTGAACTTTTGTAAATCTATTTTTTTTTTTCAGCCGACACATTAATAAAAAAACTGCGCACATATTTAAAGGCGTTTGTGTGGAGCTTGTTTGTGTATTTCTCAGCTGATGTGCAGAAACGTTTGTGTCGCAATTGTTTTCCTTTTTTCTATACGCCTTGATTTATATCAGATATTTTTCCATTGAGCAAAGTGTCAATCAATTCGTCTCAGCACCGATGCGGGTGACGTACACTCCAAATATGCTAACCTTGCTTCTACTTTTTCGGAATGAACTGCCGCGGCGGCTCAGTGTTTATGGTGCTTTTAGATCCCGGCCGTGGCGGTCGAATTTCGATGGAGGCGAAATTGTTGAGGCCCGTGTATACTGTATACGATGTCAGTGCGCGTTAAAGAACCCCAGGTGGTGGAAATTTCCGGAGCCCTTCACTACGGCATCGCTCATAGCCTGGGTCGCTTTGGGACGTTAAGCCCCTATAAAGCATAAACCAAACCATAACCTTTTTCGGAATGAGATTGTAGTGATGCAATATGCTTTACGTTAAGAAAAAAAAAGGAAGTCTATTGCTGGGCTCAGCCCTTGAGCTGTCGACCAAAGATGAAATAGTCCGAACATTCACGACTGGACAATAAGAGAAATCACTTGTTCGGAATATTAATCACCCTTCGCTGAAGCAACTTTCCTTATAACGGCCTTTTTCCCGGAAGAAAAATAAATAAATATACTTTTGGTGTTTTTTGCGGCGGGTGAACATATTTTGAGCTCCTATATGTTATTGTGCAGTAGAAGACAAATTTTCTCACTTCGGTGACTCCTCACCAGATTGAATAAACGAAGTGCGGAATAGTGAAAATGGAGGCATTTCTCGGATGCAAAATTGTTTTTGGAAAAAAAAAAGCGCTCGCAGTAGTAGTCGGTTCCGACTGTTTTCTGCTTTCCTCCAGTTTAAGTGTCGAAAATGTTTCCAAGCAAAACGACTTCCATTATAATGCAACGGTATAATGCAAACATTTTCAGCCGGCTTTTCAAACGTATCGGGGCCAGGAATTTATATCTGACTACAGGTGATGCCGTTTTCAAACCAGACATATCACCGATTGCACCTGTGACCACAACCCCTCTAGTCGTGATTCCGAGGCTGCATGGTTGAGCAAGTTGGTTACTACTATCCATGGTAAAACAGCGCGGAAAAACACGAGGACGGAACAAGCACGACGACACGAGCGCTGACTAGAAATGACATTTAGAAGTACGGAAATAAAGCCGTACTTCTAAATGCCATTTCTAGTCAGCGCTCGTGTCTTCGTGTTTGTTCCGTCCTCGAGTTTTTCCGCGCTGTTTTACCATGGTTGTCCTCACTGCGTCGACTGGTGACGCAGTTTCTGGTGACTGGTTGAGTTTCTGGTGACTGGTGACGATACACATGCTGCGCAGACGCGCTGAGAGCAAGGTTGCCTTTGTTTATTTTGTGTTTCTTCATCGCTTCTTCCCTCCGTGACAGAATGGACGGTATATATATATATATAGGCGAGCTGGTTAGAAAAATGACATGATTCTAAGCACTGAGCAAGACAACACAAAATCTCAAACGCAGGCACAACTGGATGAAAAAAAAAAGTTTAACACTATTGAAATTGTGCGCCTATCGCGCCGACAGAACCCTCTATTTCTCGGGCCCAGCTTTGCACGCATGGAAAGCACCGACGGAAATTCGCACTCCGACATCATTGGCTGCACCGAATATTTTCGCTCTAGTGGCAACATGTGAAACGAGCCTGAGTGCGCAAAATGGGCAATATTCAACGCTCGTTTTTAATGCGAAAACATTATACGGCTTATCAGCAACGAAGTCCGGCGGTGTTCACCAAGAAAAGTGGTACCAAAACCCCGTGACGTCACCATGGCCTGGCGTGCCGTGGGCAGTAGACCATAGGATAGTAATGGGTGGTCATAGGCAATGTAGCAAATAAATTAGACGAAGCAGAAGAATTTAGTGGTTTGGATAGTTAGTGGTAGTGATAACTATAGTGACAGTGGTAGTTTTAGAATGATAAAGGACGTTACTAAATAACGACGAGGGTCATTAATGACATTAGACGCTTTTAGCATACCGGAGACGTAACACCGGAGACGTATACCGGTTAACCGGATCCCTCTTGGGCATGCGCATGCGCAAGAGGGATCCGGTTAACCGGTATACGTCTCCGGTAGTACGTCTCTGGTATGCTAAAAGCGTCTATTGATAAATGCCTTTAGGTCAACGGCCTTTAGGGTGGCCTTCAAGAAAAAGTCGTTCAGGGTAAAGGCCTTTAAGGTGAAGCCTTCAGCTCGAACGCCTTCCGGTTGAAGGCCGTTACGACGGAGGCCTTTAGGTCAAATGCCTATATGTTAAAGGCTTTTATGGTTTATGCCTTTAGTGTAAAGACCTTCAGGTCAAAGGATGCTTTCGCATTCGCAGCACGTCACGACCTTTAAAGGGGCTCTGAAACACCTTCCGAGGAGAGCACATTAACTCACTTAATCCCTGCACTGTGTTGCCATGAAAATCGGCGCCAAATAATACTCTTCTATACGCAGCAGACGACCCACAATGGCGCGTCAAAGTAGGCGAGCCCTTACCAGCGACCTTTTCATGCTCGCACCCTCCTCCGTCCCCCGCACCTGCGTAGACAAGGTGAGAGGTGGCCATTGGTAAGATTCTTTCAGACGTCAGGCAGCTACCGTGGCCGCGGTCAATAAGTCGCTTATCTCCGGCGGGTCGGGAACCTGCGCTCCCAGACGGCGGTCGGCGAAGGAGCGCCTACATTCCAGCGTGCAAAAAGTGACGAGAGGAAAGGGAAAGGCGCGAATACGCTGAAATTCAAATTTTAACTACAGATAACTCAGCTTCTACAAAGCGCATTTCAAAAAATCCTTGCTGGACACTATTCGCAAAGCGGCGTGCTTCAATATCCCAGGCATGCGGCACCTTTATTAGAGCCCCCTTCACAGCCCCTTTAAGTGCACAGCGTCTTTTGCGTATAGCCGTTTTCTCCTTCGTCTGTTTTGCGCTGTTTTAAAGGGAAGCTGAAACGCTTTTCAAATCGCACGAAACGCTGTGGTTGGGAAGAAAGGACCTTGAAAATCATGTGTGTAAATTTTTGTCCCGATTCTGTCCGCAAACAGCGCTGCAATCGCTTCTTGAAAACCCGCCGCTGGCACGCCCTCGTCGCTTCCGGAAGCGCCGGGTGGAGGGACAGCAGAGAGAAAGCCCCTCCATGACGTTTTCTTCCGACCGGGCAGCGGCAGCGACAATAGAGGGACTTTAGCAACAGCTTTAGGCAGAGAGGGAGAACTGGCGGAAGTGACGTCATTCACGGAGAGTCGGCTGGCCGTTCGGCTGCGCTTGCTTCGTTGCAGCCGTGCTTTGGCGAACCACAGATCAATGTAATCTTCTGCCAGTGGCGTTTACTTTCTCTCGTTCGGGCGTTCCCTGTAATGCTTGAAGCCTGTATATTAACCAGTTTTGGCATGGTACTTCTTTCGAACAGCGCTCAGCACACAGCGTGGTAGAATCCGTCGGTTGTTCTCCCCAAGCCTCTCCCACGTTAACCAGACAATCTGGTGGCACGCAGCATGCCGAAGCTGCCTGCACAAAATATGTGCATCAATATTTCTCTTTTCGTTATATTACTTTCTTACCTGTTTGTAAACGGCTTGCCTTTTCCAGCTGGTTGACATCCATGCTGAGCTAAGGCCACTTCCAGCACTGTTCCACACAGCCTTGAACTCTTTTGAGCTCGTTACGCACCGTGTGCCTTTTTGCTTTTTCCTGATTGCTTGCACCTCAAGACAGCGCAAGCAATTCTCTTAATCTTTTATCAGCGCGCAGCAAACGCAGTTGCACCTAACTGAACAAAAAAGCCATTATATAAGCCTAGTATACTTGAGCAAAGCAAACATTTGCATTCATGAGCGCTTGGTCATGGCTTACGATCAACAATGGCGCCAGAATTCATGCTAATTTGTCCTTGAGTCAGAACGGCAATGTTGTCGAGCCGCGGTACGCATACATGTATGTCATCCACAAGTAATTCTGCTGGTTATCTCGATACGCAACAGCAGCAACTATATCTCGCAGCACTAGTTTTGATGAGCAGCACTGCGAGCTCCGAAACACAGTCATAATTATTCTTCAAAAGCGTGTTCAGGATGCAAAAAAAAAATCAACTCACGGGGCAAGTGCAGAAGGTTCATGGTTTAATAGTAGCCCGAACACGCGACAGGAGGAAAGCGCACACGGGAGCTTCCCCCCGGAGCCTCGTCTCTTCGCGCTGCAGTACAGCAGTGAACCCACTCCAAATCATCCAGTTTGGCATTCTTTTGTAGTTATAAAAGGCCCTCGGGAGTAATTAGGCAAGTAACTATATATAAATGAACAAACAAATGCTTTACCTCGTGCGACTCGTGTAAGCGTGCCGGTGATCTGAATTAGATCATGTTTACAGGCGTTACAAGAAGTTGGTCAAGAGAAAAAAAACCATCGAAAAAAAGACGCAGGACCAGAAGACGCACACTGACTGTCGCCGGAAATAAGTCGGTGACCAGGCTTTTATGCAGCAGCGGTACACAACAACGTTTCGGCGCAATTTCCTTTTTTTTTATTGCCACTTGCATAAGCACCTACACAAAAGATATGCACGCGCATGCACCTACGCAAAACATACGTATCAGTCGAGGTTTTGCTTTCGTGTTACCCTGGTAGGACGTGAAAGGCCCATACTGGGTAACGAAATTTCCGGCTTGCAGGCGCCGCCATGCGGTCGCTTCTCTATTACTTAGGTTCTTATCCGTCAGTGGAACCAGTTTTCCGTTTAGTCTATAGTTCCCAACGATTTCGGAATAGGCTTGCGCGCGCTCGTCAAGGTTCTGACAGTCCGGCGGTTCTACGGTTACCCGGAAGCAAAAAATATGGCAATACGCTGACTACTGCGGACTCGACAAAGGTAAAGCAGCGAAGAACCCGCTCGGCAGAAACAATCCAATCCGCCTGGCGGCTGAGACCCTGAAGAGATAAAATCTCTTTGTGAGCCTTTAGTCACGGAGGCTCCGGCCCCCGCCCTCCAGGCCTGCGCGCCGGGGGCGGTGAGTAGTAAGGGGTCGCCATTCACGGTGGAAATAAAAGCTGTCATCCATCCATCCAGTCGAGATTTCCAACTCGTGAAAATGTCGGGACTTGACTTTCGCTGCCGGCGCACTCCGCGGCGTCGTTGGTTCCGCCGTTGTGTGAAACTGCTGATGGCTCGAACATGCATGGTGAAAGTCCAAACTGTTCAACACTGCTTGAATTATCCATAATTTCCAAAAAAGTAGTCCTTCAAAGCCGGCTGAAGCAACGCGCTACGCAGCAACGCCGTCGTTGCCGGCCGGAGATCCCCGTGGATGACGTCACGACAGTCCCGGCCAATCTCGGGCAAGAGCGGCGTTCGCTCGGCGCCCTGAGGCGATGGGGCGCGTTTGCTTCGGAAAAACAACTTTTTGCGTTTATTTCCTCTTTTTGAATGAGGTATTCTTTTTCAGCGGACTGAAAGCTATAAAATGACGTAGAGAACTCATTCTTTTCGAAAAGTGCTTCAGCTTCCCTTCCATGAGACTTCGCATTCATGGCTGCGCTCGTCGCGCGCTTCCTCATATTTCGATCACGATTGCCCACTGAATACGAAAGAATGTTCCTCGAGAAGCAGACCCCGGAACAGGGGGGGGGGGGGGGGGGCAAGAGTGGCGGTCGCCTTCCCCCCCTTCCCTAGTCTACGACTGCTTGCACTGACGAACAATTGAGTTCAAGGACGTTATGAACGTAAATCACAGTGGGGCTGAGCTGGCTTCGTAGCCAGTCGTAAAGAAATTCGTTTTAGTAACCTAAACCAATCATGTCCCAACAGAAGTCGTTGATTGTCTGACCCCTGTTCATGAGCATGATTACCAGAACTGCAACAGCAGACTATGCGCAAACTTTTTCAGTGCAGCTGATCAGTCCTCGTTTATACATATTTGTAAAGCTGTCATTTCAAATTTCACGCTCATTAATAACTAGGCCTTCGACAGCTGCGAAATAGGGAAAGAAAACGAGAAATTGAAGGCCTCGCCTTCCAAGGAACGGGGTCCGCGAGCCCTGGTCTCGCACGACGAGAGACACGCACACAGTCAGCATCAAAAATACCTGTTTATTCCGGACCAGACCGACGCTTCCCACGGGTCACAACATAGAACGAAGCAGAGCATGAAGACAAGGCTCTCGAGAGCGCAATGCTATATGGCTATAGACGGCAAAACTGGCGCTCACTCCTGAGCGCGGGAGAACAAAAACACTCTGAGACGCGAATGGGACAAAGCGGCACAGGGAAGTCTTCGAAGCGTTACATGCAACATGTGCGTACATGTACATCCCGACATGTACATCCCCCCCCAAGCAGCGCTTCCTTCGGGACCGTCCAGCGCCTTCCTTTCGCTGTCCTTATCAAGTCGTCACCGCAGCGATCACCTGCCACATCTCGCGAGCAACAGTGCAGTCGTGCGCGGTTACGCTGAACCCGCATGCACCTGTAGTCGGGTACTACTCAATAACGAAGCGGCTTTTTCCCGTCAAAGAACCCCCTTCCAGCCAATGGCGTCGCCCGATTCTCATGAGCCTGCTAGCATGACCCTGCTGGCAGACGTTTTTACTCCGAACGGCAATTGGATGGAGTTGTCCTTAGTGTCCTTTTAAGAATGGTAACGTGAGGGTCGTTGTTCAGATGCATAGAAGAAAACTTTCTCTTTTTCATTGTTAGGGTGACTGTGGCCGTCATTTGGTTGGCGATGTCCTCGTAGAAATTGCATTTTATTTATCGAACAAATAACGATTTGAGTGCCTGCGATGCGGGAATTCATATATGAAGCGTCCAACTCGTGGTGCTTTTGGCAAAAAATAGTTTCGTTTCCTTCACTGTGTGTGTGTGTTCGTGCGTGCGTGCGTGCGTGCGTGCGCGCGTGTGCGTGCGTGTGTGATATAGAGAGGGTAAGAGAGAGAGAGAGAGAGAGCGCCCTGTATCGTCGATATTTTGCTATTTTCAAGCCTGGGAGCTTCGTTTGACTGCGGCGCGCTTGGCCACGTGACCTTGCGCCGCCGCGCATGCGTGTTTGCGAAGGACCAAACACGCTCGTGAACTGGAGGCCGCTAAAATGTTTCGTCTGCTCCAGCACTCCGTCGTTGCCGTGCGGGCGTCCTTGATGGAGGCCGTGTGCGTTTTCGTAGCGTTGCCGTGTACTATTCCAAAACGAGCGCGACGCCGACTGCTCGCCGCCCTGTTCGGTGACGTGTTCGCCCACTTTACCCACTTGTTCGGCGGCGCCCGCAGCGCCGACGCGCGCGCGGCGCACACAGCGGAGCGGCGGGCAAATTTCAGAGGCACTTCCGCGATCGCGCCGATGGTGCCGGCGCGGCCGCCGCTGCTGCTGCAACGTCCACTGACGTTTCCATATCCGGAGGGTGTTTCCTCGTGCGGTCGCAGGCCGCGGCTGCTGCGCTCGCAGACGGGGCGCCGTGCACCATGGTGAGATGGACGGCGAGGAACCCGCCAAGACTGGCTACCTGCACGTCCTGCACCAGGGATTCCTCAAGGTAGTATCCACGTCGCGGCCCGGCAGCTTTTTGCTTGTCGTCGTTTCGCGTCGCGGCGGCGTGCCCGTGCGCTCGTTTAAAAGCTTCGGCGGCGCCCTTGTTTGCCTGTACAGAAGTCGTGGCTGCACAAGTACTGCGCCCTGTACGACAGCAGCCGGCACGGCGTGAAGCGGTTTGAGGTGTACGATTCGGAGGAGAGCTTCTCTCGCCATGCCCAGCAGAAGTGCATCACCTTGGAGGACTGCATTAAGGTCGTGCCCGCGTTGCAAAAGAACCAGCCCAATGTTTTCGAGGTGAGCAACTCTTAACCGTCAGTTGAGCGTGCTCTGCTGCGCCGCCATCGAAGTGGGATTCGCTTACCTGTTCCAACGAACGTGCGCGTTGCATTTTTTGCCCGGTTTATGGCAGCGAAGTTCCGTCGCAGGTGCACACCCGGACGCTCTGCCAGCACTTCTCGGCCGATTCCTTCGGCGAAATGACGCAGTGGATTGAAGCGATCAGGGGCGTCTCGTTTGGACAGCAGGCTGTCTCGAATCCAGCGACGCAGGACTCCCCCGTTGTCGAGGAGGAGAACACCCTGTACGGCTCGCTGGATGCTCGTAAGTGGTGCCTCGTGACATCGCAGCCAAGAGGCGTCGACAGTTTCCCCCGGAAACAGCCAGCTTTTGCTTTCGACAGCGGCGCACCGGGGTTTTGTGCCAAATCTAGTGCTGCCTTGTTAAATGTTGCATTCTTGTTAATTGTTGCAGCTGCAGAAAAGATGCAGCCCAGGGTATAGCGTATGACTAGTGTAGTAGGTTCCAAACTATTTGTTCGTTTTCAATAATCGTTCTTTGTAGTAGGTTATTTGCACTCCAGGGATCAAGGCTCACCACCGTTAGCATGTCAAACCAACTCTCCCAGCCTGTGAGTGGAATCGGCGGGGGAGTGCTTAAGTACTGTGTTGTGTTGTATGGCCAAGCGGCTGAGGCTGCCATATGCCAAACATACCTTCGACTTCTGCGGCTGATAGCATTTCGACTTGTGGGAAACTCATGGAAGTAGCGGTTGAAGGGGAGGGGGGGGGGGTGTATTTTCCCGCAACAAATTCCTCGCTTGGGTACGGGAAGATGGAAGGACGTTTTCCCCTACTCCTAAATTCATCCGTACACTAAGCACGGTTTATTTCAGATAAATTGAGAGCAGAGTTTTCTTTCACTTTCCTTCTTGCATACGTGCCATTAAGTTCAAGGGCCCATTAGTCGGCAAAAAAGAAGGAAATAATGGGGCCACCACGACAGCCAGCTGCTGCACTGTCCGTAATTTCGCAGCAGTATCCCTGAGCTGCCTTGCTGCCGAGTTCAAGCAAGCATCTTGCGCTGTCTTCTGCCCTGTGGCACTGCAGTAGTGGGATAATCCGTATTGCTTTTGTGTCGCAGCAAGCCGGCGGGTGCAGTAGGAGCCTCGTAATAAAGAAACGCTCTGTGGCGAAGTAATAGACGTAGCGAATTGAACTTGCTTCACTTGGAAAGACCCCGTTGAACCAATGTATTTCGTTTCACTCGTGTAGTCCAAGAACACCTTTCCTGTCGTAACAAGTCAGCATATTCCCTTTTCCCAACGAGAGACGCTAACCGGCCTCTTCGTGCACGTCGCCACACTAGCTGCGTTTTCGCGGACAGAGCAGAAATGGAATGCGAGGCGGCTTCGGTCTCCCGGATAATTGAGGTTTATTTTATGCGGGGGAACAAGTGGCTCCCGAGAATTAGGCGTTGCTCAGGTGAGTGCAGTAACACCCTACTTATCAGAATTGAGAATGCCCACCAGCGATCACCACCAGGCTGCACATGTCTTTCCCCCTTGTGTACTTCGAGCAGCAGGTAACCGTACCGATACACCGTTTACTCCTGTCCGCAACTGGAGTTGTCCGCTGTGATTCAGTACGGTATATCCTGAATGCGCCTCCTGCGTCCGGTGTCGACGCACTGTGGAGCGGAACAGAGAGCACTCGAGCAGTGGCTCATAGAAACAAAAGTTATCTGCAATCATGCTGTGACGTCACCGCACCTTGCCCGGTTGACCATATACCATACCATGAATTGAGACCACAAGGCTCAAGAAGCGACGGCCGCCAAGATAGAAAGAGACGCCCAGTTCGCGTATACCGTTTGCTGGGTAAAGCGAAGAACAGGGCGTAGAATACGGATGGGATATACCTCCTGTGAATGTGTGATCCTATGTCTGGCGTCGGTATTGTGCGCTTGGACCCTGCATCATGGGCATCGACAGCACATCGTGCCCCTTTCAGCCGCGTGCTGTCTCGAAACAGTTTTATTTGCAGAATGCGCGCTCTGCGTCGCCTTCTTTTGTGCAAACGTGTTGATAATCACCTCCCCCCTTTTTTCTGAGAGAAGGAACTGCGGTGGCCTGCAAGTGAATGCTACACCCACTCTGAACACGCTGCGGTGCCCGCGTTGCCAATTCGTCGCACGCTGAGAAGCCAAGAGATGCCGGAAACTTGTTTCCGGGTCGCAGCGAAGGTTCGACTACTACTCAGTTGAGTTGAAATGAGCTGCAAGCAAAATTAGCTGCAGCTAAACTCATCGGACCTGGCGTATGAGGTTTTTCAAGTGTGGCTGAGTTCAGGAGTCTGCGTCTGACAGACGGTGCGGCTTCGATGACTCGTCCGGCCGTCACTCCTTCGGGCGTGGTTCTTCGCGCAGTGGTCGCGACTGCGTCGTCCGTCTTTGAAATCGTCGCGCCCTGGCCTCAGTCCATGACTGCCTGTCGGACGAAAGGAGATTTCCCGTACTCGCCGCAGCTTTTCGTCGCCGGTGGCCTCTTTTCGAGTGCTTGTCGCAGTGCGCTTCTTCTGGGACGTGATTTACGAGTGAGCCGTGGGTCGCGAAGTGGACGAGAGGGTGCGCTCGAGCAGTGCTAGCGCGTGCCCTCTGTTCCTGGCTGGAAGCCTTTGGTCGAGGCGGAAGTTCCGCCTTGCGGCCCCTTATCGCGCCGGATTTCTTCCGCCGATATCGGCGCCCGCTGCCAGGAAGTGACGGCAGCCTTGTAGCCGCTGGTGCTCGCTGTGCACTGGCTGCGTCTGTGCAGTGGTGAAACGCTCGAGACAGAGCGCTGGCTTGAACAGGGCGGGAATATATGTTATTGTAAGCGAATACTTTAAGTAATAGTGGTTCCGGCGTGGAAAAAATAAAAAAAGCAGTTTCTTACAGACGTTCTCTTGAGATAGCACGAAAGAGAGATTCGCACTGCACGGACCATAAGAGCTGTTTCAGACGTCGTTAGCATCCTGTGTATGGGAAAACGCCAATGTTCCAAAAATAGAACACGAAAAAAAAATGCTTCGTCATATTTAATATGGCTGCATTTTTTTTTCACGGTTTTGCACGCGTCGGGGGCTTGCTGTAGGCAAGCAGCATGGCCTCCGACCAGCCGCAAGGCAGCGAGGACTGCAGAGCAGCGGTGGCTGTCCGCAGGTGGACGCCGCTGTGAAGAATCCAAGCTGCAGCAGCTTATAGGACCGCAGGAAACTGCTGCAGGGCAGCAGCGCGGCGGGGGACGCTGAATAGCGCCGTTTCCGGCGGCATGTAGAGGTTCTTCACGCACAAGTGACATCGGGCAGCTGGCGCCACGAGGTCCGGTGGCGGTACGAGTGACGCGGGATGCAAACCTGAGAGGGCCGCTGGCAGCAACGTGGCGGAATCGCTAGTGACCGCCATGTTTAGCGGCGAGAAGGCACACCAGTGTGCTCGAAGTGGACGAAGAGCAGCATGCATGCAGGAGGGCCGCTTCCGATTATGGTGGGGCAATGAAAAAGATTGAAAAATGAAATGCCCCAGCCCGTGTCACTAGGTGTAACGGGCTTAGGGTACGACACAGCCGCCGCCGTCGGTATCCGCTGTGCCGGCTGCTGGTGGGTTGCAGGAACGCAGAAAAATGGGCCGTCGCTGCCGCAGCTAACGATAATGGCCCGAAGTTCTTCATATAGGCGTAGACGACTACGCGGCCCTCGGAGGCCTACGCCGCCTAAGCGGCGGGCGGCCGGTGGAGAAGCCGTATAGAAGGGGCGCGAGGGCGCCGGGCGGCGCGGGAAGGCGCAGGAGCAGCAGCTAGAGACATCCGCTCTCCTCGGAGGTCCAGACGGGGATGACCGGAAAGGCCGCTTTCAACCAAGCCTGGTGACTTTATCCTGTTGTCTTTCGGCGCGTCCCCTTGCCGACGTGCTCCCCTGACGCCATATTTTTTTGCAAACAGGGAGAGGTCTGTTGGCTCATGCGACGCCACACCTCCACTATCGCCATGGGATCTCCATTCAGTGATTCGGATGACAAGGTCGCATCATCCTCGGCAGTACGCTCTGCTCTAACTGCGCCATAAACAGTGCACACAATAAACCCGTCCAACAGTGCGCATATTGCTGGCGGCGAGCGGTGCGGCCTATATGCAGCAGCCGAAACGAAAGCTACCGGCGGCTGGACATTGAAGACATCGGCTGTCGCTTCGTTTACGAAGTTCTCGCAAATAACTCCGGCATCTGCTTAAGCGACCTCAGCTCCACAGAGCATCCGGAGCTTTTGAAGGCTGAGGCGGCCGCAGTGGCCGCGGATATCAAGAATGTCCGAGCGCCGAGGAGTCGGCAGTGTCGTCATTAAGCAATTAGCTACTGGTGCGGCAGCTGTCATCGCCGAGCTACCGTAACGACTGGTGAGACTGACATGTACGAATGTATTTAAATTTTGTAATAATATAACACGCCGAGCGGCGCATTTGCTAATGTGAAGGCTGGTGCAGCATTACGTAGCCGCAGGTGTTTTCCTCTGCCTTCTCCGAAGCGTGACTATACGAGGTGCACGAAAGCAACGTTTGTCGCTCAACGGTACGGAATGCTGTCTTAATAGTAGCTGTGATAAGTCCTCGTACTCATTTAGCTGTCGAACGCTTCCTTCACGCGTAATCAGGTTAGTATTGGTACTGATAGAATTCTTGCTACTGTGAATTGTCTATCAAAAGGAGACCGATGACGCAGTACGTCCGTGCAGCTTGGCTCTGAGTATCATACACGGAGGCATGAAATAGCGCTCACTGCTCTAGCGTTGGGTAAAATGCCGTACAAGCCAACAAAAAAAAAGCATCACAAGTGCGTGCCGAGGCATGCACTTTGTCCGAAGAGCACTTAAAGGGGCACTTGGAGTTTCCATGCTGCTGCGCATTTGTAAATCGAGGCACCCCCAAAAAGTGGTAGGGTTTTAAAGTAGTTAAAGCAAACAGACGTGCGAAAGCATGTGTTCATTTTTCGTCTCTTCTTTCTAGCATCGACTGTGGCGTTTTGTTCCTGCGTGGAACAAGGAGAACGCAATCGAGCAACCAGCCGCGCCGACTCTGGAGACAACTCTGTTCATTTCAGTTCGCGCGCTGCGCAACTACGCCGCTAGCCAAGATATTGGGGCTGTGTCGCATTCTGTAGATAACCTGTGAAAAACACAGAAACACAGTGGCCAGCCGTGACACCCCTCCCCACCCGCACAGGGAAGGCACCATACACAGGACGCACGGCGAATACCGCAAACAGGGTCTAGATTTTGCGCTTTTTCGCACTGGCGGTGTTTTCGGCTCACAAGTGGGGAGCGTCGAAGCATCTGGCACATCCAGTGCTGAATCCTTGCTTGGTGGAGCCTCATGCTCTACGGCACCGCATTAGTGATGTCTTCATCCAGGGTCGGTCACCACACAAGGTTTCGAGCTACTACTTTCATTTTGCAAATACCAGGGTGGCATTCATGGAGTAGGTGCAGCACTTTTGTGGTTGCATGGTACTAGGGATAACCACTCGTGAGCCCAGCAGGACGCAGTTCTCTTGCAAGCTCAGTTGCGTAGCGCGATTGGCATATGGTTTTAGCGTAGGGTCACGCAGCTCTGTTCCAGCCTACAGTGCCTCCCGAACCTTGATAGCACAGGGTGCTTAGAGGTAGCTTCAACCACTACAGACGGCAACAAGACATTTGGGTAAGCACCTTCAAGCATGATTACTTCCGCTGGCTTATCGACGGAGTGTGCACAAACAGGAAGCGGCAGCCGGCTCAGTCAGCGTTTGCAATGCTAGCTCCGGGTCTGTACTTAAGCTTGTAGTTGTAGGCGCCCAACATCAATACCCAGTGCAGCACTCGCGGAGAGCACGTTTCCGGCACAGGTTTGTCAGCGGCGAGCAGGCCCAGCGAAGACTTGTGGTCGGTCACTGCCTCGAACTCTCGTCCCGATGCGTACTGGCGAAGCTTGGTCACTCCAAACACAAGAGCCAGTGCTTCCTTGTCCAAATGACTGTAGTTGCGCTCAGCTGGCGCGATACTTCTTGAGGCGAAAGCGATCGGACGCTCGGCACCCGTGTCCTCACGTTGAGCCAGCACAGGGCCCACTCTATACGGTGATGCATCGCAAATCAGCACCAAGGGCTCCACGGGGTCACAATGTGCCGAAACAGCAGCAGACGCCAGTAACTCCTTGCTCTGCCGAAACGCACGCTCTTGGTCAGCACCCCATATCCACGCTGTCTCGGCTCCACGCAGCTGATTCAGGGGATAAAGTCTATAGAGTGGACAGACTTGGCAGAAATCGCCGGTAGAAATTTACGAGCCCCAAATAACTTTGTAGTGATTTCATATCACTGGGCTTCGGGGCCTTCAGCACGGCCTCAGTCTTCTCTGGATTAGGGTGGAAACCAGCCGACGTGACAACGTGGCCCAGGCATTCCACCTGCGGATCCATGAAGCTACATTTGTCGAGCTTCAGCTTCGGTCCGGCTTCCTTCAAGCGATGCAGTACTCGGGTCAAGTTCTCAAGGGGATCCTTATCATTGCGCCCGGTCACTAGGACGTCATCAAAGTATACAACCACGTGTCCTCTAGAAAATCGACGGTGCTGACGTATTGCCGAAAGGCAGGCGAGTGTATTGGTACAGCCCCCTTGGCGTGTTGATGGTCAGCAGCTTCGAGGTTGCTTCGTCCAGTTTCCCTTGCAAGTATAGGCATCTTTGAGGTCGAGTTTGGTGAAGTTTTCACCTCCACTCAGTCTGGGGAAGAGATCCTCTGCACGCGGTATCGGATACTTTTCGGGCACAGTCACAGGGTTTACTGTGACCTTGAAATCACCGCAGATTGGAATCTGTCCATTGCGCTTAGAGATAGGCACAATGGGTGCAGCCCACTCTGATGTTTTTACCGGTTGTAGCATCCAATACGTTCCATACGCAGCAGTTCCTCGTTCACACGATCGATCATCGCGAACGGCACAGGTCTAAGCTTGAAAAACATCGCCTTAGCGTTGTCTTGAATGGTGATTCTTGCAGCCACACCTCTGAGGGTTCCAAGTTCATCATCAAAAACACTGGAGTACTCAGCCAGTACATCCTGGAGCGACAAACTGCTCTCTTGAATCGCACAATTCCAAGCCAAGGCCCTTCATCCAACCGCTCCCCATGATGGACGGTAAACCACCAGAAACAATGTGCAGCACCTCCTCGCACTTACGGTTCTCAAGCTGTACAGTCACAGGCAGACTTCCTAGCACAGGAGACAGCTCACCAGAGTAGCTCTTCAGCATAGCAGTTGATGCCTTCAGACGCAACGACGGAAACTTGCGGTGAAATGTATCCTCGGACACGACGGATGCACTTGCTCCCGTGTCAACCTCCATTAGCAGGGAAGTTCCGTTCACAGCGACTTCCACACGGTATGGCTGAGCCACTTCTGCACTCCCTTGCACAGTCCACATTTCGTACACTTGGGGTGCATCCAGCCGCTTTTGAGTTTCGTCATACCCGGTATCGTTTACGGCATGCAGATTGTTTTCTTCACAAACGGCGGCGCCGATCCTCTGGTGTTCGTCTCCCCTTGCAGACACGAGAGAGATAGTCCTTGAGCTTGCAGTCGGGGCGCAGACTATTTAAGTGTCTGCACTGCGTCGCCAGATGCTCGCCACCGCGGCGAAAACACAAAATGGCCGCTTCCCGGTTCGGCTTCCTCAGCTCCGCAGAGTCACGTGACACAGCGTTGGTCGGCGCGACAAACGGGGCGGGCGCCATTGAAAACGCTTGCGAGTCCTTGCTTGCCGCCTCCATCGCGATGACGGTTTAAAGGCGAAAGCCTTTATAGGCTCGTGACTCGCCAGCGGGGATGTTCGCACAAAAGTGTCACACTATAGCTGTCAATCAAATGTGGTTGAGGTGCCCACCGATATTTCGAGATCTGAGAGCTACTGCTTCCTTTCCTCAAAAACCTTTCGTGAAAACACATGCTTTCGCATTCCTCCACGTAAGCAGACAAGTGTCCTCACAGTTAATTAGTAATCAGTCAATTAGTTAATTGGTAAATTAGTAATACTAGTGGTTGGTGTAGTATGTCGTAACTGGGAACTCAGTATACGATAGTGCACTGCGAATGCCCAAGGCGCCAGCAGACAATGCACCTGCGTGTGACGTCAGTGAGTGGCGCCACCATCGTTCGAGAGGAGCACTTCCCAGGCAATCTTGCTAGGCGCCTCCTGAACGCTGATCTTTTAGGATGGCGCCTAAACGCTCTCCTGTGTCTCCAGGAACCAAACGTGTGCGCGCTAATGAACGTTAGCGAAAGTGCCGTGAAGCGAACAATTGTGTAGTCTTTAATCAACATCTTCACCGCACATCAGCGACATCAAGCAGCAACACCGCGCTAAAGGCTTTCGCTTCACCGCACTTTAGGTCAAGAAAGTGCCCCCTGAATTTTTTTCTTCGCCATGTCTAGCGTCAAGTCCGGCTGTTCCAACAGTCGTCTCTGAACAGCTTCATCATTAATCCCCGCAACGATGCGATCACGCAGCATTCTCTCGCAAAAGGTGCCAAACCCGCAGTCGTCAGCTAGCTTGTTCAGGGATGCAAAGTAGTCGGCCGCAGCTTCACCCGCCTGACGTGTTCTAGAGTTGAACATGAATGTGGCAACAACTTCCGACAGTTTTGGCGAGAAATGCGCTTCCGCGAAGATTAAAAATGGTGGTCAAACTTGCCTCGCATGGCTTCACGGGCACCGGCAGTTTCCGAAGCAGAGTGTATGTGGCCGGGCCACAACACGTGAGCAAGGCAGCTCCTTGCTCGTCATCCGGTACGTCGTTGGCTATGAAGAACTGTACGGCTCGCTCTCGATATGGGGAACTTGCGCTGAAGTTTGCGGTGCCGATTGCAGCGCCATAACACACTGCCTAGCGAGAAGAGCAAGCAGTTTTGGGTGGTACTCTTAGTACTTTTCCGCGCCACCTTCAGGCGCTTATTGGCGTGAGCCTCCGCGCTCTGTCGAAGGCGCACGTGCTGTGCGTCAGCTATCTGGGCTACACCGAGAGAAGCTAGGCAATGAATGCTGTCAGCCAGACGCGGGTATCTAATCGCGCAGAATGTGTTCTCGCGTTTGCAGCGGCCCAAGCGGCTGACAAAAGCAGTTTTGAGTCACCGAATGGAACAATTGCAGTGCCACATTGGCAGCGCAGGTTCCCCATTTTTCCCAGCTCGTTTGCGCGTCGAATGGCTCCAGCTTGCCGACGCCTGGCATTTCCCAAGTACAGGAACGCAGCCCAAGGCAGCAACGGCGCTAGAAACAGCCTGCAGCAGTGTGAGCAGCTCAACGCGTTTACCTCGTCGCCATCGGGACGCTTTGTTCCCGTGTGGAACAAGGAGAACGCAAGCGAGCAACCAGCCACGCCGACTCCGGAGACAACTCTGTTTCAGTTCGCGCGCTCCGCAACTGCGCCGCTAGCGAAGAGACGGGGCGGTGTCGCTATCTGTATATAGATAACCTGTGAAAAACACAAACACAGTGGTCAACCACTACATCGACATGGCACGCAACCGCGTTTCTCGCTCTTCATCTTCACACCCTCGCTCCACTTGGTGGCACCTGGCGCGACGCTCCTCCGAACTTACCGGAGCTTCCTCCCGTTGGCTGCAGCTTGCGCGACGCTCCTCCGAAGTAACCCCAACTTACCCGAGTTACTCCGAGGCTTTACACAAGATTCTTGGTCGGATTTGACCCCGCTAAGTATAGTGCTTTGGCACTAAAACGGAACCACGAGGGCATGCGAAGCGCAAACCGCGAACCCCGCAAAGCACCACGATATAGCGAAACGGAACTGGCTGACCTGTGGTGCTGCTAAGTATAGGTTTTCTTTCGTTCCCAACATTTAGGTTGTCTTTCTTCCATCTGCTTTGTGTGATACAAGTGCACTCAGGGTTTCAAGACGAAAATCACTTCAATATTCAAACGTCGGCCTCAGAGACCCGCGGTTTTCGGGCATTTCGTCATCCCGCTTCTACTTCCGAGATTGGGCTGTGGCGGCGATACCTGTATTTTAGTTCTTGATCTTTTCTGCCGTACAAGAGCTTTGTTTTAAGTAAAGTGGCGTTTTTGTTATAAGGAGCTGATATTTTTTCGATGCAAGCCACTTTCAATTTCTCCTCAGTGCCCTTTTAACGACCAGCGGTTATCTTGCCTTCGCATCACATGCGAACTACTGTGTCATTAACACGCCCTTTTTCCCTGATACGCTCTGCCCTCTTCATGTTTCCTAAAGTTACACTCATTTTCCTTTCCATAGTTCGCTGTGTTGTCCTCAATTTAATTTGAACCCTATTCGTAAGCCTCCACGTTTCTGCCCCATTGATGAGTACAGGTAAAATACATCTGTGATATATTTTTCTCTACGGATATTGGTGACCTGGCTCTCATATTCTGAGAAAACCTGTCAAATGCACTCCACCCGATTCTTATTCCTCTAGTTATTTGTCTCTTGTAATCCGGATGTGCGGTCAAGTACTACCTGCCCTATGCAGACGTATTCCCTTACCACTTACATCGCCTCGCTACCAATTGTGAACTGCTGTTTCTTTCCGAGACTGTTGAACATTTTTGGCTTTGTCCATATTAATTTTTAGGCCCACCGTTCTGCTCTGCCTGTCTAACTCATTGATAATGCTTTGCATTTCATCCCCTGAGTGACTTAGCAAGGCAGTGTCGCCATCGAATCGCAGTACTAAGGTATTTTTATTAATTCATCCCAATCCAGACCTCTGAATACCACCTGTAAACAAATTGTTAATAGCATTGGCGAGATCGCGTCTCTCTGCTTGACACCCTCCCTTAGTGGAATTTTATTCCTAACTTTATAGAGGACTTGTGGCTGTGCAGCCGTTATAGATATTTTTCAATACTTTGACATAAGGCTTCTGCACCCTGATTCCGTAATGCCTGCATGGCTGCTGAGGTTTCTACTGAGTCAAATGCTTTCTCATAATTTACGAAGGCTATGTTTAGGGGTTTGTTATATCCTACGCATTTCTCTATCACCTGATTGATAGCGTGAATATGGTCTATTGTTGAGTATCATGATACGAAACCCTGCCTGATCACACGGTTGATTAAAGTCTAAGGTTATCCTCGCTTTATTAGCGATTACTTTAGTAAATACCTTGTAGGCAACGGACAGTAAGCTTATCGGCATGCAATTTTTCATGTCCTTGACGTCTCCTTTCGTATGCATTAAGGTGATATTAGCGTTCTTCCAAGCTTCCGGTACGCTCGAGGTCTAAATGCATTGCGTATACAGGGTATGACGTGTTTTAGTGCAAAATCACTACTCCTGACGTACCAACCCCGAGCAAGAAACTCGTAATTTTCTGTTGTCTTGAGTTCCGAAATAACCCGAGTAAGCTTGGGTAAGTTGATGAGTGGAGCGTCGCGCCAGCTGTACCCAATAGAAGACAGGTGGCAGCTAAATTAATGATTGGTCGAGGCGATAGGTTTCTCGGGATGAGCAACATGGGTCGCACAGTCCCTACGGGTGGTTTTGACAGGAACAGCCAGCTGCCAGTGCGGTGGTGCATCTCTTCACCGCTGCGCCACTCGGCTGGTAGTGGTATGAAGACTCACCGCGATCTATGAGCGTTAAGTATAGAGATTGACCAATTCAGCATATATGGGCATTAACCCACTAAATATATCACGTCATACCCTTAAGGCGGAGCTTAAGTTTTCCCCCAAGTGAAGAATGCACACATGCTTTCGCACGTCTACTCGGTTTAACTACGTTAAACCCATACCACTTTGTTTCTAGCACAATCTCTTCACCGTCCTTCAACAAATCTGCTGTTACCTGATCCTCACCAGCTGCTTCCTTCTTTGCATTGCCCCTAAGGCTTTCTTTACTTCCTCTTTCATTATTGGCCGGATGGCTCACTGTTTAGTGCTTTTGCCTCCCTCATTAACGTCCTGATTGCATTGACTACTGTATAGATTTGTGCAGAACTCTCCGGCTACTTTAAGGATCTTATCCGTATTGCTAACGTCCCTGCCCTCTTTGTATCTCAAAGCATAAATATGATTTTTGCCTACGCCTAGTGTCCTCTTCACCGCTTTTAGGCTACAGCATACTCAACTCTCTCCATGCTAAACTTCCTTGTATCGGTTACCTTGCGCTTATCGATTATCTTTGATAGCTCTGCCAGTGTCTGCTGGGATATAGGCTTTCATGCTTTGGCATACGTCTCTTAATCAAATATTTCGTCTCCTGAGAGACCTTGCCGGTATCCTGTCTTAACATTCTACCGCCTACTTCTACATGCGTGCGCCATAATGATAGCTGTGAGATTGTCGTTCATTGCCTGAGCATCAAGATCATCGTCCTCAGTCAAAGCCGAATATTTGTTGTACAACGAAACCCTTAACTCCTCTACTTTCCCTCTTATCGCTAACTCATTGATGTGCTTCCGCCTCACTAGTTTCTTCCATTCCCTTTTCTAGTCTAGGCTAATTCGCGGCCTTATCATCCTATATGGTCGCTACGACGCACCTTTCAGAGGACCTCCACATCCTGCACGATGCCAGGGTGACCGCACAGTATGAAGTTATTTCATTTGATGTCGGTTAGTCGTTATTGGCATGATCTTTATTTTTTTTGTTTTTTATGTGTGTCTGCTGAGGAAACAGCGCGGAATAGGGACACGGACCGGACGAAGGCAAAAAGACACAGCGCGATTTATTCCAACGGATGAGTGATAGTGATCCCCCATCTGTATGTTCTTGGTCTTGTGTGTATTATTCCTGAACACCGCTCCTGGTTATATAAAGGGCATCTATTCGAATGAACGGCCAGTTTTAAGACCGAGCTGCGTCTTTCTGCCTTCGTACCGACTCCACGCTGTTGAACGCGGGGAAGACCATCGGAACAGCCCGGCGTGCGTCGTCACCATGTGCTTCCTCGCGCAGCGCACGTGTTCCGGGTGCGTGCCCTGCCCACGGAGGCCGGCGAGCGGTGCGGCCTTCTGCACGGCTCCTTCTTCCTGCTGGTCGGACCCCGGGGCGTGACGTTGGCTGAGCGGGGGCCGCAGGGCTCGCTGGGGCCCGCCCTGCTCTGGTGGCCCTACTACAGCATCCGGCGCTACGGCCTGCTGGCCGGCACTTTCTCGCTGGAGGCTGGCCGCAAGGCTGCGTCCGGCGAGGGCCTCTTCAGCTGGCACGCCGCCGACGCCGAGGACATCTTCCGCGCCGTCGCCTCCTGCGTGCGTGCCTCGGCCGACGGCTCGGCGCTGCTCGACCAGCTCGAGCAACACTGCTACGAGAACGTGCCCATGTCTCCGGCGCCGGCTGCCGACGAAGACGCCGTGCCGCACGTGCGCCGCAACGGCGCCGAGTACGCCGTGGTGCACAAGCCCGGCCGACTCTTTCAGTAAAGAATTCTCGCTGGGCGTCCTCCTTCTCCCAGCCGCTGTTCTTGAAAAACCACTGGTGAAGCTGCTCTGAGCAAAATGCGGGCGTGACGTGAAGGGCCTCCAGGCTCGAACACATCATGGCTGCACGCGCGGAAATGCCCCGCGACACCTGCTCGGCGGTCGTTCCGCGGAAAAATCGAACAGAGTTCGCGAAAAGAGAGAGAAACCCGTTAATGAAAAAGCAGCGAGTTTAGCCGACGTTTAAAAATCGCTGTTATGCTCGCGAATGCGACCAAGTGGCCCGCTCCCCTCCGTGCTGCAGTGGACCCGCTTACGCATTCAAACCCGAATCAGGCGCCAGTTTGCATCCCCCGGTGAATGAGCTGATACGCATGCTACGTCCAATTGAGACACGAATAAATGAACTTGGCATACGCTTGAATACCGCCCTGGGGATTTCGCTTGGGTTGCACCTTCGCTCAGTTAACGCCATCTCTTGGACATTGCCGCCTCCTTCTTTTTCCAGTGCTCAAGGGTACAAAGGACTGAAAGTCAGATGGCTCTTTCTTTGCAGTACTGAATTGCAAGTTGTTTTTTACCATACAATCTTAATAAAAAAAAATACGTGTTTACAAACTACAATAAGTGGTTCTGAACAAAGGACATTTAAAAATGCGAAATTTAAATGCCCAAGGCTGTAAAATCCAATAATTTGTGTACACCAAAACCGGATTAGATGCGTATATCAACAAAATGATTACAAAAATTGGCCACCATGCATAAGGTGCACAGATTATTTTCAATGTTGGTAAATTACCGCCGGCAATAAAATAAAATTAGTCTATTTGTGCTAGAAAAAAATTCACTGCCCTTACTCGCGTGTAACTAGGCGAAACAGAAAAGCCTCCGCCCGTTGACGGAGCAGCTATAGCTGCGCAAGGCCTCTGCCCCCGGCGCTCCGTCAAAGGTTGAGGCTTCACACATAACTCGGGTTTTTCAGCTTTGCCAGTGAAGTAGTGCTTTCGCACCAGAAACCAGTAACCCAACTGCAGGTAGAAGAGTAAGCTTCCCAGTCGATGTTCTGGGCTGGCTTTTTGCTTTGCCAACCGCACTGAACTCCGATTATATAGCATCATCTTCAAACTCGCCGCTACTGCTAGTATCCTAAAATTTTTGCCTCAAAACGTCAATAAAATCGCGAAACTGGCGCCGTTCTCTGGAGGGTCTGCTTGCCAAAAAGACTTCTCTCGGAAAAGTTACACACCGTACGTTTCGAGCTCGCACAAAAATTTGCCGCCGAAAGCGGGTTTGTGACAAGTATATATACGATTCGTTGAGAGCTTTGAAAATTGCCCGCAATTTCTATGTTTTGCCGGTGCGCGGTAATGGAAGAGGTGCAGTTGTGGAAAGCGTTGTGTAGGTGTGAGTCCTTGGCATCAGCCAAATCACGTCCATGCATGCATTCCTCCGTGCACAGACCTCAAGCTTGTGAGAATCACAGCGCTGGCAGGCAACGGACCAGCGCGACGGACGAGAACCAGAAGGACACACAACCGGTCCGTTGCCTGCCAGCGCTGTGATTCTCGCAAGGTTGAGGTCAGTGCACGGCATGCATGGACGTAATCTGGCTGATGCCAAGTACTCACACCTACACAACGCTTTCACACAACTGTACACTCCTCCTTGCCCTGGGAGGCTGAAGGAGAAAGCATTCAAGTGCGAAAATAAATCAATGTCTGTAACATTCGCAGTTACTTTGTGAGCTGCAATTTGAGGCAGTGATGCGCAGTTTCATTTTGCCGACATTTGGGGGAAGATAATGTTCCGACATGTTTGTAGCATAAGTTATCGCTCAGTTGGCCACTCTTGGCAGCCCACGTCAGCTTTATTTCTGCTAGGCAGCCATCATAGTGTTCTGAACGCTGGAATCTGTCCGCATACTCGATATACTAACCCGGGACGTTTTACAGCGAAAGCTGTTATAGGGAGCCTTTCAAGACCAGAGCCTCGCCGTGAACAGTCGACAGGCAGAACTAGCGATGCAGCAGGAGGTAGGCACAAGTTCTTGACATTCCGCTTTAATAGAAGCTTCAACCGTTCCACTTAATTATAACTTGATGCAATGTCTTGAGTAGAGTGTCAGTAAAGGCTGCGCTTACATGCATGGTGTAGGCATGTCAGGTAAATATGCCACTTCATCCGTCACTTATTTGCGCGCTGAACTTTATAGCATGCGGTAAACCAGCAGAGTCTGTAATGGGGGAGGGCGTATCTGTTGATGAATGAGCAGCCGTTGTCGCTTTTGCGAACCTGTTACACTAGGCTGAACTGTGGAGAAGCCTCACGTCGCCCGTATTCGTTTCGCACATCGGCGGCGCAGCGCGCCAGCTCCTGATGCCCGTTGTTGGGGGCGGAGGGGCCCTTGAGTTGACTGACTCGTTCAGCACCGCAGGTCCCGGCTCCGAAGGACGGTGTCGGTCTCCGTTAAGGAAACTGTACTGTAGGTTTATTTTACACATTTACAGTCGAGATAGGAGTGTGTCGGTGAAACCAGCAGCCCGTTAAATACCCTTCGTATTCCCCAGATCCCTGACTTGGGAATAAGGTTCGGAGAAGGATGTCCAGTCAAATGAGCAGACGAAGACACTGGTGGTACCTGTCCACGGCAGGTGGAGGTGCTGATGCTATCTCTCAGCTCGGTCGATGGAAAGGGGAAAAGACAGCTGCTGCAACAATGTTGCGTCGATGACGCCATGGCGACCGGGTCGACGCCTTCGTGGGAGAGGAAGGCACGCTGATTTACAGCAGGTGGACAGGAACAAAGACGCATCGAACACTGGCGCGTCTGTGTTACCACAGCTGTCCAGTGGGCGACCCCATGTGGAAGGAATGTCAAGCCTAGGGTGCCTCGATGCGCGCACGCTCTCCGCAGAGAGCGGGCGCGCATCGAGGCACCCTAGTCCAGCCGAGCTCCCAGCAGGTGGATGTACAACCTTGCATTTCCCCGCCTGTTGTCCGCAACACTGGAACTTTGTCAAAGTCGCAGCCGTCTTTCGATGATCCCCAGCGTGACCGATGAATAGCATCACTCCATCCGGCGAGCCGAGGCAGACACGGCCACCTGGCGCCGCCATTGTCGCCTGTGCTTCACCCGCTGCTTCCGCGAACGTCAGTCCGCGCAGCCACATGTATTCCCGCCGACTCATCCGCCTTGAGGTTCGTCTTCTAGGAATTCTTCCCAGGTCCGAGTTTTCCAATCTTAACACCGTGCTACACGCAAGATAGTGCTGCTGGGAATGTGGGCTAGCGCGCCGTACACGGGATGACTCTGCGGCGGCGCGCGCAGCAGTTCCTACAAATGAAAAGCTAAAAAAATTAACGGCGTTTTCAGCACCGGACACATCCTGCACACGCGCAGTGGCATGGGTGGGGCCACGCGTGGCCACTGCGCTTTTTTTACAAAAAAAATTCACAGATTATCTCTTCGTCGAGAGTAGGTCTAAGCATGAATTAAATGCTCTGCAGGAAACGCGTACCGTGATTTAGGACGGCTCTATAGATACTATAGTTGCGCACGAGTCTGAACTGGGCAGCCTTTGACAGCGCCCTTGATGACCACATCCTATATCCACGGGGGCAGCAGCTCTGGTGAAACAAGACGCCCAACACTCGGTCGGCGTCTACGAGAGGAATAGGAATTGGATTGCGAAAGGAGCCGAAGCGAAGGGCGTGGTTCTTGTCTGCATTAAGCTGGGCGCCAGACAGCGCTGCATGGTTATCAAATGTGACCAGGAACTCTCTGAAACTCCGCGTGTCGAGGACGAAGGTGGAAATGACATCGGCGAGACAACGACCACTTCTTGAGCAAGGTTTTTTGCTGGGCGAGTTGCTGAGGAACATTCTGAGAAAACCAGCGCTCGTTGTGTGTCTTGTTCTCGTCCCTGGTCTGCGGGCGCATGTTTTTCTCAGAACGGACCATTTCTCGCCCTGGCATTGGAAAGCCAGGGATGCGCTGACTGGAGGCAGCGCGCCGCAAGAGCGGGTCCAACTACAGGACCGGGGAGAGAGGACATCCCTGACGTACAAGGGAGGGAGACTGAGCCGTTCACCTGTAACTCTGCAGGGAGGTCGCGATGCATAAGAGCGATGCGCTCGATAAAGTTCGAGGACAGTCCGAAGCAGCCTCGGGACCGAAAACAAGTGCTTATGGCCCACCCTGTCGAAATTTAAGCCTTGACTTGAACTAAGGAAACACCCCGCCAGTTCCCTTCGCGTATGCGTATGCGAACACATCTCGCGTGCACGTGAGGGACGCGAAAACCGAGCGGCCTGGCACAGAACCGGACTGGAAGGGGCTAACTAGGTGTTGCAAGAGAGGACGCAAGCGCCCGACCAGGATTGAAGCTACCAGCTTGTAATCAGTAATTAAGCAGGGTTATCGGCTGTCACGCCGCGGAGGCCGATAACCCGGGTACAAGAGAGACACAATGTTATGGTGAGGCTTCAGGAGGAATAAGAATAAAAAGGCCTCAGCCTGGGCAAGAGGAACAGGCACAACCTGGCCTGCGCTAAAGGACGGCGGCTTACCTCCTTGCTCAGGAAACGCATTAACCAAGCGTGTGAGAAATCACCGAAGCCGTCAGAATAGACGCTGTAGAAACCGACTTCCAGTCCATATCGTCCCGCCGTGGATGTGCTTCTCATTCTGCTGAAAGCACTGAAAACCTCTCGTTGCACGAGCAGAAAGCCCCGATTTTGCGCCAGCCTTCCTGAGTGCGCACCAGCCTCCTCACGCCACTGTGTCCGCGTAGCGATGTATACGCTCATGATATTGCCATTTATGCTCAGCTCCAACTAGCGCTGGCGCATCCTCCTTATACGAGAGCTTCAGCGCACTCTCAACGCAACTGAACACTTCCTAAGAAGCATTGACCTCTCTGTATCGGCAGGAAAGAGCGAGCCTCTACTTGATCATCCCCGCGGCTACAATTTCCGCGCAGGTACGCCATGGTTTGATCACCCTATGGGTTCCCATCTCCCCTGGCGCAAGACAGCGCGGTACGTGGGGTTCACTATTGATTCCCCGGTTCACATGATCCCCAGTTATCAATTGTTTCCGCAAGGGCATGAAACGGGTTGCAGGGTGCGCTTGAGGATTCCTGGCCCGAGACTAGGGACCCTCGCCAGCGTTGTGTACTTGGCTATGTGAAGCTATCGCCTGAACAAAGGCTTTATATGCCCGGCCCCTCCTCGGCCTCGAACCCAGCCAATGGCGGAGCACTGATGCAGACCACTGTAGTGCCATACGACAGTATTATGGACTGCCTCATACTCTTCTGTCCCAGCAACTTATGCGGAGACTCTCGCCTCCTCCACTTTCACTTCGTGCACAAAGAGCCCTGCTCAACGACGCTGAACGCATTCGCTGCTCACCTGATTCTAGTGTTGCCGCATTGGCCAGTTGGTTTTTCCCAGTTGTCGGCTAAAAATTTTAATTTTTTTCCCACAAATATATTTTTTTCAGAATATAGCAATTTTAGAGTGAATAGAGCCGAGGTAATAAATATAAGAATGAGTGAAATAAAACAAATACAAAAAGACCATTAATAATGAACATCAGGGCTCGATTACTCTTGATCACATCACCATCAATCACCACTGTGTTTTATTAGTTTTTGCGTTGGGACGGGGACCAGCTCGGCTACTTCCATTTCCCTTCTAGCCTGTCCTGTATAGACAGAAATTTTCGGGAATTCCTTTACAACAACATGCGTACTTAGGGGATTGTGTGACTATAGAGATGGGAGTGGTTGGAAGCAATTAGTGGAAGGGTCACTGCCACTATAGGTGGAATAAATCCAAGGACGCAGCACTCGAAGCCTGAATGAACCTGAATGGGCCAGGGCACTGTATCTAAGGCTATAGGCAGCAAATTATAGGGAAACATCAAGCCAAATTTCTTCTCGCGACACTAGTGAGGCCGCCGTGATAACAGCATTTTCCTTTCATCTCTGCACATTTTCCCGAGAAAGCACATTTAAAACACCGGTCTTTAGCGAAACCAAAATTTCCCACGTTTCACAATGGGTTAATGAACAAAATTCTCTTTTTCCTTCAGTGGCTTGATTTTCCCACGATATGGGAAATTTCCCACGATTCAGCAACACTGCCTGACTCTTGCTATACTCTCGGTAGGTTACTATATCAAAGCCCATCACTCCTGTTGGCAAGTCTGCGAATTTATTTCGAGGACTTTTGTGGTTCACCCCCAGCATCGGCACCTAGCCCCCGCACTTGCAGACAACGTTCAACATCTGCGCCACATTACCAGCAGTAACCTCCTGGAAGAATGCTCCCGTTTGTGCCCTTCGCCATGAGACCTGGGCCAAAATTGATGAACTCACTGACCGACTCACATATATGGACGGATCCGTCACAGCCTCATCTGCAGCAGCTGCTTGCAACGCGCCATCGCTGGACATCCACAAGGTGTGTAGGTTCCCCTCACCCTCCTCCTCAACGACAGCAGAACCAGCCGCTCTTCCTCATGCCTCCTCAGAGAACACCCAGAATTCCAAAGAGCGGCCATCCTTTCCGACTCTAAAGCTGCTCTCCAGTCTTTCACAGTCCCTGAAAAAGGAACGCCTCTCCTACAGATCGCCTTCGCCAAGTTTAAAGAACTTAGTGAATCTGGTTTATACCCATATCGGTATTCAAGGAAACGAGGGTGCCGACCAACTCGCTCGCACGGCACGTGACCCCGCATTCTCAAACGTCTTCCTCATTAAGTGAACAACTGCCTTTACAAAATTTGGGAGGAAAGCGAACTGCGTCGGCTCTGGCTGAAAGGCGGGTGAGAGCAGATGAAAGCAGAGCGCAGGGGTAGAAAGGCGCCTGCGTCTTGAGGTAATCATATTCAAAAATGTTTTCGCCCTTATAACAAAAAAGGCTGTAATAAAATTCAGTGAGTAAAATTACAATGAAACTATAGCTATTCATCGAGTCACATTTCATCTTTACTAGGATCGCCTCTGTACGAAATTTATCGCCGAAAACGCGGCACAACTCTTTTTTCTAAATTCATTTTTTTTCTGAAATATATTATGCTGTAATATAGTTTAAACATTTGATGACATAGTACAGATTATAGAGAGCCGGCGAAAAATATGCAGCTGCTCGCGCATGTCGCGAAAAAGTTTTAAAAAGAAAACAAAAACGATGCTTCTTGGGTTAACATAATGGATTAAAACGCAAAAAACTGGTTTGATTTGGTTTATGGGGGTTTAACGTCCCAAAGCGACTCAGACTATGAGAGACGCCGTAGTGAAGGGCTCCGGAAATTTCGACCACCTGGTGTTCTTTAACGTGCACTGACATCGCACAGTACACGGGCCTCTAGAATTTCGCCTCCATCGAAATTCAACCGCCGCGGCCGGGATCGAACCCGCATCTTTCGGGCCGGCAGCCGAGCGCCGTAGCACTCAGCCACCGCGGCGGCCAAAACGCAAAAAACTGCTGAAAATCCCTTGCTGTCGATAAAAAACCACAATGCATATTCATTATGTGTAAAAACTTTTCGAGCGCAAAAGTAAAACGTCTGATTTTTTTGTAAATTGTTTAGCGAGACCACCTTTTGCACTCGTATGAGAAATTCAAAGGGCTGCCACATGACCAAGAAATGTTTTCCCCAAAGTTAGTATGGGTAATTAGCAGGGAAAGGAGGGCTAGTTGGTGGTTCGTGTGATGATGAATTTTTATTGCGCAAGGGCAGCGTTGGCCATAGAGCGCCATTGCCCAAGCATTTCACCCTAATAAGCCGAGCACCAGGCAGGGAAAAGCTCGTGCCCATTGTATCACCGGCGGGTATCCGGCGGCATTGGGGATCGAACCCCGCACCTCCCGCATACGAGGCGGATGCTCAAACCGCTAGGCCACCGCTGCGGTAGTTGGCGGTTCGTGCATAACTGCATATTGTAGCTGCGCGAACGGCAAGGGACGAAGAAGGGACAATATGCAATTACTTTAGACGGTTCAGTAAAAGGCCGCAGATTTTATGGAAGAGATAGGTGGGGATCCCATCACCCTGCACTGTTGTGAACAGCTAGCAGAGTAATGCAAGGCGCCTCGGACCGTAGTTGCAGCAGATACTTTTTTCTGGTGTGCCGAGGGGAAGCAACAGCAGCTGTCGCCCGCGCGGCCGCCAGCGCGGTGGCACAATGTATTTATGGAGGGGAAAAAGCTCACTTATTAAATTAGTTTTCACAGCCGCCGCGGTGGCTCAGTGGTTATGGCGCTCGGCTGCTGACCCGAAAGACGCGGGTTCGATCCCGGCCGCGGCGGTCGAATTTCGATCGAGGCGATATTCTGGAGACCCGTGTACTGTGGGATGTCAGTGCACGTTAAGGAACCCCAGGTGGACGAAATTTCAGGAGCCCTTCACGACGGCGCACCTCATAGCCTGAGTCGCTTTGGGACGTTAAATCCCCGTAAACCAAACCAATAGTTTCCAGCCCATTGAACAGGTAAAATTTTGGGCATCAAAGGGCTTTGGTCGCAAAGGTGGGGCGGCCGATAGCTGTACCGTACCCTCCTCTTCCCAATGCGCCCGTTCTCGATGGCTTTCCGGTTGGCCGTCTGGGGAACGCGGCAGTTTTCCCCGCTTACCCCCAAAGAATTTAGCTCCCACGTGCAGCTATCGCTGCAAAAAAGGTAGCCTGTGAGAAACCAGTGAACGGCACCTGTTTTAATGAAATGACTCTGAGGCAGGGCCGTGATGAAACTGGATCGCCACACGTGTAGACCCTGCATTCAGATGCCTCACTGGACAGTCTGGACAACTTCGCGCTGTCGACCGGCTTCTTGCAGGTTTCTGTCGGCACCCACGAGTACTGCTAAGCTTGCTGCCCACCAGTCTAAGAGTTTTTTTCTCTTGACCGCTCCTCGCAGACAGGGGCGCCGGCAACACTGCTCCGCTACACCAGCAACGGGCACCGCTCGTGCGGACTCATGGCCTGACCCGGCTTGCACTTGAAGGCCGTCGCAAACTCTTCTAGGTTGCGCATGGCCATGTTGCAAGGACTTCCTTCACGCCCGCACCACTTGTGACAGCTGCTAATGAAGAAAATCTGGTCAGGCGAGTAAATTTCGAGGCCTTTCAGAAGCACGTGCTGGTGGGTCCTACGGAAGGCTTGGAACGCGAGCCGCACGGCGCTGCTCTCCAGCAGTGCTCGGCCGCCGCCTTTGGGGCACTGGAGGCGATTGCGGTACTCGTCTGCGGTGGCATCGTCCCACCAGCTTCGCTTCCGGCCACGCTCGTCGTACCAGCGACCTTCTTCGTCCACGGAGTGCAATAGTTCCGCTGCCATGCGTTGTCCCAAGCCGGCGTAGTTAAAGGCTGCCGGAAGCGTCTCTTCGAAGAACGGCGTGTTGAGCATGCCGGCGGTGACGACGATGGTGTTTTGCTTTGGCGAGTAGGCCACGTTCACAGACGCCTGGTTCGCCTCCTCCGAGTCTCCGTGGACGCTGTGCTCTGTCACGTTTAGGTACGAGCTGAGGAAGTCCGTGAGCCCGAGGTCACCCGTGTGGGAGTAGGCACGGTTGACAGGCAACTCGTGACGATGTCGTGGTAGCAGCCATGTGAGCCTGCGTATCTTGGCCGTCGCCATGGCCTTGGGCCGGTCGCTCATCCAGCGGCTGGCGCGCACGCGTGCTGCGGCGGCCGCGCGCAGGCCCTCCGCCATCGACTCGACGGCGCGACGCGAGCGGCGCGTCACGAAGTGGCGCACCACGAAGGCGTTGTACGCGAGTGGCATCAGGTTGGCCGCGTGCGCCAGGCAGGTGGCCTTGACCAGGGCGGGGCTGGGCTCCAGGAGGCCCAGCGAGTTCTGCAGTGTGGTCCGGAACAGGTCGTGCTGGGTGAGCGAGCCGAGCACGCGGGCTGTGTGCCAGGCCACGTAGCGCCGCAATGCAGGGTCTGACCGGTGGCGCCGGAAGAAGTTGGCGTACCAGCGCACTGCGACCGGCGCCTGCACGGCCACTGGCGTGTGCGTGTTGGCGCCCGGCAGCTCGGTGAGCCAGTCGCGCAGGGTGCCGCACTCATCGGCAACCACCTCCAGGGCGACGGTGCGCTCCTCTTGCTCGTCGGGGACGGGGCGCGCAGCCAGCTCGCTCTCCACGAGGCTCAGGTCGCGCCCTACCAGCTCCGGGTCGTCCCGCAGGGCCAGCTCGGTCACGCGCCGCACGTAGGCCGGCGGTCCGCCTGCGGGCGGAGGGTGGACGGCCCGCAGCGTGATGCCAGTGGCGTTGCGCTCCACCGCGAACAGGAGATGAAGCGAGTGGCGCGAAGAGAGGACCAGCACCGCCCGGAAGGCGCTACCGAGCGACGCGGTGCTGGGCGTCAGGCCTAGCTGCGCGAGCAGGGCGCGCAGCGTACCGCGGTCTCCGCCGCCGGGGGAGAGGGCGGCTACGCAACTCTGGAACAGCGCCACCACCTTGTCAACGGCCGACTGCTTCCGATGCGGCACCACGTACGACGTCCAGGCATAGTCCATGATGAGCTCGACGCGCGAGCTGGCGCGCTCCATGCGCGGCCAGCCGTCGCACACGAAATGCTGCAAGTCCTCGCAGGGTGCGACATTGCGACTCAGCGATACGTTGAGCGCCAACGCGGCCGTGCGGCAGGCGGCCGTTGAGCATACCCCCGGGGAGCCCACCGTTCCGCGGCGGCCCAGGCACGTAGCCAGTCCCAGCAGCGCCAGGGGCAGACCGACGAGCATGGCCCCGGTGACGCCGCAGCGCCATTTCCTGCGACCGCTGCCGCCTTGGTCGCACATTTTGGTCGCCTCCAAGATGGCTGTGCCTGCTGCCGGTGCGGGTGGGTGGAACGGCCCTCGTCGCGAGAGTCTGTCACGCGCCTCGCTCGGCCCTTTTCTTCGTCGCTGCCAGGGTCCTCTGGTGTCCTCTGAACGCAACTCATGCGCTGAGAGAGGAAGACGAAAACGGACAAAAAGAGCGGATGTGCGCGGTAGGCGGCCGTCGAGCATGTTTCGTACGTACTGCACACTTTAAAATTTGGCGCATCAGCGCTTACTTCCTTGGACGATTTTCAGCACCTCATGTTCCCTTGAAGGAGTAAAACTTGACGATGTCGCAAATTTCAAGTTTCCTTCACGCGCCTATACGTTGCCGCGTGCCGCAACTAAATTTTTACCCCTACAGGCCTGGTCTTGCGATCTCCCCATTGTGTCTGTATTGTGTTGAGCCGGAAACAGTAGAGCATTTTCTTCGCTATTGTTGTCGCTACTCATCGCTATAAGGAGGCAACTAGCTGGTAGAAGCTCTATTAGAGAAACTCAGTTTGCGCCTGTCTTCTGCGGTTGTTTTATCCCTCGGCGCTTCTATATGCTTGGACATATAATTGGGAATGTTTGCTCTGCCGTCCAAAATTTTCCCCTAGAAACAAAACGCCAACCATCATATGCTTTCGTAATGACCCTTTTACGCTTTGTTTTGATATTTCCTTTTTGCTATTTCTACATGTTTTTTTTTCTTTCTTGTACTCACTCCCTCGCCTAAATTTAAGCTTCTTAGAACCCCTTACCACCCTCAACCACCTCTCTCACGGAAACTGAGTTGCCCAAATTTTTTTAGATCATCCATGGTTGACGCATGCAATTTGCAATACAGGTAGTCACCGCCTGGTTATGGCCAATCCCCTTGTGGCAACTAGTGAGCATGGCAACGCGGAGTGCGCGCGGCAAGGCATCCGTGGTACTCAGGGATTTGTGCCAAAGTGGGCGGCGCATATACGCAAATGCGGCTCAGGACGATCGACACCGTCCAGTTGCGAGCAAGAAAAAAAAAACAGACGGACGGACGTTCTGCGTCCTTCACAAATTGCATTCGTTACGAATTTTGCAAAATTATGCATTGGATGTTTAAAGGGGAGAGAGAACTGGGCGGCGGCTCTTGCTTCGCTCTCACGCTCCTCTCCAGTGCGGCCCTCCTGGCACGAACCTCGTTCGAGACGGCAGTTCCGAAGTTGAAGGTCCGCCCTCTACGCGTTGTCGCCGGCGCCGCTCTCTCTGCTGCGAGGCCTTCGTCGCCCGCCGTTCCTCGGTCTTGCTACGACGCCGATCGGCCTCTCGCTCGACGGCGGGCGCAACCGGGTCTTGTCTGCGCCAACGTCGAGGCTTGCGCGTACGTCGTTCGTCCTCGCGGTCTGTTTTGCTCTCCGCACAAGTCAGAGCTTCTCGCGCGCGGCCGCTCCCGTCCTCGCTCGCCTCCACCTCCTCCAATCCACCTTGCCTTGAACGCTCAACCCACTCCATTGGTCCCCCCCTTCGCGTTTTCGGCCTGCATCTCCAAGCGGACGGCCGCTCAAGGGTCTGTCTACCTGAACCGCCTTTCAAACACGTTCGCAGAGCTTCTGGGCCTTTTCCGCTGTATTCTGCACATTCACGCCGCACTGCCCGAACAAGACTCGATTCGACTGGTCCAGGCCCTTTTTCTCAGCCGTTTTTAATATGCTGTACCTTGTACCTGGCGCCCACACCCTCCGACCTCGATCGCCTCGACCTGCTTTTTCGTCGAATCTCAAGATGGCTCTTGGTCTCCGCAGACTCGTCCACCGAGTCTCTCCTCGCCCTCGGCCTCCACAACACTGCTCGCGAGATCATTGAGGTTCACAGAGCCGCCCGACACTACCGCCTCACTCTCTCCGCCTCTGGACGACAACTTCTCGCTCACCTCGCGGCCTTCGGTCCTCCGCTCAGTTCTCTCGATTACCTTGCCTCGCTACTTGCGCTCATCGCTGGTCGTCGCTTTCATCCAATTCATATGCACTCCGTCCTTAATGTTTGCCGCCGCACGGCCCGCGCTTCCTATCTGCAACGTCGTTACGGCCCCCTCGACACTGTCGCATACTTCGACGCTGCCGCCTACCTCGCCTTTCCCGCACAGCTTCCTCCATTCGTTCCTCGAACCCTTGTGGCCGAGGAGCTCGCACTGGCCCTCGTCATGACACTGCCTAGCTCCGCCCCTTGTGATTACACCTTGTCCGAGCCCGCTTCTGCTTGCCGCAGCTTCCGCGATCTCACCGTCGACCGCACTATCGCGGCAGTCCTCCGTCACCAGCCTCCTCGAGATTCGCCGTGCACTCTGGTTTTGACTCCGGGTCGCATGGCTCTGGATGGAAATCAACAGGCGCATGCCTTGGGCCAGCGCTCTTTCTTACCGGGCTGTCTCCCCTTCGGCCGCCTCCTCTGACCCGGAACTCAGTTTAGACCCCGGAGATTCTAGAGCATTTTCGCTCCCAACGCCGCCTCTTGCTCACCTTTGCCTCCGCCGCGAGGAGTCAATTTCCCTTCGCCAATTTCACACCGACACCTACCCTAACCTCGCGCGCTATCACTGCCTTTACTCTACCCGCTATCACGCCAATTGCTCGCTATGCGGGCAGCATGCGGCTTTACTTCACACCGTCTGGGCCTGCCAGGTCATTGGGGCTGCCCGTCCATTGGGGCTGCCCGTCCAGAATGTAGCCGGCTGGGAGCGTGCCCTCCAGTCGACCGACCTGGTTGATCAGCGCCAACTGCTTGGCTGGGCTGCGGCGGCCACGAGGGCAGTTGGGGCTCCGGACTAAGGGCTCCACTCCCAGTCCCCCTCCAATAAAGATATTTTCCACCCCCACCACCCCTCACAGCACCAATAGCATTGCGGCACAGCGGCTGCTGCTCCATCCGCGTGCGCTGGTTTTTCAGTTTGTTACTTTGTTTTTCCAGCCGCCCGCAGAGGAAGTCTTGGCTGAGCTCCCTCAAATAGTTTCGCTTCCCAGCTGCAGCCGCTCGGGGGGACACAGAGAAACACAGAACCGAATATTAGACCGGCTCACGTGGCCGATGGTTTTCGCGGCTCCGATTGCGAGCGGGGCGCCGCTCGCTCTTCTGACAATCTCTCTGTGGGCAACAGCGCCGTCCATTTTCTCCCTCTGCTTCTTCCCTCTTTTCTCCCCCACCGGCGCCTTTCTCTTCGTTTCGAGAAGACGTTCTAAACCTCTCGAAAACAGTAGCGGTCTCCAGTGCCCGCGCGTTGGCTTTGGCGGAATTGAGATGCTTCGAAGATGGGAAACGCGGAGGAGGAGGCGGAGAAAAAAAAAAAAAACTTTATTCAAGGCCAGCACTAAGGCCCCTTATACTGATTCCCCCGACAAACCCTAGGCGGGCGAAAAACAAAGTCAAAAATAAAGATGGGGGAAATATGCCTGCACCAGCTGAGCTTTAAGCAGGCTTAAACCAATTGGTAAAAATAAACGAACAGGGCCCTCGAAAAAAAGGGCCAAAGCGCGAAAATAATTTCTTGTATAAAAATCCAATGGAAAAAATAACAAGGCGGGCACGTGGCGCAAAAACGGTGTCCTAAAAGGCGCCGGGTACAGCGAACACAGAGTGTAACCCTGCGCGTGAGCTGGTTTATTATTTCACAAAAATAATCCAAACAAGTGCCCGAAGTAAGAAAGAAGAGAAAAATTAAAGAAAAACAGAGAAAAGAGGCCAAAACTAAAAATAACCACAACCACCCCAGCGGAAAAACAAACCCACCCCACCCGCAAGTTGGGTCTATTGACAAGCAATCACATTTTATTGACACAGAAACCCCTGGTAAAAAATAAAATAAAATAAAATTACAAAAAACAACAGCATGGTAACCAGAAGTCCAGTGATGCCTTCACAAGTTCAAAATGTCAAGGTTACCGGTGTGACAGATCAAAACCTTCACAGGACACCAGATCCACAAAGCAGAGACCTGTGAAAACACACACACACACACACACACACACACACACACACACACACACACACACACACACACACACACACACACACACACACACACACACACACACACACACACACACACACACACACACACACACACACACACACACACACACACACACACACACACACACACACACACACACACACACACACACACACACACACACACACACACACACACACACACACACACACACACACTGTCATTTTAGATTCCATTCAATTTATTCCAGCTATTTACACTTCATTTTTAGTTTAGTTTTTGTACACAGCGTATAATTATCCCATCCATTTTACCTAGTATAACACATCTTAAACACTTCCCTGAGGCTCTTTGGTCGTCCCCCTTGCGCCAAACTCCCAACTAACCACAGCACCTGAAACCGGCGCACAATTGGTTTGCGAGGTGCGGCTGATAATAATAATAATTGGTTTTTTGGGGAAAGGAAATGGCGCTGTATCGTTGGACACCTGAACCGCGCCGTAAGGGAAGAAATAAAGGAGGGAGTGAAAGAAGAAAGGAATAGGTGCCGTAGTGGAGGGCTCCGGAATAATTTCGACCACCTGGGGATCTTTAACGTGCACTGACATCGCACAGCTTACGGGCGCCTTTGCGTTTTTCCTCCATAAAAACGCAGCCGCCGCGGTCGGGTTCGAACCAGGGAACTCCGGATCAGTAGTCGAGCGCCCTAACCACTGAGCCACCGCGGCGGGTAAGGTGCGGCTGCGCCGGAAAGTAAATTTGTTTTTGGGGAAAGGAAATGGCGCAGCATATGTCTTACATATCGGCGGTCACCTGGACCGCGCTATAAGGGACGGCATAAAGGAGGGACTGAGAGAAGGAAGAAAGAAAGAGGTGCCGTAGTGAAGGGATCCGGAATAATTTCGACCACCTGGTGAGCTTTAACGTGCACTGACATCGCACAGCACACGGACCACGCGCTGAAGGTCGCTGGTCAAAGTCGCGCGGTCGGCGAAGATCGCAGAACGCCGTAGTAAAGCTTTCGCTTTAAAACTGACGCAATGGGCGGCGCGTTGCACGTGCTCCGCTGGGCTTGTCCTGGGTTGGCCCTGGCAGCTTCCAGCGCGATAACCAGGTTTAGGCAAGAGAAGTAGTAGTAAGTAGTAAGTGGTGTTTATTAAAATAATAATAAAAAGGAAGGAAAAGATTTCTGCTAGCCCCGACATCTGCCATCGATACTGAAGCACCTGAGCTGGAACAGCGGAAATAAAGGATAGCAGGCAGAATGAAGAAATGAAATGAAAGAGGTGAGGGGACAGGAAGAGAGGATATGGGGAGAGATAAGATACACAAACTATTTACACAATAAGAAATGTGCCCAGGTTGCGCGCGTGATTAGTTCATGATGGAGCAATAAAAACGCACGCACACAACACTATGTTGACTACAAATGGAGTGGGGCGTCCAGCTGTTAATCGTCCAAGGTAGAGCTCGCGGAGCGTTCGGTCACTGCGTGTAACTACCTGGCGGAGAAGAGACCTAAAATATAAAGGCAACGCAATCCGGGTTTCTTCTTGCTACCGAACGGAAACGTAATTCGAAATTCCTTGCCGTTTCATGAAAGGCACCAGGGCCTCCAGTAGGTATCTTCGAACTCAAGAACGAAGCGGCAAATGCCCAGCCCCCCCCCCCCTCCCCCCCCCCCTCCCCCAAAGGCCTTCCAGCCAGCGGCCTAGGCTGTCATGACGTCGTGATTAATTCACTTGCACCTAGTTGCGTGACATCGCAGGGGGCTGGCATGTGATCAAATTAACCACGATGTTGCAATTGGTCGACGCCATTTGCTTGCTTCTTTGAGAGGGCCTTCTTTGAGAGGGACTGCAGCCTCGTTCTTGAATTACCTGCGCCCTTAGACGGAAAGCCTTTAAGACTCGGTGCGGAATTACTGCACTGCAACCGTAACTTTCTAATAACAAAAGATAATCGACAACAAACTGTTCAGCGACTGGACGAGCAATGTGATAATTGCAGAATTACTGCTCTGCAACCAAAACTTTCTAATAACAAAAGAAATGATCGGCAACAAACCGTTCACGTGACGGGGCAAGCATTTTGAAACAGGAAAATAAGTGAGTGCATGCAGAAGGGAACAAGAGAAAACTACATTCGAAACAAGTGTGTCCACAGACAACCCAACACAAAACAGTCCCGCAAAGAGTCCGAAACTCTGATGGAGGTCGGCGATAGTTTAACAGGTCTTCTCGGGGCACTTGAGACTGTGGCTCTTCAGGTAACCCTTACGGAGATAAGCTGCAGGCCAGTATTTGCAACAGAAGGGCTCCCCTGCCTCGTGAACGGCCTCGTGGTTCTCCAGGTTACCCTTGCGAGCATAACTCGCCTCGCAATAAAGGCAGCGGAATAGCTCCTTGCTGTCGGCGCCTCCTTTAGCCTTGCCAACGGGAGCGGTACTCTGGAGGAACGGTAACTTCTTGGAGCAAGCGATCGATGATGCGGCGCTTGAGGCCATTTTTTTGGACAAAACCGAGGGTGCAGCGTTTGCAGCGGTACAGCCTCTCCACCGTGTGCAGTAGTAGCACATGGTGCTCCAGGTGTTCCTTGTGCGGAAAAGAAGCGCCGCAATGACGCCAAAGTTGCGGGTCGCTGCGTTTGGAAGAGCCGGCAACGGCGGGTATGGCACAGGTGCTCGCTTCACTCGACGCGCTGTCAAAGGGAGGCGAGGAGTTAACAGGCGGGATAATTTCGGGAGAGATGTCGTCGTCTCACCACGTTACACAGTGAGCCTTCGACACGATTACCGGACCCGAGTCGTCCGTGCCAGGAGCTCATTGACGGGGCCTTGCGACTGCGTCTGCTCACCCTCTGGTGATTGCACGAAAGTAACTTCGGCAGTGGCGAAAACGTCTTCGCTTTCCTGGGGTTCAACTTTCCTAAAGTCCGCGACACGGCTTAGGCTGTCGCTTTGCTCGGCAACATATTACCGCACGGGCCGCAAGAACTTCAAGGCGGACGGACCTTCAATAGCCCCGGCAATCGAGTAATAATAATAATTAGTTTTTGTGGATAGGAAATGGCACAGTATCTGTCTCATATATCGTTGGACACCTGAACAGCGCCCTAAGGGAAGGGATAAACGAGGGAGTGAAAGAAGAAAGGAAGAAAGAGGTGCTGTAGTGGAGGGCTCCGGAATAATTTCGACCACCTGGGGATCTTTAACGTGCACTGACATCGCACAGCACACGGGCGCCTTAGCGTTTTTCCTCCATAAAAAGGAGCCGCCGCGGTCGGGTTCGAACCCGGGAACTCCGGATCAATAGTCGAGCTCCCTGACCACTGATCCACCGCTCAGTTTTCTCTTTCTTCTTTCCCTCCCTCCTTTATCCCTCTCTTTACGACGCGGTTCGGGTGTCCACCGAGATATATGAGACTGTTACTGTGCCATTTCCTTTCCTCAAAAACCAAAGAAAACAAGTGACCCGACGGCGTTCATGGAGTTCATTGGCGTTGACAACTTTGCAAAGGCCGTTCATTTTCACGAAAGGACCGGCGCACAACCGGCTCCGTGGGCCAGTGGAGACCTCAATCTTGCTTTCATGTACGTTGCGTTGGTGTCCAACTGCAAAAGCCTGCTTTGATTGCGTTCCGCATACTGGATAGTTAGCGCGCCGTCCCTGCCACCCTTTGAGGTCGCATGCAGCTAATGGTTGACCGCGAGAGATTTATCACCAAATGAACGCTGCGGCCTATAGCTATTGCTGCAGTGCCGCATGTCAGCCACAACGCTCTCAGCTCTAATGAATTCATGGCATATCTCTCTCTCTCTGTCTCTCTCTCTCACCACCGCTACATGTATCAAAGCATGAATGAGGCGTCCGCATATGCAGGGAGCCAGTTGTGCGCCCTTCCTTTGCTCAAAGCCATCGCCGTCTAGAACAGTGTCAACGCTAACGCCGGTGAACGCCGACATCTTTCGATTTGTATATCCTGAATTAGCTGAGCTAATCCACATTTTTATTCCGGAGCCCTCCACTACGACACTCACTCTCTTACTTCCTTCTCTCAGTCCCTCCTTTAGCTCTTCCCTTACGGCGCGGTTCAGATGTCCGCCGAAATGTGAGACAGATACTGCGGCATTTCCTTTCCCCCAAAACCAATTTTCCAACCAGACCGCGGCGGTTGCGTTTCGTTGGAAGCGAAACGCTAAGGCACCCGTGTGCTGTGCGATGTCAGTGGACATTAAAGATCCCCAGGTGGACGAAATCATTCCGAGCCCTCCACTACGGCGCCTCTTACTTCCTTCTCTCAGTCCCTCCTTTACCCCTTCCCTTACGCCGCGGTTCAGATAACGATGTTGTTCTTAGCGTAAATTTTAATTCGATGTACCCAGTCTGTATATAAAGAGTACAATTATAACCTATCTATGTATTATCAGTTGGGTTAATGCATTTCTGTGGGATGTCGCTTTCTCAGCGTCCGTTGCAAATATGCTGGGGGTGGGGAGATACTGCCAGAGCTGCAGCTGGTTTGGTTAACGCCTTTTGTAATCCTACCAGATCCGCGCAGGTACCGCAATAATCAGTGTATCCTATTATTGATTAATACATGCAAACTCAGCTTACCAGATGGTAAACTGCGAAATTAAAGGAATATGTTGCACTGAAACGTCACTCCGAATGTTCAGGAGTCGCGCCACCTGAAAATATCAACTGCAAGCTCACCGTACGGGACTCCCCAGAGCAAGCTAGCGGCCGAGTGACAGCACAGATTGTGCGAATTGTACGATTCCATACACATGCATGCACAAAACACACACACACAGCCGTCCCCCCTCCCTACCCCTCTTCCGCCTCCTATTTATGCCTCTTTCGTGCAGTAGTATTGAATAAAAAAATGACCGTATTGGCTAAACAGATGCCTGCAGTTTCTGGGCTATTTTTTTTTTTTTACCTTGCAGAGGAGGACCATCATTTCAATCGCCTCAACTCAGCCACTAGAAGCAGCGTCCCAAAGCAGGCATCTTGCATCAAAGTTGACCAATGTCTGCCATTTTAGACGCTGATCAAAGGCCGGCGCCTTCGTATTCGCGCCACGTGAACAACGTTGAGAGAAATAAAAAAAAACAAAAAAGTGCTCCAACCAGCGGCCGCGCTTCTTCCCACAATCGCGCCGTTCGCCGAGTTCATGTGGGGAGCACATACTGCGCATATGAGAGAAGATCCAGCAAATGTAATAAGTAGAGCGTTGAAAACTCCCTTGTAAGTTCTTGAATGCATGAAGCAAAAAAAAAAAAAAACGCACATGAACGTGTTTAAAATAACGTCTCATAGCTACCACAGACCGAAACGCCGAAGGATCTATGTTTTTGAGCGGATGGCTGCGAGGTGCTCTTTCTGCTCATGCAATGCCTCCTGAAGAACATGCCTGAAGCGTCAGGGGTTTTTCTGCCCGCCGTAGAGCGCGCGTCCGACGTATGGCGGCGCTGTCAAATGACCCTGTAGCAGACGACACGCAAGCAGCACAAATTTTTCTTGTGACTGCCGTTGCAGCAAAAAGTATGTCTGCTGGCGCGCTGTTTCTTATATTATTTGTGTCGTGTGTTTAGTGTTACCGTTTGACAAGTGACGCGTCGATGACTGCAGTTGCTGGAGGGAGTAGCGAGCGAAAATGCATTGCTGTTCGTTCCGTTTTGCATGTACAGTCAGCGAAACAAGAAGCCCGGCGTTTCGTTCCATGAAATTCCTGCCGACTGAGAACTCCGGGAAAGATGGCTCAAGGTAATTCGAAGAAAGAACTGGCAGCCAAACACAACATCAAATTATTCTGAAAATTGCAGCTTGCATTTTCAGCCTGGGAAATGCTACTGTACACAGTTTGACTGCCCACCAAGACAGGGGTGGACTCTTTTACCCTACGTCAGCGCTCCGAAGAGTTGTACATGGCCTCAAGAAGTTCGTCGATGTCATGCTCAAAGACCGAACGCATCTTCAAAGGCTACTGGATACATGCTTGTGCCACAACTAGTGTGCATAAAATTGCGGGTTTGCCTGTCCTGACCTGTGAGAACAAATATAGCGGCCCCAGCTAGGCAAGCACTATTGCATAATATCTGCAAGAAGTTAAACGGTTGCTAACAAACCATGCACTTTACATAACAGACAAGAACGCAGTTGCGAAGACAAGAAACCTCTTTCCCGAAAATTCTTAAAACTGCAGTAAGAAACGATTTCCGCTGCATCGTCGCACCGACGCATGCCATTTTTCCTTGTAAGTGCGCACGTGTCTGTCCCTTCAAGTGCAGCTTTTTTTAAATATTGACAAGTCGCTCGCCATGTCTGATACTTTCCTTGTTCCAGTTGTCATTTCATCAACGCATGTGCTAGTCATTTGGAGAAATCCGGTCAGTCAGGCCTGTTGTTTTAGTCCCAAAGTCACTGTGCGCGTGTGCATGACACAGGAACCTAGTGAGCTGTGTTTCTTACGGGAAGAATAGAGAAGAGGGGCATGGGTTTATTTCAAATTTGTCAACGTTATTAAGGGAGGTACCGTTCGGCGAAAGCTCGTCGGAAAAATGAACAGAAACAGCGCAGGCTGGGCCTTCCAAGATCTGCTTCACCCGATCGAAACATCTCTCGCAGTGCTCCGCAGCAAGATTGTAACAGACGCGCACTTTGGCAAAGTTCTAAGAACATTAGATATGAGGGATGTGCCCCCTGCGGGCCAGCGATTCCCCAGGCAGGTTACCGCGACGTCTCCGGCTTCCATCCGTTGAGCGCCATGGATGCAGTCCTCCTTTCCCACGAGCCACCTGGCTACAGTTGAGAGCTCAGGTTCCGGACTTCCTCCTGTCCTTATTCTATCTCATGGATTATTTTACCTTTTTGCTTGTCCGAAGTAGTTAATGATTTCTTGCCATTGGCAGCAGTACAATCCACAACCATGCATCATGCAGTGTAAATACTTATTTTACTGCATTTCTAGCCACTTCAAGCACTTGTTGCAATATGGATGTTTCAAAAACATGCGTTTTGTCATTAACAAAATAAAAATTGATGTTCAAAGCCCGAAAAGAAGGATGAAACAGCATGATAGGGCGACGCACATCACAGTCTCCTGGCCATTGAAACCGAAGTTGAGAGTCATCTTTTAGCTCCGCCTAGCGGGCAGTTTGCGCATTGTCGTGCCGATCTCGGGGCCCATTGAAATAGACGAGACGCTTCAGGCATGTTCTTTAGGAGGCATTTGCTCATGCTCCGCACTCAGCGCGCGGAGGTGGCGGAGGTGCACTGCTCTTATTCGTAACTCAGCGCGGCGGTTGCGGAGGTCGGACTGATCGCTTCATTTTTCAACTGCGCGCTACTTGAAAAATTGAAAAAGTAAGTTTGCGGTAAGTACACCTTTTGGGTTTGGTTCACGTAACATGTATTCCCTCTGTCCTGCTAGCCTGTTAATGGTTCCTTAAATGTTTATTATTTTGTCCCCAGGAAATTTGAAGTGGTCTGAGAAAACAAGAAAAACCGTTGCGCGCGCAACGGACGCACCGGTCCGAGTGAGTACATTTTTTTGTAATAAAAAACGTAGTTCTTAAGATGAATTTGAATATTTAGCCTCCCGTAATGTCGTTATTGAAACTGGTTGCCTTTGCTGCGTGTTTCTCGCAACATTTGTGCCGGTTGCCGTGTTATAGAACTGGCACGCCGGCCCATGTGGTTCGTGTGCATACGTTTGATTCCTTGTTTAACTAAATTAAGCGTTGCTGCCGACTCGGAAAGCGTTCAGGGAGTCTCTGGTGTGCAGTGCCTCGTTATTTTGTTGTCGGTTTTAAGCAGCGGTCAGGTTTTGTTAAAATTGTAGTTGCAGCGGAGCGCGTTCTTCTTTGTTAGGAGCCCCTTCTGCGTGTTGTGAAGTTGAGAGATCAACACTTGTTCTTGTGCGTTGCTGCTGCGTCCACTGTTCACCACTATTTCTACCATTTTCTTGATTCATCTTCTTTCACGGTGAGGTGGTATATGATCGCTGCGAACTACCATAATTTGCGTGTTGGGGGCTGATTTCGACTTGCGCGGTTTTGTCTTTTAGAGCGCTGAACTTGAACCCTGCATTGCTGCTGCGTCCACAGTTCGCTGCTCTGTAGTGCCCAGTTTCACAGCTTTAAAGCTTTGCGCGGTTGTTGCAAACTTCTATCAGAATTTGCATATATGGGGGCCTTTTTGCACTAGTTGAGGGGAGTTTTAACATGCACAGTTTTCTTCGACCTTACGCGCACTCATATTTTTTTTTTTCTCTCTGTTAAGATGCCCTGGTATCCGAAAATTGTCACTGTTAAAAAGGATGGAACTCGAGGCTCCGAGTACCCATTTCCAACGGGACGATGCTCGGTTGGCGGGTATGTATATTTATTCTACGGTTGTGGTTGTTATATAAGGCATCACATTGTCATTGTGCTCAGCCTCAAAAGGCAGTCGAATTTCGATGGAGGCTAAATTCTAGAGGCCAGTGTTCTGTATGTTGTCAGTGCATGTTAAAGAACCCCCAGGTGGTCGAAATTTCCGGAGCCCTTCACTACAGCGTCCCTCATAGCTTGAGTCACTTTGGGACGTTAAACGCCCATAAACCAAACCATCAAAACTGGAAAAAAAAAATACTGGTTTTGCTAGCTGCTGCTTTGTGTGTGAGCTGTTGTTACCTTGGAGTCTGGCATAATTACTTTGTGAAACCTACGTCCGAGACGAATGTGGAATAACTTTGGTATTTGGCGTGTTAGGGCCCAAGTTGCTGCTGCGCCATTCCCCCATATACTACTACTGCAGTGAATTTGCATTGCATTCTGCCTTAATATCGATGTCATGTTTCTGGGGCTCCGAAGTGCTGTAGAAATTCCTATTATCAGCTTACTTATTCAAGTTTCACTGGCCATTTTGGGAAAAAGCTGTTTTGCATTGGTATGCACCTGCTACGGGTATTTAGGGTCACTTGATACGAAGCATATGTCAAGATACAGTTGCTGTATAACCGTAGTGAACATATTGAAAGAGCAGCAACTGGGGAAGTTTGTATTCCACTTTGAATTGTAGCACGATAAACCAAGCACGAAGGTTTTTGGCGCGAAAAACAGACCTGTAACCAAAGATGTACAGTTACCAACTTGCCCCGCAAGACGTTCTTTCAAGCACGCAGGACTTGTTTTGTCTTGTCTCTTCATTCATCTCAGTGCATTTTGCAACAAATGTTCTGAGTAGCAACAGTTGCGGTAGACATTTAACAGATATTATTATCGCAAATTTCGGTGCTAAATTTACAGCACTAGCGAGCAGTTAGGGCGAAGGCTCCCAGGCAAAGTGTGTTGTCATGATCGCCAAAAAGCGTCCGTGCAGCCAAGTGTGACCGGAAGGAGGAGAGTGGGACATGCACCCTGCACAGGGTGCGACATCACGGAGGCAAGATCATGTAGCGATGCTGAAAACATAGTCCATGCCTGTGCTAATTTTCTCAAAGCAAACATTGCAAAGGTTCTGGGAAATGCATATGTCTTGTTTGGAGTCATTTTGCGTCCTCGGAGCAGTCTCTGATGGTGAACCCCGGCCTACATCGTCCTGTGCATAATGTATTATTGCATGCTATTAACGCGGATTTTCCACATTACAAGATGTGTAATTGCCATTAAATTTTTTATTCGGTAAAAAGCAGGAAATGGTGAAAGTTTCATGCCGCTATTGTAACCTAATAGAGCTCAGTAAAGTGAGCAATTTGCTTGTAGACTGCAATTTAAAAAATGTGTTTTTATTCTGCGCTTGTTTAAATCTGCGGTGTTAAGAACCCAAGTGAAAGAAGTAGCAGAACTTGAGATACGGAAAAACTGGCCCTTCATTCCAGGGGCAAGTGTGTGTGAAGTTTAGTGAGGTTAGTCTTGTTTTACAATATTTGTGGTTTCCCTGATTCTCAAGCCAGTACTTGCAAAGCTCATTAGGCCGCTGTCACAAAGGTACCTTTTATCGTGATTGAGTCTATAGGGATCAAGCTTGATGTAGATCTGCTACTGCTGTGTGGTTGAGCCCAACCTGCTTGTCCAGAAGGTGGTTGAGCCCAACCTGCTTGTCTTGAAGTGCGATTGTGCTTTTTCCTTGTGCTGAGGAAACATTAAAATTAAAAGTAAAATGAAATATACTTTAAAGATATTTCATAAAAACTGTAAAATTTTGAAATAACTATTTAATTAAGTGGAGCTTGATTTCCGAAACTGTGTTCACATGCAACATCACACACTTGCCTGGACAGTAGTGAGAAAGCATGGAAGTGCCAATTTTTACATGGGTTGGTAGTATTGTGTTTTGTGTGTGTTTTTGGTGGAACCCACTGTAGATGTGTCACAGCTACAGGACGTTTGATCAAAATATTTTTTTTACTTCTAAATGGTTATAAGCTAGGGTTGTGCGAATAGTACTGGCTGTATCCGATCGGATCCTTTTGTTTGGTGTTTTAAATCTCAAAGTATTCGGCTCGAGCGAGTGATGTTCTTGGAACGCTTCCTTCCCCGTGCCCCGACTCCATGGCATACATGCCTCATGCGTGCGTGCCGGCATGTATGGTGGAGCCAGTCTGCACATACGCGTGGCAATAGACATGAGCAGGCGCAAGCGCGGCGTCGAGACCTGCACCTGCCAGGTGCCTACACTCTCGTTACCCATGGTGCGCATGTACCGGAACCGGCATGGCAGTGTGCATTGACTGGACAGTGCCCTTGATTTCGGCGGGACGAGTCTGAGCTGAGTGCATCTGCCACAGGCACCTCTTTGCGTGAAGTACGATAATGAAGCATGAGGGCGCGAGCGCAAAGGGGAGCTAGCGCAAGATGCATGGATGCCTCCTTCTGGCACATGACGCCGGGTGGCATGTAGTGTGTATGCTTAGCAGGTGCCCATGGACTCACCCCTGAAAAGCAATAGCTGCGCAATGACGAAATTGCAATTAAGAACAGCAGTCGGAAGGTCCCACAAATGCGTCTGCACTGCATGTAGGTCAACCCCCCAAATTTCTGATGGCCATTTTTTTAATAAGTCAACACAGAATGTGATGGCATTGTGTGTTAGAAGAGTACATGAATTTGAAATGCGTATTTTGTCATTGAACCTTTTTTGTGTTCCAGAAGTATCCGAAATATTCAGTTTGAATTTGCCTTGAACGAGAAAACCACTGTTTGCATGCCCAAATTATAAACCCAATTAGCTTTCCATCGTGTTTTCCAGTACGTTCGCATGCAGCACCACTTACCACTTAGCAGGCCAACTCGTCGATTAGGATCAAATGGAAACGAATAGCAGGGTTAAATGTCTAGCATGCTTGGAACTTAATTGGAATTAGACCTTTTAGATATTAAAGGTGCCCATGTGCAAGAAGTATAATAAAAGGCCAGGGGGGGGGGCTGAGATAAGGAAGAGTGTATAAAACTTGTACCGTGACACATTATGTATCAAAATAATGGGATGCATCTTATAATTGCTAATTACGGGGATTTTAATACAGTTGGCCAGTTTTGAGGTATTTAGCTAAATTTAATCCTGTTGTGCTTATGGCTATATCTTACACCATGTATTTTTGTTGTGCTGTTATGGTAGAATTGCCATGTTTAGTTGCTGATGTGTTGAAGTTTAACATCACGACTTAATGTCCTCAAGTAGAAGCTGCCCCATTCTAACATGCCGTTATTGCACTGGTATGTTTGCATGGCCTGGTTGTGTTTATTTGTGAGAGACTTGTCATTGGTGTTGCCAGCATCTTTTTTTTTTGTTCCATACTTCTTGTTTGAAAAAAAAGCAGTCTTTCACAGGGAAAATGATTGCTTTTGTGTGGATGCACAGTGCAAAGTGTGAATGCATTCCACTCTATAATGTGTACTTGAGCCTTGGAATATTTTCACGGAGTATCGTATTCACTCTTTTTTACTTTGCTGGCCTTTAGCATTATGGCTAGGGCTACTCTTATATCAGCAGGAGATTGGCAGAACAGTCATTGGGCATTGTGTTCAAAGGGTGCTAACATGCTGGTGGGACACTAGTATTAAGCACATGGCGATCTATTACATTATGAGGTTAGGGGTACCGTGTACAGTGGAGACCACTTATAACGTAACCGCTTATAGTGTGGGACGGTATTAAATGCAGCTTTTGCCAGCCACTAATCTGCCTCCCATAAGGCTCAATGTAAAGTCATACTGCTTAATATGTGGTCGAGCGAAGTGAAATACCGGTTACAGTGCTGTTTTGAAATCCTTTCGGCAGCTGTGTGCAACAGCAAGGGCACTTTCCTGCGCTGCACCGTGAGCTTGTGAGGCGCACTGCCACTTATTCCGCACAACACAAACACAACAAAAAGTTATGCAGCAATCGGTGGTCGACTCAATGGAAATGCGACAGCATAAATCGTTCTCATGATTGCTAACACACCGCTGCTTAGGTAACACTTCTTTTATTTCGCTTTGCAATTCGCACATAAACTCTGCTTTCACTAGTGGAAGGTACTGCATCAAGCATTTTATCTTCATCACCTAGCTGGTTATGCCGCCAATTCTTGAAGGAATGTCTGTCATCACGTCAAGGAATGTCTGCAATCTATCCCACTCTGTAATGAAATCGTTTCTGTTGCATTCGCGGTAGTCCAGCATAGGGTAACGCTGCGTGCGGTATTCTAAACCTAATGTAAGCATGCAACGGACTCAGTGGGTTGCTTTGTTTTCAGTGATAGATAAAGCATTTTTTTAAGGAAAGCTACCCGTCAGGTGTGTATTTTGACCTGAAAAAAGTTTTTTTTTTATATACTAGTGTGGTACCCGCTTATTGAGCAGATTTTTATGGCCGTTGTGACATAAGTTAAAAGCGAATACACTGTAGATTATGAAATCTTTTGTGTCTCTCTTCCGTGATGGTTTTCCATAGCACTGTTTTAATACGTTACGGATGTGTAATTATAGAAAGGTTGCACACCAAACTCGGCGATAGCTTTTCTTTGCAATGAAGGGAAAGCTAGAGGTGTGGAGTGTTTGTGACTGTGTGAGTGCGCCTAACAGTTCGATCGCACAACAGTGCACCAGGTCTCTTGGCGTGTTTCTCTTTCCATGGTACCTCCACTATGTTGCTGGGGCAGTTGGTGTCATCTGTAGAAGCTTCTTGCAACTAGATGTGCCTAGCAATTTTGCAATCGAGAAAACTTTTTTCTTGGCCTTCAGCATTGAAAGTTGGCATTTGTTACAAATATGCCTTTAACAATGAATATTGACGATATGTTAGGCTTTAAGAGAGAGCTAATAACTGTAAGCAAACTATTTTCAGCTGTACAGGAAGAAAGTGCATTTTCGGTTCTGTACCTTTTGCTGCCTTGCCAGGAAAAGTTGTCGTGGAGTATAGTCTCTGCACTGGTGACGTGACTAATAACATTAGCATGTTGTGCACACCAGAGGCATGCCATGAAACTAATTCTGTCTTGGTTACTCTAGAATTGCTGGCTGTGACATCCACATACGGGGAGCTGGTTCAAGCCACTGCTTGTTCATTGTGGACAAAAATCAGCAGGTGAATATGTGTTTCCATTGACTTACTATTGCTTTAATTCAATTCGGTGGAGACACTGCAGGGATTGATTGATTGGTGTTTTATTTGTCCCCAAAGAACATTGTGGACTAAGAGCTGTTGAATAGTGTTTGCAGGAATGTGTGTATGCGTTCGTGTGTGCGTGCGTGCGTCCTATGTTGGCAGCTTGTTATGCTAATTTAAACTATTTAATTACTAAGCTCCCAAGTTGCAGTGATAACAAAGTTCCAAATGGTCTTCAAGCAGACATGCTTTAGAACAAACATTTTTGGTAATATTTGTTCCAGGTGACTGAAAATTTCACAGTTGATAGATTGTTGCCAGTTTTTAAATCTGTTGTTAATTTTTGCAAATCATGCATTTGAAATATAGGGGTGTTTTTGTGCACCTATTTGTCATTAGTATAGACATAAGACAGCAGTTAAAAATATCTCCTTTTGCTCGCTATGATTCCTTTTATGCTGAAGAAGAAAGTGCTCCATGTATAAAATTTTCAAACTTTTTAAAAATTAGTACTCTTTCGCATGTCTCATTTTGATGGGACTGGAATGGTTTTAGCAAATTTGAATCACTTTAGCAACTGCTGCCAGTGTGTCTCAGTGGTGGTTATTGCTCTCAGCTGCTGGCCCGAAAAACGCGGGCTCGATTCCTGCTGTGGTGGTCTAATTTTCGATAAAGGTGAAATTCTGGAGGCCCGTGTACTGTGCGATGTCAGTGCCCGTTAAGAAACTCAGGTGGTCGAAACTTCCTGAGCCCTTCACAACAGCGTCCCTTATAGCGAGAGTCACCTTGGGACGTTAAGGGACTATGCAATAAATTAATTCAGATTACGTAAAGCAGACGAGAGATAAGCATTTCATCACTCGTCACCCCAACGCAAGAATTTTTAAGCTAACATCAATAACAACAAAGATATAGGCGATTAAAAATTACGCTCCTCCTCCGCCCCCTCAACTTACACGCGGGGCACCAGACAAAAATAAGTAAAACAGCTCTGGGACTGGGCCCAGCCCATGAATACGTCATCCGCTGACGTTCCTTTTGCAACTTTTGGTTGTCGCTCCTAGCACCCCAGCAGCAGCGTTGGTGACGTGATTGCGGCGCGCGTCGGGTTTCTTTGCTTGTCGTCTGTTGTAGTTAGCAGTAATGGACCCGGACCTCGAGGCGTGACTGCTCGCTCTTACGGCCGCGATGGGCATCGAGCCCTATGCGTGTACACCATTGCCGGCTGAACGTCAGCGACGACAGTAGCGACTCGGCGAGCCACTGTGAGTGGCTCTGGAACTCCCGACAGAAGGAGGCGGCAGAGGAAAATTGAAACCTTGTGCGCGAAGGCAATGCCCTGGCTCGCCCGACGGCACGAGCAGACGATTTTCACGGCTACCGGAAGTGTGCCGTGACGTGGCTGCCGTGGCTGCCGTGGCTACAGTGAATGACAGCGTGTGGTGGCCTGGTGACGTCATGGGTATAGTGACGTCTTTTTTCATGATATTAGTTTCAAAATCGGTCACTACGAGCACACCAATCGGCCCGCGAATTTTAAAAAACACGGTTTTTAAAAATTCTTAATAAATTGCCGGCTCAGTTCCGAAGACTCATACTTGGTGTGAATGCTTCTTAGGATCATTTCTAAGCATTGAAAACATTTATTAGCATTGAAAACATTGAAAACACTTTTTATTCATTGCATAGTTCTTTTATACCTCCGTAAAACAAACCATTTTTGCAACTAGAAATTGCATTAAAAATAGTATAGCTGCATTCTGCATATAGTACAGCATATTCATACCAAATTTCATTTCAAATTTCAGCAAGTGCAAGAATGTAATGCACAAGCTGCGAGGTAGCATGGGAATGATGAATGAAGAAAAATGCATACCAAGTGATTTAAACTGACAGTGGTGATGCAGCTTCTGGGAGCATGAGAAACACTAGTGTAATGAGAAATACGACTCTTCAGCCTGAAATACTGAAAACCATGTGCGCCTCATGCGCGCCATGCATTAGACCCTGTGGCACTGGTAATTTCTTGCATTGTATGCATTATCAGTAGCAGACCGGTTACTACCATGCAAAAAACCTCCTCAGATGCGGTGTTTGTTGATACTGTCAGACCTGCTCACCTGGAGCTTCAGTATAGCAAATGATATCCATTTCTTGCTCCCTGTGTTGTGTGACGACAGTGCGCAATCGCTGAGTGGATAGGGCGCTCAGCTGCTTATGGGTTCAATTCCTGCCGTGGTGGCAGTGTTTCGATGGCAGAGAGAGAGATGAAGGCAAAATGCATAAGGCACTGTGCGTGAGGTCGGCGTTTGTTACAGAACCCCAGGTGGACTAAATTAATTCCTGCACTGTGGTGTCCTTCATAGCCCATTTGTCACTACAGGGCATTAACCCTTTCGCTGTCGCGGACGTACCGGTACGTCTTCGCGCTCCCCCCCCACAGTGTCACTGATGTACCGGTACGCAAAGCTGGCGCTCCTGGACTGGCCGCGCCATCTGTTGAATCTTTCTACAAGTTCATATTTTCGCCCCGCACTGTGTAGGTGCATGTATTGAAGAGTACGGTGCGACTGCCACTCCCCCCTCTCTCTTTGCTGAGTGGCGCGGTCGCTCCGGGTTCGCTAGATCATGCGCCGCGCACTTGTGTTTATGGGTTCAAGGGTTGTTCTGCCATCTCCGCTGGTTTGAAGGTTTTTATTTTTCTTCTGTTGGCGTGTCTGCTACGGCGCGTCAAGTTCAGGGGCACGCACCGTTGCCTCTCCAAAAAGAGACCGACACATGACTCGATTGCTGCTTTCGCTCTCTCGCCACCCTCGCTTCCGGCTTGCAGCAGTAAATGTAAAGCCCCTCAAACTTGCCTCTCCAAAAAGAGACCGACACATGACTCGATTGCTGCTTTCGCTCTCTCGCCACCCTCGCTTCCGGCTTGCAACAGTAAACGTAAAGCCCCTCAAACTTGCCTCTCCAAAAAGAGACCAACACATGACTCGATTGCTGCTTTCGCTCTCTCGCCGTACCCTCGCTTCCGGCTTGCAGCAGTAAACGTAAAGCCCCTCAAACTTGCCTCTCCAAAAAGAGACCGACACATGACTCGATTGCTGCTTTCGCTCTCTCGCCACCCTCGCTTCCGGCTTGCAGCAGTAAACGTAAAGCCCCTCAAACTTGCCTCTCCAAAAAGAGACCGACACATGACTCGATTGCTGCTTTCGCTCTCTCGCCACCCTCGCTTCCGGCTTGCAGCAGTAAACGTAAAGCCCCTCAAACTTGCCTCTCCAAAAAGAGACCGACACATGACTCGATTGCTGCTTTCGCTCTCTCGCCACCCTCGCTTCCGGCTTGCAGCAGTAAACGTAAAGCCCCTCAAACTTGCCTCTCCAAAAAGAGACCGACACATGACTCGATTGCTGCTTTCGCTCTCTCGCCGTACCCTCGCTTCCGGCTTGCAGCAGTAAACGTAAAGCCCCTCAAACTTGCCTCTCCAAAAAGAGACCGACACATGACTCGATTTCTGCTTTCGCTCTCTCGCCACCCTCGCTTCCGGCTTGCAGCAGTAAACGTAAAGCCCCTCAAACTTGCCTCTCCAAAAAGAGACCGACACATGACTCGATTGCTGCTTTCGCTCTCTCGCCGTACCCTCGCTTCCGGCTTGCAGCAGTAAACGTAAAGCCCCCTCAAACTTGCCTCTCCAAAAAGAGACCGACACATGACTCGATTGCTGCTTTCGCTCTCTCGCCGTACCCTCGCTTCCGGCTTGCAGCAGTAAACGTAAAGCCCCCTCAAACTTGCCTCTCCAAAAAGAGACCGACACATGACTCGATTGCTGCTTTCGCTCTCTCGCCACCCTCGCTTCCGGCTTGCAGCAGTAAACGTAAAGCCCCTCAAACTTGCCTCTCCAAAAAGAGACCGACACATGACTCGATTGCTGCTTTCGCTCTCTCGTCGTACCCTCGCTTCCGGCTTGCAGCAGTAAACGTAAAGCCCCCTCAAACTTGCCTCTCCAAAAAGAGACCGACACATGACTCGATTGCTGCTTTCGCTCTCTCGCCGTACCCTCGCTTCCGGCTTGCAGCAGTAAACGTAAAGCCCCCTCAAACTTGCCTCTCCAAAAAGAGACCGACACATGACTCGATTGCTGCTTTCGCTCTCTCGCCGTACCCTCGCTTCCGGCTTGCAGCAGTAAACGTAAAGCCCCTCAAACTTGCCTCTCCCAAAAGAGACCGACACATGACTCGATTGCTGCTTTCGCTCTCTCGCCGTACCCTCGCTTCCGGCTTGTAGCAGTAAACGTAAAGCCCCTCAAACTTGCCTCTCCAAAAAGAGACCGAGACATGACTCGATTGCTGCTTTCGCTCTCTCGCCGTACCCTCGCTTCCGGCTTGCAGCAGTAAACGTAAAGCCCCTCAAACTTGCCTCTCCAAAAAGAGACCGACACATGACTCGATTGCTGCTTTCGCTCTCTCGCCGTACCCTCGCTTCCGGCTTGCAGCTGTAAACGTAAAGCCCCTCAAACTTGCCTCTCCAAAAAGAGACCGACACATGACTCGATTGCTGCTTTCGCTCTCTCGCCGTACCCTCGCTTCCGGCTTGCAGCTGTAAACGTAAAGCCCCTCAAACTTGCCTCTCCAAAAAGAGACCGACACATGACTCGATTGCTGCTTTCGCTCTCTCGCCGTACCCTCGCTTCCGGCTTGCAGCAGTAAACGTAAAGCCCCTCAAACTTGCCTCTCCAAAAAGAGACCGACACATGACTCGATTGCTGCTTTCGCTCTCTCGCCGTACCCTCGCTTCCGGCTTGCAGCTGTAAACGTAAAGCCCCTCAAACTTGCCTCTCCAAAAAGAGACCGACACATGACTCGATTGCTGCTTTCGCTCTCTCGCCGTACCCTCGCTTCCGGCTTGCAGCAGTAAACGTAAAGCCCCTCAAACTTGCCTCTCCAAAAAGAGACCGACACATGACTCGATTGCTGCTTTCGCTCTCTCGCCGTACCCTCGCTTCCGGCTTGCAGCTGTAAACGTAAAGCCCCTCAAACTTGCCTCTCCAAAAAGAGACCGACACATGACTCGATTGCTGCTTTCGCTCTCTCGCCGTACCCTCGCTTCCGGCTTGCAGCTGTAAACGTAAAGCCCCTCAAACTTGCCTCTCCAAAAAGAGACCGACACATGACTCGATTGCTGCTTTCGCTCTCTCGCCGTACCCTCGCTTCCGGCTTGCAGCTGTAAACGTAAAGCCCCTCAAACTTGCCTCTCCAAAAAGAGACCGACACATGACTCGATTGCTGCTTTCGCTCTCTCGCCGTACCCTCGCTTCCGGCTTGCAGCAGTAAACGTAAAGCCCCTCAAACTTGCCTCTCCAAAAAGAGACCGACACATGACTCGATTGCTGCTTTCGCTCTCTCGCCGTACCCTCGCTTCCGGTTTGCAGCTGTAAACGTAAAGCCCCTCAAACTTGCCTCTCCAAAAAGAGACCGACACATGACTCGATTGCTGCTTTCGCTCTCTCGCCGTACCCTCGCTTCCGGCTTGCAGCTGTAAACGTAAAGCCCCTCAAACTTGCCTCTCCAAAAAGAGACCGACACATGACTCGATTGCTGCTTTCGCTCTCTCGCCGTACCCTCGCTTCCGGCTCGCAGCAGTAAACGTAAAGCCCCTCAAACTTGCCTCTCCAAAAAGAGACCGACACATGACTCGATTGCTGCTTTCGCTCTCTCGCCGTACCCTCGCTTCCGGCTTGCAGCTGTAAACGTAAAGCCCCTCAAACTTGCCTCTCCAAAAAGAGACCGACACATGACTCGATTGCTGCTTTCGCTCTCTCGCCGTACCCTCGCTTCCGGCTTGCAGCTGTAAACGTAAAGCCCCTCAAACTTGCCTCTCCAAAAAGAGACCGACACATGACTCGATTGCTGCTTTCGCTCTCTCGCCGTACCCTCGCTTCCGGCTTGCAGCTGTAAACGTAAAGCCCCTCAAACTTGCCTCTCCAAAAAGAGACCGACACATGACTCGATTGCTGCTTTCGCTCTCTCGCCGTACCCTCGCTTCCGGCTTGCAGCAGTAAACGTAAAGCCCCTCAAACTTGCCTCTCCAAAAAGAGACCGACACATGACTCGATTGCTGCTTTCGCTCTCTCGCCGTACCCTCGCTTCCGGCTTGCAGCTGTAAACGTAAAGCCCCTCAAACTTGCCTCTCCAAAAAGAGACCGACACATGACTCGATTGCTGCTTTCGCTCTCTCGCCGTACCCTCGCTTCCGGCTTGCAGCTGTAAACGTAAAGCCCCTCAAACTTGCCTCTCCAAAAAGAGACCGACACATGACTCGATTGCTGCTTTCGCTCTCTCGCCGTACCCTCGCTTCCGGCTTGCAGCAGTAAACGTAAAGCCCCTCAAACTTTGTTTTAGCCTTTTTCCATCTACCTCTTGATCACACAACGTCCCATTTCTCTCCGTTGTGCGGGCGATTGAAAGCGCATCCTCCCTGCGCGTGGTTACTTTCGGATGGCTGAGTGTGCGGGACCTTCGTCTGCTCATTGGAGCGGTGGCTCTTCCGATTCTGAATACGAGCCGAGCTCGGATTCGGACTCGGACAGCGTCTCATCCGAGGAAGAGGTGAGTTCCGCATTGTCAGATTCTGATGTTGAAACGGCGGGACCATCATCCCGGAAGCGTGCGCGGCAAATGGAAACAATGTGGAAGAAAGGCGATTTCTCACCAACATTGTTTCCTTTCGACGCGTCACGTTCAGGACCGTCCGCGAGTGCAACTCTTCAACTGGATGCGCAAGAAGGTGACTATTTCAAGCTTTTTTTTGATGAGCCAATCGTTTCACACATCGTGAGTGAAACAAATCGGTTTGCGCGAGTGAAGACAAGCGCGCAAGGAGTTGCGCGCAAGTCGCGGCTGAGAGCTTGGGTGGAGACAGATGTAGCAGAAATGTACTGTTTCCTTGCGGTCGTTCTGCTGATGGGCCTGATAAGAAAGAATGCCTTGCAAGACTACTGGAACACGAACCCTATGTTGAACACACCATTTCTTGCAACCATTTTTTCGTTGAACCGCTTCCTGCTCCTCCTGCGGCTTCTCCATCTGAGCGACTCCACTGATATCGCAGATCGGCTGAGAACAGTGCGGCCATTTATGGAAGCAATTCAGAGCAAGATGAGTAGCCTGCTAATTCCTCACCAAGACCTGTGCATAGACGAGTCTGTGATGCCATGGAAAGGGCGGCTGTCATTTCGGCAATACATTCCTTCGAAGAGGCACTGCTTTGGTGTCAAGTTCTTTGTTCTTTGTGATGTCAAAACCGGCTACATTTTGAAATTTGTTCTGTACACTGGAGCGACGACAAACATGACCATGGTCAAGGATTTGGGATTTTCTGGCTCCATCGTTCTAGAGCTACTTGAAGACTACCTCGGCAAAGGACATTCGCTATTTGTAGATAATTGGTACACTAGCCCAGCATTATTCAACTGCCTTCAAGATAAAAAAACCAACACATGTGGAACTGTTCGGACGAACAGGAAGGGGCTTCCAAATTTCTCAAAAAAGATGAAAAAAGGGGAAGTGGAGTCATATCATACCGAGACTCTTCTTGCGCTCAAATGGCATGACAAGAGAGATGTACATGTACTAACGTCGATGCATAATGCACGTCTGGAAGACAGGGAAGGTGGATAGGGTAACAGGCGAGAACAAGCAAAAGCCCGCATGTGTTCTCGAATACAATATGAAGATGGGATTAGTGGACAAGACGGGCATGATGATGAGTTTTGCTGAAAGCATTAGGAAGAGCCTCAAGTGGTACAAAAAGTTTTTTTTTCATATTATGGACATGTGCCTTCTGAATGCCTTCACCTTGTGGCGTGAAAATGGTGGGCGAAAAACATTCGGCGAATTTCGTTTGAATGTCGTGTACCAACTAATACAAGAGTTCCACACTGCTAGGAGGAGAGGTGGAAAACGGAGCGGTGATGACCCGACGAGGCTCACGGCATGACACTTTCCCCAGATGGTTCCTCCGAGCGAAGCCAAAGGGAGCCGCACCCAACGGAGGTGTCACGTGTGTGCGAACACTGTTCGAGGGCAAAAGAAAAGGAAAGACACCCGTGTGATGTGCGCTGAGTGCGACAAAGGCTTGTGCCTGGACCCATGCTTCAAGATCTACCACACTCTCAAGAAGTATTGAGCAGTGTTTTTTTTTTTTTTTCATGTTATCCCCATTTATCTCATTTATAGTCAGGCTGATGATGATGTTTACCAACAGCTGCAGAACACTGAAATGTGCATATTCCATTGACTATTTTATTTGTATACCAATAATAATCAAAAATAAATTGCTATGCTCATTCCCTTTTATGCTCGTTCCCTGAAACCAAGCCGACACTGGGGGTGCGTCACGGCCAGAAAGGCCCGACAGCGAAAGGGTTAAGCCTTGCAATTAACAATTTGTATTGTGTAACGTGCTCAGTATTGGAAGAATGCGGAGTCTGTCTGATGTACTAGAAGATGGCAGTTTGTACCACGAAGGTGCTGTACAGCAACCTTTGCTGCGTTACCAACCCTTTAAGCTATATTGACGGTACTCTACATTGCTGTATGGTGGGCTTTGTACGGGAGCTAATTGTAAAATTTTCATGCAGGCGCACGTTGTGAATGTCACTGGCTCAGCTGATGTGAAGCACAATGGGGAAGATGTAGACAACGAGTCTTTCCTTGGCCATGGGGACATTGTTCAAATTGGTCCACGGCAGTTCCGCTTTGAATGGGTGGAAAAGCGGAAGAAAGAAGAGAGTTCTAAAGTTGCTGCTGCTTCTCACCAGCCAAAAGGTAAGGTACTTTCCTTGATTGTGCAGAATTATACCTACTGCTTTATACAGTTCGCCTGCAAAAGTCTAATTGAGGTAATCTGTAATGCCTGTGCACGTTAAGAACCCCAGGTGGTCGAAATTTCCAGAGCCCTTCACTGCGGCGTGCCTCATAGCCTGAGTTGCTTTGGGACGTTAAACACCCATAAACCATTCTTACCTCAGTTATTTCATTTTATGCTATCATTACCACAGCATGCAATAATGACATTGATTAGTAATGGATGTTGAATTGTTAGAGTCGGGTTTGTTAGCTGCCCCTCACACAGCTGTTATAACTGCCTGTGTAGTCAGCAGGAGCTCTGCCCTCTGCCGTTGATAATGTGGTAGGTCTGAAAGGGCTAGTAGAATTGTAGCAGTCAAGTGAGTGGAAGAAAATGGATCATGGGTGTTTGGGTGCTTCAGGTCACTTTAGTCTAAGGTTGCAGGTTTTCCCATGAAGCCGGAACTGGTGGCAAATTCATGTTTGGTGTGCGCAGAAAGTGTTCATTTGACGTAATGTTGAGTACCTGGATATTCCTGTGAAAGTAATTTCAGTGTCTTAAATTTTTAGGAGACGACCGCTCTTCAGTGATTTTACTCTAGCATGATATGGCGGAAAGTTTTCACTATGCATTTTAAGGTCGTTTAGTCTGCCATATAATCATTGTTGGGTACTGTGTTTAAGCGACACACAGTTATTGTTTGAACAGAGATTTTGTGGCAGTAGAGCCGTCATTTATGTTGCTAATGGCCCCTCATGTCATGACTGTCAATTAAGCATCAGTTCAATTCAGGGTACAGCCTCTGAATGGATTGGGTAGATGCAACTTAGTTTTTTTAGAGGTAAAGTTTCTGTGCAGTCAGTGTTTGTTTCTGGCAGAGTTTGTAAAGAATTGAAAACTTTGTTATTTGGCGTGTAAGGCACTGTGATAGGTTACACTGTATCGCCTTGTGCACTTGCTTGTAATTGCTAATGAAGAACCAAGCTCTTGGTTCTTTTTGTCACTGCTTGTTGCATCTAAGATGAGGTGCTTGATATGTTTAGACAAATTATTTCGTTAAGAAAAAAGAACGGAGGGCTACTAGCAAGCATGTATCATGCATCTGTGAAAACTTTTTTTTTAGCTGCAGGGGATGCAAGAGAGAGTTCAACACTGCATAATGAAATTGATAATGAGGCTCACCATGTGGAACAGTCAAATGGAACACCTGGTGCCTGTACACCTACTGCATATTCCTTTGACCAGTCACTCTTCAAGACTCCTCGTATTCCGCCAGAAATGTTTGTGTCACCTTTGTCTGCAACAGATTCTGACGGGTGTAATGGCGATAAGGGTGGTCCAGGGACTGATGCTCTGGGCAACAGTCAACATAACAGCTCTTCATCATCGACACCTTTGATTGATGAGCCAAGGATTCGAGCCTTGCATTCAAGTACCTCATCAACACCCTTGATTGATGAACCAAGGACCCGAACGACACGCTCAAGGAGCTCATTGGTAGGCATGGTTAATAGCTTTCGTGAACAAGAGCATTCTGCATTCCAGGAAAGACAGAGCTACAGCTCGCTCAAGAGAAAGTCTCAGTCCCACCAATGTAGTGTAGAGGAAGGGCCCAGCAAACTGAGGCGCTCTGATAGCTGTGGGCATGCTCAACGTACACCTTTGGCATGCCACAGCAATGCCAATGGACAGTCTGGTCCTTCAAGTCGTTCGAGTTCTACAGAAGGCTGTGCTGCCCACATTGATGGTTCTACACTCCCAGGCACATCTGCTCAATTTTTTGCTGCCAGTACACCAGTGACAAGAGCTGCAAGAAATAGTCGCTTGCGGAGCGACAAGTCTCTTAAAGGCATTTCATTCTCGCACCAGGAAAAAAACTCTGGTTTTGTAACTCCAGGATCACAGAGCTCCTACCCAAATGGTAACGCTACAACAGATGAATCATTCCTTGATTCACCTGGCCTTTCTAGGAGGGCACTCAGAAGCTCTCGAGCAAGTTTGTCCCACACATCTTTGAGCTCATCAGCTGACTCTCTAGGTTGTGAGTCCTTGTTCAAAACACCCAGCCATACTGATTCCATCAGCAAAACAGAGTTGGGTCCTCTCACTGCTCAAGATATATCTAATTGTTCACTTGGCAACAAGCGTGTCCATAAACGGCTTTCACACGTTGCAAATGAAAGCTCCCAGCAAAGCCAGGCAAAAAGCTTTACAGCAAGCCCTATGAGCAGCCGTTCAAGGCACTCCTTGGAGAAAAATACTAATGGGGCTCAGACACCTTCAGACCATTCTGCTAGGAGCACTAGGGCTAATTCATCTCTTGGTCAGAACTCTGAGTCTACCAGCAGTGTTAAAAGAGTGGTCACCGCTGATGAAACTATTAGTTCATTTGATGGTTCTAACTGCGAAGGCCAGTTTGGTGCAAGCACTCTAGGCTTTCTAGAACAGGAAGAAGGTGTTTCTGCTAAGAAGACAGGGTCCAAACGTGCTATCTCGACAGACAGTACTTCAAGTTTTAAGGAATCTCCAGGGGACAAAGGAGGCACTGCAGAAGTTTCTTCTAGGGCTGCCAGAAGCAGCATCACTAACAGTGCAGTCGACTCACCAACCTGGGTTGAATTGGGCAGCGAAGGTCTATTGCAAGGTGTCTTCTGTGTCTCTGCAGATGACTCAAAGAGAGTTACTAGAAGTACCAGACTCAGCCACACACCAAATCAAACACCTGCTTCTAACAACAAAAGCAAAAAGGCAAGTCCAGAACAAGAGGGTGCAGTTGCTTGTGAGGAAGGGGATGATGAGGAGGAAGGTGTACCAGTGCAATCTGCACGAGAGATGTCACAATCTGATCAGGAGTCATTGGAACACATGGGCATCGTGGCAGAATCTCCTAAGGTGACTGTCAGTAAGCAAACAATTCAAACGTTGGAAAACAGTCGAGAAAGTGCACTGGAGAAGGCCACTTTGCTTACCAGGAGTGGAAGATTTAGCCACACACCGACTTCAAAGGAAATGAGAGAAGAGGTTTCCGAGCTTGAGGCAACAGGCACAGCAAGTGCTTTGAAAGCCCCGACGTCTAGGCGAACTTTGCGTTCAAGCAATGTAAGCGAAGAGATGAACCGAGCAGTAAGCACATTGTCCCCTGGACACATGACTTTGGATGATGTCGATGCTGCTGTTAAAGGGTTCAACAAGAGAACTAGAAGTGCAAGGTTTAGCCATGAATTGGTTTCAAGAAAGGCAGATGAAAAGGCTTCAGAGCACAAAAGAGGAGGCATGTCACCCACATTGCAATCTTCAGGAGCACAGCAAGCTCTTATTTCAAAGAAGGGAATTGAAGGGATGTTAAAACAGAAAACTGCAGGCACTCCAAAGTCGTTGAAGGCTTTGGCAGCAAGGCAGGTGCCGAGGTCAAGTGAAGTAAATGAAAAGGAAGCTGCAAACACATTGCTGTCTAAACGTATGTCATCGCAGAACATGGGTGTTGCGCTTGAGGAGTCCTTTGGGTGTACAAGGAGCACTAGGTCTAGCTGCACACCAGCTTCAGTGAGTCCACATGTGGAGAAACTTGAGCAACAGATTGAAGGCACTCCAGTTGCTGTCAAAGGCACAAAGGGTAAACAGACAGCAGTATCAAAGTTGGCATTTGGAGGGGTCTCGAAGCAGAAGAGAGACAGTGCTGTGTTAGGAGGTGAGAAAACACCAACATTACTCAAGGCGGATGAAGAGAGGAGCCCAGAGCAGGAAACTTTAGACATGCAAACTTCAAAGACATTGAGCTCCCCAAAATCTGACTGTACACCAGCTTCTAGGAGTGGAGACAGAGGTACTCCTGGGCCAGATGAAGTGGGCTCACAAGATCCCATGGGAGGCTCAGAAACTAGGCAAGCGCCAGTATCGAGGAAGAACAAAGCCTTAACATCGGAAACACTTAACACACCAAAGTCCTCGAAAGCTTTAGGCAGTAAGAGAACACCGGCTTCAGGCAAGATAGATGTAAGTAACGAGGCGACAGAAGAGGGCATAGTGGGCACACCAGCAGCAGCTGAATGTGCGCCTTTCATGAGCACCGGTTCTGTGATGAATGAGTCTTTCCGGAGAAGTGCGAGGTCAAGCTGCACGCCAGTCTTGGAACAGGAGCCTAACACAGAAAGCATTTTTAACCCTTTGGAAGCTTCAATGGCTAGGCAAAGTATTCCAGGCAATATGAAATCTGAAGCAGACACACCAAAGTTTCAGAAAGTTGCAGGAGTGAAGCGGACATCAGCTGCAAAGATGACGACACAAGAGCGAGGGGACCTTAAGCAAACAACACGGGCCTCATCAGCTAAGCGCGTCTCCTTTGATGACACCTGTGTTGTAGTTGAGGGATTTGTCAGGTCCACAAGATCTAGCCTCTCGTCAGCTTCAAGGAACGTAAATGCAGCGACTCCTGGGATGGAGGAAGTCTGCTCACAGAATGTCATGGGAGATTCAATAGTATCAAGGAGGAGCAAAGAAGCCCTAGCACAGGAAACAGTGGACACACCAAAGTCTTTGAAAACTTCAGGAGGTAAACAAACTCCAGCTTCGAGCAAGATGAGTGCAAGTGAAGAGGCTACAGAACAGGACATAATGGGCACATCACCAGTTGAACGCTCACCTTTAATGAGCATCAGTCCTGTGGTGGCTGAGTCTGTTGGGACACAAAGTACAAGGTCTAGCCGCACACCAACCTTGAAAAATTCAAGTAAAGAGGCTCCAGGGGATGAGACAGTAGGCCTCACACCAAACTCTTTGAAAGCTAGTGGGCAAAAGAAAGCTGTTTCAAGGAAGGTGAGTAATGAAACTCCGCAGCAAGAGATGGCAGACACACCAAACTCTCTAAAAGCCTCGGCAGCGAAGCGGACATCAGCTTCCAAGAAGATAATAGAAAATCAAGGGGACCTTAAGCAAACAACACTGGCCTCACCATCTGAATGTGTGTCCTTTGATAACACATCTGCTGCAACTGAGGGGTTTGTCAGGTCCACAAGACCTAGCCTTTCGTCAGCTTCAAGGAACGTAAATGCAGTGACTCCTGGGATGGAGGAAGTCTGCTTGCAGAATGTCATGGGAGCTTCAAGAGTATCGAGGAGGAGCAAAGAAGCCCTAGCACAGGAAAAAGTGGACACACCGAAGTCTTTGAAAACTTCAGGAGGTAAACAGACTCCAGCTTCAAGCAAGATCAGTGCAAGTGAAGAGGCTACAGAGCAGGACATAATGGGCACATCTTCAGTTGAACGCTCACCTTTAATGAGCATCAGTCCTGTGGTGGCTGAATCTGTTGGGACACAAAGTACAAGGTCTAGCCGCACACCAACCGTGAAAAATTCAAGTAAAGAGGCTCCAGGGGATGAGATAGTAGGCCTCGCACCAAACTCTTTGAAAGCTAGTGGGCAAAAGAAAGCTGTTTCAAGGAAGGTGAATAATGAAACTCCGCAGCAAGAGATGGCAGACACACCAAAGTCTCTAAAAGCCTCTGCAGCGAAGCGGATATCGGCTTCCAAGAAGATAATAGAAGATCAAGGGGACCTTAAGCAAACAACACGGGCCTCACCATCTGAATGTGTGTCCTTTGATAACACATCTGCTGCAACTGAGGGGTTTGTCAGGTCCACAAGATCTAGCCTCTCGTCAGCTTCAAGGAACGTAAATGCAGTGACTCCTGGGATGGAGGAAGTCGGCTCGCAGAATGTCATGGGAGCTTCAAGAGTATCGAGGAGGAGCAAAGAAGCCCTAGCACAGGAAACAGTGGACACACCAAAGTCTTTGAAAACTTCAGGACGTAAACAAACTCCAGCTTCGAGCAAGATCAGTGCGAGTGAAGAGGCCACAGAGCAGAACATAATGGGCGCATCACCAGTTGAATCACCGAAGTATCTGGAGGCCTCAACAGCTCAATGGGCATCACCTGCAAAGAATGTAGTTGAAGAGGACCTTGAGCAAGAAACAGGTGCTTCACCATCTAAGCAGGTGTTCTCAAATAACACGTGTGTAGTGAGTGAGGAGTCAGTCAGGCCTACAAGATCTGGGCGGACGCCAGCCTCAAGGAATATCATCACAGAGACTCCTGGACAGGAGGAAGTGCATTTACAGGAAGCCACGAGAGGCTCAGGAGCTAAGCGGCCAGCAGTTTCTAGGAAGAACAAAAAGGCCTCAGCACAGAAGCCAGTGGGCACCCCAAAGTCATCAAAGGCTTTAGGAGTGAAACAAGTGCAACCTTCAGACGAGGTGATTGCAGATGGAGGAACCTTGGAGCAGGACACGGCGGGCATGGCTCCAGATGAGTATGTTACCTTTGACAACACAGATTCAGCAGTGGAAGCGTCGGACAGGACGAGAAGCATAAGGTCAAGTCAGACGTCTTCAAATGAGGGGAAACTAAAAGTCACAGAGAAAGAGAAGGAAGCCACAGCAGGCTCAAATCAAAAGCCTTCTTCAAAGCCTTCAAGAGCCAAGCGAACACCAACATCGAAAAGGGCGACTGCTGCAGACGTTGCCACTGAACTAGAGAAAGCAGGCATGTCACCATTGCAGCATGTAGCTTTTGACAACACAGATGGTACTGCGGCAGCATCTGGCAGGGCCACTAGAGCTGCCAGGCCTAAGTATGCGGAAAATGACAAAAGAACTGATGTGAAGATGCCGAGGCAAGAAGCAGAATGCACAGTGAGCCCCTTGAAAGCTTTAGAAGCTGCACAAACGCTGGCTTCAAACAAGGAGCTTGGGGAATCGCCAAAACTGGAAGCAGTAGATACTAAGAAGACTTCGAGAAAAATTCTGCAGGCAAAGACAGCACGGTCTAGGAGGAAAGTGAATGAAGGGGAAGAGGTCCCTGAGCTAGAAACTGCAGGCGTGTCCCCATCAAAATGCTCATCTGCAACCCATGTACATGCCTTGGCAGATGAACCTGCCAGACCTACAAGAGGTTGCCGTACTCGGGGTTCAAGAAAGGACAATGTAGAGGCCCCAGAAGAAAAGGAAGTAGACCACCCACAAAGTACAAAAGCAACCAGAGCGAAGCATACACAGGGTTCAAGGAAAGTTTGCAAGAAAGATGAAACGCTGCAAGATGTTGCTGGCAGTAGCCTGGTAACGAGCAGTACTACTCAAAGGAAGGATGCGACATTTGACAAGCATCTGCAGGGGGAGCTATCCCCAACTAAAGAAGTCTCTGTCACAAGGAACACCCGTGGCAAGCGCAAGGTTGATTTGAAGAAAGAGTCCATAGCAGAAAAGCAGACTACTGCTGAAGAGTTAATTGGTACTGTTGCTGAAAAAAGGGGGCGCCGGCAGCAGCGTGTTGCTTCAGCCGAGGATGCACAAAATCCAGACAGCACAGAACAGATCATTAATCCAAAAATCACCAGACAACGCCGGGCAAATGGTGGAGCAAAGAAAGCACCGAGGAATAAAGAAGTGGTTGATGATGCCCCCGCTTCCCCAAATGTTGAGGAGGCTACTGTGGAAACAGCAAGTACCGAAGGCAAAGTATTAGCAACAACCATGGAGCCGAAAAGAAGCAAGCGGAAGATGGCTGCTGTGAAAGTTGATATGGCCCAGACAGCAACTGAAGCAACTCCAAGGAAGACCCGGGGAAGACGTGCCAAAGCACTCGAGACTGTCATTGGTAAGCAGACTGTTGAAGCCTATTCTTTTAAGTGCTTATCTTATAAGGGTTAGTCCTTGCGGAACAGTTTTTTGTTTTGCAGACCCGTAGGCAGATTTTGCCAGTGCTTTTTGCTTTTCAGTTCCAAGAATGCACATGCAAGTACGTGTGTGCTAGTGCTAAAATTGTTCCAAGTGTGCTATCCATGTTAATATCATGCATGATGTAATGCTGTGCATGTTTATACCTGATGATTCTTTTTTTACAGGTTTATAATAAAAAAGCGACACTGATGGTCACATAGATGCTGCTTTCACTGAGTGTATGTTGGGCTCGGAGTACTCTTGAGTGACAAGGTAGTGGTCATGGTTATGGGACTAGTTAGTCAAAATTTCCTAATTACCCTTTTAATTGTTTTAATACAGCACGGTGAAATTGCAGTCTTGAAGGCTGTTGATTCGAGGGAAATCCAATTTACAGAACTCACGAAAGTGCAAAACCCTGTATGTCAGTCAGTTTATTGCTTCCTCCCTCCCTTTTTTTCCTAAAGTTATCTTTCGCTGTAACCTCCCTTCCTCCAGTTTTTTGTTTAATGAAATAAACACTACTACTTACTGTTTGAATTGGATTTGCATACAATATGTTGGTACAGGATTCTGTACTATTAAGTTATTTTTATTCTTTTACATCTTTATTTGAGAGTAACAGCATATGGGGGGGGGGCATTGTGTCAGGCTCTCTTGACATGAAACTTAGTTGTCTGTCACTGAGGGAATTCTACAAAATTCAGACTATTTCATCGTCGAGAGTAAATGCAAGCATGAAATGCACTGCAGGGAACGCGCACTGTAATTAAGGATTTAAAACTTCTCCTGAACCGTTCTGCAGTCCTGGTGCGACCGCGATCCCTGACGACATAAACTGGCAGTCACGTGCTTGCTGGCGACTGAACTGCGCACTGTACATATAGTGAGTGTAAGGGAGTGGGTTGTTCGGACTAGGGGTGCAGAGGGGTAAAGGGAGAAGTCTTGACTACTTGCCAGGGGGAGGGGCTCAGAGCCGACAACTTCTAATTGCAATTTCTAGCTCGAATGCGCGCGTAGAGCCCTACTTCTTTTTTAAGTAATGCATAACAATGCCATGGCTAGTACCTGCAATTTAAAATCACAATTTGTTGGTAGACCATGTCATGACCCCTTTTAGCGTACTCGGGGAAAATTTGGCGAATTTGGAAACGTCAACGTGGTAGACACCCTAGGTGATTACTAGAATGTTACAAAGGAATGTCATGCAGCTACACCATGCAAATATGTATGAGTGCACATGAGACTGAAATAGGAATAGCTACGTCTGATCCACTCATTTGTATCTTTCTCATACAGAGTGGGCAGATGACAAACCTGATGCCTCCCGAAGGACAGCAAAAGATCACTCTGAGGAGGTGAGAAAACAGAATTGCAGACGTTTCTGAAGACATGTTTGCAAGTTTGAAATACGGTATTGTTGCCCTTAGGGACAGAACAAAGTAATGCAGCTTCTCTTTGTAATGTTTTGCCAAACGCATTCAAGCATGGTTATACACAGGACTGGCTGAGTGCCTGCTGCTCATGAGCAGCGACAGATATGTGTCCCCACCTGGAAATCGCACGTGCACGGCAGGCACCCACCTTGTCTGGCATACATAGCTTGCATGGGACATCACTTCAGCAGGCTCACTGTTACTGTTAGGCGCTCACTGTTAGGCTCAATGTGGTCTGTGCTGCGATCAGGTCCTTTTCACTTTTCATTTCAAAATTCCTCCACTTTCGAGCGAGCAGCTGGTTGGATTGGCATGTGTTCAGTGCAAGCAAAGTTTTGACAGTGTGACGAGCCCTCATGATGCGCCAGGGTTGGCCTGCTCTTGGATTTTACGTGGCGACATTGCTAGCTACTTTGTGTTTTCTGTCTACTTTGGGACCATCAAATTAGTGTATAATTGCTTTCATTGCATATTTATTTGTGCATGGGTAAAGAGCTTGTCACGAAAACAACCCCTTCTTGGAGAGGTCAGCACACTTCTTCCTTGAGATTTTTTGTCTAGTTGAATTTAGTTCGAGGCATCAATGCAGCATGCCATGCCCATGTCCTTTTACCTTCTGGATGTGAAAGCTTAGTTTCTAGAAACATTGATTTCTCCACAGGAATATGGATGGTGGCAGCTATGGTGTAACAGTGGATAGCTGAATCGTTGTTTCCGCCACATCAGTCTCAGTATGCTGTTTCTGGGCCTCAGTTTGCATTTTTTGCTGCATCGTTTTTCACTGGGTGCTGATCGCGTGTGGAATCTTCATGCTTGGCGCTGTACCCAAGGAGGAAAAGTGGGCTCAGTCGGGATTTGTCTTCTCAAATTACTTGGGGGTGGGGTCTTCATTACAATGCCAACAGTAGGGTTACACAGTGATGTTTTCTGTTGTGTCATCAGCATGCCATCAGCAGTCGAAATTGTGGGGTTACCGTATTTACTCGTGTAATGAACCCACTTTTTTTCCAGAAACATTGACATCAGTTTGGAGGGAGGTTTCATTACACGGGAAAAAAAAGTTTCCAACTGATTTTTTTGGAAGGGTCGAGATTTCTTTCTCCGTCTTTCCTTCTGCCATCAACAAACGCATGCGGTCAGATGTGTTCGTGCCACTAGAGTTTAGCATTGTTCGCTTTCACGAGATCCAGCAGTTTTGTGCTAGCCAGGTGCACCGGCCAATAGCGGCGGGATAATGCGAACACCGGCCCCGAAGGTCAGCTGCTCATTTTTTAATGCGAGGTTAAAAACAGGGCAGTGACGAGTGTCTAATGCGAATGTTTAAGCTTTACCTTAGAGCGCGCTTCTTGCCGCCGCTCTACCAAGTTTGCCGAGCTTGCCCCCCCCCCCCTTTCCGCCACCCCTCTGCAGGAGCTCTCCTCGAAATATAAAAAACAAATGATGTTATTATGTTATTATGCGAGTGGGCTAATTAGCGAGTAAATACAGCACTTGTTATGAATTGCATGCCACAGAGTTGACATGCTTATCGCATGCTGCAAGCAAGCTTATTGCTTTTGCTGAGCGCCTTAGCCCACAGTCTCGCATTGGTCCTCTGTTATCTGTGAGAAGCTTGTGTTTTTTAGCATTTTAGAGAGAACTGGGATACTCCGAGCAAGTTCTTATGAGAGAGCATATGTTTCGGTGCCAACTCGGCACCATCTTCTGGGTTGACTTGGTAGAAGCAAGCAACACGCTTTTTCTAATCACTGCCGTTGGGAGTCGTTGCGGTGCGAGTCACAATAGGTCACAATGAGATTGCGGGGGTCCTACCGTTTGAGTCACATGAGTTGGGGCACACAGTGGGTTGTTACAAAGGCCGTGTACACACACTGATGGAAGAGAGCCTTGAGCGCAGTTTACATTTCTGGGTATGTTTTGGATGTGCCAGGATTCTATGATCTGTCGCTTGAAGGGATCTGGCTCAGTGTCTACAAGTTCATGCAGTGGTCCAAGTCTTTGGAGCGCTCCATGATTGCACTGCGCCCTTTTTCGAAATTCTACACATCGTGTGTTTGCATAGTTTTTGTAGCGAATTCTTTGTTTCATTGATGTAGCTGGCAGAATAGTCAGCACTATCGCTGCTGAAGCAATGAAGTATTGCGCCCAAAGCCACATGTAACGACAGCCTTGCAAATTGAGCTGGCGGTTCATAAACATGGCGGACCCATCTCATGGGATTGATAGCAGTGCAACCTGTATATGCATTCGCACGAATACTTCTGCGCTATGGTAAAATTATCCGCACATCATCGGCTCCGCGATCGCTTGTAGCACTGTATGCACAAGGGCGCATGGGCGCGCGGCCTGTACATCGCTGATGTCACGATCGCCAGCCGTGCTGTACACATCCTGAGTAGTGAGCTGTGGCCATGCGGCCGAAAATAAATTCTGTCAGCCGAAAACAGATGTGTGTGAGTACATGTGTGCTTCGTACTGATTTTGTTCATTTTTGATGATTGAAAACTTTGGACGATACGATTTTTCTCGCGACCCCATAGAATTTGCTTCACCGAGATTCTGCTGTATGTTCAAACAGCGTACGATCTAACACAAAGCTTCTAGTCGCAGCTTGAGTCAGCCATGAATCAGCGGTAGAAAGGTCAGCCAGCACATACATAGACGTCTATAGGGGCCTTTTGTGAAGTCCATCCCGTTTCGCATGAGAGCGGGTACGTGCTACACTGAATGTGCAGGCCAGCTTCAAACAAAGACGTGTCTTTTGTGGCATCCGTATTCCTCCATGAAGTAGAGAGACAAGCACGGTGCAATGCGTTCTCACAGGGAGCAGCTAGCACAGGAGAGGACGCAACAGCCGGGCAGGGGTTGCACTGCGCTGCTCTATACCACTGAGGAGAATTTGTCAGTGCAATACTTTAGAGGCCTTTCTTGACAAAGCGCAGATGCTTCGCACTGTACTCTTGGGGGTAGCTTGAGCGTCGTCCATGTTTTCTGCCTCAGTGTATCACAGAATCGTGCTGTGCTCAATTTTTGGGTTATGGAGTATTGTAATTGGCAGTCAAGTTTTTTTCAGTTCTCGGTTTGTCTCTGTTTGCTCATTATTTGTGCTCTCGTGTTTCCCATCTGGGAATTTGATTACAGTGAAAGCTTAATAAATTCGAACTTCTTGGGACTAAAAATGTTCAAATTATATATTGAGCCACCAAAAAATTCAATAACTGCTGCATCAACATATATTTCTCTGGCAAAAGACTGGGCGATAGTTTCCTAATTCTAAGACAAAAGCAGTGACTGTTTTTCAAGTTTCAATTAATGCTTTATTGCATGCATATTGTAGGGAGCATCAAAGCAGAACTGCTCCAAAATCTTAAGGGCCCCTCGCATCCTTCACGGCGCAGCGCAGTGAAGCTCTACCACATCGCACCCACCATAAGCAGCGCTGCTGCGTGCGAGCAGGCTTCACTGTTTCAACAGCGAATTGTACGTGATAAACATGCAGGTGAAGGAAACTGTGCTGAAGTGGTGAGAGCAAAAGGAAGTAATAGTGTAACCTTGTCTATGCCTAGAATACCCTGATGAGGGAATGCATGCATGCTGAATTGTGTTCGTTGCCATAAAGAAACAATGGTTTTTGATAAAATGTAGTTTTAATAATTTGTTTGTTTTGTCCTGTAGGCCAGGAGGGCGAGTATTGGCATGACAGCTGACGTAGATTTTGTAATTTATGCTGGTCTTGCGTCTGTTCTCTTCTGAAGGCGATAGGCAGTGGCACTTGTGGAAGGTTCTGCCGATGTCAACGCCCTTGTGTCAGATCATAGCTGTACAGTTAGCTAGTGAAATTTTCAAGGGCCGAGTCACAATGGTTGGTACATGTGTCTGTTTTTAGATGGTTTACCAGTGCTAGCTCCCATAGAGAATACATGGGCACTTTCAGAAGCTCTAGCGCATCCAAATTTGTCCAAATTTTTATGCGGCTTGCGGTAACATTGTCATTTTTGATGAGGGGAGGAAATGTTGCGGACAGATTGTTGATTAAAACTTTTTTTTTTTTCAAAGGAGTTGTAAATATTCAGAAAAATCTTACTTTTAAGCATGTCGCTGTTTCTTGTTGCCTACTGAAAAAAAAAGTGTCGAAATTTGGTTTCCAACATTTCCTCTTTTTCTATTTCTGTATTGTTAAGACACAGTTTTCATCAATATTGAGCCTGTGGTGTGCGTCTGCTATGTTCTCAAAGTGTTGTGTATACTTTCTGGATAAGTTCAAAATATGCACCAAGTTTGACTCTTGCAATTTGGCTCCACCTGCCACTGGGATATTTTCATAATACTCCAACCTCCTCTTCACTGTGTTCACGCACTTGAGGTTTTTCGGATAGAGGCTTGAGTGAACTTTTCCTCTGCCTCCCCCTCCCCCCTTTTTTATTTCCTTGGGCTGTATTGGTGCATCCTTTTTTTTTCCATTTTGTGAGACAGAGGATGTGGGACCGGAGGCTAATCAATGCTAGTGGCGTCCGCTTATTGCACACGGGTGCAACGTCTCCACAGAAAGCTGCTTGCCCACTGTAATTTTGGTAACCGCGTTTCACGCATGTTGTGCCGTTACGAAATGACAGTAGAGACATTTAGAACAGGGAGACCCTATCAGTTAGGGGGAAAGGGGAATTCGCTTCAGAAGGTGGACTGGGTCTGCTATGTAAAAAAAGGTGTCTTGCATCATCCACTGGGCAAGGGTACACAATGTCAACTGTTCGCGTTTTAGAGAACAAGGTCATCAGTTTTCTGTTTATGGAATTATCTGTTATTACTGCGATGACAGTAAGCCAGGCATTCTCGAGCTCCAAAATTGTCTTTCTTAGGGATGCATGCAATTGGACTGCTTCAATGTTACATACTGGCAGAATGTGCGCAACATCCTTGTGGGCTGATAGCAAGGACTGCATCATAAAAACATGCGCAGTTTTGGCTGCTTCGGAAGAATTGGAAGCTGCCCCGGCCACCGATCCACCTTTGTATTCGAAGTACAGCTCAATATCGATCTCGTCCATTATTATAGTGATCTTTTCATGCGCTTTGAGGAGGCTTGATCGCTTCTTCACATAACTTAAAAACCCTTCGTCGTCCTGCTCATTTGCAGGATTGACTTTATATTGCGAACAGATTCGCATGAGTGTAGATCGATGTGGTAGTGCTAACTTGCCAGCACTGCGAATGAATCTGTAGGCGTGTGGGGAAACAGTGTATAGATTACTGGAGAATATTAAAAGCTTACCAAAGTACTGTGTTTAATGGTCCTTCTTGTGCAGTGGTTCACGTTGCTCTTTTATAAAGCCGAGTGCTTCTGTTTTCCCTTGGGCAAAAGATCATCACACCCGAGGCTGTCCAGCAAAGAGAAAAGCAAGCTGAAACTTGCCTTAACTTTTTCATCCTTGTCGCAAATGTCTGGAGCCTTGAAACTTCTCATACTGTTGAGTGTAGTCTGAAGGCAGCGCAGATCGTCCAGTATACACGGGATGAGCAGGTCCTTTTACAGGCACTTTCACTTTTCTCCAGAAGGCAGTAACCTCCATGTTCTTACGAACAATTACAGATCATTCAATGTCTGGTGGATCTTCACCCTCTGTGTGAGCAAAGAGAACAGCATGCTCTGCTTTTACTGAAGTAGGTGGAGAGGTCGAGGCTTTGTAGGGTGCGATACAAAGTATTCATATGACTTGAGCTTCTTTTGGCGCTCTTGTTCTTCGTGCGATGAAATGGACTGCCGAATAGGTTCCTCTAGATGCGATGCCTTGCAGCGTTTCCTCTTTGCCTCTGGCTTCTGGCGCACTGGTGCGCATTCGCTCAAATAAGCAAGGGCATTTGGAAAAATTGTCGTCACTGCGTCCAGAGTAAGCCAAGTAGCGCCCATGGGAGCTTCTATTGTCTTGCCAGTTCTTGGATCTGTGCACGTAGTAGTCGTCCTTAAGTACTCGGCCTTGAAATGAAGCTCGCACACCTGCAAACCATTCACAAAAAATAAACTGTATGCTACAGTCTTTGTACTCCACATCCACCTCATTTACTAAGCTACAAAACGAGAATATTTTAGGTGTCTACAGGGATCCAAATGCGTCTGAAGTAAAGCAGTACATATTCAAAGGAAATAAAGGAGGGGAACGTGTACACATGAAACGACACTGCATTTTATGGTGCTTTTACTCCTTCGACAGCCGGATTTGTTTTTTAGCCCCGACTGGTGCTTCCTCGACAAAGCGCACTGACCAGCAAATATATTCGAGAAAAATCTACAGATTACTTCGAGCGTGCACGTGAACTGATAATACGCCCATACTCTTCTGGAAAGAACGGCATTACTCAAAACTTGCGCGATCTTATAGCGATAACGCGCCTCAGTCCCTGTTGAAGGGGACACGTCAGGGTCGATGCCTGAGAGTCTCGTCACAACAAAGCGCCGCAGTTAAAGCGAACGTTCCAGAACAGAAATAAACATCCGTGACAATGTCAAGTCTTACTGGCTGGCAAGTAAAAAGCGCACAAGAGATCAATATTTTTGCTTCTGGAAAGAACATCCCTAGTGGCATGCGCGCGGCATTATAAAGATAGCGTGTCTCATCGCACAGACTGCCGCAGTCGAAGCGAACATTTCAGAACAGAAATAAACAGACATTACTGTGTCGAGGCTTACGCTGGCTGGCAAGTCAAAAGCGCACAAGAGGTCATTATTGTAGAGCAAGAACCGGACATGTTGGTGGTGGTGCTTTTAGAACGACTCAAAAGTAAGTAGTACAGTCGAACCCTCACAATAACGAAACCGCCGCGGAAGGAAATCTTTTTCGTTTTCGCGAGAATTTCGCTGTCGCAAAAATGGACAAATTAGCACACCTATTACTTTCAGAACCAAAATTTAAATGAAAAAGTCGCTTATTTTGCTCTGGTTCACATTGCTACGCAGGAGCTTCATGACTCAGGCTTCGCAGCTTGATAAGCTATGCATAGCTTCGTCGTTGTATTTGCAGAGGAGAGTTCTGACAACATCAAAAGCCTCAAGCACATCACGCGAGCTTACGTTCCTTCCTTGTGCTTGGTTTTCGCCACCCTCGTCATCACTCTCCTCATTTCCTTTGCGCACACTGTCGATAATAGCATCGTCGCTGAATGCCTTGTGCACGATCAAGTCGGCGTCCACACACAAAGTCATCCAGTTAACAGCGTCTGGCACCATTGCATTGACACTGCGAAGCACGTCCCATGCTTCGGTTAGTGGCTGCAGATCGTCACCACTTTCAGGAACACTCGCTTCCGGTTCTGCCAAGGCGGGCTGTCCAGCCGCGAAATCGGCGTGCCTGAAGCAGCTAAGGACAAGGGTGTCCGAAGTAGCAACCCATGCCCCGGCAAGCGTCTCTAGCACCATGAAAAGATCAATTTTTGTCTGTCGCTTCATTTCGATGTTTAACAACATCCACCGGATGAGTCTTCCCCGGTACGCAGACTTGACACTCTTAATAACCCCTTCATCAAGAGGTTGAATAACTGATGTGCAGTTCGGAGGGAAAAAAATTGTGGACGCTCGTCAGGACAATGTCTTCGATGTGGTGGGCAGTGCAGTTATCCAAAAAAAGGCAGATGGATCTGCCCTGCTTTCGCATATCCGCATGACAGGCTTCCAGCCAGCTGGAGAATATTGCACGCGTCGTCCAAGCTTTCTGGTTAGCAGTGTACTCGACCGGAAACCTTCGGTTATCTTTAAAGCACCGTGGCGTCTTGCTCCGGCCGATCACGAGGAGGGGAAGCTTGTCGGATCCGTCCATGTTAGAGCACAAAAGAATGGTCACCCGCTTTTTGCTCAGCTTGCCACCGTGGCATTTTTGTCCCCTCAGGTCTAGTGTTTTCGGTGGCAACATTTCATAGAAAAGGCCAGTTTCATCCGCATTATAAATTTCGGAGGGCTCGTATTTGTCCATTATGCTTTTGTAACATCCCTGCATCCAGGACGATGCTGCTGCAGCGTCGACGCTCGCAGACTCCCCCCGACAACACATTGACGATGCAGTGCCATGGTTTAAATCGGCTTGGCCATCCAACGCTCGCCTTAAAGTTGTTGTGCGCCAGAATGCACGTGAAGTCAATCGCCTTCTGCTGCAGAAGCCTTCCAGATAAAGGCATCTTGGTCGCTCTCTTGTAGAGGAACCACTGGAATACGACTTTGTTGACGTCTTCATACACTGGCGTTGCCAAAGTCTTGTTCTGCGCGCGTGCGCCGTTCTGAAGTGCCGCCGTGGTGCTGTTCTTGGATTTCAGAATCGTAGAAAGTGAGCTGTTTGGGATGCTGAATTCCTCCGTAATGTCCGACTTCTTTCTGCCTTTTGCAGATTCGGCGATTGCAGACTTTTCCTGCAGCGTCAAAAACTTGCGCCTTTTAACAGGAGCATGTTCGGTGTGCGCAAGGCATGGTAGCGAAAAGAAAAAGTAGGATTTGTTGTTCTGCCTAGATGCTTGCCTGGTTGGCTGGCGGTGTCGCCACTTGCATGCGTAGTTGCCAGCAGATGGGCTAGCAAAAAGCCGCTTTTAGTGAACAAAAAAAAAATCTCGTTGCTATCATCATCATTACCGAACCGCCAGAAAGTAAATAGCAATGGCCGCTCCAGTGCTTTTGGCAGAAATGAACGGCCTTGACTTGGTCGGATGAGTGTGCTGCTGCAGTTTTGCACTCCTCTGTTCCCAACTGGCTTATGTGCCGAAAAAATGTTACGTATCACTACCTAACGTACACATGCCTTCGAATCACGGAGAGAACGGATATCGATGTCATCTCCACGAACAGCATGCTTACACTTTGCTCTTCGGTCGTCCTTTGGCAACGAGAACACTTGAACCTTCGGCCCATTGTTGTAATTACCGCGACAGTTGAGCAAGCAGAGTTCTCATGCAAAATTTGGTGGCATGTTGTCTTACTAATGTCGAGAGCATGTGATAGCATGCGGACTGTAATGTACGATTTCCCTGATCCAAGCCACGTTGTTTTCATTCCGTGAGGTGGAAGGGTGCCCCTGCGTTGTGTCGTCTTCCACCGACGTTCTCCCCGAAACGGACCTCTTGTGCCACTCGAAAACTTGCGCCCGCTTAATGTCTCGTTGGTATGCGTCACGAAGGAGCTCATATGTGTGTGTGGCTATCTTGCCAAGCTTCACACAGAATTTTATGTTTACACGCTGTTCGAGGTGGACATCCATCTCTCCACATTCACTCACAGTAGAATGCGCAGATGACTAGTGACAACGTATATTTCTACATGTAGTGCCATCTAGCGGCTGCCATAGCAGTCAACATAAATAGCTCAGGTTAGCCCGAAAAGATGGCTCTACACATATGCACCATTTGTTTCGGGGAATCGTTTCTAGAAGAAAATAAATTGGTTTTGAAACTTTACGGACAAAGGTTGTAGAAGCCCGTTTTTGATGAGAGTGGCCTCTTTGTCGTGTGAATGCAGTAGTCTTATCGATTCATGTCAGCTTCAGTTTCGGTTGTTGGTATGAGTAAAGTCAAGTAAATTAAAAATGCTGAATGGTAGTTTACTTGATCTTTTTAAATCTCATAGCCTGATGGTATCTGCAATTTTTCTTCAAAAGATTATCTCCAGTTACAAAAGGCTGTTGATCATGAGTGGCAGACTAACACACTTATGTGCACTGCTGCTCTGGCCAGTTTAGGTTGTAAAATAAATGTAGTCTAGACATGTCGGAGTATTGAGAGCAAAGCTGTGGATGTCCTAGAGTGTGTCACATATTTTGTCCATTTCTAAAAATTTTCAAGGCAGCTCAGCCCATGAAATGTTTTTTTTTGTCAGATTTGTGAATTCCTTTTTTGTATCACTCAATATTTGTTTTATTTTTTGCAGGTGCCACTCCCAAAGAGGACCCGTAAGAAGGTGTAATTGGAAGTGCTCTCTACGGTTACTTCTGCATGCATTTCTCACATTAGTCAGCTTTGAGTGCCAATAAACTTACAGCTGCCATCCTGTTTCTTTTGCAATAAATGTGCTGACATAACTATGCTTCATGCAAAGTTGCAACAAACGCTTCCTTGCAGTCATTTGTGCTTGAATATTGTTTTCCATGGCAAGCACCAGCTGCTGCCTTGTACTCGCAAGCAGCCAGTGAATATCAGTGCAAACCTGGGACTAGGCCCTAACCACCATATGGCTGGCGTTATTGCGATGTGGTCGTGATAACAGAAGCGTTATTTTCACCCATGGATTGATTGGCTTGGCGTCATTTGTGGTTTGTGGATCACGGTCGTGCGGGCATTTTGCATCACTTGCTTGTTTGATCAGCCTCTGGATGCCCTGGACGTGTGGTGTGGCACATTGTTACCATTGTGATCGCTTGTTTCATTGTGAAAGGACACTTTTGTGCTTGCGTGGTTTGTGTGCTCGCACTTGTGTAGTGCCTGGCCTTCGAAGGCGCTCCAAAGAAATGAGTCTTTTCAAAGCTTCCTCAGGAAAATCTTGTAATTAATTGACCGTATTAATATGCGCTTTCATTTCGCGTAATTTATGGGTTGGTCGAGTGGGAATATGTGCGCTCATCTGTTTCAAGCTTTCATCCTGATTTGCGCAGAGTGTAGGCAAGTTAATAATGGGAATTCATTACAATGTGTGGCAATGGTCTGAGTATGGTGGTTCTGCAGTCCCCGAAGCATTCGTCGGTCGAAGCGAGCAGCAGTCCCATAGGTACAGGGTCGTCCACCATGAACACGCGAGTGCGTGGCTGCTCTCTCTGGAGGGCCACTGCGTCCGACACGGCCACTCATCGCAGCCGAGTGGCACAGGAGAAGTTGGACCTGGGCGTGGCTCTTCGCTTCAATGCACGGCCATGTCGGATGCAGTGGCCCTCCAGAGAGTGCAACCATGCGCTCGCGTTACAAGAGAAGGTTCCTAGTGTCACATCGACAGGACCAGATGGTATTCCGATTAATAAAGAAGCTGGGACCAAAATCCAAGCAAACATTAAAAAAGGTAGTGAACAAAATGATAGTGGATGCAAAGCCCCCAATGAATCGCGATCAAGTAGAATGAAAATGATATATAAATGAAAGGGGTACAAAGCTGAAATAAGCAAGTACTGTCCCATAACAGTGAAGTGTGTGGTTTATAGGGTGGCGATGCAGATTAAGGAGACTGCAGCCTTGGGTGGAGAACGAGGGGGAGCTACAAAATGGGTTCCGGAAACAGGAGGTTGGAGGACAATCTGCTTTCATTGACGCAGTATATAGAGAAATCTGAAAAGGAACACAGGCCCCCATGGCTAGCATTTTTGGATATCGGGGGAGCCTACGGCAACATTTTTCAAGAGGATTTGTGAGACATACTGGGCATATTTGATGTGGAAGATGGAGCAATTAGTCTTTTAAAAGATATGTATAAAGGTAACAGAGTGCTCATAAAATGGGGAAAAAATGTATCGGGGGCTTAGGCAAGGATGTCCTGTCTCCTTTGTTCATGTTGTACCTGCAAGGTTAGAGACCAAACTAGAGAGGAATGGACTAGGCTTCAACCCTTCTTTTTTCTAGCAAGGAGAATGGATTAAAGTCATTACCGGGACTAACGTACGCGGATGGTATAGTGCTAGTGGCTGACAAGGAAGATTTGCAGAAGTTGGTAGACATTTGTGGTACAGAGGGAGACAGATTAGGTTTCAAGCATAGAATACAGGAGTTCACGCTAGATGTAGTGGATGAGCACAAGTATCTTGGGGTGGGGATAAATAACTGCTGAGTATGTGACAGAGCATGAAATATATGTAATGCATAAAGCTAGTAGGAATCCAGCTGTCATGAAAAATAGGGCACTGTTGAATTAAAATAGGTATGAAGTGGTAAGAGGGATCTGGAAAGGAGTGATGGTTCCTAGCCTGACTTCCGGCAATGCTGTCCTGTGCATGAGACAAGATGTTCAAACAAGGTTAGAAATCAAACGCGGCGTAGGGAGGCTAGCTTTGGGAGCACGTGACAATGCACCAAATCAAGGGGCACAGGGTGATATGGGATGGGCGTCATTCGAGAGCTGAAAAGCTAGCAGTAAGATGACATTTCAGGAGCGATTGAGAAAAAGGTGGCAAAGCAATGGGCTAGGAAAGTTTTCAGATACTTGTACATAAGGAATGCTGGCACGGAGAAAGCGAACTAGGAAATTGACAAGCAAATATCGGGGCAGCAGTAGGGGGACAAAGCAGCAATTATCGGTTAAGAAAAAGGTTAAAGAAACAGAGCTCTGGGGAAAACGGATGCTGACGAAATCGGCTCTGGGAACATGCACGATCTTTAAGCAGGAAATTGCCAAAGAAAATATCTGATAACTGTAGGGGAAGCTCTGTTGTTTGAGGCCAGGACGGGAGTTTTGCGGACTAAGACGTATAGAGTCAGGTGCCACGAGATAGAAACGTGCATTGCGTGCAGAGAGGAGGAGGAAACGGCTGAACACTTGATACTTTTCTGTAAAGGGCTTCACCCTGCAGTGAAATGCAGCGGGGCTGATTTATTCAAAGCATTGGGGTTTAAGGACAGTGAAGGAAAAGTTAATTTCGAGCGGGTAGAAGTAACCAAGCGAAGGTTATCTGATTGGTGGCTAAAATCAAGAGAAGAGTAAAATTTCACAAGTCATAGGTGGCTTGAACCACCCTACGATTTAAAAGAGTTCAGCCATACATCCATCCACCCATCCGTCTGTCCACCCACCCATCCGTCCGTCCGTCCCTCCATCCATCCATCCATCCATCCATCCATCCATCCATCCGTCCGTCCGTCCTTCCGTCCGTCCGTCCGTCCGTCCATCCATCCATCCATCCATCCATCCATCCATCCATCCATCCATCCATCCATCCATCCATCCATCCATCCATCCATCCATCCATCCATCCATCCATCCATTAATCCATTGCATTTATACTAAGGGTGGACGGCTCTGTACATTCTAGACGTAAGTGAAGGGCACAAGTCTTCGAAATGCACTAGGTGAATATTGCCCACGTGCTATTAAATTGCGCGGGGATCTTGCAAATGTTAATTATGCTCTGCCTCGTTCGAAGTTCCTGGAATCGTTTACAAGATACCCTGCAACGATTGTAACTCAGTCTACATCGGGGAGACAGGAAATCTACCAAGGCGGCTAAGAGCGCTGCAGTGATTTCGGCAGGAATCAAACAGCCTCAAGTGCTGTGGCAGAACATGCGCAAACAGGGCATGAAATTGCTTGCGATAATGTGGAAATCGTTGCCACTGAAAGAAATTCGTAAGCGTGGCTTGACCTGGATTCCGTAATAATAGAGACCATGCTGAATACACCCAACAGAATAAAGGGGAACTTTCACCAGGTCTATGCAAAATCACTGCGCCGATTAGTTAAGGCTACAAAAGCATCTTATTTCATGATCGGTCCTTCATTGTGAACAAGAAAGCTGTAAGGGATCCGAGATGTAAATCAACGTGTTCGGCATGATTAGTGACCCAAGTTTCATCCTACCTTTAACGCAAAATGGGGACTCCACGACAAAGTGTGCCCTATGCACCTAAGCTAACAGCAGTTGTGCCCTGCTTCCACAGTATATTCCACAACAATTCCTCACAGATTCCAAAGATCGAGGCATGCCGTAACTACATAAACGGCAGAATAGGTCATAAAGCGCTCCAAATCCTCCTCCGCGCAGGCCTACCCAAAGATCACATTAGACACACCATTTTCTGGATACCGGTACACACCGAGATAGAAGGCAACCAAACGGTCGACAGAGTCGCTCGCGAGTACACTAACCGAGCACTCTTGAACGAAGACCCGGAGGACTTCTTGAGGGTAATCCCGACGTACTCCGACACTAAATTATTACAGAGGGACGAGACTAAAGTATCCTCCTCTCGCAATGATCCGCCTTGCGACTAATGCAGCCCTAAACCTACCTCGTAGCACTAGCACAGCCAAACTTCTTGCACTAGGCATGCATAACACCATTCAGGAACTAGTTGACGCGCATCTTCAGGCACAGTACCTTAGACTTGCCACGAGCGCCACTGGCCGTCATATACTCTCCTCCCTTCGCATCAACATACCCGCTAACCAGTCAACCCTTATACCCATCCCTCGACACATCCATACACCTCTCGTTGTGAAACCCCTTCCTCGAAACGTCCATCCCCAATATCACATCCCTCGCCGCGTAGCTCGCGCTAATGCCCTCCATAAGTACTATGGGCAAGCCCACGATGCCGTTTGGGTAGATGCCGCATGTACAGCGCATGAAGCGGTAGCAGTTGCCTACAATCCAACCCTACCTCACCCCCTAACTCACCGTCTTCCCTCGGGATCTACGCCTGAGGAGGCAGAGGAGACCGCCATCGCCTTAGCCCTTGCACATTCGGACGCCCAATACATCTTCAGCGACTCCAAAACGGCTCTGTCCAACTTTGCCAGGGGCAGGATTCACGCCCCTGCCTGGCAATTGTTGAACACCCCTACCCAAAATTTACCGCGCAGGGTAGGGCTTCAGTGGGTGCCGGCTCACTCTGGGAACCCTGGAAACGAGGCTGCCGATAAATTGGCACGAGGTCTGATTTGCCGGGCTCAGGACAGTCTCGATCCAGGATTCTCGAGGGAGCGGGCGCACACCTTTGCGGAGCTCACGGAAATACCCCGTTTGGACCGTCGGATTTACCCTCCTCCCCACCCCTCTCTTACGCACTCTCAACAGATCCTCTTCAGACGCCTCCAGACCCGCTCTCTGTCATTCCCTCAGCTTTTATCCCACTATTGCGGCACATCCCCTGCATGCTCCCTATGTGGTGATCCCCACGCCACACTCTTCCATATCCTTTTCGGCTGCCCTGCTGACCCTCCCCCGCGGGGACAGCACGCCATCTCGAGCTGGGAGGACTGGGAGGTCCTGCTTATGTTTGCAGACCCGACATCGCAGCTTGCTGCGGTGACTCGGGCTGCCGACGTCATATCCCGGCATGACCTACTTGATGCAGTGCGGGACCGCGCAGTGGCCCAGGGACCCAGCTGGGTCAAAAACTCACTTGCTGAATAAAGTTTTTCTGTCTGTCTGTCCTCTCCACAACAAATTAAATCAACAAGAAGCAGTTTACTGGAGGAAACTGCAAACCGGAACCTTCCCCAATTTACACATCCTTAGCAAAATGTTCCCGAACCAGTACAGGGACATCTGCCCATGGTGCGGTGCAACACCAACCCTATACCATATTACTTGGGAATATGACATAAATAAAGCATTCCGTGGCTCAGAAAATCCGAGTGCGGAGCACTGGGAGAGTGTGCTCTCCAGCGGCAACCAATCCTCCAAAGAGGATTGGTCATCCATGCCCAGCGAGCGGCCAAACTCAGCGGTGCCCTGGAATAGGGGCGCCGACCTCTGCAAGACGGAGGGGAGACATCTGCTTGAAGATGAAGACCTCTGTCTGACCGAAAGACCTTGTTAGAGCAATAAAGTTAAAGCAATAGAGCAATAAGCAATAAAAACATTCCAGACAATTGGTGTACTGCAGTGGTGTTCTGTGGGGATACTTCTGTCAGTAGGTCATGCTAGATGGAATTTCAATGAAGTATGCCCCCCCCCTCCCCCCCTCATTAAATTTGTTTAAAGGGGTAGAGACACCACATTTTTGTGTTGCACCTCTCGGTTGTAAATAATGCGTAGCGATTCTGTAAGCATGGTACACGATGTTAGAAGCACGAACTCGTATTATATAATTAATAGTAGTACTATTTGTACCCACCAGTTTCGGCTTCGGTTCGTAGTTGCCAGGTTTCTACACGACGTCAAAAACCAGACAATGCGCTGTCACGTGGGCCCGGAAAACCGTGACGTCGAGTGGGCACGTCGTCTGCTTGACACACACGTGCGTAAACACGGAGACGACGCAGACGGGGGCAGGGCAAGTCGCAAATTAATGGCGAATAGCTCCGAGTCAGAAGTCGAATCATTTTATTTTGGCGAGGACACTGATTATGAGGCATCGGAGGACGACACAGACGATGAAGACGCCGCGTTTGTGAACTCCGACAACCACTTTATTTTTACACCGCTTGAGATAAACCTGGATGAGTTTTTTCCTGTTTGGATCTGCACCAAACCCTGGCCAATACCCCACCGTGGGTATGTGCCATCGTATTTGAGGCAACAACAACAACTTCGTTTTTGACCCGCTGGCCAGCGATTAATAATAATTGGTTTTTTGGGGGAAAGGAAATGGCGCAGTATCTGTATCATATATCGTTGGACACCTGAACCGCGCCGTAAGGCAAGGGTAAAGGAGGGAGTGAAAGAAGAAAGGAAGAGAGAGGTGCCGTAGTGGAGGGCTCCGGAATAATTTCGACCACCTGCCGCCTGCCTCCTCCTGGCCAGCGATTCCGAAGAGGAGGCAGGCGTCAGGCCCGACGCAGTTCAGGTTGTGCCAGCGGACGCCGAGCGTGCAGGCAACGTCAACTGGTAAGCAGTGTTGTGTTATTTTGCTGCTCGTCTAAGGGATTTTTGTTTGTTTTCGTCCCAACTGCAGTGCCCGCCCTTTGCCATTATGTCAGTCACTGCCAGTCAAACATATCACCGACAAAAAAACGAGGCCACTAACACGTGCAACCCCGCATGTTGTAGCTCGGTCTTTGCTGTTTGCATAAACAATGCGTATATATTTTGTCGCGAGCACCCATTACGCCGTTTGGATGCCATTTCTCCCTGAACTGTTTGCAAGGGCTCTCCCACGTACATGTATAGTGCTGTAGACTTTGCGTGATTGAGGGGCATAATTTTGCCGCTCCAGCAAGCCATTCGCACACCTCTATTCGTTTCTTTTATTTTTTTCTTCGTGCTCCGTGAAACACACGATCTTGCGCTTGTCGCGTGCTTAGTGGCGAGCGTGCGCTAATTCGAGAACTCGCAAAAAGGCGCCCGATGCATGCACAGAGTTGACTTTCCGAAATTGCCTTCGGCTGCGGGCGCGACGGCTTGCAAGTCCGGTTTTGCGTGCTGCAATAGTAGTAGTAGTAGTAGTAGTAGTAGTAGTAGTAGTAGTAGTAGTAGTAGTAGTAGTAGTAGTAGTAGTAGTAGTAGTAGTAATAATAATAATAATAATAATAATAATAATAAAACGACGTTTATCCTAGGTGTGAATGCGGCCGCTGTCGCGCCATGGACACCGTGCTCGAGTCTGTGTGCTGCCGTGAAATCCCTCAAGTAGCTGCCCACATCCACGAGTGGGCGCAGTGCATCACCAGCAGCAACATATTTGAACAGGGGTGCCTTAACGTCTACACACTGCGACTTGCATATTTGGCACTACTGGAAGACAGATCGGCCCTCATCAACACAGCAGAGATCCACAGGTAACTGGATGTTTCATATTCGATCATATATGAGAGGCACTTGCGATATTGTCATGCTCCACTCCTGTATCAGTTTCAATGATGGCATTTGTGTCTCTTGCATTACACTCCACATTTGTATTGATCTTCAAACCTAGCTTCGCCACCATTTCGCTTGCAGCTATAGAGTTTGAATGTAGCCACCTCCGTATGAACTAAGTTTTAAATTTTCAGCTGAGTGGTTGAAATTTTGGCAGTCCTGACAGCAAAGCTGAAAGCAGTGAAACTATAGCTTCCTACATAATATCGCTACATACTCTCTTATTCTGTCTATACACCTAGCCTGGCACCTCAGTTTCTGGCACTTGCCACTGATATTGAACAACTAACGTAAAAACTGATTCAGGGTTCTGTAACTAACAGTTTTTTTTTGTGTTTTGCACATCACCATCACAATGCAGCGACTATTTTTTGCAGTCATTACAGGTACACGGCGTACCAACAGTTTGTGCGCTGTATTTGGCGTCGCCTTGATAGGAGGCTTCGCAGAGTTCTGCCAAGCTGTGTCATTGGGGAAGTGAGAAGTGCTTTCCCCGCGCAGCGATAATGTGGGTTTCGCTACCCGGAATAAATCAGTGTCAGAAATGAACTGCGCCCACTGAAGGTAACAAGGTGTAAAGTCATTTATTTCACATCAAAATGCAAAGCAGAACAATGAATTCTAAGTAAAAGAAAAAAGAAAGTGTTCATTAGTCTGAATTATTTCAAGTGATATTTCGGACAAATGTGTAATTTGTATAGATGTACATATACATACTTTGCGCTGGCCTAGCTACACGTACAACATATGCATGAAATGCTGCCTTCAACAATATAACTGCCGAAATTCACACCACATAACAGGGTTCGTACCTGTGACAAAATATCCCATTTCTCTGTAATTACTATGAATGAACACACACATTTTCATACGCAACAGTAAAATGGCAGAACAGCTAAACCTGCATTAGCTCTCATGCATAAAGAGTGACCCCGGCCGAGCAAGTTTGTGCTAAGCATATGCGGGTACAATGACAGACATCGCTACACAATGGACTTCCTCAGTTAGTATGCACTTTTTGCAAATTCCTGAGAAGTGCATACCCACATACTCCGTTAGGGTGCATGCCTTGCCTTCTGCAAAGCACTGATTATTATCATGTCAGCATTTCCTCAATATCCATGTTATCCAGACGAACCAGTTTCATAAAATCAAACCCTCTCCCATTATCTTTTTTTCTCCCATTTGCTCACCTCCGTTTGAAAGTAAAAGCAAACAAATGTTACCCTGATCAGCAGTACACTAATGAAGTTTTGTAAAAGCAATACAGCACAACAACCTGAGTGCACTTCACACAAAGCAAATACGTGGAATAGCGAAGACTTGAGGGTTGGACAAGTTGCAGTGGGCTCATTTTTGAAGGACAAGGATAGTAGAAAGGTGGCACTTGTACGTGCTAATCGAACGAAGGTAATTTGGAAGAAGCAACAAATTATAGCCAAATTAAATTAGGCAGACGGAGGAACAAAATGAAAAAGGACAGATAATAGTTGGCAGCAAGTATGAACGATCAAGCAGAAACTGTTTGTGTGTATCAAGGAGCTTTCATTATGAAAGGAACTTCCAAACTCGAGAAAGCCAGGGTGTAGTATCACTAGGAGCCCCAGCTTCTCGAAGTTCCGTGAAAGATTTCAAATTTGAGCTTTGTATGGGGAATTCTGAGCAGGCAGCTACATTTCCTTTATGGAGGTGTTCCGCACAACACTGAGCACAGCAGATCGATAGGAATGTTGTCAATTTAATCTGAACTCTCGCGAAAGCTATGCCCTGGTAAATAAGAACTTGCACATGGCCAGATATCTGCTCAAGCAAGCTAGCACATCAAGCGTGGTAGGTCTAGTGGCAACCCATTAAAAGTGTTTTATAGTCACAGGTGAGTTGTAAAAACAATACAGAGTAACAAAAAGTGTTACTATTTTCAAATAACGCTAAGCATCCATTCTGGGGCTTCCTCTTGCGGCAGTACCAGGCCTTCCAGCAATAAAAGTGAGCAGCAGCGTTAAACTTTTGCAGGGCTGTATCCCACTGCAGGCTCGCTACAACAGGTGCAGGATTATGCACTGGGGCATCATCAGAGATATTCAGTCACTGGCCATGGCACTCTATGAGAAAAAAAGAGTCAACCTTCAAGCTACTAGAAAACCAAGCGCTGCGCTGTCTATACCTATTTAAGATAGCCCAGCCTAAATCTTCTAGCCTATATAAAAAACAAAAATCAGCTGCGAACAGTTGGGGCCATTACGACAATATGTCAGGTCAAATGCATAGTCCATTTTACTCAGTGCTGCATGGATGTTGTTTGCAGAGTTACTGCCACCTGTGCAAGAATATATAACTGCCAGAAATGAAGGGCACTGTGAGATATTTGGAAGAACATTTCAATTTTTTAAAGGTGTGCCAAACTCTAATTAATTTCTCCATTGTTGCTCTTGTGGCGCTATCGATGTGACTTTCATAATGCAAACTGATCATCACACTTGCAGAGCAGAGAAGCCTTTCAGAAGGCAAACAATATTTTTGTCGCTGTTCTTGATCCTTATACGCCCTGTACACTAACCCCCCCTCCCCCCATGTGATACCCTCGAAAGAGAGCCTTTAGGAGAAAACTGACCAAATATATAAAAATTAAGATCTAAGTGTTCGCCGACCTTGCATGAAGAGATGAAACAAGATAGGCTTCCCTAACCATTTTCAAACACGGCAGCCTAGAGTTCCACACCTTATTTTAGTTGTCCTTTTTTGTCTCATTTTATTGTTATTTTGGCCGTTGGTCGTCTAAACCCTTGTTAAGGGAGGATACTCGGCGTAGAAGGTGCAAAACGGATTGCGTGGAGGCCTTGAGTCTTTTAAGGGTATGTTCATTCCGTCCAGAATCCTGCAAGTGGAGGCCAATAATGCGGAGGGCGGGTGTGATGGGGATAGGGGATCCTTTTAAAGCGATTTGGATGGGCGAGTTAGCGCCAGATTTTGGTTTAATTAGGAAGAGCGTGGACTTAGAGGGGGAACGAATCCGAGCCCGATGGATGACGCGTGAGAGGAGATAGTGTCTGCTGCTAACTGAAGAGTTTCCTCAATTTCCCCGTCAGAGCCATGAGTGGTCCATGTGGTAATATCATCAACGTACCGGGTATGCTTTAGGTGTGGGATTAGAGCCAGTTTGTGAGCTAGGGGGATATGAGAGCAATGTTAAAGAAAAGGGGAGAAAGGACCACCCCTTGAGGTGTTCCGAGCTCTCTGAGTGTATAAGGGGGTGAGGTAATCTGATCTATGTGCAGGGAGGCAGTGCGGCGCGATAGAAAGGCGCGAGCGTAGTTGTATGTTTTAGAGCCTACGTATACCTGTAGAGCCTGCAGTTCCCGTAAGATGGCATCGTGTCGAATCCTGTCAAATGCCTTGGTGAGGTCAACTGCCAGGATAGCTTTAGTGTGGTGGGGATGGTATCATCAAGCACGTCATGCGTAATTTGAAGTAGGGCATCCTGCGCAGATAGATGCGCACGAAAGCCGAGCATACTGTGGGGGAAAAGGTGGTTGTCTTCCATGTACGTTGTTAGCCGATCAAGAATTATGTGTTCGAAGATCTTGCCTAGACAGGATGCAAAGAGAAATGGGGCGGATGTTTTCTGTGGTGATAGGCTTGTAGGGTTTTGGAATAAAGACGATTTATCCCTGCTGCCACGAGGCAGGGAGAGTACCTGCCTCCCAACATTCGTTAAGGTAGTTGACTCAGTCAGAGATGTAAGCATCGCCAAGATTTCGGATAGCTGCATTGGTAATTTGATCGTCTCCGGGAGCGGTATTCCGTAACAGTAGCTTGGTTTGGGCTAGTTGGTAACAGTTCTTAGAAAACATAGCGCAAAAAGGACACGGACGACACAGAAGTGGACAGGACAGGCGCTGTCCTGTCCTGTCCACTTCTGTGTCGTCCGTGTCCTTTTTGCGCTATGTTTTCTAAGAACGGTATTCCGTAATTTGAATAAGGTGTCGCGAAATTCTGATTATGTAATAAGGGCGTCAAGCTCGGGCTGGGGTGGGCCCGCGTAATCGGAGTACTTGCAACGGAGACTAGGGTTGGTATAGGTGCATTTCACCTGCGCGGGGAAGGCGTCGGTGTCCTGTCGATGGTTGTGAGCGAGGCGGTGAATGCTAAGGCGCGTCTGGGATTTGGGTTGCGTGGGATCTAGCATGTGCCGTAACAGGTGCTAAGCGCGGGTTGTGGAGAGATTGCCGCGGAGGCCGTCACAAACCTGAGCCCAGTTAGCTTTGCTAAGAGTGGCTCTTCAGTGTTCTATTTGGGATTGAATCTGGGTAAGTTCGAGTTTTAGTCTCCTATTGTGCTTCTGAGTTTTCCACCTTTGAGTTATGTTGTCCTGTGCTTGGAGGAGGTGGGCGAGCTTGCTGTAAATAACAGGGGTGTCTGGGGTAGAGTCTAGCGTTTGAGTGTGTTGGCGAATGACTTTTTGCAACTGAATAATCCAGGTGCCTAGGTCGAAGTGTGATGACCCCCAGTGTGATGACCCCCATAATGCGCAGGTCCACACGGGACGGAGAGGCAAAGAGACACCGTATGGCTCAGTTTAAACAAACAGGTATATTCAATAATTACACATGATTAAGGTTATACATCAGAGGCTGGGGCGTCCGAGCTTACGTGCCGACGACTTCATGGGGGCGATGGAGTGGCTCCGGAGTTGGGCTCGAGCGGTTGCTGGCAGAAGCTGCACGCCGTCGGGCTTCGGCGCTGAAGGCCCTCTTGGCGAACGATGTCTTCCTGAGCGTCTATGCAGTAGAATTTCAATAGTCGTCCGTTTCTTCGAGGATGGTTCACAAACCCTTCCTCTAGTGTCGTTCGGCTTGGAAGATGAACAGGAGGCGAGCTTGTAGATGATGACAGCAGAGCATATTTTACAACATACATATGCAGAGAGTTAAACTGGAAAAAAGCAGAACTGAATTTACAAAAGAACAAACTTTGCACTACTTTACTCATCGACCGGGCAGGTTAGTGCCTAAGTAGCATCACATTACATGCTAAGCATGGAGCCCCAGCTCAGACTGGACTGCATCCGTTTACATGTGCTTTTAAGCACTTGATTAACAAAGGACTAAGGGCGGTCATTTCCAGTGGCCCGCCCAAAGCATCAATTCTCCAATCCAAAATAACATGCGAGATGGGGACCACCCCTTGGGTTGGGCTTAGCCTCGAACCCAGAGTCTGTTAACAATACAAACTAAATAAACAACAAAACGCCACCACTCTCTCTCAAGTGAGAGTATACACAGGCTCTCTCTTCGGAGCTAATTCACTAGCGCCTGTCTTTCCACATTCTTGGCGAGTACTGCCTGTCCGTCTGACAGGTGTCCGTCACGGCCCTTCTGGGAAGCTGTGGGTGCCTTCCCGGCGATAGCCCACGACAAAGGGGGGGGGGGGAGGGAAAGAATGTTGTCTTCGCGGTAGCGCATAGCGTCGGCTGTGGTACGGCGCGCTCTGGCCCGCTGACAGCTCCCTTGTCCTGGAATGTGCCCGGAAATTGGGGAGGATAAAGCCTGTTTCCCCGGGGCGGCGGCGGGTCCGGTTGTTCTGGTCGTCACTCAAAGAGCATGGCTGGGTAATTGATGAGGCCGCTGTCACGGCGGCGGGTCCCTTCGTTCTGGTCGTCACTCAAGGAATGTCACACTCGCTCACCCTCCAGAAGAATGTTCTCCGAACATTTGAGTTCCTGCAGCTCCCCTTGTCTTTCTGAATCGCCTCGCACAGTGCGTCCGACAAAACACTTTTCGCTGCACTCAACACCACTGCACAACACCATATGCCTCCGCTGTCATAACTGGCGTCTCCAGGGGCAGCACTGATCTTCTTTTACAGATAAACATGAAACTCAGCACCCAAGCCTCTCCTTTCTAGTCCAAACTGGACGAAATAAATTTACCACAGTTATAAAGGAGCTCCCACTTCTAGCACGATCACGGCACAGACAAAAATATAGATAACGAAAGGAAGTAGGGCAGGTTGTGCATGCGCTCCGCATGCTCTCCTGTGAAGGTGTTACTTAATGACAGAAAGGTTTAACTATTAACTCCGATAACTTAACACATACGCATATAGCAATGTTATGAGCTGCGGCATTACACAATTCTAACCAGTTCACAACTCCGCTCTGTTTACGCCATTAGTCCGACTTAGCTTTCCGATTTCGCAGCGGATATCGGCCTTCATGAGTCATACTAAGTAAGTCTGTGCCCCTTTGTCTGCTTTGGGACTCGCGAGGGCTCGTGGCAGGAGCCTCTCCTGGCGTTATCTGCGCGGCAACCTCGCGCGCTTCTTCTTCTAGCAATGCATGAAGTAAATCCGGTGGCATTCCGGCCGTCACCTCGGGCGCCTGCCGAACAAATGCAGGAGAGGGCGTTTCTTGCGAACTATCTGCGCGCTCCGCTTCACTTCTGTCCCCATCAAAATCCGCGCTTTCCCTTTCCTCATTTCGTGAATACTGAACCGGTGCCGACTTGAGGCGATTTGCGTGTATCCTTATCAAACGCCGGTTCACGTCTCGGACTCTGAAGTTTACCGGAGAAAGCTTCTCGACAACCTCGCACGGTCCTCTCTACTTCGTCTGGAACTTACGAGCTAGCCTAATCTGCCTTTGGCAGTTTTCAATGTACACGCTGTCCCCCACATCAAACGGCGCGTCTCTAGCACTGCGATCGTGCACCTCCTTCCTGCGCTTCGCCGCTTTCTTTAAGGACTCCTTTGCGATGTCCCTCGCCACTTGCAAGCGCGATTCTAGCTCAACCTTATAGTCGTCCAGTGAAGCGTATGGGACACGACGGGGGCCCTCTGGCACTTCACTAGGCTGGTCCGGGTCTCGACCGTAGAGAAGAAAGAATGGCGATTCGCCCGTGCTCTCGTGTGCTGCGGAATTGTAGGCAAACATTGCATACGGGAGCCACAAGTCCCAGTCCCGCTGGTCGCGCGAAACAAAATGCGACAGGAACCCGGCCACGGTTTGGTTCAGTCGCTCCACCGCGCCGTTGCAAGCCGGATGGTACGGTGTTGTCTGCTTCTTAGCGATCTTAAGCAGCTCGCAAACTCTCCTCATTAGCTGCGACACGAAGTTCGTTCCCCGATCTGTCAAGAGTTGCCTCGGGGGTCCATGTCGGAGCACGATCTGTTCGACAAATGCTCTTGCAACCGTGTCTGCCTTCTGATCGGGGAGTGCTACCGCTTCCGCGTATTTTGAAAGGTGGTCGACAAATACTAAAATGTACTTGTTTCCGGAAGTGGTCGTGGGCAATGGGCCCATTATGTCCATACCTGTCCGCTCGAAGGGAGCCGAAACCTCAGGGAACGGCTGAATTGGAGCTGGTCTTCGTCCCTTGGGTGTTTTTCTTTCGAGACAGGAATGACACTTCGCGCAGTAGTCTCTAACATCCCGTCGCATGCCACTCCAAAAGTACAAACGCTCCACACGCCTGCGTGTCTTCGCTACGCCAAAATGACCGGCGCATGGCGCATCGTGAAACGCGCGAAGAACCCTTTCTGTCCACGACAGAGGTATGACGACTCTCTCCCAAGCGGTTTTCTCTGGTCTCCCTTTCCTGGTTGGCCTCGTGCGCCGACACAGGGTGCCGTCTTTGCCAATGAAATAACCTAGCTGTTCGGGGTGAGACGGTGCGTCCTCTAAGCTTTCGATTATTCGCTTCAGGTCCGGATCTTTGCACTGCTCTGTGCGTAATTCGGCGGGGTCGACTACGGGGACAAACTCATCTATAGCTGCCACGGCAGCTGTGCGGCTGAGTGCATCAGCATTCAGATGCGTCTTTCCTGACTTGTGCTCAACTTCAAAGCAGTATTCCTGCAGGTGTAGATTCCATCTAGCGAGTCGCGAGCTAGGGTCCCTGACACTCATCACCCATTTCAGAGGATGGCAGTCTGTGACTAGCTTGAATTTGCGGCCGTAAAGGTAGCATCTGAAGTGCTTTACTGCCCAAACAACGGCGAGGCACTCCCTTTCCGTAGCTCCGTACTTTTGCTCTGTGGGGCTCAGCTGTCGGCTAGCAAAAGCAACGGGATGTTCTTTGCCCTCGATAACCTGAGATAGCACGGCACCAACTGCGAACTTTGACGCATCTGTGGCCATAACGAAGGGCAAATTAAAATCCGGGTGGCGCAACAGCGGTGCACTCATTAGCTTCCTTTTCAGGACCCCAAAAGCATTCTCCGCGTTTTCGTCCCAGCGAAAGGCGACATTTTTGGCTGTTAAGGCGGTGAGCGGCTTAGCGAGCTTGGCGAACTCCTCTATGTGCCTTCGGTAGTAACCGATCAGGCCGAGAAACTGCCGGACCTGGCGGACGCTAGTCGGGGATGGAAAATCCGAGACACACCTTAGTTTCTCAGGGTCCGGTCGCACGCCGTCAGCTGAAACAACGTGCCCAAGGTATTTCACCTCGTTTTTGAGGAATTGGCACTTAGAGGGCTTCAGCTTGAGACCCGCTCCTCTTAGTCGCACCAAAACCTGCTCAATATCGCGCAAATGGTTCTCAAAACTGTCACTGTATATGATAATGTCATCCATGTACACGAAGCACAGCCTCCCCAGAAGACCTGCCAGGATAACATCAGCGGTTCTCTGCCAGACAGCAGGGCTGTTGGCCAGACCCATCGGCATTCTTTTCCATTCATAGTGCCCTGAGGGCGTGTTGAATGCCGTTTTCTCGGCATCTGCCGGATCCATTGCTATCTGCCAGAATCCCGCCGCCATGTCCACTACCGTGAAGTACCTGGCAGAGCCCAGCTGAGAAAGCGTCTCCTGTATATTGGGGATGGGGTATGGATCGATGCGAGTTACGGCATTTAGTTTGCGGTAGTCCACTACCAATCGATACGAGCCATCTGGCTTTTCCACCAATAGTGCTGGTGCTCCCCAGGGTGACTTTGAGTGTTCGACAATGCCGCGATCAATCAGGTCCTGCACCTGCCGCTCCATCTCCTCACGTTGGGAGTAAGGAATCCTGTACGCACGCTGGTAAACGGGCGATGAAGTGCCGGTTTCTATCCTGTGCTTTATAACGCCACAGCAGCCCAAATCCAGGTTGGACGCGGCGAATACCTCCGAGTAGTCGTTCAGCAAACCAGCCAGAGTTTCCCTCTCCCTGGATTTTACGTGAGAAAGATCGAACGACACCTTTGGAGCAGCCGAAGGACTAGCATGCTCTACAGTTGCGAGTACCGTATCGGTGGGCTCACGTTGCTCTATCGCAGAGGTGAAGAAAGCCAATGTTTTGTTCTTGGGAAGGCTCAGTGGCTGCTGGCTACAGTTAACCACCCGTAGGGGCACTCTGTGGGCGTCATTAACTGTCACGAGGCACGCGGCTGCCTTCAGGCCATTGCTGAGAGAGTCGACCGGCTCAAGCACTCCCACGGCGCCGCTCTCTACATCTGAAGGCACAAACGCGTACAAAATGTGCTCCGACCAAGGAAGGACGACCGCCTCATCGACCAGCCTGACGGCAACCCGCGAATATACCTTCTCCAATGATCCCACTGTTTGACGGGTGTCAATATCGGTAATGCGAATCTCAGCCCCTCTCCTGTTCAAAAACGGAACTTTTGAGCCGCCCGAATTAACCTCTTCCTCAGAGAATGAGACTACTACCTTCCCTTTTCTCAAAAAATCCTGCCCTAATATACCTGACACTCCGTTTGGCAGAGACACCGTGTCCGGGCATACGTAGCAGGGGTGCTCCAATGCAATTCCGCCGAGAGAAAAGTGTAACCGGTAGAGTCCACTTATGCCAAGAGGATCCCCCGTTATGCCTACAAATTTGGTTGCCATACCACCCGACGCTTCCAACACCTCGCGGTCCCCCTTCCTTCGAAGCGTGTTAAAACTGCTCTCCTTAAGCAATGTCACCTTTGACCCCGTATCTATCAACAATTCCATGCAGCAACCATTTAACTTGCAACGCACAACAGGGCATGCCTCGTCGGCCACACAAACTACCACCACCTCATCATCCACTGCTCCCTCCCCACGCTCCTCAGGCTGGGGAGGACTAACTAGTTTTTTGACTCGGTATCTGGAGCCCCGCTGTAGGCTTGCTTAGGGCGTGTCTCGCCTGCTTCTCTTTGTGGCTCCCCACGGCGCACGTTTTGGCAGAACCTGGCGATGTGTCCGCGACCCTGGCAAGCGAAGCATACGATTTCTTCAAAATCTCGCATACCGCGCCTGTAGCTTTGTGGCGGTCTCCGGTTTCCAGCGAATGGGCGCTGTTGAGCGCGCGCTTCAACCTGGCATTCTACCTGCTGAGATAGCAGCTGTTCTAAGCGATCTAACCGCTCTGTCAAGAGAGCAACCTCAGGGTTGAGCACCGCTCTCTCTATGACGCGTACTCTCGCTGCGGCTGTCGTTAACGCCTCATTTCGTTCCTCATCCAATGCGGCCTCCACGGCTTGGTCGAAATTGCTCGGCTTGCGCGAGAGCACGAACCGGCGCACGTGGTCTTGCAGACCAGCCACGAACAAAGCGGTCATTTCCTCTTTAAGTATATCCTCCGCGTATTTCTTCCTTAGCTGGTCTCCTTCCTCCTCCCTGCTTAACGTATCGCGTGCTAGGCGCTGAAGCCGCGACGCAAATGTTCGCACGTCCTCCCCTACCATCTGTCCGGCGTCACGGAACCTCTGTACCCGCACGTGACGTGGTTCAGTGTTGAAATGCTCAAACGCGAGCTTCTTAAATTCCGCAAATGATTTTGTGGATTTTACTTTTTCGTCTCGCCAGGCAAAATCATGAGCAGCTCCTGCCATCTTACACCTCGCCATTCCCAGCATTTGAGCATCGGACCATCCCCCCATTTTCCCAATCTCTTCTAGCATGGAAAAGAAATCGCAGATTGGAACCCCTGTCTTATCTCCCGTAAACGTCGGAATGACGCTTCCTAATGCCAGCATGCTTGCTCCGAGCGACGGCTGTGGAGTGGGAGCTCCCTCAGATACAGTCATTTTTTTTTTCAAGCCCTCCAGTGCCTCAAGCCTCTCAAATGGGGGTAAAAGTCCCACAATCAGTCCCGTGATTCCCTTTTGATTACAATTTTGAAGTCATGAATGTCACAGCGTTCAGAGGACATTTGCTTTTGAGACCCCACTTCTGGCACCAGTGTGATGACCCCCATAATGCGCAGGTCCACACGGGACGGAGAGGCAAAGAGACACCGTATGGCTCAGTTTAAACAAACAGGTATATTCAATAATTACACATGATTAAGGTTATACATCAGAGGCTGGGGCGTCCGAGCTTACGTGCCGACGACTTCATGGGGGCGATGGAGTGGCTCCGGAGTTGGGCTCGAGCGGTTGCTGGCAGAAGCTGCACGCCGTCGGGCTTCGGCGCTGAAGGCCCTCTTGGCGAACGATGTCTTCCTGAGCGTCTATGCAGTAGAATTTCAATAGTCGTCCGTTTCTTCGAGGATGGTTCACAAACCCTTCCTCTAGTGTCGTTCGGCTTGGAAGATGAACAGGAGGCGAGCTTGTAGATGATGACAGCAGAGCATATTTTACAACATACATATGCAGAGAGTTAAACTGGAAAAAAGCAGAACTGAATTTACAAAAGAACAAACTTTGCACTACTTTACTCATCGACCGGGCAGGTTAGTGCCTAAGTAGCATCACATTACATGCTAAGCATGGAGCCCCAGCTCAGACTGGACTGCATCCGTTTACATGTGCTTTTAAGCACTTGATTAACAAAGGACTAAGGGCGGTCATTTCCAGTGGCCCGCCCAAAGCATCAATTCTCCAATCCAAAATAACATGCGAGATGGGGACCACCCCTTGGGTTGGGCTTAGCCTCGAACCCAGAGTCTGTTAACAATACAAACTAAATAAACAACAAAACGCCACCACTCTCTCTCAAGTGAGAGTATACACAGGCTCTCTCTTCGGAGCTAATTCACTAGCGCCTGTCTTTCCACATTCTTGGCGAGTACTGCCTGTCCGTCTGACAGGTGTCCGTCACGGCCCTTCTGGGAAGCTGTGGGTGCCTTCCCGGCGATAGCCCACGACAAAGGGGGGGGGGGAGGGAAAGAATGTTGTCTTCGCGGTAGCGCATAGCGTCGGCTGTGGTACGGCGCGCTCTAGCCCGCTGACAGCTCCCTTGTCCTGGAATGTGCCCGGAAATTGGGGAGGATAAAGCCTGTTTCCCCGGGGCGGCGGCGGGTCCGGTTGTTCTGGTCGTCACTCAAAGAGCATGGCTGGGTAATTGATGAGGCCGCTGTCACGGCGGCGGGTCCCTTCGTTCTGGTCGTCACTCAAGGAATGTCACAATAGTATCGGCAGTAACACTGTAACCGATCCGCGTAGGTAAGCTGAAATCATTAAAGATGGTCAGGTGGAGCACCAGCGTTTCATTGTAAAAAACTGTTCCTCTGTGGTTGGTGCGCCGATATCCCCAGTCCGCGTGAGCGCGCCGCCGCTGTGGCACAGTGGTTATGGCGCTCGGCTGCTGGCCCGAAAGACGCGGGTACGATCCCGGCCGCGGCGGTCGAATTTCGATGGAGGCGAAATTCTAGATGCCCGTGTACTGTGCGATGTCAGTGCACGTTAAAGAACCCCAGGTGGTCGAAATTTCCGGAGCCCTTCACTACGGCGTCCGTCATAGCCTGAGTCGCTTTGGGACGTAAAATCCGAAAACAAAACCACGTGAACGCAATTAAAATCGCCGGCAATAAGTAGGGGGTTTGATCCGGCCAATTGGGTTGCCGATTTGAGAAGTGAGGGGAGTAGGTTAATTGGGTGATGTGGGAGAAGGTAGCAGTTAAGAAAGAACAGGGCGATTTTGCAGGGGTGGGCGGTAAAATTTCAATAAGGCTGTGAGCGATAGGGGAGCTAATTGCGTGCTCCACGTAATTGCAAGGATTTACAGACGTATGTGACCACCCGAGGAAGATCAGTGGGGTCTGAGGGAATAAAAGCGTATCCTGGAAGCTGCCTGCAAACATTTGCGTCCTGAATGGCGATGATGCCCGGTGGGGATGACGAACTGACGATAATTTGCTGCAGAGGATCGCAATTTCGCCGAAAGCCCCTGCAATTACATCTGCAAAGAATTATGGCCCGTCGGAGGAGCCTTGTTGTAGGTAGTGAGAGGAAGGAGGGGTGTGGAAAGTGGGACTGTGGGAGGATCGTTCGTTGAGAATCCAGGAGTGAGGCTAGTTAAGCGCTCCTCTGCCCTGGTCATGATGCTAGGGATGACACTATCCATTAGACGGGTAATGAAAGCTTCAATCATAATCTGGCACTGTGCAGTAACCTGCGCAGTGATGCACTCTGTGAGCGTGGCTTCCAAGTTTTGGGCGAAGTCCTGAAATTTGGCCTCTAGGTCTATTGGTTGGATTGGGCTCTCATCAGGCCTCGTTTTTTTTGGGGGGGGGGAAGGTTGGGCGGGTTGGGTGGTTGAAGGGGATGGGGTGGTTGATGGGGAGATAGAGCAGAGGTGGCGGTAGAGGGGGCTGCTCTGAGCTCCTTTACCTCTTCCCACAGAGCCTTCACGTCGGGGTCCTGGGAGGTTCAGGTGTTCGTCCCGGCAGCCTTGGAGGCCCGTGTTGCAGTAGACGGGAGGGTCGTTTGCAGAGGAGGAAAGTCTTTCTTGTTAGGGGGCATTGCCTTCTGAAGCGATGGGTTGCGTGGTTTGGCGTTGGGATTTCTTGCCTTGCACGAGCCGGTGCCCGTGAGGTGCTGGCCTCCACAGAGATTGCAGGTCAGGATGCAAAAGGGCACATCTTGCGGTTCATGCTTGTCTCCGCACCGCGGGCAGCGACCAGTCTTGGGGTGCGGACTCACGTCGCACCTATGGCCCGGCCGATGACAGTTCGTGCACGCGTCTGGACTTCCCTCGTAAGGCGTACATCTGTACACTACACTCATGTAGCGTATGGTATGGGGGACTGGTCCGTGCGCAAAGGTGATCAGTACGGAATGAGTCCTACCCATTCTGCGGGCTGCGATGATATCAGCGTACGGGTTGAGGGCCTGGAGGTCCCTTAGCACTGCTCCGGCGTCTCCCCCCAGAAGGCTTACGAGATGATTCCGCGCACAGCAGCCGCCGGCGGTGCAATGTAGGCTGCGACAGGGTAAGCGGTCTCTTGGAGGACCGCTTCTCTGAGCTGGACGAAGTGAAGGGCGGTTGTCTCGTGCGGGGGTAGCGACCGTGAAGGTGTTATTCGTAGAATGGATCCTCAGGTAAATATGCCCGAGGACACGGCCAGCGACGCTGACTTGCAGGGTTTGCATGAGTGGCTGCGCCGTGGTTCCTTTCAAAGCAAGGCCTCCTCTTGGACGGAAAATGACCCGTATAGCGCCGGGAGGGAGTGAAGCAATTTGTTTGGTTCAAAGTGCGACTGCGTGTGTCACGCGCAGATGTTCTTGTTGAGGCCTCTATGTAGGCTTGAATGTCGGAGGGGAAGCGGACGCGGACGCCGTAGGCTTAGATGGAACAGACGCTGCTTGAGGGGATATGGCTAGCGTTTCCGCGCTTGACATTCCACCCTTGTACGCGCGGAGTATCGGGGTCCACTGATCACTGGGTCGGAGGTCTTCGGTTTGCGCTTGCACCTCCATGACTGTTGGGGGTAGATGCTCTGCCGGTGAGTGAGGAACGCAGCGCGGCGGCGACGCTCGCCTCGATGAGGCGAGGGTCAGCGCAGCGGCGTAGCTGGTGGAGACATTTTCACTGGTCAGTCCTTGTGAATCATCGAGCACAACCAAATGATGGTAACAGTTAGGGCCCGTGTACCTTTCTGGATCCGTTGAGGGTCTTGATGGTTCCTTGGGAAGATTTAACTGGGTACAGCAGACAGAAATTGGCGGAGTATTGGCGCTGAAGATGGCAAGAACCAATAGGGCTTCTGTACACCAGGTTTCCCTTCCCCAATAACCTCTCGCGACCAGTTATTAATTTAGCTGCCACGGTGTGCAGTTTGCTCAAATTCCGGAGGGTAGGTTGTGAAGACACCACTAGGTTACGTGGCATAGGTGGCCCACCTGCCTCCTAGGTTGCTCTCTGGGAATTTTTCGCGGATTTTTCGCACACGGTCAACGCCGACGACGACACTGAATTTTCTGCGACAGGAGCTCCTTAACTTTATAGTGCTAACACGGTTTCCGCCGCAACCGTCGCCTCGAAGAGAACCTCTTCGTATTGACTCGGGGCATCGGGGTGGCCCGCCAAGAATCTCGACGTCCCCTGGGGTGCATACGACACTGACACACGAGGCGATCCTGCGTTGTATGGCAGAGGCAGATATGCCACGGCAGTGGATAGACCTCTTGTGCCGCCTCTGTACCGACAACACCGTGGCGACATGCCTTGGCAGCGCATCCTCTGAGCCAATGACAATGCGCAGACGGATACAGGGGTGTCCGATGTCGCCACTCGAGCTGGGTCTGGGCTTCACGTTGCATTTCACATAATCGCCTGTTACTGGCGGACCTACTGCGCATAAGCATTGTAAACGTGTGCACGGTGCTTCACCTAAGACCTTACACAATTTTTAAAAACAGGCCTTTTAAGTTAAAAGAGCCCCCTCCCCCCCTTTTTTTGGCATAGCATTGTCAGCGGTATAGTGCAGTCTGCATCACCCTTGTGTGTAGAGTGTTCGAGCAGTGCATACCAGGCAATAAAAACTAAATTTTGCAGCAGCCTATGATTTCCGGGTAAAGTGGTGGCACCCAAGTTGCTTACACGCCGCTGTGGCTCCGCTTCTTAACAATGGTTGCCTCCGTAACCAAGCAGGTGCGACGAGGTGTCACTTTTTGTGCAGGGGAGTACGTCACTCTAGCGCTCTAGACAGGGGTGACGCAGATTTACATCAGAATAACCTAAGACGGGGTAACTCGTACACTGGTTAACTAATTAGTTAACTTTTAAACTGTTACTGTTAGGCTCCTTAGTTATTGACAGGCGTGTAGCCCACCGCAAGTAATATCCATATCAGTTTTTAGAATTTAGAACACGCGGTTACCCTCGCCCCTGTGGTCGAACAAATTGGTTTTTTGGTTCTTGAGGAAAGGAAATGGCGCAGTATCTCTCTCATACATCGGCGGACACGTGAACCGCGCCGCAAGAGAAGGGAGGAAGGTGGGAGTGAAATAGGAAAGAGAGAAAGTGGCGCCGTAGTGGAGGGCGCTGGAATAATTTCGACCACCTAAGGATCTTTAACGTCCACTGACATCGCACAGCGCACGGGCGCCTTTGCGTTTCGCCTGCATCGAAACCCGGCCGTTGCAGTCGGGATCGAACCCGTGTACTCCGACTCAGTAGCCTAGCGCCCTAACCACTGAGCCACCGCAGCTAATTTTGGCTATTTCTGCAAGTTACGTGCACTGGAGGGGTTGCTTTGCCTGCGCATTTCTCGATAGCGCATGTATTTTGGCGCAATGTAGCTAAAATATGTTGGACCACAGCGCCGCGGGTGACCGCGTTTTCTAAATTAACAAAATGATATGGATATTACGGTGGGCTACACGGCTCTCAATAATTAGAGAGCCTGACAGTAATAGTTATTCAGTATTGGTTAACCAGCCTCGTAGTTAGCCCGTTTTAGCTGTACGTATTCTGATGAACTGCACCGCTTACAACGCTAGGCAGAAAAAAGCGCTCTTCTAACTCAAAAAAGCCTATTTTTAAAAATTTGCCAAAAAACCTTAGAATAAACACCCTGTATATATATGCATGTTGTGTTGGACAACTCACATAATGTACTAAGGGCAACGAAACGTGCGTAGATTATCCACTGAGAGCTTCCCGCCTTTTGGGCCTTCTCGAGGGCCTCGCTATCGACGATGGTATCTGTGGCCTGAGCAGCGATCACAATCGCCTCCGATTAGTCTTCACCAGCCGTAAGCGTCGCCTTTTGAGGAACCAACACAGCAAGGTAGGTGTGGGCTGCACCTTCCAACACGAGCAATGGAAGCCATCGCTGCACAGTGTGAGGCAAGCAGCGCTCGATATGAAACCCAAACTTGCGAGGATTACAGGGAAGTTTTGCGCTCTATCCTCCTACCATATGGTAAAGAACAAGGAGGGACCTGCTAGGTGGAACCCATGGTGGGACAAGGAGGTGGCCGAGGAGTGGCGATCGAGCGCTTCGAGCGGCAAACCCCCAGCATAGGAGAACCATTGAGGGCGAAGACAGAAGAACAAGAAAATACGTGGCGACGATGCCTCCTGTTGGAGCGGAAAATGTAGATGCTAGTGCAGGCGAAAATTGCAGAGGCTGACAGGCGGTTTATGCGCCGCCTGAAGGAAGATGACAAATCTGCGGCAATGAAGTTATTATGCTACGTGAGATCCTTCTATAGAAGGGACGAAACTGTGACATAGATATCCTAGGTAAGAACTGGACAGCTCGTGTGTCAGACCTGAAAGACTACGTCACGGCTCACATCAAGGAAGTGAGTCTACCAAGGCATGCCATATCAGCTTCTTCTGTGCCCCCCCCCCCCCCACCCCACCCACGGGTTAGAAATGTGCGCCCGAACATGCCTCTCTTCTGAAGACACCGGAACCGAAGTGGGAGCTAACCCTCGCCGCACTCGACCGCGCCATTGACCGTCTTCGCAAGCGTACGGCAAATGGACTGGACGGCATTCCGACTTCCTTGGTGAAGAACTTCGGCCCGAGTCGAGAGCCCAGCTTGCCGGCATATCCACGAACATCCTCAGTGGTACAGCTGACATACACGGGGTTGGCAACGGGGTAGGGTGACGTTCATCCCCAAGCGTGGTGGCAGGGTGAGGTACTCCAAGATTACCGTCCGCTCACGGTCATTAGTGTCACCGCATATTCACGCAAGTGATTAAATATTGGCTAAGTGGCTGAACGGTGCCTAACAGAAATCCAAAATCGGTTCCGCTGCGACTGGCGCATTAAGGAAAGCCTTTTCGTCCACACACGCTGTGCTGAAACCGCGCGAAGGAAGGTCACAAGCTGCACTGTTTCTGCTTGGACGTAGAGAAGCATGTGACAACGTGCAACACGCCCCCCTTTTTGATCGCCTGTCGACTCTGGGGGTGCTGCCAACCCTACTCTCGAGACTCTATCAGGCGTCCGTGCGATGAAAACATGGTCGTCGCATATTTTGGAGACGTACAAACCAAGCAGATTCGGATGCACAAGGGACTTAGGGCAGCCCTCTCTCACCTCCTGTAAGTGGCATACCTAGAACAGAAACTCCTAGCCGACGCGTGGGTTCGGTTTGAAGTACACCATGAGCGGGCTCGACGAAAAGCGCCTACTCCCAGCTTTGGCCTTTGCGGACGGCATGGCATTGATGGCTGAGGACACTCACGACCTAAAGGGCTTGTTGGACATCTGCTGCACGGATATCACCGCTCTGAGGCTCTGTTTCAACATTTGGAAAACAATTGTTGGGCAACTGGCCGGCACCAGAGATGACACGACTCTGACGCTGTGTTGGGATCCCTCTTAATGTAGGCATGGAATACAGATACTTGGGAGTCATTGTATGCTGTCAGACTGACATACACCAACACGTTGCCGATATACCACAGACAGCCCTTCGGGCACAGTACGTGCAATCTTCGCCGCTGTGCTTTTGGGCTATAATCGGTTCGCGATGGTCCGAGACCCCTGGAAGTTGGTTCACATCCCGGGCCTCACCCTCACAAACGCAGTTGTCTGTCTCCTGTCAGAGAAAATTAAGAGGGTAGCTGGAGCGGCGCAAACGAGAATTTGGGCGCAAGGCAGTCATATGCCACGGCGTAACTAGTGGCCAATGAAGCGATTCAAGGCGTCTTCGGTTGGTCATCCTTTGAGGCGCGAGAAGCCTTAAGCAAGTTGGCCTACCGAGGCCGCCTACAGTCCATGAGCCGTGAAAGATGGGCCCGAAGAGTATTCGAATATGTGGTGACAACGCGCATCCGCACAGGCTGGACCAGACGCATGCGGATAATCGAGAAGCTCGACCTGCTTCGAAAACCAATACAAGAGGCTTCCCGCATAGCGTGGACACGGGAGCTGCGCAAACGTGTCAGCGAGGGTGAGGAAGCAGGGTGACAAACGCTCACAGCCAAGTCATCATTGACCTTGTATCACATGTAGTTCAAGACAGGAATCGGAGCGTTGGAAGTGGGCTGCCGTTCGACGCCGCTAGCGCTGCGCACGGTGGAATATCGCCGACGCTTTGACTTGGACGTCGATACCCAAGCTGCACTCTTCAGGGCCTGCGGCGAAACCCAGAGACAAAGGAACACTTGGTGCTCGGTTGCGGGAAACTGGTCCCACAACCAAGGGAGGGCGCCACTGTCCCTGAGGTGCTGGGACTCACGGAAGCGGAGCTAGAGCAGGAAACACACATTAGAATTCCTCCTTCAGACTTATAATGGAGCCTGGGACAGCGGCTGCGAGCCGAGCTCCTGGACCTCCTTCCTCATTTCTGTGATTCAAAAGTCGGGCAAACCTCCCTCCCTCTCTTCACCTCCGCTCAATCTCCCTGTCGTCGTGCGTTGGTAAGACCCTTAAGCGAATGGGCTTCACTCGGCTCTAATTTTCTCGAGTCGAGGGAGTTCTTCCCCCATTATCTTATCGGCTTCCGACTCGGCGTCTGTGCACAGGAGATGTTTCTGATTCTTCAGCACATCTTTCAATCACCTACCCTCACCCAAATTCACGCACTTGTGACCGCCGATGCCCTCCAGGCCTTCGACGGTGTGTGTCATGACCACATTCTTTCTCAACTCGCCTCTCTGGCCTGTGGCTCCCTCGTGCACTCTTTTATATCCGCTCATTCCTCTAACCGAATGACTCGCTTTCACGTACACACCCATCTATCCGATCCTCAACACCTCAACCGTGGCACTCCTCAAGGTGCCGCTCTCTCCTACCCGTTTCAATCTCGCTATGGTCCCTCTCGCCTCCAAGCTAGCCGAAATTACCGACCTGCATCACATCTTTTACGCCGACGACAACACTCTCTGGTGGTCGGCTGCCTTTCCCGGTCACGTAGGGTAGGGCGGGGTAAAACGAGACAAACAATTTGCAAACTGATACTGTTCTTATACTTTTATTTCAAAATCCTGAAAAGTTGTACAGGAGCCTTCCTTGGCATCTTATCTAAGTGGACAGCAAAACTCAGAAAGCTTGCAACATCACAACTGTGAATATTAATAAATTATAAAAAACTCCTATTTGTCTCATTTTGCCCCGACCCATGGGGCAAAACGAGACAGAAGGTGGGACAAAACGAGAAACTGTCAAAACCAAACAAAATCAGTTCGGGCACTCAGAGCACTTGAAGTACAATCCATGGGGCCCTGCGCACTCTTCGTGAGCCCACTCGTGACACATCGTGCATTGGATCCACACAGAACGAGACGCTGTGTTGCTCCATAACTATTTGCACACGAGGCACTCCCAGTCACATTTGTTGTTTGTTAATCACTTCGCAGAACGTTTTCCTTTCAGTGCGATATCCTGAGATTGAACACTGCCACCAACAGCCCTTTCATTCGATTTCCCGCTTCGTTTTCTTGAGGCCATATCTGACTCCTTGGGAGGTTTTGCTGCAACTAGCTTCGCCTTGTAAGGCGATGAGGTCAAAACGGTGCTTGGTTTCGACTTCCCTCTTTTTGCTTTCTCTATAACAGGCACAGGAGAAAGAACTTGAAAGGTCGTGCCACTATGAGCGGGCGCTTCATTGTCTTCGATAGAAGTAGGCGGGGAGCAGTTAGCGCGGGATTCTTGGCGTTGACCGCAAGTCTGATGTCCCGCTGTGCTTGCCAATGGTGCTTCATCGAACACAGGATCATCCAGCGGGGCACGAGAAAATGGCCAAACACGACACTTCCGAAATCCATTGGTTAAGTTCCTGATGTTTCCGGATCGTTCAAAGGCTTTGCTTGCCAGCTCACCTACATTCTCCATCGTGATGCGACTCCCAATGTTGCTCAGCATGCCACTCCCGGCATGCATTTGAAGGCTTTGAAAGAGCTTACGTAAAGTGGCTGTAGCTTGTGTGTTTGATCCAAGCTGCTTGTTCCAAAGCACGTATCGACCATGCGTCTCCAGTCGTTCTGCTCGCCGTTGAAGGGCACCCTTAGTCACAGAGAAGGCTTTCGGTGCTGCGCGAATAGGATGTTTTCGCATGCCCACGCTTTCTAGAGCCTTCTTCATATTGGCCTCGCTCCATGCAGCCCTCGTAGTCTTTCATTTGTACGTGCGCACCATTCTAGAAAACGAGACAAAAAAAATCCGAGCTAAAGAATGCACATTGCGCGAGCAGAGGCTGCAATTGCTTGCTCTGAGCGACGAACTGTCGCGTTTTGCCCCTTCCATAGGCTGCTACTCAATCAATTATATATTTATGAAGATTACCACAAAGGCAACTGTAATTGTTTACACAGCTAGCCAAGGAGATGCAGTAACAACACATACGTACCTTGTCGCTGTAGTTCACGCCGTTTTAACATACATTTATTGGACACTTAGCGGCACCTAATCGTGGTTTAAGAAACCTACTTAATCTAAAAGATTTTGCGCTAGATGTCGCTAGACGAGACATGTCTCATTTTGCCCCAGTGTCTCATTTTACCGCGCTCTACCCTGTAGGACACCCTGCAACGTGGCCTAGATTTTATCGACTCCTTTCTCATCACCGCCGGTCTCTCTCCTCCCGGAAAAATCCGAGCTTCTCCTTCTCAACCATTCCTTATACCAGCGCTCGCACAACCATTTCGTCCAGGTTGTCACATTCCTGTCACCCAGTGCAAAGTTGTTCGCTTCCCTTTGCACGCGGCCAAGAACGTGCAAGCTCTCCACCACGCTGTCACCACCTTTCACTCTGTAACTCACCTCCTGCAGCGCATGGTCACTCAGCGCTCTGGTCTCCACAAGGCCCATGCGTGCAGAGTTGCCCACGCACTCGCCCTCAACAAGGTCTTGTACTTTGTGCCCTATGTTTTCTTCACTCAGGCGCAACGTTCTCGAGACTGCCCTTGTGGACCTCTACAAGGCAGCTCTCAACCTCCCTATCCCTACCTCTACCGCTAAGCTCTTTGTAACAGGCCTCTTCCATCCTCTCCGTTTTCTTCTCACTCTCCACCATGGCTCGCAGCTTGCCCCGCTTTCCCTTACCCGTCAGGGTCAGTGGTTCCTGACTCAGACGGGTATCTCTCTCATTCCCATTACCATCTTTACCTCTCCTATTAACACTCCGGCTCCCAATCTTCATAACCTCCCCCTTCCGACCAACATGTCTCCCGTCCTGCACGCCGCCCATAGTCATGCGGCCGAGCAGCACCATTCCCCCCTCTTTGATACCCAGGGTGTGGCCTACATTGATTCCTCTTTCGTGGCTCCTGGAGGTTCTGTGGCTACGCCCTATACCATTCCCACGTCCCCGCACCTGAAACCCACACCAGCGGGCGCCCTCTGGGCGCACTGTCCCTCGAGATCCTCGCCATCGCGCATGCCCTCCAATCATTTGCCCTCCTTCCCTCTCCCCCAGAGTACACAGTTTATTCAGACTGTTATGCCGCTATCCGCCACATACAGAACCGCACCCTGTCCTTTCACTGCAGCAGGAAGTTGAACGAGCGGTCTCCGCACTACAGTCCTCCATCGTTTTGCTCCGCTGGGTCCCTGCAGGCACTCAGGGATTGACCGTAATGAGCTGGCCCATCAGCTCGCCCGCAACACTCTTTACCGGGTGCCGTTGACCCCCTGGCCAAAGCCCTCGAAGGACGGTGGAAGACTCGATCCCTGCGCCGCCCTATAAAGAGGTGTACCTCGAGCTCCACCTCGACTAACGTCTTTACCCTCCAACTTATCCATCACTCACTGTGCCGAGGCTCGCCATCTTCGGCACATCTAAACGAATGCAGTCATGACCCCGTACCGCCTCTTTCCCCAGGTAACGCGAAATGTTGCCGAAACGTTATCTGAATGGCCGCAGATGTCGGAGTGAAACATTGCCTGATAGTTGCTAGTTTCACTATTTTTGATGACTAGGTAACGTTACAAAGAAACGTTAGTATAATCTATGGGTAACATTGATATGGCATTATGCTTACGTAGCATTGACAAGAAGTGCACAAAATAACGTTGCCGCTTAATTTCAGCAGTTGATCAAAACACGCGCACATCGTATGTGAAAAAAAAATATAGTGACCGTCTACAAAAGTGAAACGCGAAGAAACTGAAAGCAGCTGATTGCAAGCTGTTGATTTTTTTGAAGCGAAATATTCACTATACGCTATTTCGTAAGGATTTCGTGGTGCCTGCGGTTTTCACATTCAAGTGAGCCAGAGGTCAAATCCCTTACAGCGCTGTTCGGGTGTCCACCGATATACGTGAGACATTTACTGCACCATTTCCTTTCCTCAAAACCGGTTTGGGTGTCCACCGATATATGTCAGACAGTTACTGCGCCATTTCCTTTCTTCAAAACCCATTATTATTAAACCAATCTTCAATTTTCTTCGATAGCAAGGGAAAGGCTCATAACTGGCCCCTGGGTTGATGGGCGCCTCAGTCGCGCTCTAAGCTTCGTGGCGGTAGTGACAGATGTGCGCTGCATGCGATGGCATTCACAACGTTGTAGCAGAAATGCGGCGCCGAAGCTATATACCGTCGGCGTTTCTTGCGTTCATTGGCGTTAGCGTTGACAACGCTCTAGACTCCAATGATTTTAAGGCGAGGGAGGCGCATAATTGGCTATGTATAAGGGGTATGTCACTTATGCGGGCCGCACGGAGTACGGAACGGCGGTGCTCGTCCACAGCAACGTGGCGGCAACTCAATATGTCACGGCGCAGGGTGGATGCGGGCACACGCTGGTCGAAATTCATGCGAGAGAAATTGTCAGCTCGGGCAATTTATTTGCAATGAGCGCGTATTGCCGGCCGTCACAACGGCAGTACGAATTTGACCGCATCATGAGCCAGGCGAAAGGGTTGGCGGGGAGAAGGCCGCTCCTGATCCACGGCGACTTTAATTCCACTCACACAACATGGGGCTAAAGTTGCAGTCCAAGAGAGGAAACGCACTGGCCAAAGCAATGGAGGATCACGAGATGGCCTTCCTGAACGAGCCGGACGTCACCACTAGAAGTGGTAACAGTGCCGCGAGGGGTTTACACCACGCCAGATCTGTCGTGGTTATCGGGCACGCTAGACGTCTCCTGGAGAAGCGAAGGGGACCTGGGGTCCGACCAGAGCGTGATCGGCATCACGATTCAAGGCTCCCGATATCTGGCTATGCTGGGGTTGGCGCGGATCACGGATTGGGACAAGATGAGAAGGTTCACCCAAGAACAAGAAGAGGCGTCCGAGGAAGAATCGGGACAAGCTGAAACACAACAGACCTACACCGAATGGGCGAGGGACCAGAAGAAGGCCCTCCAAAAATTTACCCAGGAAATCGCAACGACGTCGCAGACACGTACCGTACGCGGAGGCTAGCCTGACCCACATGTTGGCGGCCCGGCACTCGTTAACGCAGTGGTGGAAACGTCAGAGACACAACAGAAAGCTGGCCAAGCGCATAGCAGTCTTGAACAAACAGATCGCCGAGCACGCGGCCAAACTATGTAGGGAAAATTGGCTGAAGACTTGCGACGGCCTGCAGGGCAAGCTCTCGACGGGGGAGACGTGGTGTCTCTTGAGGCATCTGATCGACCTGCTGAGCAGCAAAACTGCGACCAATCACAACCTCACCAATGTATTGAACACGTACAAGGGAGACGGCCGCAGGCTCCTGGAAGACCTGAAGGCGAAGTACCTAAAGACAGAGAAGGACCATTACCCGGTTCCCGGGAGGTGCGGAGGACCCGAGAACGAAAAGCTGGATCTGCCGTTTACCATGACGGAACTGTGTACAGAAATAGATGAAAGTAACAAGAGAAGAGCACCCGGCCGGGATGCCATAACTTATAGCCTACTCGGTAACATGAGCGGTACAGCGGCCCGCGGCCTCCTACAGCACATCAACGAAGCCTTGGAGAGCTGGAAGTTGCCGAAGGAATGGAAGGACGCCGAGGTCCGCTTCATTTCAAAGCCCGGAAAGGTCCTCACGGTAGACAACATGCGGCCCATCTCCCGCACGTCCTGCGTGGGGAAGGTGATGGAGCACATGGTCCTTCGCCGGCTGCAGGAGCACCTCGAAGAAACAAATCAGATGCCGGAGACGATGTACGGCTTCAGGCAACATCTCAGCACCTAAGACGTGATGATCCAACTCCACGAACTGGTCGTCAAGTCGGGAACGAGGCACGCGCCGCGCGGGATACTCGCCCTCGACCTGAAGGGAGCATTTGACAACGTGTCCCACGCGAACGTGTTGCAGAGTCTGAACAAGACCTGGTGTGGCCGAAACACATTCGACTACATAAAAGATTTTCTGTCAAACCGAACGGCGACCATCAGGATAGGGGAGAATTCGGACCCTGTCGTGCTCGGCGATAGAGGCGCCCCTCAGGGATCGGTCTTGTCGCCGCTGCTCTTCAATCTGGCCCTCCTGCCCCTGCCCGATCTATTCAAGCAATTCGAAGGCGTGGGCCAAGCGTTCTACGCCGACGATATTGAGGGTGTGGACGGCCTGAGCTTTGTCTGATGCATGGACAGAGGAAGCCTTGCAGCGGGCGGCAACGACTGTGCACAAATACGCAAAGTCGAGCGGACTGAGCTCCACTTCCAAGAAATCACAGCTGCTCATGATCCAACCGGGAAAATCCAAGGAGCTGCCGCTTGGTGGCTGTGCCATGGCAAAGACCACTAATCCGCTCTTCCTGACAATGCAGGTGCTTGTCACGATCATCGCCGCATTTCTGCCTGGCCTGACGACTGCGCAGTCGGGTTCGTCATCCCTACCGATTTATCTTGGCTGCGGCGGATTTGGGGCTGGCTGCGTCAACGTCACCGCTGCCGTCGACACGCCGCCACGGATCTGCCCAACCCTCGCTGCCTCCTGGATCGCCCCATCACAGTCGACATCATCATCTTCAGCTATAAAACCGCTGCATCCGTCAACGACACTTCGTGGGCTTGGTGGCTGTGCCATGGCAAAGACCACTAATCCGCTCTTCCTGACAATGCAGGTGCTTGTCACGATCATCGCCGCATTTCTGCCTGGCCTGACGACTGCGCAGTCGGGTTCGTCATCCCTACCGATTTATCTTGGCTGCGGCGGATTTGGGGCTGGCTGCGTCAACGTCACCGCTGCCGTCGACACGCCGCCACGGATCTGCCCAACCCTCGCTGCCTCCTGGATCGCCCCATCACAGTCGACATCATCATCTTCAGCTATAAAACCGCTGCATCCGTCAACGACACTTCGTGGGCTTGGTGGCTGTGCCATGGCAAAGACCACTAATCCGCTCTTCCTGACAATGCAGGTTGGTGAACAATACAGCCTGTTCGCTAAGAAAACTAGTAACTACTTCTTAGTGCAGCTACCAAGCCCACAGTGTCTGAGTGCTATCGCTGCCGATTTTGCCCGTTCTCTTCTGTTGTTGTTATCCGGTGATATTGAAACTAACCCCGGTCCTGATTCTGTCGCCATTCTTGCCGAGCTGCAAAAAATTTCAGCCAGTCAATCTCAACTCATCGCTGATGTGGGTGAACTAAAAAACCAACTACTAACGACAAACCAAACCATCTCCAATCTGAACGAAAGAATGACTGATCTCGAGAACCACTACCAAACCCTAAAAACCTTACAAACAGACCTTGATACTGTCCGAACTAACGCCGCCCAGACAGCCAGCTTAGTCTCTGCACTAGAAACACGCCTAGACGACGCCGAAAATCGATCGCGGCGGAATAATCTAATATTTTATGGCCTTGAAGACGCTAATGCGGCCGAAACATATGCTGAGGCTGAAGAAATCATCATTCGTCACTGCCAGGATCGCCTTAACATATCAATCGACCCTAAAGAAATAGAACGCGCACATCGCCTTGGACGCCACTCTGACGACCGCTGCCGCCCAATAATAACCAAATTCACGTCCTACAAAACTAAAGACAATATTCTCTCAAATGCCCGGAAACTAAAGAACACATCCTATAGCATCGGCGAAGACTTCTCTCGTTGCGTCCAAACCGCGCGTAGCCACCTTGTAGCATTCGCCAAAGCCAAAAAAGCTAAATTTTCACTTCGCTACAAGACATTGCACATTGGAGCTAAGCGTTACATGTACGATATCTCATCGCAGATGGTTAAAGAGATACCATAGCGGTTACCTCCCCCAAATGTAATCAATACCCGTCCCCGCACTTTACCAAGCAATCATCTTTCGTTCTCTGTAACCTACACTAATATTCGCAGTCTTATGCCGAAACGAGAACGCGTGTCTAGCTTAGTCATATCATCTAACAGCAGTATGCTGTTACTAACTGAAACCTGGCTTACTAATGATATCACTGATGCTGAAGTTATTGCCGATTTGCCGAATTTTTCTGTTTATCGGAAGGACCGCACAGATTCTCGAGGGGGTGGCGTGCTGATCGCTGCTGGACCAGAATTATCTTGTTCACCCATCCGTCTCCCATCTAACTTAGAGATACTGTGGCTTTTGTGCCGTACTTCACCGCATTCAGTCATAATCGGCGTGTGTTATAGGCCTCCGCATTCTAGCCCAAACTTTTCTCGTGAACTTAACAATATGCTAAACCAGCTCATGATATCTTATCCGAACGCGCATATTCTTCTGTTTGGTGATTTTAATTATCCAGGAATAAACTGGCTCAACCATTCTCATTCACAGCCAATCAGTGCAGAATCAAGGGATTTTCTAGATGTTTGTTTGAACTTTAATCTTTACCAACTAGTAACCAGCCCAACACGCACCGCAGGCGATTCGAGCAACATTTTAGACTTAATACTAAGCTCTCATCCTGACAGTTTGTCATCCATTACATACTTAGAGCCCATTAGCGACCATAAAGTCATTCAAGCCGATTTTTCCTTCCGCACCGAGCGCCATGAAACACAAAAGAAAACAATCACCCTGTATGACAAAGGTAACTACAATGCCATTAATCATGAACTGAGCATTTTTTTCCCACTCTTCGAAGCCGGTTATAACCAGAGATCTGTTAACGAGAATTGGCTAATATTTAAAAATAAACTTCATGAACTAACGCAAAAATTTATCCCTAGAATAACTTTTCGTGAAAATCGCTCTAAACCCTGGTTTTCTAAGACACTAAAAAGACTGGAGAATAAAAAGAAGCGGCTTTTTCGCGCTGCCAAATTTAAAAGCAATTCCGAAGCGTGGGAGAAATACTTTTCAGCCGAAAAAGAATACATGACTTCCGTCACCAACGCTAAACACTCATTTTTTAACAGCGACCTACCGCGCATGCTATGCGATAACCCCAAAAAATTTTGGCGCGTTATCAATCCCGCACCATCACACTCAGTAACTCTCACTCATGCATCCGGTATTCAAGCCTCCGACATAGAATGCGCTAACATCTTCAATACGGCGTTCTCGTCAATTTTCACCCAGGAGCGCAACCCGCCTCCAAGAATACCTCCTACTAATGCCACCTCACCGATGGACGCAATAACTTTTTCTTCAACAGGCATCTCGTCTTTAATCGAGAAAATGAAACTTTCCTCGTCAGCCGGCATCGACGAGATAAACACTAAACTACTAAAAAACACAAAATGTATCAGTGCAGTGTATCTTGAATTATTGTTTTCGCAATCACTCTCTACAGGTCTCATTCCGGAAAACTGGAAAGTTGGGAAGGTCGTTCCACTCTACAAATCAGGTGACAAAAATTCCCCTCTGAACTACCGTCCTATTTCTTTAACTAGCGTCCCCTGCAAGATCATGGAACATGTCATATACTCTCAGGTAATGGACTTCTTAGACGCTAATAATTTCTTCCATCCATCCCAGCACGGTTTCCGCAAGGGGTATTCATGCGAAACACAACTAGCCATGTTCCTCAACGACTTACATACTAACCTGGACGCTAACCTTCAAGTTGACGCCATCTTTCTGGATTACGCTAAAGCATTTGATAAAGTTCCACATCAACGTTTAATACAAAAACTTTCTATTCTAAACATTCATCCTAACGTGCTAAACTGGATCAAGGCCTTCTTAAGAAATCGCTTTCAGTCAGTCATTGTAAATAACCAGTCTTCCAACCCTCTCCCTGTAACATCCGGCGTCCCACAAGGCTCTGTTCTTGCACCCCTATTGTTTTTAATATATATTAATGATCTCCCTCAATACGTATCCTGCCAAATTCGAATGTTCGCTGACGACTGCGTAATTTACCGCCAAGTAACAAACATAACTGATCATGAAGCCCTCCAGCAGGACCTTAACCAAATTGAACAGTGGTGCGCAGATTGGCTTATGACCCTCAACCCTAGCAAATGCAAGCTTCTTTCCATCACCCGTCGCAAAAAGACTCATGCCTTCCAATACAAAATCGCTAACGAGTTCGTAGAATCTGTATCATCTTTCAAATACTTAGGCGTCACATTATCTAACGACCTAACATGGAATGCACATGTTACTAACGTGATATCATCGGCTAACAAAACTCTGGGATTTCTTAAACGTCACCTTCGCCTCACCTCACATCACGTGAAATTGCTCGCCTACAAGTCACTCATTAGACCTAAACTTGAATATGCATCCGCCATATGGGACCCGCATCATATTAACCTCGTAAACGATCTAGAAGCCGTTCAAAACCGCGCTACAAGGTTCATTCATTCTTCTTACTCTTACGACGTCAGTGTTTCAGCCTTAAAAACCAAATCAGCACTATCGCCTCTTTCCGTTCGTCGTCGCATAGCCACGCTATCACTGTACCACAAGTTCTTTTACTCATCACTTAACCGTGCCCCTTACATCACGCCAGCATCATACATTTCTCATCGCACTAGCCACACGCTTCAAGTTTTTCGCCCACGTGCCCGAACTGTTACTTTTTCAGCCTCCTTCTTCCCACGTGCAGCTAAGGATTGGAACGGCCTTCCCCAGCACATCGTCGACATCACCTGTCCTTCATCATTTGCAAACAATCTAAACAACATTTTTTGTTCATGATCACTAATGGCATTGTTTTGTGCCTTTTCCTGCTAATCCCACCCCTTATGTAATGCCCCGCGAGGGGTCTTTAAGGTAATAAAATGAAAATGAAATGAAATGAAATTACCATCGACGGAACGGCCATCAAGCCAACACAGCAGATTAGGATTCTCGGCCTACTACTTCAGAGCGACGGGAATGCACACGCCGCCGTCACAAAGATCAAGAATACAACCGAAAAGATACTTAGTATGATTCGGAAGGTATGTAACAGAAACCGAGGCTTTAAAAAGGACGATGCCATGCGCCTGGTGCGCGCGTTCGGAGTCGCTGGTTGCCTACTCCGCCCCGCATCTCAAGCTGACGAAGGCGAATTGGGACACCCTAAACACGATGCTTCGTAAGGCAACGAAGCAAGCACTGGGCATGCCCATATACTAGACCACGCAAAGACTGCTAGACATGGGCGCCCACAACATGGTGGAGGAGCTCATCGAAGCCCACCTCTCTAATCAGAGAATCCGTCTCAGTCACACGGAACATGGACGAGCCGTCCTACGCAAGATAGGATGGCAGATCGAGCCAGTACCCATCAAGGCGACCCTTCCGGAGGACTGGAAGACGACCATTCAGACCAAATCCCTTCCCCGGAACATGACGCCGGGCAAGGACGACGAGAGGCGCACCGCGCGAGCCACAGCCATAGCCCGGAAGCTGTAAGAGAACCGAAGGGTCCTGTGCGCGGACGCCTCGCTCCGAAAACACAGTGACCGTGCAGCGGTGGTGGTTAACCACGACAAAAGACAGGCTGATCGTCAGTGCGTCCCTGGAGACAACAGACCCCGCAGTTGCCGAAGAAGCGGCCGTGGCCCTTGCACTCGCACAGACGAGCGTGGACACCGTGGTCACCGACTCAAAGACAGCCTACGGAAGCTTCCGCAGGGGGTTAATCTCCTCCGCGGCCCGAGCCATTCTATCCAAGTGCAAGCCTCCGGGAAGAGACATATAGAGCTCGGGTGGGTCACGGCTCACTCGCAGGTAGCAGGTGACATCATCGCCGACTACCATGTCCGAGAAATGTCAATCCGGGCCGAGCACGAGCCGGAAGAGCTACCGCACCCGGTTACCAGCTTTCGGGACATTACCCCGATGTACCTCGAGGAAAGGTGCAGACTGCCAGAATCGCACCCAAACTCACGAGGCAACAACAGACGATCTTGCGTCGAGCGAAGGCGGGATCGCTTGCGCATCCCGTACTGATGAACCGCATGTACCCTGCGGAACACGATATGCTCTGTCCTTTTTGCAAAAGAAAAAAAAGGGCACCCAGTTGCACGTCTTGGCAGAGTGCACATAACTCAAGACCCTCCTCCTCACCTTCCCGCCAACCCCACCAATCCCCAACCCCTTGGGCGTCGGGAGACCTTGTTATCCAGCCCCGCCCTACCGATTCAGCTCGCACTGACGGATAGGGGCCAGGAGCTGCTGGGAACATATAGGTCCCGTAAGGGAACTACCCCGTCTGGTGCTTCGTGCTCGGCTTGTCAATTATGGCCGAATAAAGGTTTAATACTAGTACTACAACCACCAAGACACGGCTGTGTGTGTGTGTGTGTGTGTGTGTGTGTGTGTGTGTGTGTGTGTGTGTGTGCGTGTGTGTGTGCGTGTGCGTGCGCGTGCGTGCGTGCGTGTGTGTGTGTGTGTGCGCGCGCGCGCGCCTGCTTGCTTGCTTGCGTGTACTACGTGGTTGCACAACGCCGACGCCGTATCCGTAGCGAAGTCTCGCCTTCAGCAATGGAAGGCAACATAAACGCAACAGAAGTCCTGCACCGAGATGGACCAGCTTCCTTATATTTCTTGTTTGAACTAATGCAACATTCAGTCTAGGACACATGAATTCAGTTCTGACTTAGCGTGTGCATGGTTGGATAGGCACCAAAAAGGACCAAGAAAGGGAGATTAGTAAACACGATTACCTCCGCCCTCCACTTCGGCACCTTTTTCTTCCTTTCTTCGCTCGCTCCCTCCTTTATCCCTTCCCTTGCGGCGCGGTTCAGCTGTCAGCCGATATGTGAGAGGAATACTGAGCCATTTCCTTTCCTCAAAAACCAATTTTCATTTTCCCCAGCGCTGTGGCTCGATGACTTTTGACTACTGGGTGCATGAGCTGCGTGCCCTTATCGAGCTGGCCGGGTTGATCGTTTTCCTTTGTCCAGTTGTTTTTCGATTAGTAAATTTAAAACCAACGTCTTGCCATGTATTTTAAATAAAGGCAACTATATATGCTACTGGTATGCTTAATAATTGGCGATCTTATTCCACAGAGAAGCGCGGAAAGACAGCGAAAGCCGCATGTTCCTATGGCGAACGAGACTTGCGGTGCAGTACACTTACCGTCGGATGCAAGGGGTTGCACGCCTCATAAAGAAACAATTTACCGCGCGCTGCGCAAACGCAGCCGATCGCAGCAAACGGTAACACACACGTCACACCTTCCGCCGATTTTTCCGGGTTTGTCCTTCGCAGTGGTCATCACCATCATCGGCAGCCTTAGCGCCTTGTCTGCCCTGTCGGTGAGAGCTGAAAAGACGAGCGTCGAAAGTGTGGTCAACCTTGGTGTGGTCGCTAGTGTTCTACCATAGCCTCACTAGTCTTGGCTAGCGTCGCAAGTAAACTGGTCGGGAAGTGTGCTCTTCCTAAAAAACGAAAGCGTGGACGTTCCACAGAGCCTTGTCCTAAAACTGTTCAACGATGTATAGGCGCCTAGCTGGTCATGCGAACCGTCTTGCGCTGGATGTCTTGTATGCCGATGTTTTCGATGCGTGCCGGTAGTGCGCGCGATTTGCTTCAACAGCTATGTTTGGAGTCATCGCAGTGAAGTTGTGCGTATGCTTGCTTTTCTTTCAACAATAGTGAATATCATATTTTAGTTGTTCCATTATGCGGTAAACTGGAGTTGGTGGGCCGCGTTAATCTCGTTGCGCTATCGCGGTGTGTGGTTAGTTTCAGCGAGTATATATCTGTGCTTGCGCGTACATACGCGCGTACTACACACTAAAAAAAATTCTCACCCTTAAGGGTGCAAATCAGCTGTCCCCAGACGAACACCCTTTTGGGTGCTAAAAAGGGTGCAGAGATCAGCACCCTTCAGGAAGGGTGCACAGCATGAAAGTTTGGAGGGCGCGAATCTGTCCAAGGCTTTTGCTTCATGGGTGGATCAATGTGGAGCACCCTTCCAACATGCATTCGTAAAGGTGTTTTAAAAAATAGTAACCATTAATCAGGGTGCAACCACTACATCCTCTAGAGTATCATTAAGTGCACCCTTCCTTAAGGGTGCTGATCTCTGCACCCTTTTTTAGCACCGAACAATTGGAAAAGGGTGTTAGTCTGGGGACAGCTGATTTACACCCTAAAGGGTGAGAAATTGTTTAGTGTGTACATATATGCATCACATGGTCATGCGGCCGTGCTCAGCGCTAGACGCACCTGTGCACACGCGTCTCGTATCCAGCGCGCGTGCGCGTATCCAGCGCATGTAGCTACGTGTGCAACCGAAGTGAACTCCACAAGTAGTACGTATGCATGCAGTTGCGTTGACGGAAATCAAGTAGCTGTGCATGCATGCGCGCATTTTTATGTGAATTGTGAACGGTGTTGTTTAGCGTTCCAAAGCGACACATGGGCTATGTTAGAGCTTGTCAGAAAAGAATGTGCAAACATTGCTATGTTCAACTGCTGAGCATCTGTGAAGGGATGATGAAAATTTGTGTTCTAACTGTTCTCGCATGAGGTAAGCATTTTGTGTCAGGGAAAGCGCCAGGATATCAGTAATGCCAATGGCGCGGAGGAGAATAGTGGGTGGGGGTAATTTTGGGATTGCATAATGCCTCTTTGGCATTGAACCGCATAAAGATAAAATAAATCAGGTGCACAAAATTCAGAGGTACGAGCTTTTCCAACAAATTTTACGAGACCTAGCCAGTGAGGGGGCCGCATAGGAGTGGCCCGTCACCCCATGCCTTCCCATGGCGGCACTATTTTGTGTAGGTGCAATTTCGTATGGGGCTCCGGATTAATTTTTCTCTGCAGCGGGGTTCTTGAAGATGCACTTACATCGCACAGCACACGGGTGTTTTTGTATATTAAAATACAGTGCAGCCCACGTATAACGAATCTGATGTTTATATGGAATGCGTTCTTTGTATCCGATGTTTGTTCTAAGTGGGCTCCCCTTATGAGAGCCAGAATAACCAATTCCACCAGAAGTAGCGTTAATTTTGTAAAAACTGTGTCATTCGCATCTATTTCTTTAGAGCAGATCCTGCCGCAGCACTTTCCAGGCTCTCCAGGACGGTCATATCCTCTTCGCTTAGACCCTTGCTGCCAACAATCTGCTTAAGGATGGTAGTTTACTAATTGTGATTGAAGCATGCAAGGCAGCTGGTGGTAGATCGGCCAACACACTAATTGGATTTCTAGTAGTAGGGGAGTGCTCGTACTTTGCGTACAACAGCTCTATCAGAGCACGGCTTAGGGATGTAGTCTCAGGCCGGTATCTCCACTGGTCTTCGTACCACCCGACAGTCCATAAAGCAGCAGTGATGAAGACGCTGTTCTGAATAGTTGAGACACACTGTAGCACAGAACTGGACAGAAAAAACGAACAACGCACGGTATTCAAAGAACTAATCATGAACAGTTATCCGAAAGACTATTAAAAAAACCATTCGACGTCAAAAACACGACAACATGCGCCAAGAAATCAACGCATAAAGACCAACGCCACCACCAAATACGCCACTTTACCTTATGTCGGAGGTGTCAGCGAAACCATCGCTCGAATCCTGAAAAAAGGGGGTCTACAGGTTGCGCACAAGCCCACAAACACAGTTGCGCTTTGCCTACCTGTTCCCAAAAAGCGGCTGCGGAGAGAAAGAGCCCAAAGCATTATCTACAAAATTCCTTGCGCCGACTGGGACAGATGCTACATTGGCGAAACCAAAAATCTTAAAGAAAGAATTCGGCAACATAAAAACGTCGTCCGCAACTTCGCAAGAGAGCGCAATCCTGTAGCCGAACATTCCGAGGACTGAGACCATAGAATCAACACCCGCATCCTCGGAACAGAAAAAAAATACCAAAAAAGGCTCCTTCTGGAATCCTGGCACATGCAAACCACCCCGAACAACATCAACCGCACAAAAGGCAACCTGTCCCCAGTATATGCCCAGGCACTTCGCTCTTCAACTTAATGAAAAAAAAGTCGCCATTGACCGCCTCCCCACAGTGCGATAGCGTGACTAACAGTCTTAAAGGGGCTCTGAAACGCCTTCCGAGGAGAGCACATTAACTCACTTAATCACTGCATTGTGCTGCCATGAAAACCGGAGCCAAATAATACTCTTCTACACGCAGCAGACGACCCACAATCAGGCGTCAAAGTTGGCGAGCCCTTCCCTTCGACTTTTTCATGCTCGCACCCTCCTCCGTCCGCCGCATCTGCGTAGACAAGGGGATAGTTTGCCATTGGTTAGATTCTTTCAGACGTCAGGCAGCTACCGTGGCCGCGGCCAATAAGCCGCTTAGCTCCGGCGGGTCGGGAAGCTCCGCTCCCAGATGGGGGGTCGGCGAAGGAGCGCTGTTGGGGCTCCGGACTAAGGGCTCCACTCCCAGTCCCCCTCCAATAAAGATACTTTCCACCCCCACCACCCTCCACAGCTCCAATAGCACTGCGGCACAGCGGCTGCTGATCCATCCGCGTGCGCTGGTTTTTCAGTTTGTTACTTTGTTTTTCCAGCCGCCAGCAGAGGAAATCTTGGCTGAGCTCCCTCAAATAGTTTCGCTTCCCAGCTGCAGCAGCTCGGGGGGACACAGAGAAACACAGAACCGAATATTAGGCCGGCTCACGTGGCCGATGGTTTTCGCGGTTCCGATTGCGAGCGGGGCGCCGCTCGCTCTTCTGACAATCTCTCTGTGGGCAACAGCGCCGTCCATTTTCTCCCTCTGCTTCTTCCCTCTTTTCTCCCACCGGCGCCTTTCTCTTCGTTTCGAGAAGACGTTCTAAACCTCTCGAAAACAGTAGCGGTCTCCAGTCCCCGCGCGCTGGCATTGGCGGAATTGAGATGCTTCGAAGATGGGAAACGCGGAGGAGGAGGCGGAGAAAAAAAAAAAAAACTTTATTCAAGGCCAGCACTAAGGTCCAGTGAAAAAGAGCGCTTGCGGATCGGAGCGGACCGTATCGCGGTTGGTCCGCGCCACGTGACCAAGCATCCGCAAGTCGGTCCGGACGTCGAGCATACACACCAATGCAGCGGAAAATCCGCGCGTACACTCTCCGCCAGCGTGCTTGCGCTGTTTGCGCGGCTCCCTAGCCGCTCTTCATCGCTCTCAACTTTTTACGTTCATTTCAAAACGTCCGACGGTTATTTCAAAACGGCGCCTTCAAGAATACCGCGTAGGGAATCGTGAAAAAGTAAATAAAATGCATCGAAAGGGCAATTTCGAAAGCAAACTTAGCTCGAAGGTTTCAGTAAAAAAAAAATAAGAACATCACGTACCGACAGTGTACAGGGCCGACGCGTGATGTCGCGCATTCATTTCCGTGGCGATCCTTTGCCACAGCCTGTTCTTTACCGCCATGTTGAGGTGGTCAGCGTGTTCAATATTCCATATAGGTTGGCAGCTCTCAAAGAGCGCTAAAAACGTGATGATCGCTTCTTTCCAACTTCACTCATATTAGCAGAAACAACAAAACAAAGCGGACACTCACGCACGCGCACACGGTAAAACACGCAATAACGACGCTGTGCAGCAAATACGGAGTGGACAACGCAGTGAAAGAAACACGAAAAGGAGGACACACAATGCAGCACTCGAGCTGCAGATGCGACGAAAAGCGCGCCAAAACGATAGGCGCCAGCATGGAGCAAAGCCGACTTCACTGCGGATAGCTAGCCAGACTAGCGCTCGAGCCGACGTTGACAGACCTAAAAGCAAAAAAAGGGCAAAAACAATCCCGGTCCACCGCCAAGCCCCCGGACTGAATAACGCGCCCGCCTTTTCCACCTCGTCCGCGGTCCGGGCCCGGAAAACACCGCGCCGCCCGCTCAAGGCCGCCTATAGAACAGTGGCGTTCATGTCACGTGGCACGCGTACAGCGATGACGCGCACTGACCATCAATGATACGACCCGCTCGTCTGAACCCACCCGTTGGTCATCTGCCGAGCCCCAGTGAAGCCAAGCACTATACTGCAGGAAGGAGGTGCAGGGTAAGGGAAATAAAGAGAGGTAATGGCAGTGTTACACGAGTACAGAACGTGTTATGTACCTGCCCTGATCTCCGGAAAGTTAGGACAGTGAGCTGCGCCACGCGTCCGAGCATTAGAGGGGTGCGGAGAGGAAGTGCGGAGCAGCCTGCATAAGTGGTATGAACGACGAATAAATGGGACTGAGACGTGAAATTGTGCCTCCATAGGCTCCACGGCTAGCGTTCATCTTTGAAATTGATGCGCGTGTATTCGCCATATTTTCGTTAATGCGTGGATCGTTCAGATATGGCTCACGCGATGGTAAAAAAGGAATCGGTTCCATCGGTTCCTTGATAAAAAAAAAAGAAATATATGCGTTGGCGTGCTGCTTATTTATTTCAAAACACATTATGGAAGCCACCCTTGTCGCCATGCGGTACACTACCGAGTGAATGCTGCGGAAACTGTAGTGGGGATACAACTCAAAAACGAAGCCGCAAATGCCACTCAAGGAGGCCCTCCAGCCAATGACGTCGACCGATTTTCATTACGCCGTGGTCAATCCGATTAAGCCGTGGTTATTCCCCATTCATCTGCCACCCCCTGCGATTTCACACTAGCAGGTCCAAGGGGGTGGGTCGAGGAGGAGACTCGGTCGACGCTGTTGGCTTGAGGGGCTTCGTTGAGGGGCATTTGCCGCTTCGCTCTTGAGTTGTATCCGACTAAAGGACAACTTCATGCCCGGTTTCACGCCGTGGCAGCGCATTCTCCATAGGCTGCGTTCCAATAGTCCCAAGTAGACGGCTACTTAGACGTCTAGCCGGACAGCCGCCATCTTGGGACGCGTTCCATTTCTCGGCGAAGCAGTCTCATAAGACTGCTTCGCCGAAGTCCACATCGATGCAGGCTAACTTGCTGTCTAAAGATGGCGGAGCTGATGTACGCGGATGAGCGAGTCGTGCTCTTGCGGGCGTCGGACTGTACACGGAGTATAGGAAAGAAAAAATGTGACTCATTTCATTATGTTATTTGGTACGCAAACTAGTGGCTAATTAATCTTCGTGGACGTGCGATTCCTAGCAGTGAATCACGCAGGAGAAAATCGTGCAGTTGAGAGCTTTGCTACAGCAGCGGACGCTGTGGGTCTGTTTACGTGATCCGGCATCTGACGATGCCGGATCTTAATTAGCACCTTGATTTTAGAGAATACTCGTCGCTGTCGTTGGTTTCCTCGACGGGCGTTAAGACGGCTGGCGTGACGGTTAACAAATGTGTTCTTCTGTTGCTGTATTAGTTACATAAACTCTTTCGCGTGCATTCCTTTTTATCTCTACACTCTGAGAGCAAATACACCGGCATGTTGCGAATTGATTTGTCTTTGCAGGATTAAAGATCGCTGCTGTATTTAGGTCTCTCGCTGTCTCCGAGTGCCACGTACGGCAGACAGCAGGTTTAATGTCACGTATGTGTTCTCCTGTTGTAGTGTATATTAACCGTATCGCATTTCGCGCATATTGATTACAGTCTTTCGTATTCTTTCTTATGTTTACAGGACCATCTGGACGAGCACGTTCGAGGAGCATGTACAGTTTAGCATCAATAATAAAAGAATAATCGCATATCTCTTTAGCGTCGTCTTCTGAGAGCGGCCCCGTCTGCTACAAGTAGACTGACCGATAGGCACATCCACCAGTCCGGTTTACGCGCAAAGTCATTGCAGAAGAAATGTGTAAACTTGTTGAAAACACGTTTTTAATTATCGTTATTGCTCAGTTTGTGAAAAATAGTAGTACAACTGTTCATAAGCTTTAGTTACATTATTATGCCGCGAGGCGGCGTGAGCCGTAGACAAGTTCCAATACATAGACATGTAGACTGCTTCCTAGACGTCACACTAGACGTCTTGTTAGACGTCTAGGGTATTGGAACGCAGCCATAGTGTGCCCTTATGGTCACGCGAATCGGCTGGCCCTGGCTCATGGTGGCCTTGCAGTGGCCGGGTGCTCTCATGACTTTGAGGGTTGAAGGAGGGAGCGGGAGGGAGGGACGGTCACTATCGCTCTCGCTTCCTCGTTGCTGAGCGCTAGGAAACGGCTGTAGTGACCCGCGCGGCTGGCAGTGCGCGTGATGCCGAAAAGGACGAAGTGTCCCCAGCATGTGGTGGTGAGAACGCTCGGGACCTTGGCCAGGGCCGGACTCTGCCGCTGCGGCTCCACAGCTATCTACTCTCCTGCAGCCCTCCATAAATGAGGCCGCCGTCGCCTTCCTGGGCGACCTCCACACGTCCGCTTGCTTCATGTCTGCACGAAGTTTGTCATTAGTCGCAGTTTCTTCACCCGGACTGAAGTTAGCTCACGTACATTCAGACGATTCGCTTTAATTATAGCGTGCGTTTACTTCAATGTTTAGGCTACAGCTACAGCAAAGGGAGGATAATAATAATAATTGGTTTTAGGGAAAGGAAATGGCGCAGAATCGGTCTCATATATCGGCGGTCACCTGAACCGCGCCGTAAGGGAAGGGATAAAGGAGAGAGTGAAAGAAGAAAGTGGTGCCGTAGTGGAGGCCTCCAGAATAATTTCGACCAGCTGGGGATCTTTAACGTGCACTGACATCGCACAGCACACGGGCGCCTTATAAGGCGTTTTGCCTCCATAAAAACGCAGCCGCCGCGATCGGGTTTGAACCCGGGAACTCCGGATCAACCCGCCGCGGTGGCTCAGTGGTTAGTGCGCTCTATTACTGATCCGGAGTTCCCGGGTTCGAACCCGACCGCGGCGGCTGCGTTTTTATGGAGGAAAAACGCTAAGGGGCCAACGAGCGGGTACTCCTGCGCCTGCTCACTAACACGATGCTGTGCCCGGCAACTCTAAAGCATTTCAATCCTCAATTCGACGGGCGGTGCTCTCACTGTGGGGAGGTGTCGGACACCTACCACATGGTGTGGGCCTGCCAGCAGAACCCATTCCTACCCCCTATCCCAAACCCCACCCGAGAGGACTGGGAGGCGACCCTGTCCGGCTGCTGCACCCTCCAGGCCCAAAGGGCCTTAACGCAGCGTGCCCGGGCTGCGGCAACCGCCAACGGGGTGCCTGACTAGGCATCCCCACCTAGTGGTTGTAAGGGCGTGACCCTTCAGGTCACGGACCCCAACACCTCTCTCTATAATTAATAAATGTTCTTACCACCATCACCACCCGTGTGCTGTGCGATGTCAGTGCACGTTAAAGATCCCCAGCTGGTCGAAATTATTCCGGAGCCCTCCACTACGGCACCTCTTCTTCCTTTCTTCTTTCACTCCCTCCTTTATCCCTTCCCTTACGGCGCGGTTCAGGTGTCCAAGGATATATGAGACAGATACTGAGCCATTTCCTTTCCCCAAAAACCAATTATTATTATTATTATTATACTCCGGATCAGTAGCCGAGCGCACTAACCACTGAGCCACCGCGGCGGGTCCCTCGCCATGGAAGGTGGCGTTTCGCTCCGCTATACTGTAGGGCGCCTCGATGCCAGCGCCGCTTTTCAGGGTGGGGACACCCTTTGATCCTCCCCGCGCCGCCTCTGCGCCATGTTGGTTCTTTCCCGCCGTCCGTCGAGCTGAACGGAAGCGCGTCGCGTTCTATTTGCTGTATTTGTGGTGTTGTGGTGCGAGAGCTCGTGTTTTGTGTGGTTCCTTGTGACGTGCGCGCTGGTTAACTAAACATGACGGGCTGCTGTGTGCCTCCGTGCACTGGATCGAGCGCAGCGGGTATTTCGTTTCCCCCGCGGTGCTGAACGAAGAAAGAAATGGGCAGCGCAAGTAAAACGTGACAGTTGGAAACTGACGTATACAACTAAGATATGCGAGGTGAGGCTCATGATTTTGTGATACACTGTTATGAATAACGTCCTTTTCTATTGCTTTTCATCATCTCAATACAGCAGCATGCATATGTTGGCGTGTCTCTTGTAGTGATCACGCTGCAGTATGGTGTGATCGCCGTGTTTGACTCGTTGCAACGGCGTAGGTTTATTCTAGACGTGTGAACTGCGCATTTTTTTTCTATCTAGAAGTATTGGGGCGCTTATAAACTCGGTTCGTTTCCGAGTTCGTGTATTGATCTCGATAGACATGAGGGGTTTATTTATTCGTCGACTGGGGTGTGTGTGAAGAAAGTGCCTTACGATTCTGCTTGCCACCTCATCTTTCAACGACATGCTGTGCTTCGTTTTTCATTCTTAGAACTCCACTTTGAGCAGGATGAATATGAATTAAATCGTGTGGATGGACGATATGGCTGCTCAAGTGAAATGCCTTGCCTGCTATCTTCGATTTCAGGCGTACGTAAACATGAATTTGTTATGTTTTTATCTTTTGCTAGTGTGAAAAATCTTATAAAGGTTGCAGTCGCGCGAATTTTTCGTGTTTGTATTCCGCAGACTGCACTCGTTTAAGCTTTGCTCATGGAGTGTGCATATGTTGCGTTGCATGCATTGCTGATTATGTAGAATTTTGGCTGAACTTACACGCGTATTTGTAATATGCAAGCGTATATTTGATTACTATATTTGACTCACTGAAAATTTAATCCTTAATTAGGTCAAAAGTATTACAAATTATTAGCAGCAGGGGTCTTGTGCTTCCCATGATATGCACTTATTGTGTTATCATTGACAGTTCCTTAATCACGTGGCTCTCATGGGCAACAAGCTCTGTGGGCCATCTATGCTTTCAGGGTGGATTCATTGTTGTTTCTTACGAAATTATTGCTCTCATTGGTTACGGCTTTTTTTCTCAAAGGTGTTGTCTTCATTTTTTCGCCACTTGTTTGTGTAGTAGATACTGAGGCTGCACTAACTGCACACAAGTTTCAAAGCTTAAGCTAGGTGTTTATAGATATACAGGATTTCCATATTTATTGATATTTGTAATTTTCACTTTTGCAGCTCGGCCCAGCCACAGAAAGCCTCCGTGTCTGCGAACACTGCCCACGACCCTTGTTGTCGATGCTTCAGAGAGTTCGTCTGTTGCACTAGGAAATTGCGACAGTAGTGACTCAGATATTGCTGAGCAGTGCAAGACAGTGACGCAATCCGCTGATGTCTTTTCTCTGCAATCAAGCGAGCTGATCAAGAAGTTGCAGGACTTGCAAAAGAAGAATACTGCACTCAATGAGCAGCTGTTACGTTCCAAGAAGAAACTAAAGGAAGAGGCGAAATGAACAAAGTGTCTTCAAGAAAACATGTCTGCTTTGACTTCAAACATCAAGTTTCTAAATGAGGATCAGAAGCCTGCCTTGCATAAGCGGAACAGAAAGGGGTGCGTGTGGAGTTCCGAGACTGTGAAGAAGGCTCTCCAGCTCAAGTCTGCCTGCGGCTCAACAGGCTATGACGTTTTGTTAGAGCAGGGTAATCATTTGCCTTTTAAAAGAAGTCTTTGTAGGCGGCTTCAACATCTGTCATTTCAACCTGGTGTCCTTAAAGAAATATTTGACATCACGGAAAAAAAGGTTGCAGCAATGACAGACATTGAGAAGGACTATGACGTTTTGTTAGAGCAGGGCAATCCTTTGCCTTTTAGAAGAAGTCTTTGTAGGCGGCTTCAACATCTGTCATTTCAACCTGGTGTCCTTAAAAAGATATTTGACATCACGAAAAAAAAGGTTGCAGCAATGACAGACATTGAGAAGAACTGTGTTTTTTTTGGACGAAATGGAAATAAGAAGGGGACTCGAACTTAACCGTGGAAGTGAGGCATTCCTTGGAACGACGACGCTTCCAGAGAGTGGCCAACCTGCTAACCATGCACTTGTCTTTATGATTGGTGGAATTAACACCCGATGGAAGCACGTGATCGCCTGCCCACTTCACCGAGGCGCATGTTTCTGGAGACACGCTGAAAGACTTCGTGTTCCACTTGATGCGTCTCTGCACACAAATATCGCTGCGTGTGTTATGTGTAACCTGTGATATGGGTTCGTCAAACCGTGCCATGTGGCAGGGTTTAAATCTCTCCTGCTCACGAAATTCAGTGGCTACATGCAGTGTACCACACCCTTGTCGTGTACAAAAGGAACTTCACTTTATGCCGGACCCTGCGCATGTCCTCAAAAACCTAAGAGGGCCCCTTGTGCGAAAGTACGCTATGCGCCTTAGTGATGACATTGTATCCAAGCATGAATTACCAAGTGCTCATGTTTCCATACAGCATGTTGAACGTGTGATTGAGCTGCAGCGAGATGACCAGCGACAGGTGGCTTTAAATCTTACTGATGTTCACATATCAAATGGCCACTTCACGAAAATGAAGGTTGGCATTGCCGTACAGTTTTTCAGAGAGGTGCCACCAGCCATTCTGTTCTGGGTTGAAAAAAAAATGCTTCCTCCTGAAGCTGAAACAACAGCATGGTTTTTTGAGCTGATATTTCATTGATACACGCTCATGACAGCTCGCCATCCCGTAGTTGCTTTGAGCCATCCCGATGAAGCAAAATACAAACAAGCCATATCAACTCTGAGTCTTGCTTCAGATGTGATCAGGGGTCTGAACACTGGCGTCGAGGGTGTATGGAAGCCATGCCAGTCTGGCGTCTTGATGTCAACGGAAGTGGTAATGAAACTACATGCTGTTCTTATTAACGAGCGTGGGCACACATTTGTGCTGACTGGAAGGCTCGCTCAAGACTGCCTTGAAAACCTGTTCTCAGTAGTACGAATGATGAGGCCCGTACCGAGTGCTTATGATCCGAAAAACGCACTAAGAATAGTGTCGGTGAGCCAGTTCCTCAAGATACCGACGGCGCCTGGATACGCAATCGATGACAGCACCTACCTTGTCAATTTTCTCTCACCATAAATTAAACAGTTTCAAAGTATCACCCAGTCGAAGAGAGCGATGAGAGAGGAGACTTCATTCTTTACTTAGAGGAAGTTTCTTGTCTTGAGGAAGGTGTGCTCGCCCACTTGGCGGGCTTCTTGTTAAAGCCAATTGTCCGCTCTGTGGAACACTGCTCTGTCTGCATGCGTATGCTAGTGGCAGAAGAACCTGGACAGGAACACCACCTTACACAACTAAGGGAATATGTTAAAGGTGGCAGAAATTTACTTTATGCAAGCAGACAAGTGTTGGACTTTGTTTTTAAATGTGAGAGCGCTTTCAAGTCTTTTGCTGATGCTTAAGATCTGAGCCATCTGAGAACACCATTGAAAGCAGTGAACGAAATTATTGCAAACAATGAAGCCTTTCCAGAAAACCCATGTTGTCAGCACAAAGATGTGATCGAAAAACTTCTTCAGCGCTTTGTGTCCACAAGGCTTCACATCTATCTGCGATGGCTTAACAGTCCAGAAAAGCCAGCTGAGCGTTACGCTAGCAAGAATGTAGCAGGTACGAGCCTTCAGTAAGGCAAATACATTTTAGCCTGATAACCTCACTGAGACCTCATAACGTGAGGTAATGAGTGATTATTTTACAAATAAAATGTGTTTGATTGTTGAAGACTGTTCTTAGTGCATTTCTTGCTCTTCCGTTAGCACTAGAGCTGCTTTCGGCGAACTTACGCGGCGTGTCCTCATTTTTCTCCTAGTTTTATAAATCTGACACACAATAAGAAGCAAAATTGTTAATGAAAGTACTGCAAACAATACATTTCATCCAAGTATACAATTCCAATAATGTTTGCATGTCGCGTGCGAATGAAATGAGTGAATAAAAAAGGGGTAACCTCAGAAGCAAATCTTGCCAACTTCAGTTTGTGATGCATGCGAAAAGTGTTGCACAACCCCTCTGGAACTGAACATTTTATGCAAACAAAATGCTCAACAAATGGTAAAGCAGAAAATTTGCATTTAAATCACGGTGATGTCGCCCTTATACACCCGCGCCCCTTTCTTTCTGCCCGATAGTTAATCTGCACGCCCTGGACCTCCGAATTGAAAAGAACCAAGATGGCGCTGAAAAGAGTCGGTGTCCCCACCCTGAAAGCGGAAGCGCGGGCATCGAGGCACCCTACTATACTGTCTGCCACAGTTGTCAGGTGGCGTGTCACGCCGACTACGCCGACGGTGGCGATGCGGAATACACGAACGGGCGCCTAAAAAAAGCGCTCTAAAAAAGGTAGTAAAAAGATAGTAATTGCTGCTATTGCTACCTTTTCTTGACCGTTACTACCTTCTTACTATCTCGTAAGAATAAGTAGTATGCGCTACAACCTTGAATAGAAAACGTTTGAGAAAACAACCCTCGAAGTTAGTAGCGATCACTATCTTTCTTTTTAAGACTAGAACCTCCGTCGTACATACACTGCAACTGATTTTTGAATAATTTGTTATGCGCCAATCCGAAAAGAAGCGCAGTACGTGTACGGCGGGTGACCGTCATGAGACCTTTCGATCACGCAACGGAGGCGTCGAGGGGCCTCCTCTCGGGGCTGCTGAGAATCGGTTCCACTGCCGCACCCACCACGCTAGCCTGCGGTGCACAAAAGCCCAGCGAGCAATATGGCGACGCCCAGGCAGCCCTCATTAGAAGATTTGGATTAATTTTAGCATCCAGGCGTGATATGAGACATCTGAAGACCTTTCCTTCAGTTTACGTGCCTTCGCTTCTTCAAGCTTCAGCAAAACGTCTTTCTTGAATTGCTTGCTGCCTATGTGTATCTTATCAAATGGGACAGTACCCTTTTTGCGCTAAGCTATCTGATATGCTATCGCGCAGCGCGATTTCACCCCGCCGTGTCCACACAACCAGTTATCATATCGTGCTTTCCTTAGCTCCCATAAACAACTCGCTCGTAGATTTATGGCAACGTGGTTAAGGCACCATATTTTTTGCGGCGGAAAATTTTAAATTGCGCCAATTGAGAGCAATAAAGCTACAATATTCAGCGGGAAGCCTTTCGCGCAGCAGTGGTGGCCACGCCACCCATTCTTACCTCCCTGCTTCGTGTTCAAACTGCACAATTAACACTGCTTCTTTCAGAGGTGGGCATTTGACCTCAAAAATCTCGACCTCTCCTCAACCTCAAAAATCATTTGCTGACCTCACTCAACCTAAACCTCATCAGTTGACGTTGAGGTCTCCTGAGACGCCCTCACGTCACTTTTCCTGAGGCCACTGCCGACCTCACTCGACTTCACTCAAAAATTGAGGTTGAGGTCTGTTGCTCGACCTCAGAAAACAAACAAAAAGCAAAAAGCGAATAAGTTTTTCAGTTAAAAACAATTCTGAGAATCCTGTGAGAGATGAAGGCCAAAACGATGATGGTATTATTTAATAAGGTCTGTACAGCCGCTATTGACGTGCACGCAATAGGAGAAGCTTATAATCTGGGATGAACCCCGAGAGAGCTTATGGCCTGCGGGCAGGGGTGTCCCATACGCGACTACCTCGGTGGGTACATCGATGAGTACTTTACAGGTGTCAATATTCGGCAACCTGTTTCGGGTATACATATACTATACATATATTTGTTCATATTGAATGCCTCTCGCTCATTCACGCACGAACTGGCAACTGCCAATCACAGACGTCCTACACCACCTACCAGAAATTGGCGGCGGGGGAAGGTATTCACGATACTCTTTTTAGACTTGAGAACAGTTAGCGAACTGGTCGTCGATGTAATTTCCAATGCGACGGCTACGCAGACTCATATCAGTATATTTCTATTTTCTAGCTCTTTCCGGCATAGCGAGAGGACTCAGCGTAGATAATAATTTTGTCACCCTGGAAACGCTCTTTTCAGTCCTCTATATGCAGCCTTCGAAAACACTTAACAAGCTACGACTGTAGTACACCAACAGAGGTGCATTGTATTTATGTCTGTGAATAAGCGAGCGGCTAATCTTATTAATGCCAAAGCATTAGATGGCTCACTTTCGAGGTCATATACGGAAAAAAGTGTTCGCGAGAAACGGCACCATGTGACGTCATAAGCCGACGAGTCACGCGACGAAGATGATGACGTCACATGATTAATTAATGCTAATTAATGTAACTAGGTAGCGCTAAGACTAATTCGTATTATTAATGATGATATCATATGAGTATGACGCCATATCAAGTCTCGTGACAACGATGTAATGTGACGTCAAACCTACTCACGTGACGAAGATGTACTATGACGTCACACCGACCAATGTGTCAAGAGTAATTTCACGCCATCCAGGCCCCCACCCATCCCCTCCCACCCCAATTTCAAGATCCATATGGATCCCACATTTACTACACATGCGCGCATGACGCAGAACAAAGAGTGCCCACAAACCGGCCCACATTAATGGGTTTCGGATCGTACAGCACGTTAACGCGCCAGTTATCATGTATGACATACTGTAAAGATAATGCACGACACATGTCTCTGACCCTCGAGATGATGGCGGTGATGATGATAATGCTAATAGTGTATCTTTGGCAGCCCGGGGTAGTCAGATATGCCGCTATCAAAATAAAAGTTGCAAGAATACTGATTAAATATTGTACATTACCCAGCAACCGAATACAATTATTGCGCGGGAAAACAGGAATACCTGCAGCTAATGATTAAGGATGATGGTGTTGATGTTCCTGGGAGGTCAAGACCCTCCCCCGTTTCCGCCACTTCCCTCCAGGTGGCGATGGTAATGGTTTCGAAATCCTGGGAGTTCTCCGATGACTTGGTGATTCCACGGCATTTTGCAAGAAAGGGCTTGATTACGTCTTCGAACACTGTGCCAACTATTAAAATCACACGGGTCAAAACGACTGGCCTAGAGTGGGCAGCGTGAACCGCTCTCTCTGTCAGGAGCACCACTGCTTTCCGCTCAAATTTCGCCATATAGCGAAATTTTTTCTCGAGCCCCCCCCCCCCCCCCTTTCGAAAAAAAAAACCGCCTAAATATTCATACACCTGAGCAGAATTCTGGGTACCATTTCGTCAACCGCTCTGAGACAAGCTGCTTTAAGTCAATCATTATTTTCCCTTCAAAACTGAACTAATCAATGGTACACCATCATCCTCGACGATTTTTTACCCGCGAGCACAGCGCGAGCATTCTGCGAAGCCGTTTAAGGGGAACGGTGGGTCTCGGCAAAATAGTTAAAGGAAAGATAAAGGGTAGTGCCTTGTCGTCTGCAAGGCAGGCCAGCAACCTCACTGATCTCATACGAGAAAAAAAGACAGAATGATTACAAACATACAAACAAAAATCGCACACTAAACACGGAAGCGAACAACAGTGTGCCCCATTAAACGTCATATTAGAAGGTTTGAAACAGCGACCCAGCAGCACAGCGCCAGCACGTAATCAGTTCTGTTCACACATCTTCATTAAAAAAAAGAAATCAGCTACCACATCACCATACATTAATTATAGCTTTGCATTTTTTCGCCGCTGTAACACCACTATGCTGGCACGTTCGCCTCGTGTTGCGGTGTTTCGGCCTAATAAGTTAATTTCCGGGCAGGAACAAGGAACCGGAGACCAAAGAGAGGTTATTCGGAAGAATATAAAAGTGAAATTATGTTTGCATCTGCTTGCATTATGGAACGAGAATATACAGAAGTAGTGCGAGATTCGAAAGGGGAAGACACCGTTCAAAAGCTTCAACGGTCTTATACAAGTTTTTCTGGCTTCGTGCTTTTTTGATCAAATCAGCAGGTGTCCTTGTTAGGAACCACCTGAATCACATTCTCTCGCCTGTGCCAACTGCTCCAGTTTCTGTCAAGTCACCGTGTAATCTACACCAGGATTCCTTTACTCGACTGCAAGGCAAGAGCCATGACGTCAGTGCCGGCAACGAGCATGAACACGAAGCAGTCTTCCCTGGGCCATCCGCGCTGCGACAAATTTATTGCGTGCTTGTTGGAATTAACTTATTTGTTTGCAGCATCAAACAAAGCTACCGCGGTTCAACGTGAGTTATGTGGTTTGCGCGCTCTTGGAAGTTTGAGCCGACCGGCAGGCAGCTACGGGTGCTACGCCAGCGGTGCAAGGGGGAGGGAGGGTGGCGTGCCGTGACAGCAGCACTCCTTCCAGGAAGACCAGATGGGTGCGTCCTGCTGTAGGCTGGGGCTGAACGGACATTACCACGCAGCACCGGAAGCTAGGAGCGCATTGCGGCATCCGGTTGTCCAAACAGGGGAAACCGAACACTAAGCGTCATTGCATGAACATTGCGGTGGTGCGCTGAAACTCCGCTTCGGAAGCGGCACTCGTCGGAGTAAGACGCGGCAACTTCAAAAAGTGTCGACCTCAAAATCTCGGCCTCACTGAATGAAGACCTCACTCAACCTCAAACTCACGCCTGAGGTTGAGGTATGATTTGCTGACCTAACTCAAAATTTCGAGCCGTCGCCGACCTCACCTCACCCTCACCTCACGACGTGAGGTTGAGGTCGTTTTGAGGTTGAGGTCGACCTCGTGAAGTCGAAAACTCATGAGGTTGCCCCATTTCTTATTGAGTAAATAGTTTGTACATATTACTTCTCCCCTATCCTCTCTTCCTGTCCCCTCACCTTTTTCATTTCATTTCTCCATTCTGCCTGCTATCCTTTATTTCCGCTGCCCCAGCTCAGGTGCTTCAGTATCGATGGCAGATGCCGGGGCTAGCAAAAATCTTTTCCTTCCTTTTTACTATTATTTTTAATAAAACCACTACCATCACCATGAGGTTGCCCACCTCTGCTTCTTTCACCTTCGCTTCGTGGCGTCATGGTTGTATCCGGAGGAAAAACGCTAAGGTGCCCGTGTGCTGTGCGATGTCAGTGCACGTTTAAGATCCCCATGTGGTCAAAATTATTCCGGAGCCCTCCACTACGGCACCTATTTCTTCCTTTCTTCTTACACTCCCCCCTTTATCCCTTCCCTTACGGGGCGGTTCAGGTGTCCAACGAGATATGAGACAGATACTGCGCCATTTCCTTTCCTCAAAAAACAATTATTATTATTATTATCATTTCTACTCTGATATATTACGTGATGAAAAGGTTAAATTTTACAGGCCCCATGCCTCGCTTTATAAGCCTTGTGAAGATTCAAAATTATAATAGATACGAACTGTTTGAAGACTTTACGATGTCTTCAAGACCGGTTGAACATCTTGCCAAGGTTGTTTCTAGTCTTCTGAAAGATGACACAGTGTTCAATGAGGACGCTGCTCACATGTGTCTCTCCGTTGGATGTCGCGGTGGTGCGGCTCGGAGCTGGTTCGTGACGTCACGGAGGCGAGGCGCACTATCGCCGGCGGAAATGAGGACTTGCTGATGGCCAGACGCAAAGAACTGGCCGGGCAGACGTAGCATCGTGCCGAGACAAGTTCCGCAGCGCTGCAGCAGATGTCCGCCTTGAACACCGAGCGTATGCCCAAGAGCCCGATGGGCAAAGCTTCCACTCAAGAGTGCTGCTCACTTGCCATGAGTGCTGCTTTCAGCTGCCGGTGAAATCTCTCAACTATTCCGTTGCTCATCGGGTGGTTGGCCGTAGTCCTGATGCGCGAGGTGCCGACGAGCTTCGTCAGACTGGCGAACGACGCAGGCTCAAGTTGGCTTCCTCTGTCCGTTGTAATGGGGAAAACTTCTCGACAGCTCTGATCTTGCCAGGGTGAGGCTGAATGCTGGAGCTTGAAACAAAATGGCCGAAAGAGGTCAGCTTCAGGACACCGAGCTCGCACTTTCAATTCAATTCAATTCTGTATTTTTCCTTCTTGAGAGAAGGAGATATGACTAAGAGCCTTGACAGCGGCTTGACTTGGGTCCTGCCCCCTTATAAATTGGCACACATACTGCAGATACGGCTCTCGTACAAGTGTATAAGTGGTAAAAAAACAAAAAGATAAAAAAACAAAGAATAAGTTTTACATGTTAAATTAGTCACTAAGCACACATCAAGAAATGAAACACTTGTCCGTGTTTGCTAAGATGTGATGCTCAACCGGGCGCTGAAACGTCGATCACTGACGCGTCCATGCTCGTGCGGTGAACTGCATGCGGTGAGTAGGTCGTCGAGGTATGCTTGACAGAAGTCGAGGCCGCAAAAAACGCCGTTGATATAGCGCTGGAATGCCTGTCCGAGTTTCGCAGGCCGAAAGACGTGCGTAAGAACTCGAACAGGCCGAAGGGTGGTGCTATTGCCGTCTTCGAGATGTCTTCTGGAGCCATGGGGATCTGATGGCAGGCCTGTACGAAGTCGACTTTGGAGAAAATCGTTGCACCATGTAGGCTGGCTGTGACATTGGGAGGTACCGGATAGCGATCAGGAACGGTTGCTCAATTAAGGGCGCGAAATTCCCCGCAGGGTCGCCAGTCTCCTGGCGTACACTTCGGCACTATGTGCAGTGGTGACTCCCAAGGACTGTATGCCGAGCTCGACCATATGGTCAAATTCCCGTCGTGCTAGTAGCAACTTTTGTGGGGACAGGCAGAGTGGGCGTGCGTAGATTGGTGAGCCTGTTGTGACAGTGTGGTGGCATACGTTGTGTCTGATGGCCGTGCCGGCTTGTGGTGACCGCGTTAGCGGAGAATGCCGGTGAATTGGGTAGCGCCCGGCGGTGCTACTATGAGCGTGAGAGTGAGGGGCAGATGCTTGGATGGCTTCCCACGCACTGCTGCTTGTGAGAGGGGATCATGTGAACGCCGGTTGCGTGAATCGACAGCCCGGAGTTGCGCAAAAGGTCCGCTCCCAGGAAATTTTGTGTCAGCCACGACAAAAATCCACCGAAACGCCCTCTTGAGTCCCAGGTCCAGCGACAGAGAGAGTTGCCCGTTCGTCGGTATTGTCATATTGCTGACAGCTTGCAACGATGATGCACATGGTTGTTTGCGATCGACTGGCAACGCCGGCGCTTCACTCACTTTCGCCCCTGTGTCGACCAGGAAACGTGTGCCCCGCTCCCGACTGGTCGGGAAGGAAACCGAGGGGCGACTGTCCGGCGAGGCGGGGGCACTGATCGCCTTCAGAGCCGGCCCGGGCCGTTTCCCTAATTTTCACAGGGCGACATGCAGTTCCGTGCAGCATTGCCAGACTTGCGGTCGTACCAGCACACTGCGTTGTTTTGGTTGTGGTGCGGTACGCTGCCATGGACGCTGGTTGCCGCTTGATTGCAGCGGTGAAGTCGGCGAGGAAGAAATTCCAACTCGCATCTCTAGCAGGGAGTTGGCGGTCGGTGCATCTGCGTGTGCTGACGCGACTGTCGGCGTGGCGACCGCCATGAGTTTTTCAGCGAGCTCGGTCACCTTGGTAAGATCCGTCTCGCCGGACGCAGTCAGGTCTATTCGCACGTTTGCGAGGAGTCTCTGCAGGAATAGTTCCCGCACTAAGCGGCTGTCGACGCTTGCCGTGCTGAAGTTGCTGCATGTGGCGCAACAGTTGGCTAGGCCGGCGGTCGCCCAGTCTGCAGGCCTACCGTAGTAGCTACTGGACACTCTCCGGCTCTCAAGGGGCGACACGGCGGATCAGTGCCTCTTTGAGCGTTTGGCAGGAGTTCTCTGCGGGTGGCGCAAGAAGTTGGTCCCGCACCTCGATGGCCGTCAAAGCGATGCAGTCATGTGTACATGACTGCATTGTCGCTCGTTTGGAAACTATTGGACGCGGGGTTTTCTCAAGAATTGAAATGGAAAAGCCTCTACGTCAACCGTGGTATCAGCGTTCAATCTGTACAGTGGTAACGACGACGACGGAAGGTGAGCCGCTGTCACTGCTGGCTCGGTTATCTTTTGTATTTAGGTGACACCAAAGGCGTTCGCAATGTGCGTCGCTAGCCTCTTCGCAACAGTCGGGTGACTGCACTAAAGGTTCTGTACAGAAGTGACCACGTTTTATAGAAGTGGGCTTCAGTTCTGCTCCGAAAGGAATGCCACGGTTTGAGGCAGGGTACTTTGTTACACAATAATCAGGCCAATGTCGCAATTGCTGTAGATTAGTTTTCCAAGTACGAGTGGGAAATCGGCATTGCGATCATCTATTTGAATTTTCCTGCAGATTCCAATGCTGAAATGAAGAGCGCTTCAACTGACACTGAGGCCTTTCCCAGATTACAATAAGAAAAAATGATGCGTTCATAGGGAGACGGAGACTTCCGCAAGGAGGGCGTTGCAAGGTATCTTCTGTTCTCGGACGACCTAATCCTGGACCTCAGAAGAAGACTTAAAGCGTTTTGGAGAAAATGCTTCGTGACGAGAATTTTCCACAGAATCACGATTTCTCCATTCTCCCTGCTGTCCTTTATTTCCGCTGCCCTAGCTCAGGTGCTTCAGTATGAATGGCAGATGCCGGGGCTAGCAAAAATCTTTTCCTTCCTTTTTACTATTATTTTTAATAAAACCACTACCACCACCACCACGTCACATGACACGCGGTTAGCACAGACGTCTCCAAAAACAAATGGATGTTTTAATTCTGATCATGCACCAGTAAATAGTCGATGTAAAATTATTTACGGCATTGCGCCAGATGATGCTGAATGGCTGTGGAAGCTGATACGCTCAAAAGGAAACGAAGCCCAACTCGGAGTCATTCGAGCGCGCGAGACAGTTTGGGAACATTCGCAACGGAGGAGGTGCCCATTAAGAGTGCAAGTGCAATGAACGAGAATAAAAGAACAAGGCTTTTAATTGGTATCTCTCATTGAGAGCCTACGTGCACGCGGTCTCGTTCAGACCTGTGAAGCTTTGCCTGCTGGGCTGTCGTGAAACATAGGGATCGTGATTTTCCGCCCTGACTTTTTAGCCTTGCAAAGAAACCTTAGCGCAGCCGCCGCGGTGGCTGAGTGGTCATGGCGCTCGGCTGCTGGCCCTAAAAACGCGGGCTCGATCCCGGCCGCGGCGGTCGAATTTCGATGGAGGCGAAATTCTAGAGGCCCGTGTACTGTGCGATGTCAGTGCACGTTAAAGAACCCCAGGTGGTAGAAATTTCCGGAGCCCTTCACTACGGCATCCCTCATAGCCGGAGTCTCTTTGGGACGTTAAACCCCCATAAACCAAACCAAACCAATGAAATTAACCTTAGCCTCCTGGTAGCTACCTTGTAGTTTTGAAAGTCTGCAGTCTTTTTTGCTTACTCCTTGCCAACTTCCGAGCCCGATGTCGTGGTGCTTCGGCCTTCATTTAACGCCAGTCTACGGTTGACTTTCAGCGAGTAGGAGGCAAAGCATGTCACGCGCGGCCAGGATTTCGTGTTTTCAGGACGACGGAGGGCCAAGGGAGAGGGCAAGCACGGATAGCCCCATGCAGTCACGTCTTGGTGAGCCCGAGTGACCTTTATCAGCGTGCGCTACTCTGAAAGGAATATCAGATTCAAGTCGTCCCGTCTCGTCAGCAGCGAAAAAGGAAGCCGAGGAAGTTTTCCACAGCAGGAAATAGACTCAGATGGTTGCACTTCGTGTTCTTCGTGATGGCAATAAACGGCGAAAAAAGAGGCTAGCTCAGGAGTCGACAATTGCAAATCCTTTGACGCGACCCTTTTAGGGCCGTGGGCCAGGAACAACTACATGTTGTTTCTAGGTTAAAAGAACTCGCTTTTTTTTACAAAGGGTTAAGACCACCTATGGCTATAGGCAGGGTTAGCCTGACAGAGACACAGAGGCAGTCACTGTCCCTGAGGACCTAGCCCTAAGGTTTAGAGATACTGATAATAATTAATATTATTAGGTTTGGGGAAAGGTAATGACGTAGTATCGGTCTCATATATCGCTGGACACCTGAACCGCGCCGTAAGGGAAGGGATAAAGGAGGGAGTGAAAGAAGAAAGTGGTGCCGTAGTGGAGGGATCCGGAATAATTTCGACCACCTGGGGATCATTAACACGCGCTGACATCCTACAGCACACGGGCGCGTTAGCGTCTTGCCTCCACGAAATCGCAGCCACCGCGGTCCGGTTCGAACCCGGCAACTATGGATCGGTAGCCGAGCGCCCTAACCACTAAGCCACCGCGCGATGGGTAGACAACAATTTTCGTGTGAATGAATCTGCGGTGAATTAACACAAAGCGATTGGTGGCTTAAAAGCAGTGTGGTGACATACGTTTAGAACCGTAGGATTAAATACGTATTTAGAAAAAATTGCTAATTTATAGACCAATTTATAAAACCGTTAAAGAAATACAACGAAAAAAAGTTGAGCATGACAGCAACTGCCACCCCCCCCCCCCCCCCTTCATACGGAATACACCTATCGTCCATCCAACCATCCCTCCAGTGCCTTTCAGCCAGTCGCGTAAAAAATAGATTTTGGGGAAAGTAAATGGCGCAGTAGTTCTCTCATATCTCGGTGGACACCCGAACCGCGCTGCAAGGGCACTGAGGAAGGAGAGTGCGCAAGAAAGAAAGAAAAACATGCCGTAATGTAGATCTCCGGGGCATCGCACAGCACACGGGCGTATTTACTTCCCGCTTCCATCGAAACGCGGTCGCCGATGCCGGTTTCGAACCCGGTAACTCCGGCTCAGTAGCCGAGCTCTCTAACCACTGAGCCAGCACGGCGGGCTCGCATAGAGTTTCTGATGCGGCTTGCCATTGTGCCATCGGCGGAGGGATATCCTAAAATGTGCGTTTTGCTCACAACAAAGCGCGACGGCGTCCAACAGATCACACGAAAACATGTAGATCCATGGATGTCGCGGGATTGCAAAACTGGGGAGTGGGGCAGACATAGGACCTTCGATAAAGGGGAACCGTGACCGCAAACGCGCCACGGGGAAAGAAGCGAGGCCTGCGCTTCGGATCAGGTTGTCGGGCGCATCACCCCGCGGCAGGAGACGAGGAGAAAACATACTCCGATTTTTTCGGGCTTGTTTTTTTCTGTGATATATTCTCTGAGCCGCAAATATGTAGCGTTTTTATGAAACTGTTACTTATGTCATGGATAAAAAAGTAATATAACTTACCTTGGCTGTCTTCACGGCTTTCACTTACCAAACGCAAGGTGCTGAGGTTGTCTCTCGCGAAAGTAAGATTCCTCGCGAATTTTTATCTACTGGACTTAATTTGCGGCTATATTGTCTGCAAATGAAACTATTTATTCACAGAAATAAAAAAGAACAAAATAAAAGCGAAAAGAAAAGTTTTCCAGAACGCTCTTTAGATCACCTTAGGAGCGTCAGTCGACGCAGTTCGTTTATGTTGGCCAAGCTCCGTGTAATCATCGAAATTATTAAAGCAAAAGTTTTGCTGGTCGCGAACTTCCGATTTCGCCGTGGCAGTGCTCCGAGGAGGCACATGACTTCACAACGCGCGCCTCGCCGCGGATATTAACGCGACTGCGTTAATGAGCTCATGTCGCAGAAAAGCGGGTGTCGTCGGCAGCGTTGGCCGTGAGCGAAAAATGACGCATCTCGGTGGACACCTGAACGGCGCCGTAAGGGAAGGGATTTTCCTTCCCTTACGGCGGGGTACGGATGTCCTGCGAGAATTGTGAGACAGGCGGCAGTTCCTTTCCTTAAAACCGATTTTCCTTTCATTTACCCGCCACGGTGGCTCAGTGGTCAGGGCGCTCGGCTATTGGTCCGCAGTTCCCGGATTCTAACCCGACCGCGGCGGCTGCGTTTTCATGGAGGAAAAACGCTAAGGCGCCCGTGTGCCGTGCGATGTCAGTGCACGTTAAAGATCCCCAGGTGGTCGAAATTATTCCGAAGCCCTCCAGTATGGCACCACTTTCTTGCTTTCTTCTTTCACTCCCTCCTTTATCCCTTCCCTTACGGCGCGGTTCAGGTGTCCTCCGATATGTGAGACAGATACTGCGCCATTTCCTTTCCCCCAAAACCAATTATTATTATTATTATTATTATTAATATTATTATTATTATTATTATTATTATTATTATTATTATTATTATTATTATTATTATTATTATTATTATTATTATTATTATTATTATTATTATTATTATTATGATGGCTGAGGGGCGGACAACCCGGAAGGTGGCTGCATGCCATGGGAAGATCCCGGAGGATGCCTAGAAGCGTAACACGTCACCTGCCAGCGGTGGTAGGTGATATAAGAGCTGCCCTCACATTTCGCACTAACGACTACTGTAATCGGCTGTCAATTTTTTTTCTACGAGTTTATGGTTGAGGGCGCAGGCAGGCTAAACATAACATTCCCAAGATTTATTTTTTTCCTCTGCCGCGGTGGCTCACCCGCCGCGGTGGCTCAGTGGTTAGAGCGCTCGGCTACTGATCCGGAGTTCCCGGGTTCGAAATAGACCGCGGCGGCTGCGTTTTAATGGAGGCAGGGCGCTAAGGCGC